>NC_139565.1:26791518-27391518 GCF_965112155.1 Podarcis liolepis
TAAAAAGCGTTTTTTAAAAACACATTTAATTTTCCACAAGGCTCACCATCGCCATCTAGTATCACATTGTATATTGCACTTAAAACACACTTAAAATGTTTTATTTTCAGCTGTATAGCTGAGTCCCAAGTCTGCTTGTCATTATGTATCAGTATCAGACAGTACTGTCTTGTTCCTTTTAAAACAGACTCTGGCTGGCTTATGCACTGTGCAAGCATTCTGATCTGAAACCCATTTCACAACCTGTTTCCTACTGAGTGTTTCATGCTGGTGTTTTGCTGAATGAAATAGAGGGTTCACTCCTCCAAAGCTTCCAACCTCCCAGGTGTGTAATATATATACTTTAGAATTTCTTCATGCTCTGCCACGTTGCTTTCTGATGCAGATATGGACACATATGATTAAAACAAACCATTTTTCTTTACCCATATGTTAAAAACACACACATGATGTTTGCAGTCTTCAGCTTTCAGGGCTCACATGAAAAGCTGTCCTAAAATAACCATCATTTTCTCCATGACTAGTATTCTGTTTTAAACTTTTCGGGTTAAATCCATAGGTTGAAATCCTGCATTTTATATTCTTATATAAGCAGGTGATGTACCCAGGGGTCCTTCGGAGAGTTCTTATTCCTCTTTGTGCCTTGCTAGTCACTAGGAAGACCAATTTGCCCAGGCATCTCAATGCCCTACCTTTGATACTGAAATGAAACCCACAGTTTAATAACCTGATCGATTGTTAGCTGCCACCATCTACTGATTTTAGAGAAGTTGGTGAAAAGGTCTGGCACAAGGATGTGGGGTGAGATAGCATCTGGGTGTTCTGGCTGCTTAATTTTTGCATGTTTGTTTTAGTCTTGGATAAACCAAGGGCTTTAAAAATACATAGAATAATACAGTAAATGAAGGGAGTTGGACTAGTGCAGGAGTGGCTAACTTAGACTACAGATCCCATAATCCCTGGTCACTGGCCATGCTGACTCAGATTCAGACTGATGGGAGTTGGGCACAGGTCAGGCATTCCTGCTATAGTGGCTTGGCATGACTGAGGACATCTTGCGGCTTCTAGTAAAAATAGGACATATAGTAAAGGTAAAGGGACCCCTGACCATTTGGTCCAGTCGTGACTGACTCTGGGGTTGCGGCGCTCATCTCGCTTTATTGGCCGAGGGAGCCGGTGTACAGCTTCCGGGTCATGTGGCCAGCATGACTAAGCCGCTTCTGGCGAACCAGAGCAGCGCACGGAAACACCGTTTACCTTCCCGCTGGAGCGGTACCTATTTATCTACTTGCACTTTGACGTGCTTTTGAACTGCTAGGTTGGCAGGAGCTGGGACCGAGCAACGGGAGCTCACCCCGTCGTGGGGATTCAAACCGCCGACCTTCTGATCGGCAAGTCCTAGGCTCTGTGGTTTAACCCACAGTGCCACCCGTGTCCCTTAGGACATATAGCACTGGTGAGAAATGTCTGACTTAATTGCTCCACAGCTTCATCAGTCATGTTGTTGAAGGGAGTTTACAAAAAGTTGCAGCCATCACATGTCACGGCCTGATACTCACCAAATATTGCGGTTTAGATTCCTAGCTACTAGGACTTCTAAGGAAGAACATCCTTACCCCTCCAGCATTACCGCAGGATGACACATGCCACTTTTGGTACAGAAGCTCTCTTCTCAAATTGGGTATTGTCATCTTCCGCATGCGGTTCGGCTCAATTGTTGCTGTTTTAATTAAGTGAAGTGTTTTGAAACCACACGGTTGTGTTTCCCTTTCATCTGCCTATTATTTCTCTGAGCACCTGTGCTATGTCATTTCTAGATTGTTATTTTCACAGATAGGGAACTATCTGTGCCTCATTGTTGTGATGTATCTGGCTTATTTTTTACACTCAATATACTTGCAGTGATTTCATCTGCTTTTGCTCGAAGTGGGCCGTTTGTTTAATTCTTTGTGGCATGATTTTGTTACCAAGGAGCTGTTTCCAATCTTCTCATCATCAGCAACCTATTTAGCAATTTTAGTTGTAGCTGGGAAGGTTCAGAAAGTGAATGCACTGACTTCGCTTCAGCTCTAAATTATCCTGCATGAATGGTGCTCTGTTACGGCCTATAGAATCTTCTAAACTCTGCCATTTACTCCCCAGATTCAGTTTCCCACTCTTACGCCTACTGACATATTAGCTCTATGATTCACCCATCACTCTGTTACTTCTTTTACACCCACTTCTTTTTTTGTTATGAAGGTAGAGACGGTGAGACGGTGACCTTTGAGGAGATGAAAGCAAATTGAATCAGTAATCCCTGGTCATAATGTTTCTGAAGTTTCCAATTGACTGTGGCAAACAAAGCGGCTCAGGCTTTCATCTATCCTGTCTAAACATATAAATTGTATTGGGACCGGGAGAAATTCTAGCTAAAACAAGGCAACTAGTCATGGCGGCTATTCTTTCCTTCCAGGAACCGAGGTAGCATTCCTCTGAATATCTGTTGCTAGGCGACAGCATCACAGAGGCCTTTTGCCGTTTTGGGAAACAGGTGCTAGACTAGATGGGCCAATCCAGCAGGGCTCTTCTTTCTTATATAATGTTGCACCCATGATTCGGAATCTACCTAATTCTACCACTTGGAACAGCCTTCTCCAACCAGGCAGCTTCCAGATATTTTGGGTTACAACCAGTGTTCCCCCTGCTCAAAGAAAAATAGGTGCAAGAACTCACCATAAAGTTCAGGGCAGCCTTGAACAGATGCCGGTTTGACAACGGCCTTGTTCACCACCCATGAAGGTGCTAAGAACTACGGCAAGCTATCTCCCTAGCTGGTTTGGGGGTTGCTCCTGACTCTGATGCAGGCCAAATAAATGTACTCCCACTGCCTTCGTTAGATTCTGGTAGGTGGCTAGGGCAGCTCGCACAAAAACGCATGTGTCAGTGGTAGAGGCGTGGTTGGAAAAGTTAAAGCCCACTGCTGCTACATTGGAGACAGATTGAAGAAAAGGAAATATGAAAGGGCCCCACCCCGTAGCTTGACCAATCACGGTTAGGTGCAGCTAGGAGATAGGTGGAGTCATAGATCTAAAAAAAAGTGCAGACTTGCATAAGCTGGCTAGCCTCCATTTTGACTTGAAATGTTTGTTTGTTTGTTTTGGGCTTCTCAGAGGTACGTAAATGCATGAAATGGGCAGGGGGAGTGCTGGCCTGCAACAGTGTCCACCTGAGAGTTGCCAGAACTGTGTTCTGGTGTGCTCCAGCTAACAACAAAGCACTGGTTACCACTCCCATTGCCTCAGCCAACACAGCCACGCTGGCTAGAGCTGATGGAAATTGTAGTCCAAAACATCTCGAGGAGGCTAAGTTGGGGAAGGCTGCTTTAGACCTATGATTCATGAATAGTTTTATTTTTTTAAGTAGAAACCTGTGGCACACAAAACTAATGAACACCTGGTGAAAGTGTCCTCCTACCTTTTCCTTGCAGATTCTGCTCTGTTTTTATACTGTAGCATGAACTTGCCTCTATGCTCATGGGAAAATAAATGACTGCCCCATGTCCCTTTTGTTGGGTTTGTCTTCAGAACAAGAGACCCACTAATTCCTTTCTCTTATCTGAAAGGGGAACTTTCATGGCATACCACAGAAAAAGGAGGGAGTCGCAGTTCCTTAGGGGATTCCTCTTTATTCTTTTGACCTCTGTTGTCTTTCTGTCTTCAGCATCCAGGCTCTTGTTTATTCCCTAGCCAAGCCAGTCTGTTACAGCAAAACCAGCAAAGGATCTTGCAGAAACTTAAAGACAACGGGTGATCATTCAACTAAATGTAGGCTTACTGAAATTCTTAATCATTTTAGTGCAAAATTCTTCTTAAAAAATCATTTTTGACTAATAAAAACATGCAAACAATTTCTTCTACTAAAATGCATTTCTGTATGTTATTTTCACAACTGTATTCAATTTTACGCACACTTTCCACCAATATATGTAAATATTGGTTGGTTGGAGAACTGCATCGCAAATTTCGGACATTTGCGAATTTCAATCGTTGGCTGTGTTTTGGTTCTCGTATTTTTTCCAGAATGTGTGGATTTGATAAATCCAGCTCTAAATGAGAACTGCTTTTAATTTATTCTGTATTCCTACTCCGTTCCTTGCACAACTGTCTCTTGCTCCCAGGAATCCGTTCCAGAAGTCCGTTTGTCTTCCAAAATGTTTGGGAACCAAGGCATGGCTTCCGATTGGCTGCAGGAAGCTCCTGCAGCCAACTGGAAGCCATGGAAGCCATGAAGGACGTTCAGGTTCCAAAGAACATTTGCAAACCAGAACACTAACTTCTAGGTTTGCAGCATTTGGGAACCTAAACATTTGACTTGCAAGGCGTTTGGCTTCAGAGGTACGACTGTACTACTTTCCAGCTTTGGCCACTAGAGGGGAGTGAGAGGATATCCACTAACCTGGTCAAAAAAGCAAGGTAAAGAAATGTTGGTAGGTTATGGGACACCCCAGGTTTCCAAAAGTTTTGTAAAAAAAAATGTTTAGGAAAAGGAACCCTACAGAGGTAGGAAACAATGTGGTGTAGTGCTTAGAGGGTCAGACTGGGACCTGGAAGATCAGGTTTCAAATCCCCACTCTGCCATGAAGCTCATTTGGTGACCTTGGGCCAGTCACTGCCTCTCAGCCTAACCACCTCACTAGGTTCTTGTGAGGATAAAATTGGGGGGAGGCAAGACCATGTACATTATCCAACGTTCCTTGGAGGAAAGGTGGGATACAAATGTAACAATAGACACATGTTCAGTGGCTGAAGAATGTCAACCAACAGTTTTGGGGGAAGGACAAGAAAACAGGAGTGGGGAGAGAGGAATGGAGTGTAGTATTTTAGAAAATACTACACTTGAGAGTCCCATGGACTGCAAGCAGATCAAACCTATCCATTCTTAAGGAAATCAGCCCTGAGTGCTCACTGGAAGGACAGATCCTGCAGCTGAGGCTCCAGTACTTTGGCCACCTCATGAGAAGAGAAGACTCCCTGGAAAAGACCCTGATGTTGGGAAAGATTGAGGGCACAAGGAGAAGGGGACGACAGAGGACGAGATGGTTGGACAGTGTTCTCGAAGCTACCAGCATGAGTTTGACCAAAATGAGGGAGGCAGTGGAAGACAGGAGTGCCTGGCGGGGTCACGAAGAGTCGGACACGACTAAATGACTAAACAACAACAACAACATTTTAGAAAAGGGTGTGACTGGCTGGCTGGGATTCTGCATAGACACTCAGCTCTACAACATTTTGTTGTTTGCCGGTCTCACTTGTATACCACTAATACCAATAATGTAATATGCTTGAGACAAACACGCTCTTTTGCGTTTCCCCCGGAATCAATAATCAGCAAGTTGCTCCTCTGTTTTGTGTTCCTTAAGTGCACTAGCATTTCACACACCCAGTGACAGAATAATGCACTGAACCGCTGACATAATTCAGGAGATGCTATTTGGATAGCATTATTGCAAATCCTGTGAGACAAAAGAGAGTATTCCACCAGCAGAAAGGATGACATTTGTTCCATTACTGCTGACAATGTGACGGCAGAAAGCCAGGCACTTCATTCTCTTGGGAATGGTGATCTATGATCTCTGCAGCAGAAAATATTTCCTGAAACTTTTATTACTGCAAACTTCTCACTCTGTACAATATTGCCTTGTCATGCAGTCATCATTTATACTTGCAGGTCATGTCTGCATACCAACCATCATGTTTATTCTGTTCATTATCATTCTTATAAATAAAACATTCTGCCAACAATTAACCCATTTGCCACCAAAAATAACGAAGGAAAACACCATCAAATGTCAAAACTGGGAAAACTTGACGGCAGTGAGACATGCATTGGATACTTGCAGGATTGGATTACTGCAATGTGCCTGATTCAGAACTGCAGTTAGTGCAGAATGCTGTGGCACAGTCACATATAACACCTCTGCCCAGAGATGTGCATTGGTTGCCAATTTGCTATGGGGTCGTAGTGTTATATGGTCCTGGTAGCCATTCCCAGTCACCGCCCTGGCAGATTAATTGTAGTTTCCAAGTCACCTTCAAAGGTAGCCCCATGTAGAGCACATTGTAATAATCCAAGTGGGAGATAACCACATCATGTATCACTCTGGTGAAGAAATTCCTTAGCCCCAACCCTTATTGTTTCAGGGATGGGTTCGGGACAGGTGGCATAGGGCAAGTCACTCTGATCCAGGGACCACAGATCAGGGCTACAGGGCAGATAGTGGGGTTCCCTGCACAGCCTTATCTTGTTTGGAGCTGTCCAGGTTGCCAATAAGGCCTCACTTCACCTCTGTATTGCTGAGGATGCTGCTCAAAGCACAACACAGTGTGGACTTCTTCTGTTCAGGGTTCCAACTACTCCATTCCATTTCCCTTCCCTCTTGGTTTTCCATTTTTCCATTAGCCCTCTGTGTCCACTCATCACATTTATTATTGTCCAGCCATGATGCCACCATCAGGTGCCTCTCCAGCACAACTTTAAGAAGATTGGGAAATGACAAGCTACTTGAGCGATCTGGCTTGGTGCTTGGAGCCAGGGTGGAATAGCCCACACTGGGTAGACAATGGAAGTGTCTATTAGCTTGTTGCTAACATGCTTATTACTTGTTGTAGATCTTGTTAAGTTATGTTGCCCAATTACTCCATTCCATGTTTCAAGTCTTCATTCCTGTTATGGAGGAAATCATGGAGAACCTGGAGGTGATCTTTCTCCAAGGAAAGGTGTTTGTAACAAGTATCATACCTACATCTGGCCCATATAGGGTGCCTCCAGCTGTTCTTTTTATTTTGTTTTATTTATCTAACAAAATTCTGGCCGGGCCCAGACTCACCAGCCCTAGAAAGAGGCTCCTCATGAGGCCAGAGGAACATTGCCTGGCTATTGTTTTATTGATTGATTTATTTAATATGCTGTAAACCACTTTGAGATTTTTATTAAAAATATAAAGCGATATAGAAATAAAAATAAAAATAAATGTCCTGCTTGATTGTAATGAAACCTCTTGGCAGTTTGCAAGAAATATTAAAATTATCATTTAAACCAAGTAATTACAACATTTAAATTGAAATTAACTGCAAAAAAATTGCAACATATCAACATCTACTTCTCTGGATAGGCTTGCCTAACCAAAAATATTTTAAGCAGGCACTGAAAACTGTACAGTGAAGGCACCTGCCTGATGTCCATAGGGAGTTCCAAAGTGTGGCTCTTTGATTTCTTACAACTAGGCAATGAGCAGTGCCTGTAACAGTACAAGGTCTCCTGATCAAAATAGTTGAGTAGGCACATTCAACAAATAAACTGATTTTAAGTTTTATGTACCAATAGCAGCACAATCCCACTTTCAATACTGTTAGCACCTGCAATAACAGACCCTCCAAGTGTCCCTGTTTTCCAGGGACAGTCCTGGGTTTACAGAGGCCATCCCAGTTTCTGATTTGATCCCAGAATGTCCTGATTTTCCTTAGGACTTCCCTATTTTCATCAGAGAAATGCTGGAGGATATGGAGCTATGCAAACCTCAAACCAAGGCGATAAGTAACTATGCAACCTTTAGAAGACAACTGAAGGCAGCCCTCTATAAGGACGTTTTTTAATGTTATATTATGTTTTTATATATGTTTGAAGCTGCCCAGAGTGCCTGGGGCAACCCAGGGTATAATAATAATAATAATAATAATAATAATAATAATAATAATAATAATAATAGTTGTTGTTATTATTGTTGTTGTTGTTGTTGTTGTTGTTGTTGTTGAATAGGGCTTGCCTATTTTCATTGGAGAATTGTTGGAGGATATACAGTGGTCTTGGGGCACACATACTGCTTCCAATAAGTGCATCTCCCATAACATCTTGCTGGAATCCCATATTATACCACAGATATTCTAGGGTGGGGTTTTGTTTTTGGTCTTACTTTTGTTGCGCTAGGGTGCAAGAATTGCCTCTCCAAATGGCAAAAGGCAATAACATTGGGGGAGCATTGCAGAACAGCTAACAAAGTGGAATGATGTGTGGATGGTCCTGTCTAAACCCAGCAGTAATGCACAATTATTGCATCAGTGACCTGTTGAAGAATACACCAACAAAACACACAGAGAGACTAAGCCCTAGTCTCAGGGCTGACCTTAGGGGTGAGTGAACTGGACAGTTGCCCAGAAGGCTGAGCAAAGTGGAGAAGGCAGATGGCAGGCCACCACTGAAAGACCTGTTTGTTACTGCATCCTGGGGCTTAGTCAATCTCTGCTAGAAGGCGGTTAGAATTGGGTGGAGGTACTCAGGAGAAACACAACCCAATCCTATCATTCTGCTTGATTCCAGGCCGAGAAAGAGATGCAGAAGAGAATTTTCACATGCATTCCATGCATGCACTAATTATCCCAGGAAGCCCCCAGCTCTGTACACATGTACAGGGTTCATTGTAGGGGGCAGCAGCAGCAGCAGACCCCCAGCATCATACCTGCACCAGGCCCCACAAACTGTCTGGGTGGCCCTGCAAGGCTGACCAGCAGCCGGGGTAGCCCTGACAGAACCCCCAGAGCCCCCAGCTCTGTACACATGTACAGGGTTCATTGTAGGGGGCAGCAGCAGCAGCAGACCCCCAGCATCATACCTGCACCAGGCCCCACAAACTGTCTGGGTGGCCCTGCAAGGCTGACCAGCAGCCGGGGTAGCCCTGACAGAATTCCTCGCCTGGGGTACTATTTATCCTAAGGCTACATATATTTGGTGTGTGCACTGGGTTTTATTCTTCTGTGGTCAGTTATTTTTAGAAAATCTAAAATGTAAATGATACATTTTGGGCTTACAGGCTTCACATCTCTGACCCAAGGGAAATGAGAAGGAAGAGAATATAGCTTGAAGTTAAACACATTGTGATGAAATATTCTGAATCTTAATTGAGAATGATTATCCCAGATAGCTGGAGGGATCTCCAAGTTAGCCAACATATTCGCTTTTCTTTTTGTATCCTAGCAGACAAGATCCCAGAGGAACGATGCAGACGAAAGCTGCAGCATCATTAGTGGTTTTGTTGCCTAATGAGTAGCTGAATCACACGTCTGTATTTTAAATACCAGAGTTTGTCACAAATACAATATCTACTGCTCTGGTATTTTAGTGTGATGGAAAGTATTTTATTTATTATTGACAACCAACGACCCTTGCAGTACATGAGAACCTAGGTTTGCTTTTATTACTAGTTGCAGAGGAACAAACTACTGTAATTGAACTTGGTCATTCAAGAAATAGAAGTTATTGCTAATTTAAATGTCGTTTAGTTCCCCACACAATTCCTACCAGTTCTAAAGGATCATATTAGCTACAACCTATTTTTCTAGAAAAAGAGGTGCTGGAACTCACTATGACCACCTCCCTTGTTCTCTTATAATGGCAATGGTGCCCACCTGAAAGAGGCCAGAACTGAGTTCCAGTGAGTTCCGGCTGAAAAAAGGCCCTGGATGTGACTTCTATAATCCCATTTTATGTTCCAGCAAATTCTTAAGGGTTATCTACTATTTTCCCATTCCACTTCAACTCTTCCACCAATTACTTATTTGTTCAACCCTGCGTCCTGCCTGCCTGCCTGCCTGCCTGCATTTAAATTACCAGTTAATAACAAACCTCCATTCACCCATTGGGAACTGTCCTGCTCTCTGAAAAGACCAAGGCCGACTGACTACTATGACCAGATCTGAACCCAGATTGGAATAGAGCTAAAGAATGTGTCATCCCAAAAAACTTGCAGCTCCTCCACCACAACCCTCTGCACCCACTTCCCCAACGATTTGCTAGGCAGAAGGAACAAATGAAACAGTACTGAAAGGATTTGTTGAGGTAAAGGCAAAGTTTTTAGACGTCAAGTTAGAGATGTTCTAATGAACAGAGAACAGCATGCTTTAATAGACAGGGAAATAGACACCATCATTGGAGAAAAAAGTTGGTATCTGCTAAATTCATTTTCTTTTGTATAAGCCAGTAGTGGACAGTGGTCAGTCACAAACGAGGCAGCAATGAGGTCAGTATGGTGCAAGCACACAGGCAGAGTCCATTTGGTGCTCTTGCTGCTGCATTTGCACCACACCAGCCTTGCAGCTGCCTTGCCTTTCCCCCTCTACCTCTTGGTAAGAAGCAGCAGTATGACTGACTGAAGGTCAGGTGAGTGGTGACCCCACCACACTGCTCCCTGCTAGTATGAAATAGGATTTATTCATTTTTTATTTTACTGTGGTGATGAAAACTTATTAGCATAGTTACTGGAAATTCCATGGGGGGGGGGGAATGAGACTTATTAGTCATCCATTTGCAGCAAACATAAACATGCACTTCCTAATTTCAGTAATGATTTGAATGAGATACAGTAGATTTGCATAAATGAGAAAGGGTGGATAATTACAGGGGATTGCTTGATATAATTAAATCATTGGGCACTAGGGTGTGTGTGTGTGTGTGAGAGAGAGAGAGAGAGAGAGAGAGAGAAAGGTTTGATATACCGATTGTTTGGTATTCTTCATTTTAGACTTAATAAATATTCCCAGATATTGTAACTTCTGATCTTGTCGCCTCTCAATGACATGTTAAAATATTTGAATGACCATTCATGTTGTCCTCTGCGCTTCAAATATAATATAAAATAATAATAATTTTTTAAAAAATCAGGAGAATTTCATGGCTTTATTTCTACATTAAATCCATCTGTGGAATAATGTTCTGTTTTCTCCTCTCACCCTCTTTCAGCCCAGCAGCTTGACAGAATTCTTTGTACTGGCAGATGTAATGATGTTTCAAAACATCCTCTAGTTAACTTTACTTTCAGTTTGCTAAGTTTTTACTCTGCCTGCACTGACTTGGTTGGTACTGGCTGGAATTTGCAGTTATATTCAGAGCTTTCCCCCCCTCTTTTTAAAAAAATATTTAGGGGTACTCTCATTTTCCTATTCATATTGAAATACTGCTCCTCAACGAGGCCAAACTTAGATTCACAGAATGTTTAGGGGTATGCGTACCCCGCGTCCTCCCAGAAAAAAAAGCACTGGTTATATTACATATTTGCCCAGAAAACCGTAAGAGCGATCCCATGGCAATGGGGGTAGGAGATCCTGCCACAACTGGTGGAGCAACTGCCACATCTGAAAGCCTGCCAGCTAACTGTGGCCAGGATGAGATGTGGGTGGTGTGTCCTTTTCTCTCCCCTTCATCTTCTTCCCCTACTTTTTCTCCTCTCCCCATTGACTCTACTTCCCCTCCTTTTTCTCCTCTCCCCACTGACTCTGAAGAAATAAATAAAGACGTACCAGATTTTAACACAGCTGTGATCAGTTTGCCCACCCCCCAAACAAAGACTGCCAAGATAGCTCAGTTGGTAGAGCATAAGGCTATTAATCTCAGGGTCGTGGGTTCAAACCACAATATTCCTTCATTGCAGGGGGTTGGACTAAATAACCCATGTGTGCTCCCTTCCAGCGTGGTGTAGTGGTTAAGAGCGGTGGACTCGTAATCTGGTGAACCGGGTTCGTGTCTCTGCTTCTCCACATGCAGCTGCTGGGTGACCTTGGGCTAGTCACACTTCTCTGAAGTCTCCCAGCCTCACTCACCTCACAGAGTGTTTGTTGTGGGGGAGGAAGGGAAGGAGAATGTTAGCCGCTTTGAGACTCCTGAAGGGGAGTGAAAGGCGGGATATCAAATCCAAGCTCTTCTTCTTCTTCTTCTTCTTCTTCCAACTCTACAGTTCTATGATTCTATGACTGTGGTCCCTGCTCTTTATAACTCCAGTTAACTCTTCCCCTCCCACCTGCCAAATAAATGTCACACATAAAGTATGGAGGAGGAGGTATTTATTTGTAGAAAAGGAGATGCAGACAGTACTTGCATGCTTCATATCCCTTGTACAGAGCAAAGCTTATCAGTTATTGATGAAGAGTTATGAGTTATGCACTGTCAATCAATCAATCAATCAATCAATCAATCAATAGACTTTATTTGCGTAGCCGACAGGCCATAGCATCAAAGGACGAACACCGACAAAAATACATTACAAATATAGTTACCATAAAATCGTATGACCTATTAAAACCCTAGGTAGAAGCTGGATTATCATTCATCAATGACCCTCTGTCCCATGGGCGGCGGCCTTTTCTCTGATAGATTGTTCCAGGTCGGTTAAGTAAGTAGACCAGCCAAATTGAAAGATTATAAATATAAATATAACCTCGGAGGGATGGTCAGGACAGGGAGAAAGATAATAATAACCAGATGCAGATAAACTAATAATCTCAGTACTTAAAACTTGGCAGAGGTAATAAAATAATAATAATAAAACATAATGATAATAGTAATAAGATCGTAGGCGAGGAATCCGGGTGACGACACTGGTTTCATTCAGATAGCAGCTCTCAGTCTCATTGCTCTCTCGATAAATTTGGCAACCTTCTCTGTTGTCAAGCTGTTCTGGTTGGCTAAGAGTGAGAACAATTTGGCTTCACAAGAGCGGCCCAGCATGGCAGATAGGAGCGGCGTGATGGTCTTGTCCCTGAGATCTTTGTATAGGGAGCAAGACAAGAGAACGTGGGACACAGTCTCTACGTAGCCAGCTCCACAGGGGCAGAGCCGGTTCTCGAATGAAATTTTTTGATATCTACCTTCAAGAACAGCTGAGGGAAACATATTTAGTCTGGCCAGTGTAAAGGCCCACCTGAGTTTTGGAATGGTTAAGGTAGACAAATAAGGTGCCTGAAAATCAAAGTGGGAGGGGGGCAGATAAGCGTACCAAGCACCAAATTTCTTAATATAGGCCAGATTATTCTGCTGCTCAATATCCTTCATGCGCTGGTCAATAATGGTTTTTGCCTTGGGGAGACCCATTTTCAGGAGATGCTGTGCTTGGAGGCCACATGTAAGTAGTTTTTGATGCACTACTTTGGACCACCGACTTCTGTGAGCATCTCGTGCTACTAGAGGTAGTAGTCCGGATGGGTTTAAATTTAAGCGAAGCCAATAGTTGAATGTTCTTAACCAGGTTCGGGTTTCGACGGAGAAGAGGCCAGTCTCCAGCCGTAGGGCCGCATTTGGTGCGCATGGTGGAACGGCTAGAATCTGTCTTAAGAATTTAGACTGGACCGTTTCAAGTGTGCGGCAATGATTTCCCGTCCAGATTTGGGCCCCGTAGAGTAATTGCGCCAAGGGTTTTGCTTGAAAGACCTCCAGGGCTGCTGGGATATGTCTGCCCCCCTTCGTAAAGTAAAAGCGAGACAGTATTTTGGCGCTTTGAACTGCTTTTTACCATACTTACCTGGCAGGGGAGACACCATGATCATGAGTTGCACTGTATAAACATTAACATAGAGCTGTGCTTGGAAGAATGCCTAAAAGTGTGTGGGGAGGAATACCTTAAAGACAACTTTAACTGCGTCACCTACTAGATCTTCTATACCCTGTGTGATGCGATTCCTATGCATGTTTTCTCCCACAGTATTCACTTGGCAGTTTACTCACCTAGTAAGTGTGCATAGGCCTGCAGCATCAGTGACTGGGACTGCACTCCTAATATCCACCTCATTCAATTGAGCTTCTTGTATAAAGTGGCCATCAGATCAATGTTTCTGTTTTGTTTTTGGCTTTTTGCCAGTAGGTTTACCTGTCAGTGCATGTTCTTTGAGGCGAAATCCCAGATTATTATTATTATTTTTAAAAGTCTATCAGACAACAAAGACACATGGCAATTAAAAAAATTAGTTGAGAACTAGCTGACCTATATAGTGTAAATTGGGGTGGGACCTCCCCATTTGGTCCATGAGGACATTTTGCCAAGCTACCACACCTGCCCTTATATAAGGTGTGGGTCAGGTAAGCGCAGGGCTTGACTGAAAGAGTATTTGCAGGCATTGCTGACAAGCTGGTTGAAAGTGTTTGCAAAGGCTCTTTCAAAGCGCAGAGCAAGATAGTACTTTGAGAGGGTCTTCCAATCACCTGGTGTCAGCTCACTTGTCAAACTTGGCCCAGGAGAAGTGGGGGGGGGGGGTGTGTGTGATAACAATCTGGATTGCTGGGCTAGAAAAGTTCTCCATCCTAGTGTAAGTGTTAAGCTCAGTTCAATCTCAGTTTTCAAACGATGCTCAAAACAGATGCTACGAAAGGAAAATTGCATTCCCTTTTATATGATTCCTCTTTCTGCTGCTGTTTAAGTAGGCTTTTGCGAAGTAAGCTGGTACTTGCAACAGAGATATATTGCGGTCTGTGCAGCAGAAAGCCAGGAGCTATATCTGAGACTTTCTTTGGCATCTATTAGGAGGTCACTTCCCTGTAGCTAGAAGATTCTGACTGCACAAGATTCAGTTTAACAGGCAGAGAAAGACAAACCTGTGCACTGTGTGGCGTTAGGCAGGAAGATAGATTAAGAATGAATGTTATCTGTTTTACTCATGTCATTCTAATCACTACTTAGGACCTCTCTCTCAAATGGAAATAATTTATTAGAGATAAGAGTAGGTTAACAAAGTACAATCGTTTATATTTGAGTGTTTCAGGGAGCAGCCTAAAGCCAAAGATCTTCCAGGGGTTGGCATAAGTGGATCTCTGGCTGCGTTAGGGCCATGCCAGCTGAAGTCCCTCATCCCAACTCAAAGATATGCCAGCATAAATCCTCCATCCTAGCTCAGCTGAAGGAACCCTCACTGAGCTGAAGCTAGGGTAGCCAGGGTCCTAAAAGAGCAGGATGGGGCAATGGAAATTGCAGAACACACACAAAATATGTATATTTCCATACTCCTATTCCAAACTATCTTCAGCTTGGTCACATGACCTAGCAACTCAGTGGAAGTTACACTGGCAGAACAGGTGGTATAAATATATTTTTAAGAGTAGCTCCATTCCTGAACAGAGTTTGCAACTGAGGTAAAGTTACACATAGTTTAACTCAGTGTAAATTAAGTTGGCTTCCTATACAGTAGTTTGAATTGTTGTTTGTTTGTTGCCAAAGTTTAGTCACCTGCCAGTGTGAGGGAGCCTTGAAGTATCCAGGAACTTCATTTTTTGGTGTGCATTTTTTGTTTCTTTTTTTTTTAAAAAAAAATTATTCAAAATTATAACAAGACACATTATCCAACAACATATCATCCTTGTTCTCTCCCCCCCCCATTTTTCCTCCCTCCCCCTCCCACACAACCCCCCCACCCCCCGACTTCCCTCAGTTCCAGTCTTTGGTTTCTCTAAGAATGCTGTTTTCTGCATGTAACAAAGTTGTATAGATCCTCAAACTATTTAGCTGATTATTATCAATAAAAAGTTTGTGAATGTTTATTCAAAACCTGCCAAGGAGTCCAGATTGCTTTGTTGCGTCTTCAGATACTTTGTAAAGGGTTCCCATTCATCCTTAAAGTCACAATTATCCTTGTCCTGTAGCTTATATATTAGTTTTGCCAGTTCTGCATAGTCCATCAATTTTTCTTGTCATGATTCTTTAGTTGGGGTTTCTTCAGTCTTCCATCCTTGTGCTACCAGAACTCTCGCAGCTGTTGTCTTCATTTTTTTGATCCTGGAGGTACATATGCAGAAAGAATAAGAAAGAACTTGTATCTAAGATGACAAAATTTACACAATCAAAAAAGTATGTTAACTTTGTTAAGAAAACATCAACATGTTAATCTCTTCTTTTACAAAATAGCTTCTCATTATGCTGAACTGCCAGTACTATTTCATAAAGGGGATTACTAGAAGGCAAAAATTGCTTCATGTCTTTTAAAGGTTCACTTTTCCCATTGGATACTTAGGTACAAAATTATATTGTACAGTCGAAGAGGGGAATGACTTTTGCCTAAATCTACGTGAATGAATAGTTGCAAGTGCCTGGAGAGTGGATTGCACAAACATACTTACAGCACTGCCATATCTTTCAACTTGTCAAACAGGGCAAGTTTGTCCTGCTATTGCTGCATGCCAATTTGAAACCACATTATAAAACATTATTGCTAAACGTTAGGTGTGTCAAGTTGTGCCAGTGGAGGCAACTCAACCTACTCATAGACTGCTTCACAAAAACAATCTCTTCATCACAGCTCTTGTCTCCCAAATGTCTTACGGCTCTGCATTCTCTATTGCATCATCCAGATGATGAATGCATTTATGCAATTCATTTGTCAACATAACAGTGCATTAAAAAATGTCAATGGGTGCCAGTTTTTCTTGCTTTTGAAGCAGCTACTCACAGTAAGCTTTTAGGTAGTTGAGGCACACATTTCATCCCTCCTTGTAAATATCTTTACCTAAACCACATCTGACATTTAGTGACTCAATCGACAGCACAAATGGCCTGCTCATATTTAAGCTGGTTAACTACAGTTGACTTACATTTAAAATCTTTTTACCTGCTTCCACACTGGGCATTTACTGTGGAATAGTCATGCTTTATTCATTCTCTTTTACAGGACATCTGAACAACACTGTGAGCAAAACACAGCCCTCTCCCAATATTTTTTTCAGTTATCAGAAAATTCAACTTTTAATTCAACTTTGTATCTTAATCTTTTAAATTGTATTTTAATCAACTTGTTTTTATTATTGGTTGTTAGCCGCCCTGAGCCCGGTCTTGGCTGGGGAGGGCGGGGTATAAATATATATTTTTAAATTATTATTATTAATATTATTCTAATTATTATTATGAAACTGAAAGGAATACAGTAGTTATGGGATTTCCTCATGGGTAGATGGCTTAATGTGCTGCTATTCTGGTGGATTCTAGCCCTTTCTTTCTTTGTGGTCTGTCTCTCTTTTCTAGGAATCAACACCCATCTGGAAACAACTTCTATCAAGAACGGGTAGACTTTCACAAAAGTTATGTATATATATATCTCAGTAGTTAAGCTTGTTGTGGCATGCATCTGCCTCAAGGGAGAATGGAGTGCACCCTCAGGGGTGAAGTCAAGGGAGAATGGAGTGCGCCCTCAGGGGTGAAGTCAAACCGCTGTGTTAACTGTACTGAAGTGACCTCCCCAGGATGCAAGCCTGGGCAGTGTGTATGGAGGTCCTGGGCTGCCCAGACAACAAGACCCCCCCCCCCTTTCAGTCTTGCTGATGTGGTTTAAAGGAAAGCAGAGCAATAGACTTAGCACCAGCTCAGCTGCAGAAGTTTCCAGAAGGAGGCATACAAAATGCCATCCAACTGCCTGAGGGACTCCACTCTGGATTTGTGTAGGGCTTATTCCTTAGCTTTTCTTCCCCCAAAGATAACCCGTAAGCAGAGGAGGTTAAGGATCAGAGTTTTCCTTCTCCTAAATAGGCCACCTTCCCAGTTTGCAAGCCCCATTTGTCACTCATTTCCCTCTACAGCACATGGAGAAACTACCTTCTTGACCACTGGTCCCACCATAGGGTCCATCCATCAGAGCCTGTCATTGCATGCAGGGGAGGTCCTTAACTCATCAAGGCTACCCTCACCTGGTGAAGCTGGTCAGTCAAAGCTGTTGCCAGGATGTGGCCACTGTTGCATGTTGACAATGTCCCCCACCAGAGGTACTACTCCACAGTGCTGGATTTACATATAAGCTAAACAAGCTATAGCTTAGGGCCCCAGTCCCTTGGGGGCCCCCAAAAACTTTAAAGGGAAAAAAAACACACCCTGGATGTACATTTCCAAAATATAAGATAAAAACAAATAAAATAAAACCTACACACAGCAACAGTGTTTTGTACTGTGTAGGCTCCTATGATGATGTAAGTAATGGGCCCCGCCTGCTAGCCTGCCCCCTAAAATATCACTGGTTTGCTCATTTCTATATATAGGGTGCCTACATTCTGCATGGACTGGTTGCATGGCAACATGTGCAAATGGCTTAAGATACCTGTTAGGTCCATAATTTACCATATACAGTGGTACCTTGGGTTACAGATGCTTCAGGTTACAGACGCTTCAGGTTACAGACTCCGCTAACCCAGAAATAGCACCCCGGGTTAAGAACTTTGCTTCAAGATGAGAACGGAAATTCTGCGCCGGTGGCGGCAGCAGGAGGCCCCATTAGCTAAAGTGGTGCTTCAGGTTAAGATCAGTTTCAGGATAAGAACGGACCTCCAGAACAAATTAGGTTCTTAACCCGAGGTACGACTGTAGCCTATATTCAACACAAAAAACAGTGACAATTTGTTGATGACAAAGGACAAGTTGACATATAAAGGGCCCCATTACCTTCAGTAGCTTAGGGCCTCATCAAACCTAAATTCAGCCCTGCTACCCCTCCTCTAATAACCCATACATACTATAGTGTGTGCTTTATGACACAACTCTACAGGGGTTTTAAAATGAACCAAAGATTGAAAAGCAAAACGAATAAAGGAGAGGCATGACATCGAATACTTAAGCAACTTAAGCTACAATATACATAAAGACAGAATTTTCTTATAAGGGCAACAGCTATTTTGTCAGATGCATTCTAAACATGACCTTCTGTGCTTTTACTAGACTGTTCCAGAAAAGTGACATTTTCATGCTTACTGATATAGATCTAATTTATTGGCAGATGGGCAGGATTATAAGAGGTGACCTGCACCGCTTACTGATTTGCCCTTCTTATTATCTAAGTTATATTAGCTGGATGGTTACAACAGTGCCATTGATTTATGAAATGCAGGGTGCCAGCACATTATTCACATAAACGCATTGCTTGTCACTGGACATTCAGACACATTGAACATAAAAGCCACCCAACAAGTTTGCTCAATACCTCTTGTTGTTCTTCCAATAAGGAGCTTGATTTCACCAGCCCTTTCTCTTGTCAGTGCCAACGGGGAGGGCCGTCTTACCCATAGGTGCTAGGGGTGTGGGGCACCCGGGCGCCGGGCTCTCAGGAGTGCCAGACCGAGGGTCCGGGGCCCGAGAGTTGAGTCCGGGAAAGAGCCCGCCTGTTGGTCAGAGCACCTAGCGGGCTCTTCTGTTGCAGGTGGCTCTGCGCTGCGAGTTCAGGGGCAGCCGAGTCAGTGAGATGCTGAGGCAGCTGGCCGGCTCTGCCCTACTGCGTGCCTGGGACTGGGCAACCTGGGGTGGGGGCGCCGGGTGGAACTTTGCACTCCGGCGCTGCATATGCTTAAGACAGCCCTGCCAATGAGTACTTTAAATCTGCCAGAAAGGATAACATTGTGGTTTTATTCCTTTGCACCAGTGGAAATTGAAGGCTCAGGGTGGGGGTAGCTCTCAGTGTGAATTAGTTCAAACCAAATGCAAGTATTGCTTTTCAAACCCTTTTTGTATCTTCGCAATATTTAGCTGTAATTCTTGCATCGCAGGGGGTTGGACTAGATGGCGCTTGATATCCCTTCCAACTCTACAGTTCTATGATTCTTTGAATTTTGAAGGATCTGTAGGGTTGGTCAAAGACATTTTGTTGACTTGGCTCCTCATAATGTTGCACATGCAATATCACAACATCACGTTAGAGCCCCTCAATCAACTAGATGGATATTAGGTTAGTTTTCGGGGCTCAGGAGGGCATGGTGCACACTCCTCTCCTCTGATTCCTTGCTACTGTTCCTTCCCCTCCCCAAACATCTGGCTAATGGTGGAGTCTGCCTGGTCTCTTTGCCACCTACACTTGCAGTAACTTTTTTGTACGGGCCACAGTTCCCAAGATTATACTGGATGGATTCACTTCCACAAGTCCGACTGAAAACGAATGAATTTGCCCAAGAACAGATCCAAGCATGTGTTTGTTCTGTACTTATAGAAGCAGTTTTGCCATACACAAATTGTTCTACAATTGTACTGATGCTCAGTGGATTACTGCAATCCTAGAAGGCAAAGCAATTTCAGTGCACTGAACTGGCAAAAATATGAGTGTTTTTCCATATTGGGGGGAAAGCAATGTTCAAATTGTTCACTCAAACACCTAGATCTTTTCCCTACACCTTTTTTTAAAAAATGAAAATGCCCTATTAAAAAAACTCATTTCCTTGAGTTTTAGGGCTCGGCTTAAAAGTTTCTATAAAATGCAATATTTCAAAACAAGCTAAAACATTTCCCACCTTTCACCACACTGCACTTGTGAGGATGAATCATGTCTGTGTGCTATTTTCATGCATACCCCTCCTCTGTATTGCTTTAGCAATGTTCTCCAGCCTGTGTCTTGGACTGTGTGCAGATGTGACATTTTCCTTGTGATATGAATGTGTCATCATTGCCTGCAGCAGTTCCTATTTACATTTTTAAAAAATCATCTTGCTGTGGTGTTTCTAGCATGTTTCAAGCACTGCCTGCAGTATTCTGGTTCATTCTTCCGGAAGAAAGAGGAAGTTTGCAGGTGTCTCTTGGTTAGTGCCTGTAACATCACTGCAGCTGAGAAAAAGGAACATTGAAGGAGCAGTTTTGCAACTGTTTTAAATAATAAAATAAAACCCTGATTCTTTTTTTTAAGATGAATAAATAATACATATGCATTATAAAAGCACTGGGCCTCCTTAAAAAATGGTACTAGTGCAAATCTACCCATTCCTCAGAATGCCCTGAAAGTTTTTCTTTTAATTTCCTAAAAGCTACAGTATATTAACTAGGTAAGCAGACTATGTTTCTCTTCTCTGAGACTAGAGCAGTTGTGGGGCTTGCTATAAGGAAGGAAGGAAGGAAGGAAGGAAGGAAGGAAGGAAGGAAGGAAGGAAGGAAGAAGTAAACTGGAAAATGAACAAATGAACAAACTTTACAGCAAGAATCTCCTGTATTATGTTTGCCTAATTACCCAGGTAGGGGTTATTAGTAACTAGGTATAAATTATTCTTATAAAGTTTCATCTGTATCACTCTGGTTTCCTTTGGAAAGCAGGCATAGACTGGAACTGTACTGTTTTCTGATAAATCTTTTTAAGTTGCCTGCCAAGGTTGTTCTAACTTATTTATAAGCCACAGCACACAATAGGCCCAGAATTTCAGACACTAGACCCGAGAAGAGCCAGTGTAGTCATTAAACAAGGACCTGGGAATGTGGGGTTCAAATTGGCACTTGGTCATAAAGCTCACTGGATGACCTTGGGCCAGTCACTGCCTCTCAGCCTAACCTGCCTCACAGGGTTGCTGTGGGAATTAAACCAGGAGGGAGAGAACCATGTGCACCACCTTGAGCTTCTTGAAGAAAAAGATGGGCTATAAATGCAATAAGTAAGAATTAGGATTCCCAGCCATTCAGGCCTTCTTCAAATGGCAATTATGTTTTAATAATAATAATAATAATAATAATAATAATAATAATAATAATAATAATAAACTTTTATTTATATCCCGCCCTCCCCAGCCAAAGCCAGGCTCAGAGCGGCTAACAACAGTAAAAATAGCACAACTTACATAAAATCACAGTCAATTAATTAAAATACATTCTAAAATCAACTCAGAATCAAATTAATGGCAATCATTGGGCTAGAGCTCTATGAGGATTACCAAAGGAGGGAGTCAGACTGTGCCTTGGCAAAAGGCCTGGTGGAACAGCTCTGTCTTGAATGCTCTGCAGAAAGATGTCAAGTCCCGCAGGGCCCTAGTCTCTTGAGACACAGCGTTCCACCAGATCGGGGCCATGGCCGAAAATGTCCTGGCTCTGGTCAAGGCCAGCCTAACCTCCCTTGGCCCGGGATCTCCAAGATGTTTTTATTTAAAGACAGTAAGGTCCTCCGTGGGACATACAAGGAGAGGCGGTCCCGTAGGTACAAGGGTCCTAGGCCGTATAGGGCTTTAAAGGTTAGAATTAGAAATTGCTGCCTCAGTTGAGGTGCTGCTTGACCTCTCACTTCCTTGAATGAAGCAAAAGGGAGGAGGCTGATACTGGGTGGTAAATCACATACATTTTCATATGAAACTCTCAGGCTCAGCCCCTGACTTCCTTGGGAAGGGCTGGGCTGCCTGAAACCCTGGAGAGACAGTGCCAAGTCAGCGTAGACAAAACTGAGCAAGACGGACCAGTGGTCTAAGGCAGCTCCCAATGGTCCATTCCACCCTACTTGAAACCAGTTAGGACTACATGTTACTTCTTGACATGAGAGGACCTCTGGATTAACTTCATTAACCACATTTCATTGTGTGGTTCTTCTTCATCGCATTAAGTGTTTCTGTTTCAGTGCTGCATATGCCAGTGGTAGATACTGCAGATGTGTTGAGATGGATATGCTGATCTTCCAGCCAGTGGGGGAGCATTCCTTGCTGGTGCCCAGGGCAGGTGTGTGCATACCAGGGTGCTTGTGGCACACCATGGGGGCAGAGTGCCAAGGAGCACAATGGCAGGTATGCTACCAGAGAAACCCCTGTCCAGTGGAGTTGAGTGGGGCTACACCTGGTCTTCCAGTGCAGTCTGTGGCACCCTGCTTTGAGGGATGGACTTATAGCACACTGCGAGATCAGTGCCACTTTGGGAAACTTGCAAAAGTGGCACAGGGCTGGCAGGGCACATGCCTGTTGCGTCCTTCTCGAGCCGCCCTCCAGGTGGAGAGAAGAATGCCACAAAGGAATGTGCCCCCCCCAAAAAAAACTGTGCTGTGGGTGACACTCCCCCTTCCACACTATGCCTCTGTGTACATGGAAAAACCACATGGAGGCAGTTCTAGCTTGCAACACCTGTGCACCTGTGTGAGAATGAAATCCCTAAGCTGACACATATTCTTCCAAGCTGAATTCTCAGCTCTAGCTTAATAGCTAATTAGTCGAGTTGCTGGATCTGCCCACTTGAGGGAATCTCCCTCTCCATAACAAGTTGAACTAGTGCACGTGCTGTAACGCTGACCCACCCCGAATGTGTGTCAGTGAAATGGCCCAGCAGCGCAGAGGCAAATTTCAATAACCCATTGCTACTCCCACTTGATTATCCCCTTGTGACCCAGTTTTTGGTTTCAGTATTTTCATGCATCTTTCCATTTCACCCTTCTCTTCAGTACTGAGAAGGTGGGGATGGAGGAAAGAGAGTTTCTCACAGATTATCAACACTGTGACTCAGCTAAAGAGTGTCTGTTCCAAGGCAGTGAGGGTGGAAGACTTGGGCAATTGTGGCACCAGCAACAAAATGCTTCCATTAGCCTCACCCACTAAGAGAATTCCAAGAAAACGCTGATGAGCTAGCCAGCTAATCAAGCACTCCATTAATATATGACAAACTTTAAGGGACTTGAGCCAGTGATGTAGTCAGTGGCGTAGCGTGGGTTGTCAGCACCCGGGGCAAGGCAAGTAATTTGCGCCCCCTAACCCGTGGATTTGCGCCCCCTAACCCTAACCCCCAGATGTTGCGCCCGGTGCGGCCGGGCCCCCCTGCACCCCCATGCTACGCCACTGGGTGTAGTGCGGGTTGCCAGAACCCAGGGCAAGGCAAGTATTGTGCCCCCTAACCCGTGGGCAGATAGGGATAGAGGAACGAGACTATCTAGGTGCCCATTGTTACGTGGCAATGTTTATTTGCCCCATCATGTTGAAAAACTGTATAGAATGTTCAAACATTTTCATCATGAATGGGAAGAAATGCGGAAGGGGAAGTGATGTAGTATGGAAAGTGAAAACAGACTGCAGGTTTCTTAAGCGAGGAGGTGGGGGGGTAGAATGACTAGGAACATGAGGTTTTATTTATTAGCAACATACTATTTTTAGCTTTAGCTTAGGGTGCCATGTAATGATGATGTCTGGACTTGGAAAATAGGGAAGTAGAGAAGGAAAAGCTAGGGGCTTGGGAAACATAAGCCAGAAGTATTTTTTTTTTAATGTAGTTTGGCATGGGGATGGAGGATTTGAGAGAAGCAAACATGTTAACTGAGGATACAACAGAGTGGCACGATGGGATTTACACATGAGAGCAAGAGGTGGGGGAAATCTAATAAAGATAGAAAGCAACTTGCTGTCCTTAAATGATACTAAGGGAAGTACAGTGGTACCTCGGGTTACAGACACTTCAGGTTACAGACGCTTCAGGTTACAAACTCCGCTAACCCAGAAATAGTACCTCGGGTTAAGAACTTTGCTTCAGGATGAGAACAGAAATCGCGCAGCGGGAGGCCCCCATTGGCTAAAGTGGTGCTTCAGGTTAAGAACAGTTTGAGGTTAAGAACGGACCTCTGGAACGAATTACAGTAAGTTCTTAACCCGAGGTACCACTGTAATGTGAACAAAAGTATGTTCTAAGGTGGGAAATCTACTGGCTGCTTCATTGATATAGGATCTGTTCTTAAGTGACAGAGAACAAACAGAGGCAAGAGGGAATTGGCTAATGTGTAGCATACTTTACTGGCTGCCCATTGTCAACTCTTTTCAAGGCTCCATGCCCTTGGAGGAAAGGGCAGGGGTCAGAAACTGACTATGGTATATCCACTGTTCCCTCCCCCCGCATCTCCCATTTGCCACTTCTCTATTAGCTGTCTTCTTCTTTCTCTAACCAATTTTCTCCCACCTTATCACAAACAGTGCTTCTGAGAAGTCTTCTCTGTCATACGCACAATATAATGAAAGATATTAGCCCAATTCAAGTGTTCTTTGAAAGCATTGTTCTTTCATTGACTTTATCTATAATTTGGTTTTTTAAAAATAATAATAATAATAATAATAATAATAATAATAATAATAATAATAATAATAATAATTTATTTCTACCCTGCCCATCTGGCTGGGTTTCCCCAGCCACTCTGGGTGGCTTCCAACAAAAGATTAAAAATACATTAAAACATCAGTCTTTAAAAACTTCCCTAAACAGGGCTGCCTTCAGATGTCTTCTAAACATCAGATAGTTGTTAATTTCTTTGACATCTGATGGGAGGGTGTTCCACAGGGCTGGTGCCACTACCGAGAAGGCCCTCTGCCTGGTTCCCTGTAACCTCACTTCTCGCAGGGAGGGAACCACTAGAAGGCCCTCGGAGCTGGAACTCAGTGTCTGGGTTCTATGATGGGGTGAAGACTCTCATTCAGGTTACATAAATGTAACTTCATATATATATATATATATATATATATATATATATATATATATATGACAATTTTAGGGGGTTAGGCTGAATGGCTGGATCCCTTTCTAATTCTTGGAATAGACAGTCTAGTTTCCTGATCAGGTGGTAGCCTGGGTGATGGGTCATTAAAACAACAAAGACAGGGGCTCTGTGCAAGATAGCAAGTAGTTGGGGGCCCCTCCCTCAACTCACGTTGGTTAGAAGGATAAAGGCAGGGTTTAGAGCCGAGAGTTTTGGAGTAATGTGAGCAAGATGCAAAGCAGCAAGTTGGAAGGGGGCAGGTTGAGAGAGAACGTGCATTGATTGATTTCCATCTGAATCCAAGGCTGCAGCTATGGGGGAAACAATACCCTCTTGTGGTTTTGGTGCTGTGAACTCCTCCACCATAGGCTCAGGTTGTGTATATGTGTAAAGAAACCACATATCATATGGTGCATGGCATGCATCAATATATATTTGTAGACTTTAAATGTTTTTTATTTGTGCATTCAAAGTGTTAGTATGGTGTACTGTGGAAAATATGTATCTGTTAAAAATAACAGTGTTACCCCAATAATGCATGACTAGAAAACATGTATTAACGTTATGTCCTCTCAGATTTGCTGTGAAATTTGTCAGCTTCAATAAAGTCCAAATGCAATTTATCCTTTGGACGGTCTGCTGGAAATTTCTGTCACTTCAAATATTGAAAAGAAGCTATTTGATTTTTGTTTTTAAGATGCCCTAACCACCTCACCTGCCCGCTACAATGAAAACTGATTCTGTTAGTGTTTGATTGCTGATCATGCCTCCATTTAGCTGAACACTTTCTGCTTTAGCACATTAAAAGAAAATAAAATAATTCATGTCCTAGTCACCCAGTCATGTGGTTCAGACATAAAGCCAGATGCTCACTATAGTTTAGTGTTAGGTGACTACAGAATACAAGCATAAATGCAACAGTTTGAAAGGTCTCCTTGCATGAGACACAGTACTGTATGATTATGATCATAGTCTTTCTCTTTTTGGAAGTAGGTTATTCTATTTAAAATGTTGGGGTGCTTCTTTTTAAGCCTGATTTTCTGATGACTGATTTTCGTTTCTCAGATAGTTGAGCATATGACGAAAGAATTATACACAACCTGTTCATAACTAACCCATTTTTTGTTTTTGTTTTCGCAAGGTAATTTATATTTTGGAACCCATCCAAAAGTTGGTTTTCAGTAGAAACATATTAACTTTCAATGTCCCCATGCATAGGTTTCCATCTTTCGTTGTCTCCTCTTTCTTTCTCGATAAATATGATATCCCTTCAAAAGCTGTGAGATTGGCAGAAGAGGCAGCATGGCATGTTTCACAGGTACAGCTTTCCCCCTTTGCAATGCCTGATGAAATTCTACTTGTTATGCATCTGTTACACAGTAATAATAATAATAATAATAATAATAATAATAATAATAATAATAATAATAATTTATTATTTATACCCCGCCCATCTGGCTGGGCCTCCCCAGCCACTCTGGGTGGCTTCCATAGAAACCAAAAATACACTAAAATATCACACGTTAAAAACTTCCCTGAACAGGGCTGCCTTAAGATGTCTTCTGAATGTCAGGTAGTTGTTTATCGCTTTGACATCTTGTGGGTGGGCGTTCCACAGGGCGGGCGCCACTACCGAGAAGGCCCTCTGCCTGGTTCCCTGTAGCTTTGCTTCTCGCAATGAGGGAACCGCCAGAAGGCCCTCGGCGCTGGACCTCAGCGTCCGGGCAGAACGATGGTGGTGGAGACGCTCCTTCAGGTATACTGGACCGAGGTCGTTTAGGGCTTTAAAGGTCAGCACCAACACTTTGAATTGTGCTCAGAAACGTACTGGGAACCAATGTAGGTCTTTCAAGACAGGTGTTATATGGTCTCGGCGGCCGCCCCCAGTCACCAGTCTAGCTGCCGCATTCTGGATTAGTTGTAGTTTCCGAGTCACCTTCAAAGGTAGCCCCACGTAGAGCGCATTGCAGTAGTCCAAGCGGGAGATAACCAGAGCATGCACCACTCTGGTGAGACAGTCCGCAGGCAGATAAGGTCTCAGCCTACATACCAGATGGAGCTGGTAAACAGCTGCCCTGGACACAGATTTGACCTGTGCCTCCATGGACAGCTGTGAGTCCAAAATGACTCCCAGGCTGCGCACCTGGTCCTTCAGGGGCACAGTTACCCCATTCAGGACCAGGGAATCCTCCACACCTGCCCGCCTCCTGTCCCCCCAAAACAGTACTTCTGTCTTGTCAGGATTCAACCTCAATCTGTTAGCCACCATCCATCCTCCAACTGCCTCCAGACACTCACACAGGACCTTCACCACCTTCACTGGTTCTGATTTAAAAGAGAGGTAGAGCTGGGTATCATCTGCATACTGATGAACACCCAGCCCAAACCTCCTGATGATCTCTCCCAGGGGCTGCATGTAAATGTTGAAAAGCATGGGGGAGAGGACAGAACCCTGAGGCACCCCACAAGTGAGAGCCCAGGGGTCTGAACACTCATCCCCCACCACCACTTTCTGAACACGACCCAGGAGGAAGGAGCGGAACCACTGTATGACAGTGCCCCCAGCTACAAGCCCCTCAAGACGGTCCAGAAGGATGTTATGGTCGATGGTATCAAATGCTGCTGAGAGATCCAGCAGAACTAGGAACAGCTCTCACCTTTGTCCCTAGCCCGCCAGAGATCATCAACCAGTGCGACCAAGGCAGTTTCAGTCCCATGATGAGGCCTGAATCCCGACTGGAAGTGATCCAAATGGTCCGCTTCTTCCATGCGTGCCTGGAGTTGTTAAGCAACCACTCGCTCAATCACCTTGCCCAAGAATGGAAGATTTGAGACTGGGCGATAGTTGGCCATCGTGGCTGCATCTAAAGATGTTTTTTTAAGAAGTGGTTTAATAACCACCTCTTTCAGTGGGTCTGGGAAGGCTCCCTCACAGAGGGAAGCATTCACCACCCCACGAAGCCCATCGCCCAGTCCTTCCCGGCTAGCTTTTATAAGCCAGGATAAGCAAGGATCCAGGAGACAGGTGGTTGGCTTCACTTGTCCAAGCAGCCTGTCCACATCCTCAGAGATAACAGATTGGAATTGATCCCACGCAACTTGACTAGACAGGTCTCTAGCACTCTCCCACCCTGGCCCTGCTCCCACGGTGGAGTCTACTTCTTCCCAAATCTGAGCGATTTTATCTGCAAAAAAACTTTGCAAAATCATTGCAGGAGAACATGTGGCCCGTACTGGGCCCCGATGTTGCAGGTGGTTCCGCTAAATTGTGAACCACCTGAAAAAGTCTCCTGCTGCTGTTTTCTGCAGATGCAATAGAGGCGGTAAAGAGATCTGACCACGGCACTTCTTTTGTTTCGCTTTTACTTAGTGTCAGAACACCAACATCCATGGAGGTAAACACCAGGTCCAAGGCATGTCCGCGGCTATGGGTTGGGCCAAAAGTATTCAGGGACAGCCCCATGGAGGCCATGCTTTCCACGAAGTCCCGAGCGGCCCCTTGTAAGGTCGTGTCGGCATGGATGTTAAAATCCCCTAGGACGACCAAACTAGGTGTCTCCAGGAGAACATCTGCCACGACCTGAAGCAGCTCGGGCAGGGAATCCTTGGTGCAGCGGGGAGGTCAGTACACCAAAAGGAATCCTGTACTGCCCCTATTGCCCAACTCCTAGAACATGCACTCGGAAAACTGGGTCTTCCCAATAGGACGCCTGGTGCAAACTAATGACTTCCTAAAAATCACTGCAACCCCCCCTCCCCGCCCACAAGGCCTGGGTTGCTGTGCGTAAGAGAAACCTGGTGGACAAGCAGCGGCAAGGACAGGCCCATCTGCTTCATCCAACCAAGTCTCTGTTACACATGCTGGAATAGGAATAGCCGACAATGGCTACAGTGGCACCTCAGTTTTCGAACAGCTTAGTTCACGAACAACTTTGAACCCGAAGACTGCAAAACCGGAAGTAGGTGTTCTGGTTTTCGAACTTTTTTCAGAGGCTGAACGTGCTTCGTTTTGAGTCCCCAGTGTTTCCTGTTGCGCTGCTAATTTGCGCCCCCCATTGTAATTCAAGCCTTCTATTTTCGATTGCAATGTTCTGAGGTGATATTTGGAGCTTATATTTGGTGCTTTTGTTTTTGCTATTTATTTTGCGTTTTTTGTTTTGAGGCTTTTTTGTGACTTGTGTGGATCTCCGTTCATTGATGGATTGTTCATTGATTGATTGTGTGACTGCGGACATGGATAAAAGCCCCCCCCCCCCATCCAAACAATTACTATCATCAGTACAGGTAAGAATTTTTTTTTATTTTTATCATCTACAATACTGTTTTATTTATTTTATAGTACAGTACATTGATTATTGCTTTCATTTTATGGATCAATGGTCTCATTAGATAGTAAAATTCATGTTAAATTGCTGTTTTAGGGGTTGTTTTTAAAAGTCTGGAACGGATTAATCCATTTTGCATTACTTTCTATGGGAAAGCACGACTTGGCTTTGGAATGCTTTAGTTTTGGAATTCCAGAACAGATTAAGTTTGAGAAGCAAGGTACCACTGTACGTCTGTGTTAGAGGAACACCACTAAACCACTAAACAGATTGCAATTTACAAACCTATATAACCTACCCTTTTCTTCCTCACCAATGGGCATGTTAAGTGAACAATCAGCATAAGACAGGGCTCACCCATAGCTCTTTTTGTGCTGTAATTTATTCCAAGTGTCCTGTAATTTCTAGGCATGGGTCCACGAGGTTTTTCTTTAGTCCTGCTGCTTTGCCTGGGAAAACCCGCTGTTTACTTCTGAATGTCAATTGGGTTTTCCATGGATTGATGCTTGTTCCAGTTCAATGGTAAACAGTGAGTTTTCCCATACCTAGAAATCACAAGGCAAACAGAAGTGTGCATGAGCCCATACTGTCCACACAGAAAAGGATGGAATGTGCTAGAAATCCACAGGCAACTCTTTAAAATGGAGAAGTTGGGGTCCATTTTGTGAAATACATATACTGAGTCTGCAGAAGCAGCTATTAGGAAGTTGATTGCACAGAGAAAGAGACTTTTCTGAGCCAGCCGCATTTGAGTAATCTCTTCGCGACAGGTTGTTATAATGCAAGTCACCACAGAGGAAACCAACTTACCTGAAGCAGACTGCTAACTAACTGGATGTTGGCCAGCACCAGATGTTGAAACTGTGGCTACTGACCTTCATCTGAGCTGTGCAGTAACTCAGCATTTGCTGGGAAAACACTCCCTGAGCTGTTTTTGGCCAGAAAATGCTGTAAAGTTGAGAGGGTGACACCTTTTAGTCACAAAGTAAGCAATATGGGGGAAATCCCTCTAAAACACCCAGATGGTCCCAGCAGCACTGCTGTTAAAAAGTCATTGAACTACATTGACCTTATTAAACTTGTATTAGAGTTGCAGACGAACTTTTTTGATTGCTTGAACATACTAAGCAAAGAACCCTCTCACTTGTGAAAGAATGTTCAAGTAGAGTTGACTGAAGGGGAAACATATTTTCTTCAACTCTTTAAAGATAGCAGCAAATTTGTTGTGCCGTAATCCACCGTGAAGCTTACATGTCCTTAAGCCCCATTGTTTTCAGCTGGGATGCATCGCCTTCCTAACTTTTGGCCTCCATTCTGATGCAGCAGATATCAATTGTCAAAACTAAGGCATGCTGAATGGAATGGAACTTGAGGCTGAAATTGTAAGCATGCTTACTAGAACAGGTCCCACTGAAAGCAGACATTTTGAGTAAATGTACCTATGCTTGCACTGCACATTTGGTATACTATCTAGTTCCATTATATTGTTACACGCAAGCCAATGTCTGAGTGGCAAGAGACTTCAGGGGTCCCAGCACTCACCCAGGGTTTGGTTTCCTTGGAATGAAAGTTACTAAAGACAGTGGTGTCTTTAACATATGTGATTTTATTTACACATATATTTCTTTACACATATGTACAAGCACATAAATATTGAACATAGGACTCACATAATTAACACTCCAACAGACTGTGCTTCCCCATTAAGTTTCCATGGGTGCTGCTGCTGTACATTATCTACAGTGGTACCTCGGGTTAAGTACTTAATTCATTCTGGAGGTCCGTTCTTAACCTGAAACTGTTCTTAACCTGAAGCACCACTTTAGCTAATGGGGCCTCCTGCTGCCTCCGTGCCACCGCCGCACGATTTCTGTTCTCATCCTGAAGCAAAGTTCAGGTACGATTTCTGGGTTAGCGGAGTCTGTAACCTGAAGTGTATGTAACCTGAAGCGTATGTAACCCGAGGTACCACTGTACTAGCCTTTGGACGTGTGTGTGTGTGTCTGTGTGTGTGTTTGTGTGTGTGAAAACCAGGCCTTGGAATCGTTTGGTATAGAGAATGTTTGCGTGCTTCATTTCAGACCTAATAAATATTCCTAGATATTGTAACTTCTTGTCACCTCTCAGTGACATGTTAAAACGTTTGAGTGACCATTTGTGCTGTCCTCTGTCCTTCAAAAATAATATAAAATAATATAAATTCCAGGGAAATTCCCTGGCTCTATTTCTGTATCAGACTGATCTGTGGAATACTTTTTCTGTTTTCTCCTCTCACCCTCTTTCAACACAGCAGCTTTGCAGAATTATTTGTACTGGCAGATGTAATGCTGTTTTAAAACATCCTCTAGCTAATTTTACTTTCAGTTTGCTAAGTTTCCCCCCTGCCTGCACTGACTTGCTTGGTACTGGTTGGAATTTGCACAGTTATATAACATCTTTGCCCCCAAAATGGCAAGAACGATCTTATGGTAATGGTGGTGGGAGAGCTGATGGAGAAGCAATTTCCACATCTGAAGCCCTGCCAGCTAGCTGTGGTCAGGTGAGTGGTGTGTCCTTTTGTCTCCCTGCTTCATCTGCTTCCCCTCCCCATTGACTCTGAGCTGCACACCCAGGGTGTGTGTGTGTGTGTGTGTGTGTGTGTGAGAGAGAGAGAGAGAGAGAGAGAGAGAGAGAGAGAAGCTTTTTTGAAACAGAAATTCAAGATATGTGTGCCTTTACTCTTTTTATCTCTCTTAGATCTGTATGGGAAGTATGGAGATGATAGAAAAGGCAGAGAAGGCGGTAAGAAGAAAGAGAATGCATACAAGAGTGCTAAAAGGAGGAGAGAAGAAAGCAGGTGGAGAATGAGAAAAAGCAGGGAGGAGGAGGTATTCATTTGCAGAAAAAAAAGCAGGTGCAGCCAGTATTATTGATGAAGAGTTATGAGTTGCACCATGCAAGCATTGGCATAAGCCTGTGCTTGGAAAAATGCCTCAAAGTGTGGGGAGGAATACCTTAAGGACAACTTTAACGGTTTCATTTACTCAGTGGCGTAGCGTGGGGGGTGCAGGGGGGGCCGGCCGCACCGGGCGCAACATCTGGGGGGGGGGCGCTCGCTCGCACTTGAGTGCTAAAATCCACGGGTTAGGGGGTGCAAATTACTTGCCTTGCCCCGGGTGCCGACAACCCACGCTACGCCACTGCATTTACTGGATCTTATATACCCTGTGTAATGCAGTGCCATGGAAGTTGACTTAGAAGTAAGTCTCACTGTGTTCACTGGGGAGTTCACTCACCTAATAAGTATGCTTAGGTTTTTAGCATCAGTGATTGAATCCGCACTCCTAATATTCACCTCATTCAATGGATCTTATTGTTTAAAGTGGCCATCACATGAACAACGGTGTCTTTAACACATATCGCTTTATTTACACAAATGTATAAGTGCATACGTACTGAGCACAGGACTCACAGAATTAGCCCTCCAGAAGATCATGCTTCCCCATTAAGCTTCCAGGATTGGGGCTGCTGTCCCCAAAGCCATAGCTTTGGACTCAGCACAGACCGCAGCTTACACCTCTCTGGGTCTTTCTAGCCTCCAACTCCAGACACCCTGGGAAATGGCCAACTCCTGACAGGACTAAAACAAAAAGGCTAGTTCCTGGGCGATTGTTTTCCTACCTGCAAGACTATGTAGCTTCCAGCTCTCTGTGTTTGTGTTTGTGTGAAGCAGGCCTACTCTCTCCTGAAAGAGCCTAACCAGCCAGCTGCTCCTATGGCAATGCATATGTACTTGAGCAGCTCTTTAGAAATAGAAATGGGTGCCTAACAGACTTGGCTAGGCCCATTACTGTAACAAAGAAACTGGTTTGACCACTTCAGCAGTTCCTTCCACTTGATGAATTCAGTGGGATTTACCCCTGAGAAAATGTTCCTTGGATTGCCTCAGTATTTTAGCTGGATGAGGGCCAACAGCTGGGGTCAATAGTTCAGTTTCTAACTGAATTCATTTATAAATTCTGGTGTCAATTATTACATATGTTGGGTGCACAAAACTGTGCAGCTGAGACGTATGAAATCTGCTAGCTTTCTTTTTCTTTTAAGGTATGCAGTACCTGTTTTTGGTAGTGTATTGCTATCAAAATGCTGGATCCTGGTTTCTAAGGGCTTACCACACTTCCTCTTGCCCTGTTGCTTTCTCCCAGGGAAAACCGCTCTTTAGTGCTCAGTCGGCACAAGTGGCAATTCAGGTTTTCTCCAGATTGACGGTTGCTCTGATTTAGCATCAAAGAGCAGGTTTTCCCTGGGAAAGGAGCGGGTCAAATGGAAAACTGCTTGGACCCATGGTTTCTAGGCATGGGGCAAGCTGAAGTGTGGATGAGCACTAATTGTTTATATACTTTTTTTGGTGGAGCATAACATTATTTAGCAGGCATATGTATCACCATGGGTGTCTCATCGATTCTGAGCACCTGGAGGAGTCGTGTACTGATCTGAGGATGAACCATAACAAAGTGCTTTTAAGATAAGGAGCAGAGATAAAAAAACAAAGTTCAAAACATGCATGCAGTGAACTGCTCCTTACAACATTCCTGGCTGGTAGGTTTAAAAAACAACAAAACAGAAATAAGGTTAAATGTTTACTCTCATCCATTAGAGTAGGGCATTCACCTCATCTTCTGTGCATGTATTGTTGTGGTTGTTATTTATTAAATTTGCATATCAACCTTCCTCTGTAGATCTCAGGGTAGTTTACAGCATAAAAATACAAGATAAAAACACAAAATACATAATAAGAACAAAAGCAAACCAGGGAGAAACAATATAGGATGTTAGTCCGCCAGAAGCCTGGCTGAAGAGGTAAGCTTCCCTGGAGAGAGCAGGGAGCCACTGCAGAAAAGGCCCAGACCTCTCATGGAGGTGGCACATGAAGATGATGATCACAGGGTCTGGGCAAGTTATGCACATCCAGGGGTTTTTCCCCCAGCCAGAGCTCGCAGAAGCTCAGCTGAGTGCCATTGCCATTCTAAGAGAACAAGAGAGAAGTTCGTGGTGAGTTCCGGCACCTCTTTTTCTGGAAAATAGCACTGTGCACACCTCAATTCTCTTAACAGTGCTTACCTGGATTTGGTTTCCATTGGAAAAGGTCACAGGAGCCATATTGGCATTTTGCAAAAGTGATGTTTATTTACAGCATTAAACACCCCCCCCCCACACACACACAGAGAGAAAAGCCCTGCTGCTCCAACATCAGACCTTCAGGGAAGCAGCTGGCACCAGGTTCTTGCAGAAAAGAACTGAGTTCTCTGTGTCTCTCTTGAGCCTCTCCCCGGATTGCAGGCATTTGAATCACAACATTCCTTAACAGGGAGGGAGGCACCTTACTGGAACATTCAAACCACCAGCCAATATTCAGTTTCAGTGGCAGCCCTTGCTTGGCCAAACATTTGGCAAACAATGTGCCTCGAACAAATGATGTCCCTGGGCCAGACCTGCATGGCTAATTTCAGGCTCAATAACTCTCAGAATCAAGAATTGGAAGGGATCCTGAGAGATCATCCAAGCAAGCAAAACAAAGCAAAACACCAAACACACCCCTCCTGAGGCTGCTTTTCTCTGACAGAAATGAAATGTCAGGTGTTTGTCACACATATTTCCATGTGATGCGTTCTTCAATCCTGAGATCACTTTTATAAAAGATTGGACAAATCCAGAATCATGGAGGACGGGTGTGATATTCCTAAGCAGCAGAGGGAAGCCTTCAACCTGCAGGACAAATTAGGCCCACTAAGTCTGGCTTTTGGGGAAGGGCTAGGCATGGCCACTTTCCCTCCCTTTGTGTCATATTGCCTCAGGTGTAGGACTGGTAAAGCCACAGCAGCAGAGGAAAAACTTGGAACATACAGACCTGGCTTATCACATGAGACTTCAGGAGCCATGGATGGCCAAAGTGGGGAAGGAGTTAACACTGTCCTAACAAACCCATTCTCTTCCTTCCCAGCCTCCCTTTCTCTTTCCCCAGGCTCTGGAATGGGACTGGGCTGCAGAGGAACTAATCCTACTTTATGCAGATGGGGATGGATGAGCAAGAGACAGCTGAAGAGGGCTGGACAGAGAAGGGAAAACAACCCTCACCTACCTACTACTTTCCCCAGCCCTTTCTAGATATATGTGTATGTGTTTGCAGGTGCAAAAACCAAACATATATTATACAGTGCTGGATTTATGTATAAGCTAAACAAGCTATAGCTTAGGGTTCCACTCTCTTGCCCCCCCCCCAATTTCACTATTAATATACTTCTTCTTAATTGTATTTCAGTTCAACAATTACTTCGATAAAATACATATTTTGTTATGTGCAAATGGCTTTAGATACCTATTAGGTCCATGTTACCCTATAGCATATATTCAACACAAAAAACAGTGACAATTTGTTGTTGATAAATGATAGCCTTGGCGTCCTTTCCAACTCTAGAATTCCATGTTTCTTTGATTCTACGATAAGCGATACATGACCAAACAGGCTACGTTTCAAAGGAGTGAAGCTATCAGCATCCACGGGGAAAGGAGGATGCTGTGAAACTGCCCAGGGAAAGATGGGGGAAGCGACAGAGATGTTGACAGGAAGGAGAGGGGAGTCTGTGGCTGAATGAGTGAAGGTGTTTTCAGAAAGAAAATGGACATTGATTTGAACCACTTGCTTTAGGAAAAGAAAGGGAGATTGCTAGAACAGGAGAAAGAGAGTAGATCACCCCGAGAAAGGGGCTTGTGATTGGGCTTGAAAGAAGAATATAGGAGAAGAGGAAAGAGATTGGGGGGGCTGACCTGTCAGTGAGACTGTGTGCAATATTTGTTCATATTTCTGTGAGTTTTGCATTTGATGTAGTAGGTGGGTTCCTCTTCAGCGACAGAGAGTGATAGAGAAGAGAAGGATGGAGGTCCTGAGGAGAGTTCTTGTATTGGAAAGAAAGTCTGTTTTCAGATTGAAAACATTCCTAGTTGTTATGGTGGAAAGCAACCGATTTTATGAGTGTTTAATGATTAAAATGAAAGCAAAGACTAAAAAAAAGTTGGTTTCCTGTCTTATCAAACTCAGGGTGTCTATATAACTGGGTTGAGAGGTGATAACCTATCTGAAGAGCTTGTCCTTTCCTGATCTAACAATAGGAAGCTAAACATTAACTGTGATCATAGCTGTCTGTCATTTCTAAGTGGGAGACTTAATTTTCCAGTTTAACAAGCAACCCAAGAAGGGTCACAGCGGGCCACAAATTAACAGCTGCCAATCAACAATTATCCCCTGGGAGGCTTACAAGCACAACACCATTAAAAATACAATAAGTATATAATATTTAAAGTCAACAACCAACAGCAAAAGACAGAAAAGAAAAATCCACAGGAAAAAAGCCCTCACAAGAGACTTTGCTAGCATCCACCAGTGATACAAGCAAATTATGCCTATTTTCCATGTTTAGAAACATAGAATTGTAGAGTTGTAAGGGACCAAGAAGGTCATCTAGTCCAACCCCCTGCAATGGAGGAGTCCTTTGCTCAACGCGGGGCTCGAACCCACCTGAGATTAAGTCTCATGCTAGTAACTGAGCTGAGCTAGTAACTTGAAGGATCAGATACAATTTGTTTAAAAATTGAGTTGCCAACACTTAGATCAAAGTGGATATCCAACACATCTGATAACAAGGAGGGGGGAGAGAAACACATACATAGCAAGCTTCAGTATTCCTTGCTTCTGTCAGTAATTCCACATGAAATCAGTGGAAGTAGCCATATTGTAAACCTGGACTCCCTTTCTTCCCAAAGGTTAGAGGTGATATAGCATTGATATCTCATGATCATATTCAGAAGGAATGTGCATTGCATTAGTCGAGAACCTCTGACCCTCCAGATATTTCTGAACTACAACTCCTGTCAGCCCTAGCAAACATGGCCAATGCCAGGGGATGATGGCACTTGCAGTTCAGCAACACCTGAGCGCCAAAGGCTCCCCATATGTCATTCCTTGGGCTGTGTGCACATTAGTGTTTACTCTGGCTCCATTGTGCTCCCACCACTGGCGTCTGCAGCTGTATGCACATGGCGTTAGCCACAATCCATCTATATCCTGTGGCTTCTTGAGAAATACTCAGGTGCTTTCCCTCAAAGGAGCTGTTGAGCCGAGGTGCGTACATTTCAGGCAGCTGTTGCGCATGCGCAGATGACAACACGTGCACAAATGGCAAGAGGAAACAAATCAAGTATTGGGCAACCAAATGAAGATGCCCCCTCCATCTCTCTGGTGTGTTGAACATGGTAAGAAAGTGACTTGAAACCAGCAGGGGCAGGGAAACTACCTCACTGTGTTTCAAGCATCAAATGTGCCCTCAGCCTCACTTCTGGTCCAAATCAGCCTGGTTGCCATGGCGTCCCTGACCAACTGCCACTCTTAACTGTCACCAAGCAGGCTGCCTGCGACATTCCAGAAGGGCTCCTTCTCCTGCAATAGTTAATTTCTTCTTTTTTTTAACCCATTCTGCTTGCCATTTGTGGCAGCTTTATTTATTCATTTAAAAAGCTGGATTACGTTTTCCCCTGGCCCATTGATTCCATAGGAGCTGAATAAACAAATATATCTTAGGCATGCCTATACTCGCATACCCGTTTGCAACATGTTCACATGCGCTTCACCTGCTTAGGGATGTGGCAACATGGCAAGGGCTGTGAGTTTCACGAGGAAAGAAATCTGGGGAGCTGAGTGGCAGTTCTAAACAAAAACAAAAACACCTTAGGAGATGCAACATTTAGCGTGGACGTTGGTGACACCTACAGGTTCCCTGTTCTTTATTTCTTTTATTCCTTGAAGAATCTGAAACTATTGGAAGGCAGCGTGAGAGAGAGGAAGAAAGTGGTTCTGATGTTCTTATTTGTGGCCTTTTGCCCTTCAGGCTGCGCCCTGCGCGCCTTTTCCTCACGCGCAGGTGAGCCGAACGAGGACAACCGTCGCCTTGGCCATGTGAGCGGGGGAAAACGCGCGCGCACACAAAACTGGTCATTCCAGCAGAGCCACGCTCGCTCGCCATCTCTCCCCAAGAGGTCCCCACCTCCCGGGGAGTTTCATCCTCGGGTTTCTGCAGCTCCTCCCGGTTCCTTAAACCAGGACGGTCTCCTTGCCACACCGCCTGCTGTTCTCTTTCCATTTCTCTCCGCGCGCCGAGGCTGCTGCTGCTGCTGGGACCCGGCGGCCTCGAGTCCCCGGAGACGGTGGTGGGCGGGGAAGTCGGTGGCAGGTGCTTCAGGTCCTTCCTGGGCTGCGCGCCATGAAGGAAGATGGCGTGGACAACCCGGCTTTCGAGCCTTCCAGCCCGGAGGGCGCCGAGCACAAGCGGGCGGCGCTCTCCACAGGCCGCCTCGGCCACCCGGCGTTGGGCACGTCCTGCAGTTTGGACCCGGAGGAGCACCTCTGCGGCATCGGCAGGTTCGCGCCCGCCGCGCTGCAGGTCTGCAACAACCCCAAGGGCTACTTGCTCTTCTACAGTCTCCTCTCCGTCTTCCAAGGTGAGGAGAAAAGAAGGCAGAGGGGTTTTCTCTCCCCCCCCCCCACTCTCAGGAGACGGAGATTTCCCCCCGCAAGGCTTCCAAGGCGTGCGTGGTCAAGTGCGCCCTTGTGGCGCATGGGTTGCGGTGGTGTGGAGGAAGGCGGATGGAAAAGAAAGTGCAAGTAGAGGGGGGGGGGGAGAGGATTCAGATCAAATGCCTGGGATAGCTCAGCTGGTAGAGAATGAAACTCCTAATTTCAGGTTTCAGCCCCATGGTCCCTTCCAACTGTACAATTCGATGGTTTGATGAAACTATAAGTTCCTCCTCCACCTGCACCCTGGCCACCTCCTCAAACATAGGAGCCAACTCCTTGGGGGACCAATACCCCTCGAATATTTATTGATGGGCATTGCCATTCAGATGGTATGTGTGCACCATGTCTTGTGATCTGTGATGCAGGGTGGGGTTTACCTGCCCTCCATATTTAAGTTGGCACCCCTGCCCCCCAATCATGGGTATCCTTCAAGGTTGTGCGTTGAAGGGATCTCTCGTATTTCACTGTGGGCAAGATTTTGGCAATGCACGTGGTTGGACTAAAATTCACTAGATGACTTTTGGGGTCCCTTCCAACTCGATGATTCTATAATTATATGCACATCACTGGTTCAGGGTTTTGGGACACCACAAACTGAATCCGGCCACTGGTCCTTCTAGTAGGCTTAGTGTGACCTATACCAGGAGTGGCCAACCTAGATTTGTAGAGTTGGAAGAGACGCTAAGGATCATCTAACCCAAACCTCTTCAATGCAGGAATATGCAGCCATCCCATATTGGAATTCAACCTTCAACTTTGGCTTTATTGCCACCACACTCTAATCAACTGAACAACCCAGATGTTGCTGGGCTCTCAGCTCCTACCAACCCTGACATCACAGACCATTTATTTTATTATTTTTATTTATTTCATCACATTTATACCTCACCTTTTTTCTGCAAGGAGCCAGAGGTGGCAAATGGGGTTCTCCCTCCCATCTCATTTAATCCGCAAAACAGCACTGTGGGGTAGGTTAGGCGGAGAGGCAGCGATTGGCTCAAGTGAGGTATGTGGCTGAGTGAAGATTTCAACCCTGGTCTCACAGCCCCTGGTCTGACACTTTAACCAATACTCCACTCTGGGTTTTGTCAGGGATGACGAGAGGTGTGGTCCAACCATATCTGGAGGGCAGTGGGTTAGCCCCCTGCCCCAGCCTACACTAACTCCAATGTTTCAGAGCGAGTTCTTTCTTTCCATATGTGGAGATTGAAACTGGGATCTTTTGTGTTCTCCCACTAAGCTAAGTTGGCTCCAATTTGTCCCTGCTGCAGCAGCAATGTGAGTGAGCAACTCAGCCAGTGCTCTTTATAGTCCTCTATTCAGAGGAAGCGGCCAGGTGAGGGGTGGCTGCAACTGCTCCTTGTGGCCGCTGCTTGCTCACTCCCCAGTGGTGGAGCTCTCTGTTACCCTCATGCTGGATAGCTCGGTTGGTTAGAGCAAGGTGCTGAAAATGCCAAGATGGCAAGTTTGATCCCCACATGGGATGGCTGTATATTCCTGCATTGCAGAGGGTTGGACTAGATGAACCTTGCAGTCCCTTCCAACCTCTACAATTCTATGATTCTGTGAAATGTATGGATGGACAATGTGTGTATTATCTTTATGTATTTGTTTCATTTCTGAATGAACTCCAATGAACTCATGGCACTGTACATCGTTCTCTCCCCTCACCATTTGTCCTCACAGCACCCTTGCAAGGTAGTTTACGCCGAGAGATCGCGACTGGCGAAAAATTACCCTGTTCGGTTAATGGCTAAGGGGGAATTTGAACCGGGGTCTCCCAGGTCCTGGTTCAACACTCTAACCAGCAATCCATCCAGGCTTTAACATCTGTGATCTGTAAAATAAAATGAGACTGCAGTCCTATTTAAAATAGGCTGCATGCCTATTTAAAACCAACAAAATGAAAAAGGCCTTTATCTGAGAATATACCTCTTCATATGAAATATACTAGAAATCTGTAGGACAAAGCTCTTAGTGAGAAGGCCATACCTTACCACCACCACCTACATCCCTACCCGCCAGAGAACCAACTACAGTGGTGCCTCGCAAGACGAAAAGAATCCATTCTGTGGTTCTCTTCGTCTAGCGGTTTTTTCGTCTTGCGAAGCAAGCCCATTGACGGATTAGCGCATTAGCGCTATTAGCGGCTTTTAGCGGCTTATCTGCTGATCGGATCAGCTGATAAGTGGCTTAGCGGCTTAGAAAAAGGGGGGGGGGAAGAAAAAAACCAGCAGGAACTCGCAAGACATTGTCGTCTTGCGAAGCAAGCCCATAGGAAATTCGTTTTGCGAAGCACCTCCAAAACGGAAAACTCTTTCGTCTAGTGAGTTTTCCGTCTTGCGAGGCATTTGTCTTGCGGGGCACCACTGTATCTCTTAATCCTTTACTGACACCCTGTGGGAGGCTGGGCAGAGGGCCAATCCTTTCAACTTCCACTCGCTTGTCTAGTTTAAGTGTGAAGGAGAAAAAACAAGGCAGCTCCCACTGCCTGGGGCAAAGACACAAACACAACACAGTGGAAGATGCAACCCACACACAACCATGGCACCAATAAATATTTTTTTTTGGGGGGGGGAAGGGGCCACAGAAATAGCAAAGCATATTTCTAGGTGGGCTAGTTGTGTCCCAGAAGTTAACATAAAGTAAAACAAAAGTATATTTTAATGGAGGTCCGGCAATGGGAGGGCAAATGTGGGGGTGAGCTGCTTGTCCCCTCTCCTCCCTTCTGGCACCACCCATACACCCACTGGAGGGAGATTCTTCCAGAAGCAGTGTGAGTCACTCAGGTGTTGGTGCCACCATGTCTTCCTGAGGCCCATGCCAAGCCTGCTGATGGTGCCAGCCTGTTACCACCCTCTTGTGCTATGTGTCAAATTGGCTAACAGTTCAGGAAGTGCTCTGGTGTCCTTTGACAGTTGTGGAGATGAAGGTACTTTTTGCAGGCGCAACTTTCCCCTGCCAAGTCCTGGAATGACCTGCTGAAAACAATGGTTCAAGGTGCAGGAGGAAGGTTGACTCTCTGAGCTCAGGGACACTCAAAGCTATTGGGTTCAGCAGAACCACCTCCCCAGTTTTATAGCCACAACTTTGGATTTGAATCTTCACTATGTTTACAGATATGACTGGCAATTTGTATTAGTCTTCCAAGGTGGTAGTAATGCGATATTGAGTATACACCAGCAACTGACTGTCTCTTGCTAAGAGATCGAATTTCACAAGGACAGTTCTTGCGTTACAATGGCAGCTTTGTTGCACTTCCTTGTGGCTCTGTCCCATATCGCTCTGGTAATATTTGTATGCAGAAAATCACATGAGGTGGATTGATTGAAGATAAAGTATCTTCCATCAGTCTGTTACACACAATTTCCTATACAGTGGTACCTCGGGTTACATACACTTCAGGTTACATACTGTCAGAGCTGCCCTAGGTCCCAGCTCACAAAGGACCAACGCCACTCCGTTGTTATATACAAAAGTCTTTATTGAAGTTCATTTTCGTTTCCACAGCCGCAGCGTGCAGCTCTACGTCTGAAACTCTAGACCGCTGAAGCTCCGTCTGAGTCTCCTCCCCCCAGACACCAGTTTAAGACCCGAGCCTTGCTCCACCTCTTCCTCTGCTCTTTCCTCTTCTCGGTCCGCCTGTCAGCTGGGGTCTCGCCCTTCCTAGACTCTTCTGACGCTGATTCCCCTGAGTCTTCCCCCTGCTTCCGGCGGGCTTTAGGACCTGGTTCCCGATCCGGGCTTTCTGCTGTCCCGCGCGCCTGTACATTTGAACTTGGCGCGCGCACCCAGCCGGCAACCTTCCTCCTGACCGTTACGCTGCTCCTGTCACTGCTTCACCCACTCTCCGATAGAGGCGTGGTCAGTCTTGACTCATCTTCTCTCCCTGCTGGATGGGCCGTTGGACCTGACACTTGGGACTCCTCCCCCCCCACTACGCGCTGGTGGGGAAGCTGGCCCTGATCTCCAGCTGCTGCTTTGGGAGTCCCCGCTGGCCCCCCTTGCCCTGACCATCGGCGCCTCCTTCTGGGAATCTTCTGATTCGCTGGAGAAGCTCATGGAATCTCTCGGGTCACTGTCATACTCCCCTATGCTGCCCTCAGATCCTTCCCCTTCGCTCTCCATCTCCTCTCTCCCCTGTGCCTCTGTCCCTGAGCCCCTGACACATACACTTCAGGTTACAGACTCCGCTAACCCAGAAATAGTACCTCGGCTTAAGAACTTTGCTTCAGGATGAGAACAGAAATCGGGCTCCGGCAGCACGGCAGCAGCAGGAGGCCCCATTAGCTAAAGTGGTGCTTCAGGTTAAGAACAGTTTCAGGTTAAGAACGGACCTCCGGAATGAATTAAGTTCTTAACCCAAGGTACCTCTGTATTCAAGACATAGCAGAAACAGTGTGGGATGGAGCCATAAGGCAGTGTCACCCACACCAGAGATGATGGGACCTTGTGTTACTCAAAGTAGAAGCGAATTGAAGTCTCCCATCCTTCTCTCATATTGAGTTGCGGTTTTTCTGAGGGATGGGTTCATTTCTTAACCCTGTCCCTCCCACTTTCTTTCCCGCTTTTAAGGGCGCTGAACCCAAATCTTGCCTCTCTTCGTTGTGGTTGTGGATGAGCTTTGTCCCACACATTAGATTAAATGTTAGGAAAGCGAACGACGCATAGGCACGTTTTTGTTGCTTCAGGAATCATACATAGCCAAAGACTTTCTACAAGGCATGATGTGTCACATCAGTGGGCAGAGGGCCTGAAAAACAAGTTCTGCCTATTGGCCTAAGCAGTTTATAGAGACTGCAATTCATTTACAATTCTACATCTGTAACTTCAAAAGAGACAATTTAAAACTGGGCAGCTGCATGACCAGAATGAGGCTGACCTGAAAAGTTGCAATACTAGAGCTGCTTAACTGAGTTGTATTACAGATCAGTCTTTGGGATCTTTTAGGCTCAAAGTTAGATGGTTATATTCATATATCTTACAAAATCCTTTAAAAGTAATATAATTCATTAGGAGTTCAATTGAACTTTTGAGAAAACTTCCATGTTATTGGACTGACATTGCAGTACAATGGTACCTCGGGTTACAAACTTAATTCGTTCCGGAGGTCCATTCTTAACCTGAAACTGTTCTTAACCTGAGGCGCGCTTTTGCTAATGGGCCCTCCTGCTGACGCTGCACTGCTGGTGCGCAATTTCGTGGGGCAAAGTTTGTAACCCAAGGTACTACTTCCAGGTTAGCAGAGTTTGTAACCTGAAGCGTTTGTAACCCGAGGTACCACTGTACTGCATTCCAGAACAGATGGCATGAAAGCATGTTGGTCTTACGGGGCTTTGTAGGGAATAAAACTTGCTAATTTTTAAGATTATTAATTATTCTTTAGTGGGAACCCTGATTATACAAAATAATAGAGTAGTTGCCCATGAAGAGCTAATTGCACATTTTTCGCTCTATAACACGCACCCGACCATAACACACACGTAGTTTTTAGAGGAGGAAAATCCGTGGGCATGCCACCCATAGGCATTCCCTCCATAACACGCACAGACATTTCCCCTTACTTTTTAGGAGGAAAAAAATGAGTGTTATGGTGCAAAAAATACGGTAATTTGTTTAACAAATGAATAATGCAATTTGAGAATTCTTGCTTGCAAGCTTTGAAGTCATAGCCCAAACTTTCTTTTAATCCACCAAGGTGTTGGACAGTTGGACAGCAGTGTTTTTGAAGACAGCTCTGTGTACATACCATACATTTAAATATTAAAGAATCTCGGGAGCTATAGTTTACCCCTCACAGAGCTATAGGTCCCAGGACTCTTTAAGAAATCACAGCTCCCAATATTGTTTTCTTGGTGTGTGTTTGTGATGTGCTTTAAGTATACAGGGTGTATGCAACTCTTAAAGTGACAGGACAACCACAGCAAATGGCAAAAATGACAATAGGCAGCTTTCATAGGAAATCGACTCAGACCATGGGCTGAATAACTGTCTGCAGTGACCGGCAGCAGTGGCGGTAGGCAAAGGTGTAGTGCAGTCCTAGGAGGGAAGAGGTGGCAGTACCAGCATGTGCCGCTTCGAAAATGCATTGGTGGCAACTAATATGGGTGAATGTGCCCTATTGTAGTGAATGGCAGTACTTAACAAAAACAATTTATCTCGATTCCACCCCCACCCCCGGCATTTATATACTGCTTAATCATTTGCATTTCTAAGCAGTGTCTGAAATGGTGAATCGATAAATAACACACACGCATACACCCCAGCTCCCACTACTTCACTGTGTATATTTTGGCTCAAATCATTGTACCAATTTCACAATAATAAAATACTTTGGGGGAACAATACTGACGTATAAAGAGCAGAACGTTACCCAGCCCGTGTTGTTGTTGGTGGCATCTGTCTGTCTTGCGAGACAAGGGAGCCCATGTAGAAAGGTGCTATCATTATTTTTAAAAAAATCGATGTATCCTTCTATTATCTGATTTTATTTCTCTTTTCTTTTAGGCATTGTGGTAAACGGACTGGTAAACGTGAGCATTTCCACCATTGAGAAGCGTTATGATTTGAACAGCTCCCTCACTGGTATAATCTCCTCTGGCTATGACATTTCCTTCTGTTTGCTCTGCCTTTTTATATCCTTCTACGGAGAAAGAGGGCACAAACCAAGATGGCTGGCCTTTGCATCTTTCTTGATAGCACTAGGAGCACTTGTTTTTTGCTTGCCACATTTTACTGCTGGACCATATATATACGGGGAAAAAGCAGAAGGTAAGTTCTTATGTTTTAAATGTTTCTTTCATTGTCATTTTGAAGTTATGGATCCTGGATATACAGTGTGTGTGTGTGTGTATCTCTATCTATCTATCTATCTATCTATCTATCTATCTATCTATGTATCATCTAAATCAGGGGTCAGCAACCTTTTTCAGCCATGGGCCAGTCCACCGTCCCTCAGACCATGTGGTGGGCTGGACTCTCTCTCTCTCTCTCTCTCTCTCTCTCTATATATATATATTTACCGTATTTTTCGCCCTATAAGACGCACTTTTTCCCCTCCAAAAATGAAGGGGAAATGTGTGTGCATCCTATGGGGCGAATGCAGGCTTTCGCTGAAGCCTGGAGAGCGAGGGGAGTCGGTGCGCACCGACCCCTCTCGCTCTCCAGGCTTCAGGAAGCTATCCGCTAGCTGTGGGAGACCCAGCTCTCCCAGGGCTAGCGGAGAGCTTGCCTGCACCCAGAAGCTTGGGGCACGCTGAGCTCCGCACGCCCCAAGCTTCAGGGCTAGCGGACTGCTTGCCAGCACCCAGAAGCTTGGGGCGCGCTGAGCTCTGCACGCCCCAAGCTTTGGGATTAGCGCAGCACACCTGGGGGGGGATAAATTTTTTTTCTTTATTTCCCCCCCAAAAAACTAGGTGCGTCCTATGGGGCGGAAAATACGGTATATATTGGGGGGGATGACTGAATTCCTATGCCCCACAAATAACCCAGAGATGCATTTTAAATAAAAGGACACATTCTACTCATGTAAAAACACACTGATTCCTGGACCATCCGCGGGCCAGATTGAGAAGGTGATTGGGCCGCATCCGGCCCACGGGCCTTAGGTTGCCTACCCCTGATCGAAACACAAGTTGAATTTATACATTTCGTATACAGACATACCTGGGATCTCAAAAGCCTTGCGAACAAATCGGCTCCCAAATGATTGAAACTCGGAAGTGAGTGTTCCGGTTTTCGAACAATTTTCAGAAGCCGTGCCTTGATTTTCGAACGGTTTCCCACCCCCTCCTTTTTATACCTGAGATTAACAACATTTGTCTATGGGGTTTTCTTGTTTTGCTTAGTGTCAAATTTACCTTTATGTAAAAGCCAATAGATGGATTCCACCATGCTCATAAAATAAGACCCATTGACTGCTCTGTCAGTAGAGATTCAGCAGGTGCCTTCTGTTTCAACCTTTAAATGCCTGCTGATAAATTTTCTATGCTGCCCAGCTTTATGCAGGCAATTTAGATGAAAGCTGTGAGGTTTTCACTGTATATCAGTATCATAGTCATGAACCGCTTTGTTGTTGTTTTTAGGATATAGCAGTATTTGAATAGATTGATACATAAATACATAGAATGATGCTATCATAATCAATAATGTGAACCTAAGGTGGGGCTATGCAGAGGAAGGGGTGAGGCTCTGGAGATTTGGACTGCTTTCTACTCTGAGTTATTCATGATGAAGTAAACAGATTATAATTTGGCACGCGGTAGGGGTGGTGAGGGCATGACAGCAGGGTTGAGAGCACACATGTCACCCACTCCACTGTTTCCTGCTCTCACACAGCAGTATTTATTAACCACAGGCTCTCCTGCCAGGGAGTCTGCATCCCAGGACTTTGTAACCAGAGACAGGCCTGAGAGACTCTGAATGCGCACCTTTGTCTAACTCCAGTGAACTCCATCTGCTCCTATTACTTAGAGTTCCCTTGAATTGTCTACCTGCCTGGTTTTGTCTTAGTGGCTTTCTCCCTTCTTTTCTTTGTTCCTCTTAAATTCCCCCCCCTCTCTGGCCTGTTGGCTTTTGTAGTTCCTTTTTAATCAAACTCACTTTTAAAACTAAAAGCAGTTTGCAGCCCAGACTAGGGATTGCTGCTGGAAGACAATAAATGCCAGAAATGGGTGCAGATTTGTTTTTTTAAGTGTGTTGCATGCAGTGTTTGCACTTGCTGAATTTTTTAAAATTAGATACCCTTTTACGTATTTCTGATTCTTAAGGGTGTATGTAATATATGCATTATCACCTAAATATTTAGCATGGTGGTCCTTTAAGAGACCACTTTTCTTTTCTTTTTAACCTTTAAGAGAAACAGCTATGACCCAGAAGGCCAGCTCAGAGAGGTAATGCCTGGGTGAAGAAGTTAAATACCTAGTCTGTGAGAGCTTCCAAGCCTCATCAAAAATAAAAATGGTCTTCTGCCATTAGCTGACTTGTAGTGAGTTTCTACATGAAGAGCAGAAGACAGCACAAAGCAGGGATGGCCCACCCGTTGCCTCAAGTGGCAGATCCATCCACTGGTGGTGGATCCACTCGCCCTCCGCCCGCCCACCCACCCACCTGAATGCCACAACTGCCACCCACCTCCCTTTACTCGCCAGGCCGCCTCAGGCGGTGTGAATGCGTGCAGCAGCATTCTTAATTTTGCCTAAGGTGGCAAAACATCCTGGACTAGCCTGACACAAAAGGTGTCTCAGTTAATTCTTAAAGTTATGTTTTAAGATGCTCCCAGTGCATAGATGTCAACTTTCAGATTTGAAAATAAGGGATCAGCAGCCTCAAAAATAAGGGATCAGCAGGGACAGTCTACAGGATATCTAACAATCTGGGATAGCAGTGGGAAGCAGCGGGAAATGGCGCTGGAATAAGGGAATTTCCCGCAAAAAAAAAGGGAAGGTTGACAGCTATGTCCCAGTGTTATAACATATAAATGGCATAATTGTACTATTGCATTGCATTATTAGCACCACCATTTTAACCAAGGCTATGGAGCCTCTATACCCCATAACAGAGGGAAAAAAGGGAACCCAAACGGTCGGAATAGGCCACTTCAATCTAAGCATCTCACTTCTTGCAGTTTAGAGACCATTACGTTTTCGGCTGCCTACCAGCAAACCAAAGCTGTTGATGTAAATGAAAGTTAACCTCCCACGGTTGCAATGAAATATTGTTTGTGAAAGAAGTGGTCTCCATAAGGGTGTTTCCCGCTGCTCCTCTTTAGCTCCCCTTTATTTTCTTGTTGGTTCTTTTTACAAGTGGATTGTCGTGAAATTCTGTAATCTTCTTAGTCTGTGAGAATCTGGCAGAAGAAAACATAATCCCATTACTCTTTATCATAAGTGGAGTTAATGAGTGCTGGGAAAGGTTGCCTAGTAGGGAAGGATCCAACATCTTTGAATAGGTGCCTGGCAGAGAGCATTGCAAACACAGCTCTGTAGTCAACCAGCTGCTTGGAAGGAGGCCACGTTGAGTTTCAGAACAGGTTGCCCCACTGAGAGGCTCGTTGGCTGAAGAGTGCGGGGAAAAATACTTGAACTGAACTAAAAGAAATTATAAATACTACATCTAATGGCTGGCATTCAAGATTCTGGTCTATAGGCTGTGTACACACCATAGCTTTAAATCATATTCAAAACACATTCTTTCCCTCAAAGAGTTACGCTAAGTGCAGTTTACCCCTTGCAGAGTTGCAATTCCCAACAATCCTTAACAAACCACAGTGCCCATAATTCTTTGAGAGAAAGAATGTGCTTCAAATGTGCTTTAAATGTGTAGTGTGTACACAGGGTAAGTTTGTTATAGCTCCTTAGCTAAGTGTTAGGCAGTTGGTATGGTAGATATCAATAGGGTTTCATATATTTCAGTCACTGAGGAACACCTGCCACCCCAAACAAAGTAAATGAAGTGCAGTAGAACGAGGCTTTAGTAGACTTTCAGATGGGGAAGAGTCAAATTAATATGTCTATTTGAGGCATCATCTTTTAGGCCAGTGGTCAAGCACGTTTCATCTTCATTGATATCGGATGACACAGACTCGCTTTCCCCCATTATACATTCAAACTGGCAAGGTTTTTAGGAGGATAAATTGCCACACAAATGAGGTTAGCAGAGCAGGGTTAGAGTTCAGGCACTCTTCAAGACAACCTCACTAAGGACATAAGGAGAGCTCTGCTGGATCAGACTAAGGCTGATCTCATCCAGCATTCTGTTCTCACCATGGCCAAGCAGATGCCAACCAGAAGCCTGCAAGCCGGACCTGAGCACAAGAGTGAACGCCACAGGTGGGATTCTGAGTCACTCAGAGGCAGATGACTCTGCTCTATCAACTAAATATCTAGCAGCGGAGGTAGACCACAGCCACTGTGGTCAGCAGCTGCTGATAGCCTTATCCTCCATGAAATTGTTTATTCCTTTTTCAAAGCCCTCCTAGTTGGTGCCCATCACTGCCTCTTGGGGAGAGTGCCCTCTTTGTGGGCTTCTCCTAGGCAGCTGGCTAACCACTTTGAGAACAGGGTACAGGACTAGGTGGACCTTTGGCCCGATTCTGAATCTTCCAGCATCCAACTTCAATGGACAGCTGTGACTCTTAGTATCATGAGAGATGGAGAAAAACTTGCTTTACACTTTCTCCATACCATGCAAAATTATATACATCATTATCATTTTCCCACTTAGATTTTCTCCAAACTAACCCCCCCCCCAAAAAAAGAGCAGTGTAACCTTTCCTCATAGGGGACATGCTCTTGGACCTTGTTTCAGCACCATCATATACTTCTTGAGATGCAGTGGCTGGAACTATGCACAGTATTCCAAGTGTGGTTGCACTCTAGATTTGTGTTATGTCATTACAATTTTGGCAGTTTTATTTTCAATCTTTTCCCTCATGATCCTTAGGATGAAATTCACCCTTTTTACAGCTGCTGCATACTAGGTCAACATCTTCAAGCTATCCACTGTGACCTCAAGGTCTTTTCCCAGTTCAGACCTGATAAACATACATGAGAAATTAGGATTTATTCTTCTTATTATTATTACCCCAGTGTGCATCTCTTGCTTACATTGAATTGCGCTTGCCATTTTACTTCCCATTCACTCAGTTTAGAGGGATCCTTTTGGAGTTCCTTACAACCCCATGTGATTTTAGCCACCCTATTTTATTTTATTTTATTTTATTTTATTTTTGTATCATCAACAAACTTGACTGCCAAAGCAGCATCCCTCTAAAGCTATATAACAAAATGAATTGTTAATCAAAGCGGACATTATGGATTCAGTATTGAACTAGGTTTGTTTTTCTCATCTCCCTCCCCTTTGCTTAACATATCCATCTTGATGAAGAGTTTTGGTGGACTCAAAAGTTTGCCCGCTATTCTGTGACAATTTGATTGATCATAATAAGGCACTTGGGATTTTTTCAAAATAAAAATGATAGTTTAACCTTTAACTATGCAAGTTAACACAGCCCACCATTTTCTTCACTTGGCTTATTTGGTGGGGTTCTTTCCCAGAAAAGTTAGTTATGGTAGTTAGTTAGTTAGTTAGTTAGTTACCGTAGTATTTGGCGGCGGCAAGATGCAGAGGATTGGCAAATACTGTTTCACATCTTTGACACAGGCTGGTCTGCTTTAGACTTAACAATGAGAGCTGTTTTCCCCCGCCTTTCCACTCTGGAACCCTTAAAATATGAGGCCTTTCTTTCTACCTCTTGCTTGCTATGATATAGGCATACATTCTTAGCAATGTAAACACTTCAGTGACTCACAAAGTCTCCCTTTTTTCCCTTGGCGGCCAAAAAGATCAGAAAAAAGACCCTGGACAATACAGCAGCGAACTGTAAGGGAGACGCAGAAATCTAAATAGAGACCATTATTTGTGGTGTGACACCCCTTTTGCTTGTATTTATTTTTGATTCAGATTTGTCATGGCCAATGGCTAGTACAATAAAGTTATTTGGATTGGAATAAACATAATGAATGATACCAGCAATTTGTGACTTCATTTGGGAAAAAGATGTCTAAAGCAATTATATATGCTCCCTCTCTCTTTTTAAAAATCCTACATTTCTTCAGGTGAACACTGTTTTGATAGAAGATGTTTCTCATACTTCAGATTTATTAAATGGGAGCTCCCTCTAGTGGCATTTATTATTATACCTCCTTTTGCTAGTGAACGTGAATGGCAAACACCACCAGGACTGTAGTCAAAATGGGCCATAATGAAACAAGAGGGAAGGAGCAGCAGGCTTGAGGGATTCTGAAAGAATGCAGAAAAAAGAACTTTATAAGTTCCCCTCAAAAAAGCAACAGCAGCTCAATAAAAACTGAGCAATATCAATAGCCATAGAATGACATGACAAAATGGGACACCCTGCTTAGAGGGAATAGCTGGACTGAAAAATACCATTTGAGAAAGGAGGATACACAGCAAAATTTTGTTGCAGATTCCACTTGCTATGCTACTAATGTGCACCCATAATAATTCTTAGAAAAACTTAGGAACATTGGAAGCTTCCTTATGCAGAGTGCTGGTCCGGCTAGTTCAGTATTGTCCACAATGACTGGCAATGGCTCTCCATGATTCCGAGCAACCTGGGACATTCTGCATGCAAAGCAGATGTCCTACCAATGAGCTATGACCCTTCTCCAAGGAAGAACTTTGTTCCATCTGAAAGTTTGCCTTCCATATTTCCATACACATTGGGTCAATAAAAATGTAGTCTTACCTGCGCTGGTTATGGGATATGAATATCCAAGCTGTATCAATACAGTAGTCTTTCAATTGAGCAAAGTTAAAATATCCCCACAAGATAAGTCAGTGATCTTCACGGAGCAGTGCTGACATTATGCACAGTGAATATTTTGCAGCTCTGTGAAAGGTATTTCATACATGTATGTCGTGTTATTTATGATGATGGGTAAAAATGCACCATATAATTGTATATAATAATAATAACAGCAACATACGTATAGCACTTTTGTGTGTGTGAGAAGGTGTTCAAAGTACATAAGATATTATTATTTTCGTAATCCTTACCCACCACTCTGCAATGGTGATATTATCTCTAATGGCGATATTATATAAATTGCAGGTGGGCGAAGCACAGAAGTTGGAAGGTAGTTTCATTTTAACATTTAACTTTTCGTTGTTGTGATTCATTCTCACTCGTTTCCAGTGTCATGCTCTGTTCCAGATGTTGCTGGCCTACAACTCCCACCAGCCCCAGCCAGCATAGCCAATCATCAGGGTTGATGGGAGTTGTAGTCCTCACATGGGCTACCCAAGATTATTATTTTTGAACAGCCATTGACTGTTATCCTGAACAGCCTGCATCTTCTCCCCACGTCAGCTTAAAAGCTGCTTTGCTACTTCTTCTCAGGGACTGGGCAGAGGAGGAATGGTGGAGACCGGCTCCCTGTCCTGACTCTTCCGGGGAGGAGGAAGAGGAAGACAAAAATAGATTTACAACAGGGGTTGGAGGGAGCTGGCAGCTCAGAGGCAGATGAGGGGGAAAGCTGGTAAATCATGGGAGAGCTAGAACAACACTCAGCTGATACGTTGTCATTAGAAAGCATTCCAGACCCTCTATCTCCCAGAACCCAGCGAGCCTTAACAGTAGGAGAGCAAAGAGCTCAAATACAGAGGGCATGTAGCAGCACCCATAGAAGAGACGATGAGAATGATGAATGAGGAAGTAGAAGAGAAGGGGGGGTGGAGATTCACTTGGGACAATGCCATTATCCAAGAGGCTGGGTTCTATAGCCTCTCTCTGTAAAGATTGAAATAAAAAAGGACGGTAAGAAACTTTTCCTTGTCTTTATACTTTCTTGGGCAACCAGCCGGGAGCCACTGACAGCAACCTGACATTTCTACAACATTGTGCACCATTTGTTGGGTTCAGTGGTGCCTTGGACAACTGAAGACCTATGATAATTCATCTGAAAGCAAATAAAATTCATTAATGTAATAAACTTTCACTTCCAGATACCTGTCCAGTAAACCTGGCTGCAATTAAGAATGCCACATGCAAACCTGGCTTAAAAAAGACTGAACTCTCCAACTACTTCTACGTTTTCCTGCTGGGACAGCTGATAATGGGAGCAGGTGGGACTCCTCTTTACACACTGGGAACAGCTTTCATCGACGACAGTGTCCCCAAGCACAAGTCTTCAGTCTACATAGGTAAGCTTAGCTGAAATTTATTTCAAGAAATGCCCATTTATATTGATTATCCATCAATATTTGGAAGAATGTCCATAGTACCTCTTGTGCCTTCTGTTTGTTTACGTACAATTGTATACACGCCTACAAGGGATGTAAGCCCTGCTGAGTCCAATGGGAGTCCAGTGTGTGCAGAACTACAAGAGGTTGAACACGCACTAAAAAAAGAAAAGAAAAAAAGACATAGTGGTTAGAATGCTGGACTAGGACCTGGATTCATATTCCCACTTGGCCATGAAGCTCATTTTACCTACGGGACCGCCTCTCCCGGTATGCCCCACGGAGAGCCTCAAGGTCCATAAATAGCAACACCCTAGTGGTCCCGGGCCCTAAGGAAGTTAGATTAGCTTCAACCAGAGCCAGGGCCTTTTCAACACTGGCTCCGGTGTGGTGGAGCGCTCTGCCTCATGAGACCAGGGCCCTGCAGGATCTGATTTCTGCAGGGCCTGTAAGACAGAGTTGTTCCGCCTGCTCTTTGGCTTGGAGCCAATTTGATTCCCTCCCCCTCTTTCTTTTTCCTTTTTCCTTTCTCCTCCTGTGATGAGGCTGCATTTTAATATTGTGGAATCTAAAAGTGATCAACCTGTTTAGGCATCTAGGCTAAATGCATTTTGGATCCTTGCAATGCAAACTATTATCTTTCTACTCTGCAGGAATTGGTTATGCCATGTCATTGATGGGTCCAGCTATCGGTTATGTATTAGGAGGACAGCTGCTTAACATTTATGTTGATTTCCATCGTCACCCGAGGCAAGGAGGTTTCTTCTTCTTTTTTCCTTTTACTTCCATAGTGTTACCCTAGAACTCCATTACACCCCCCAACAACAATGTTACTAAACTTTACATTTTAGCCTTATGCCAAACAGATAAAAAATATACCCACTGGATGTGGAACTGGACTTGGGGGAACTTGCGTTAGGATGTCAGAACAGCCACAGAGTTAAGAGGCATTTTCTTTAGTTAACTTACTGTTTATTTGCTTTTGATCAATGAAGTAGAAAAATAAAACTTAGTTAGTGAACCAGAACTGTAAAAGATAGCAATTTCCCCAGCTGGTGAGGCAGCAGTACCATTGTTTATATAATTGTTATTACGTTGGATCATAAAGGGCTCAGTATGTGATGAATAAGCCGGAGGTGTATAATTTATCTTGCAGAATAGCCTGGCAGAATGTACTGGAAAGTGACTCAGCTAATCATGTCTGTATTAAAACTGTGTTTGCTAAATTACTATCTTTCTAGACATGACATCACTCCAGAAGATCCACGTTGGGTTGGAGCTTGGTGGGTAGCGTTTGTTGCATGCAGTTTCGCTACGTGCCTTTTGGTAGCACCATTTTCATATTTCCCAAAGCAATTGCCAGGTAAACACATTTTCTGAAGCAGGAGAGAAGTGCCATCCCGAGTGGTTAGGGCCTCAAATATCTAGTTGGAAGCTCTAAGGTTCTATATGAAAGGGGCTTGGAATATATACCCTGCCTTGGCCTAAACGTGGCTTCAGTGTTCCTGATTTATGGTGACCTAGATTTTGTGAGGTGCTTGAGAACCATTGCGTTAGTTGTTTTAGCCCTCGTAGCAATCAATGGAGAGATCAGAGTTACGTCTGTCCACTTGCACATGAGAAATTCCACTAGTGCAACGGGTTTTTCCTTCTGCCTTCCAATGCCTTGCCCCCTCAAATCTGCTCCAGAATAGTCCCTTATCCTCCAGAGTAGATGTGGCAGTCCTTTGTGGGCTGAAGGTGGAGAGGAGGACCAAGAAGTCCCGTTGTGCTAGCTCATGCTATGTTGCTTTCCTCTAGGCTTATCTGACAAGTAATATTACAGAAGTACTGAAAGCAGCACACACATATGAAAGCAGGGATTCCAACAGAATCATGAAGCCACCATTTTTCATTTTTTGAGACAGATATAAATCTGAGACTTCTATGTCGTTTACCTGCACTGCTCTACTTTAATCATCCGTTGGGGATTTGGATTCATTCATATATTTGTATGCATGTGTAAAACAAACAAGAACTGCCACAATCTAGCATTTTTAGTTACTGGTAGCTAGAATGCCCAATATTTAGAAATCACTTGGATGTCTTATAAAATAATTTTAAAAACCCATAATTATGAGAAAAGCATAACTCTTCCTTGCACACTGGCTAAGAAGGTGTGGAAGCCAGGTGCAGATGAACTATAAAACTGTTTTAGGGATCAGAGTTTACCTTTAGAAAGGTAAAAAGGTATAAAGGAAGAAACTTTTCTCAAACACCTGGGCTATAACGATTTTGGCCAGGTGGACCCTAAGACCTTGTTTGCAGGAAAACCGCCATCTTACTCTAACTTATCTCAGAAAATGGCCACAAGCTTAGGTCTCTCAGACAAAATACCGAGTTCCCTCGTGAATCCCTGCAGTTGTGCTGACAGGGTAACACTTTGAGGCAGAGGTCCAGGGCCCCACTTAGCAGAATGCGGTGGTAGTTCCCCAATGCAGCATGGGACTGGCTTTTCCTATTTTGATCCAAGGTTGTAATCCTTTACCCAGTTTCCTGGCTAGGCCACTGGGGAAGTTCCCTCTGACACATAAGAGATTTTCTTTTTTCTTTTTTCAAGCATGGGTGGAATCCTCAAACTTGGGTGAAGTGAAGCATCATCCAGTTCTGATGCAGCGGCAAATTCAGGGTAGAAGGGCTTGGTGGAGGTCTCTGTCCAGAAGCCAAGCACGGGGCAGATGGGCCATAGAGCTTCCAGCAGTGACCTTAGGACAGCCATCTCCATAGATTGGCATCTTGGGGAGGTCATAACCTTGGAACGACCCTGCAGTGGTTTCAGCCTTCCTGCAGGAGGCTGAAATGGATATACAGCCAATGCCTGAGCCAATGATTCACCTACACCTGTAATCAATAAAGTTGTGGCCATTTTCAACCCAATTAGTTTCCTGCCCAAGCCTGTTCTGCCACAGGTTATCTCGTTGCCGGCAGGCCGGGGGTGGGGATGGCTTTGTGACTTGGCCCGCAAGAGATTTTCTTCTTTTCTTCTTTTAAAAAGCAGAGCTGTCTTTTAAATGTCCTGGCTGTGCTTTTTAAATAGACAAACCAGACCGAATATAAGCCAATCCCTATCAGCCACAGTTGTCAGGAAGGAAGGCTTGTGTGAGTCAATTAGAGATGTTGAAAAAGAAATTAAATGTGCTGAGTTTTTCACACCGGAGATGGATAAGAGTGTCGGACTCCTTGTAACTATTTATACTTAACAGCACATGTTCAACAGCGTGGGGGAGGAGGGAAACAGACTCCAGTTTACAAAGGAATCACATACACACATGTGCGCATCCAAGCAAATTGGCTGCTTCCAAATGGTCCCAGATATGGAGCTTTGTGAAGTTAATTTGTCAAACATTAAAAACAGCAGCTTATTTCCTTGTGATTTCTGTTCTCTAGTGCCAGCTGTTAATCACGCCTTTCTGTTAATATATATATATGCTTGATGAGCTTTCTCCCCCACCGCCTCAGGTACGCACAAAATACGAGCTGAAAAGATTTCTGAAGCACATCATGGTGGATCTGACGTTCAGTCTGAATATGGTGGGAGGAGTCTCAGAGACTTTCTGCTGACACTCTGGGTAATTATAAGCAAGGAATCTAGAACAGTTTCCTCAGATTCATGTCATTGCCTATCTGTGTGCTTGAAGTGCAAATAACACTTCCATAGACAACATGACCCTGTCATCATGTTTCAGTTCTGGTTGGGTGCTAGGTAAGATTGGCTGCCTGATCACGTTATTTAATTCATAACTTTTGGTAAATGGGACAAAGTAAAAAACAGAATTATAACCCCAAAGCAAAGGACAAATGATTTAACTAGGAATAATACAGTTTATCAACACATACATATTTTTTTAAAGCAACAACACCCACAAGTAAATCTGCTTGTCAATGCACAGTCACTGATTATTATCTCTCAGAACTGTTTTGTGTCCACCTCTTCCCCTAAGCCCAGGTTACACACAACATGAATGCAATTAACACGCACAGTTTGAAAAATGTAAATAGTAGCTTCAGGGGGATTGCAAGCTGAGAGTTTAACCATTTTCTCCCTGCCATGGTCCGAACAGAAATCCTTGCTTGGAAACTGCCATTTGCAACAGAAGGGAAGCCTGCGTTCAGGCCAGTGGCACCCCAGGCTTAGACCATCTCAAAGTGACATTATTTTTAATCCCTCCTCAAATAATGTAAGGAGACAGAACTGACTTTAAAAAATGAACACATTACAAAAGTGCTGCAAACCAGAATTAGACTTACCCATCCATATAGTTTTGTGACAAAAATCCATATCAGTGCCAATATTTGCATTATCAAACTTGTTAATTACGAAAATATAAGAAAATGTCAGAAGTCACAAAATAATTCCTCCCCTTTTTTTCCTAGATGCTTCTGAGGAACCCAGTGCTGATGTGCCTTGTACTCGCTGCCTCAATGGAAGCCTGTGTTGCCACTGGCTTTGCAACTTTCTTGCCCAAATTTATAGAAAACCAGTTTGGATATACATCTAGCTATTCAGCCACCTTAGGGGGTAATGTATTTCTCTTATCTATTTTACAGAATATGCTCTTAACCATGTTTACTGCTTGAGTTTAATAACAAGAGCAGAGTAAAACTGGATTAGTAATACACAGTCTGCAGTTCTAAACAGGTTTACTGGGGAATATGGTCCACTGAACCCTGTGAGGCTTATTTCTGTGCAAATATGTTTTCCTAGTGCATGGCTAAGAACATACCCTCCAAGTGTCCCTATTTTCTAGGAACAGTCCCGGAATTACAGAAGGCATCCAGTTTCTGATTTGACCCCAAAAGGTCCCGCTTTTCCTGAATAGGATGTCCCTATTTTCATTGGAGAAATGTTGGAGGGGGATGTAAGAATTAGCTAGGAACTGAGCTGATGTCTCTTGGCCTGCACACTGATCCCTTTGAGAGGAATCAGGCAAACTAGCCCCAATGACTGTTTATACCTCTATGTCAGAGACAGTATTTCTGAATGTTGATTGCTGGGAATCACTATTGGGAAGAATGCCTACAGACTCACCTGGGCATGGACTTGGCCACCTGGAAAACAAGATGCTAGACTTTGACAGCCTTTGACCTGGTCAGGGAAGAATGTTCTTATATTCTTGAGTAGTATGAAACTCCTGTTGGCTAGATCTTTATTTAATTGCTTCTGCATTAGCCCTGGGTATGTCAGACACTGGTCTTGACTAGGTGGTTATTTCAGATATTTCTAAACTGAGGGAAAAATGTCCTCCTCAGATTTGCTTCCCCACATAGAAACAGTGAATTAGAAAGGGGGCATACCATCTTTTTGTGCTGGTGTAGGAAAGTTTTTCTGAACATTTTAGGCTGGTAACAAATTGGTAGTAGCAGCAGCTTTTAAGAAGTCATCTTTTTTCCACTTTCCATGTGTGTGACCAGAATTCTATCCCCTGTCCCTAATGTGACGACACCTTTCCAGAATATGTTTGTGTGGCTCTTAGGATGAGGCTGTACCATAAAGAGGCTTTACTGGAGACATAGCTTGAGTTGGCATGTTTTTTAAAAAGGGAGCCTACTTAGAGTAACATGTAGTCTGGCACTGAGAGAGCATGCTAGCCAGAAGAGAAAGTGCAGTTGTGATCAAAGATATATAACCCTTGGCTCTTTATGTGTGGCGTTAGATTCATGCATAACAGTGCAGTTAGGTTCACTGGCCCTGTGATGCGCAGCAAAAGTTGACTGGCAAGCCACATAGGTAGAAAATCAAAACGATTTGAAGCATGTGGTAAGATGGATTTTGGAGTGGCAAGCTAGGGTGGTGCAGTGGTTAGAGTGCTGAACTAGGACCTAGGAGAGACACCAGGCTCAAATCCCCACTCAACTGTGAAACTCATTTGGTGACCTTCTGCCTCTCAGTCAAAACTACCTCACAGGATTGCTGAGACAATATGGGGAAGGGGGAAGAACGTGCACACTACCTTGAGTTCCTTGAATGAAAAGGTGGGATATAAATATTATAATAATAAATAGACTTATTTAACTGTTGTTTAGATATTATTTAGCATTCAAGATATTCTTAAGCCCTTTTTGTGTGCTATAGTCATGTAAGTCTTTCATGGGTAGAAAGGGAAATGGGGCCTAGCCTTGCCTCAACGTGATGCACTTCACAAGTCCTGCCTCCTTGATGTTGGTAGCTGTGCGCCATGTTGGGGTAGGATTAGCATTATAACCCACTTTTGCTTCTATCTGTGAAAGTTTTATGTGCCTGTACCATTTCTATATGTTCACTGTTTTATATTTTCTGGAACTATTGATGACTGCTATTATTAACAATAAATGTTAATGCAATCTCTGTTGTCACCTTGTTTTCCCGCAGGACTTGTGTTGGTCCCAGGAGCAGCAATAGGTCAAATCATAAGTGGTATCTTAGTTTCCAGACTCAAACTAAATTGCAAAAGCATACTCAAGTTCATCGTCCTTACTTGTTCAGTGGCACTTGGATTCAATATGGTCTTTTTAATTGCTATATGTGGGAATACGCCATTTGCGGGTGTCTCAGAAGATTATAACGGGTAAGTATTTGTTCAAAAGAATAACAATGAGATGGGCCTGACTGTGTGTATACTGCTATGAGTGTATACTGTGTGTATACTACTGATGACAATGCTCAGAGGATGACCTCCAAACCATCTTAAATATATTTGCAGAAGCTTACAAAAAGTTTGGCCTATCGCTCAACATCCAAAAACCAAAGTGCTGCACCAACAAGTACAAAATAACCCCTCTGCAGTGCCACAAATCCAACTCAATGGTGTAATGTTAGATTTACACCCTTTACACAAGGGCCAACATTTATGCCCAAATCCAGCATTGCCTGAGCTCTGCGAGTGTGGCTTTCTTCCGATTGAAGTGCAGAGTGTTTGAGAACCAGGACATTTGAAGGAAAACCAAAATGCCTGTTTACAAAGCTGTTGTACTACCAACCTTACTGTATGCTTGTGAAACATGGACCACTTATAAACACCTTCTCCAGCTCCTTGAGAGATTCGATCAATGGTGTCTCCGAAAAATTTTACACATCACTTGGGAAGACAGGTGAACTAATACCAGTGTACTGGAAGAAGCAAAGATCACCAGTGTTGAAGCAATGATTCGTCAACATCAACTTCGTTGGACTGGTCATGTTGTGTGGGTGCCTGATTATCATCTTCCAAAGCAACTACTCTATTCCGAACTTAAAAATGGAAAGCTTAATGCTGGTGGTCAACAAAAGAGGTTTAAAGACTGTCTCAAGGCAAATCTTCAAAAATGTAATATGAACATCAACAATTGGGAAACACTTGCCTGCAAGCGCTCCAGTTGGAGAACAGCCTTTACCAAAGGTGTCATGGGTTTTGAAGACACTTGAACTCAGGACGCAAGGGAGAAACGTGCTAAGAGAAAGGCACGCTTGGCAAATCCACACTGTGATCAGTTCCCTTCCGGAAACCTATGTCCCCACTGTGGAAGGACATGTGGGATCCAGAATTGGCCTCCACAGTCACTTACGGACTCATTGTTAAAACCATGTTTATGGAAGACAATCTTACTCAGCTACGAATGATTGCCAAAGAAGAAGAAGACTGCTATGAGAGCAAAAATCCAATGCATCTAGTTCTTGAGGGTTAGGTGTTCTGAGCCTAATTATGCATGTATCACTTGATAGCTAATCGGGGCTGTCACAACACACAGTGGGATTCATGAGCAGTTCATTAGTCCTGTCACATTTGACGGAGCTTATCATCTATTAGTCAGTACATATTGGGGGCTTATCCAATATAGCAACCCAAAGGCAGCTTTCTGTTCATGTTCTCTAGACTGGAGCAATGGATTTTGATATGATTCTGGCTTCTAGACTGAAGATTGTGATAACTATTAACTATTGACAAATATCTCCTTTTGGGACAAGGAATAATAGAAAGTTGTGGTAGTCTTACTCCAAGTGTAGTCGGATGAAATGGACTTTCTGGACCCATTTCAGTCAACACCATGGTCTAGCGTTGAAACAGCCTTGGTTCTGATGGATGACTTTTGTTAGAAGAGAAGCGGAAGGAATGTGACTCTACTCGGTGGCTTTTGAAACTGTCAACCATGGTATCTTACTGGACCAGTGCTGTGCGCTGGGAACCCTCCTACCTGGAAGGTTGGTTCACTGCACTGTTTAGACACCTACTGAAAACCTCTCTCCCCAGGCACATGATTCAGTTAGCATTTGTTTCAATTATATTAATCATATTATCTTTGTTCTTAATGATGGTTTTATGTATATTTTTAACTGGTTTGTGTCTTTTAGCAATGTTTTATATATAATTTGACCTGTGCACCATTTGGAGATTTTTTTTTCTTTTTTTGAGCAAGCAGTTTATAAATTTCCTAGATAAAATGGTAAATAAATAAGTATCATGGAGGGACTTCATCTCCATACTATGTGCCGTGTAATCCCACAAGGTCCCACCTTGTCCTCTATGCTCTAAATCTATTTGAAGTCCTCAGAGGGTTTGGATTGAAAGGTCCATCGTCTTGTTTGAAAAACATTCCAGGTTCATTCTCTGGTATATCTAATTTTAAAAGAATTTACACTTTCCCTTTATTTCAGATTTTAAAACTGCTTGCATGGTTTTTGTCGTATGATTTTAGGTTTAACTTTTGGGAACCGCTCTGATATTTTGTTTGAAACCAGGCATATAAATATTTTGATAAATATCATGTCTGCATGCGGGATTCCTGACAACACTTGGCTGGCCACAGTGGGAAACACAAGGCAAGACTAGATTAGATTTTGGTCTGATCCTGTAGAGATCTTATGTTCTTACTCTTTAATTGTTCAGAATATGTTCTTAAAAGATACCAAAAGGTGTGTATGCCTAGCTCCTTTGACTTTTATCTCTCTGTTTCAGGACAGGCACATTATCAAACTTAACTGCGCCTTGCAACTCCCACTGTAGATGCTTGCGTTCAAACTATTTACCAGTCTGTGGCACAGATGGAGTCCAGTATTTTTCTGCATGTTATGCAGGATGTACCTCTGCTGTTACTATTCAGGACGGTTCAAAGGTATTGCTATTTTATATCGTGGGTTGACAATGCAGAATTTACCTTAGGTCTAAAGGGTGGCAAAATGAATTTGGCTGGCAGGCAGGATCCTAATTTTCCCCATCCCCTGCAGGACAGACCTGTCAATCACCTGATGCCACCTGCCAATCAACTGACAAATCTGCTAGTCACCTGATAACACCTGACAGTTTCAAAGGGGCTTGCTCTGATAGGGAACTAAGAATGAGCCCCTTTGAAGGTGCACAGTCAGCTGATTGGCAATGAAGACACATATTCAAAGGGACTTGTTGTAGCTGCTGATCAGCTGATAACACTGGTTAAAGTCTATTTGGAGGCATAGTCTGCATTCAGACCGCATTTGCAAGTGAAAAACTTCAGTGGGGCTCACTGTCACTGCAGATCAGCTGATTGGATGCTACACTGAGCCACTTTGAATGTGCACTGTCAACACCAGTCAGCTGACTAGTGCTGCAAAGCAAGCCCTGCTTTCCAAGGTACAATCAGGAGCATACTTTAAGCTTCCAGTTGTTCCACTGCAGCCACGCCTTTGCCTGCCCCACACCTCATGCTACATATGACATTTGTGTGGTACAGGTGAGTGTGGTTTGTCAAAAACAGTTTCTCAGGCCAAATTCGGCCCACTGGTCTGCCTCTGAGTTCTGGGTGCTAAAAGTGCTTACAGTGGTACCTCTAGTTACGAACTTAATTCGTTCCGGAGGTCCATTCTTAACCTGAAACCATTCTTAACTTGAGGTACCACTTTAGCTAATGGGCCTCCCGCTGCTGCACAATTTCTGTTCGCATCCTGAGATAAAGTTCTTAACCCGAGGTACTACTTCCGGGTTAGCGGAGTCTGTAACCTGAAGTGTTTGTAACCCAAGGTGTTTGGAACCCGAGGTACCACTGTATTTAGCAAACGTGTCCTTTTCAAATGTATATTAATTCATTAATTTACTTAATTATTATTAGCATTTGTACAACACTTGTATGAATAGCATACAAGAGAAGTTATTTTCTCAAGACAAATTTATTAAAGCATGTTTTGGGGGTTGGTCTGGTAATCTGAACTCTTCACTTCAGATAGATCTTGATTCTTCCATGCTCATCACTACATAAAATATTTTCATATGATGGCATGACAGGATGGGATGGGATGTGGGGCTAGTCCGCTCATGCATGCCTCTCCATGCCTCATGTGTGTAACCATGGTGATAGTTTTCAACTAAAGCAGGGATCTGCTCCTCCACACAGCAAGATAGTTCTCATTACATTGGTACCTCGGGTTACGAACTTAATTCGTTCCGGAAGTCCGTTCTTAACCCGAAGCGTTCTTAACCCAAGGCGCACATTCCCTACATAGGCCTCCCGCGGCCCCAGAAGTGAATTGCATCCGTATCCCGGGGCAAAGTTCTCAACTCAGGACACCTACTTCCGGGTTTGTGGAGTTCGTAACCTGAAGCATTTGTAAGCAGGACTGTTAGTAACCCGAAGTGCCACTGTATTACTTGGATCATAAGGCAAGTTAGCTTAAGGAAGTTCATAGAAGGAAAGTTTGCCACCCCCCTCATCTCCCCAACTGCCAGTTATGTCCCCACTCCCTAAAGAGTGAGAAGCCATCTTGAATAATGTTGGGTTGGGCATGGGCGGGGTGCTGGGGACCAGGGAACTTTCCTTCCTGTGAGCTTCCTTACATGGACATTCTTAGGTTCTAAGCCTGATTTCCTCCTCCACCAGCCCTATGTCCAGGGTAGTGCTCCAGGTGCATTGCAGAAGTTGTGGATCGACTTCATGGTCCTCCCTTTCCTGTTGAAATGAAGGCAGTTCCATAGAAACATCTTCTCTGTTTCTGCTGTAATTGGTTAAGAACTTTGTTATTCAGTATTGCTAATATTGGAAATAGTGATTACTTCATTTGTTGTGCTCATATTTGTATATATGCACTGTTTATAGGTCTTCACCAACTGTGACTGTGTTGTGAATCCCAAATCTACCATTGAGAATATCATCTATGGGGCTACCCCTGGGAAATGTGCATCAAACTGTTCATCCCTGGCTCTGTTCCTTGGCTTCTTCTTCTTCACTATTGTTTTTACGTTCATGGCAGTGACACCAACAACAGTGGCCATTTTAAGGTAGTTTTCATTTTGTTTCTATCCTACTTACTGATCACTGCAGAATGCTATAAATTTCCTCTCTAAATTTTTAAAATAAAAACCACTCATTCTTTTTACCCCCCTCTGTCCTCCTTCTCTAGCACAATTCAGAAAGGAACAGAGGGTTACATCCAACTAAGTTATACTCAGAGTAGACACACTGGAATCAACACAGCTAAGTTACATGCCCATTCATTTCAATGGGCAGTATTCAGCTAAATAAATGTGTCAACAGAATGACTTCTGCTCGTCCAATGGGACTTTCCCTGCTCTCCTCCTCATGTGTGCTTCCTATTCTCCACAAACCCATTCTGAAGCATTGGGGAAACCCCCCAGAACATTGGGTGGGGGGGGGGTAAAATCCTGGTTGTGTAAGTGGAATTACTTCCACTTGCACAAAGTGCTACTCAGTGCTAATAGGTCTACTCTGAGCATGACTAACTTTGGATACAATCCAGAGATATTCTGGGTAGAGGTGAAGGATATTGACTATGTTGTAACTTTATTTAACTTCCTTTTAAATGATGTTAAGAGGGAGGAAGTGTTATACATTACGTGACTAATGTGTGTTTTAGTGGAGTGGTCATCTGTAAAATTGTTTATGAATTGTTTATGAACTAGCAGTATAGTTGATGTCTACAGATGATGAAGTACAGGTAACACAGAACTTATGTGGATTTAGATTTGTGTGTGTGTGTGTGTGTGTGTATGGTAAAAGGGATGCGGGTGACACTGTGATCTAAACCACTGAGCCTCTTGGGCTTGCTGATCAGAAGGTTGGCGGTTCGAATCCCCACAACGGGGTGAGCTCCCGTTTCTCAGTCCCAGATCCTGCCAACCTAGCAGTTTGAAAGCATGCCAGTGCAAGTAGATAAATAGGTATCGCTGAGGCTGGAAGGTAAACAGTGTTTCCGTGTGCTCAGGTTTCTGTCATGGTCGGCCTGAAAGTGAGATAAGCGCCACAACCCCATAGTCGCCCAGAGGTCATTTACCTTTTACACACACACACACACACACACACACACATATGGTAAAGGGGGTGGTGGAAATGGAGTGGGTGTCTGGGGGAAAAAAGCCTTTTGCTATTCTACCTGCCATTAAACCTAATGGGTTCTGACTATATATGATTTTGGCTTTAGGTGTTATCTCTGGAACATAACCCCTATTTAAGTTGAAAGTTGCCTGCAAGTTCAATAACACAAGCAAGCTGAATATGGGTGGGGGGAATCTTATAGGGGAGAAATCTGATTCAGTTTGCATTTAAAGTCAAACTTACCAAACCCATACTTTCTGAAACAAGGTGTGAACTGAAATACAGCCATCTCCTGAAATACACAATTTTCTAAACTTTGCAATGCAGTTCTCTAGTCAACCTAGCCAAAAATACACATACAGTCACACCTTGGTTTGTGAATGCCTTGGTAAGTTTTGGCTCCCAAATGCCACAAACCCAGAATTGAGGAAGCTTCCAATCGGAAGCCGTGCCTTGATTTTCAAACTTTTTCAGAAGTTGAATGGACTCCCAGGACAGATTATGTCCAAGAACCAAGGTACGGCTGTATTAGGGTGAAGGGCGTATATAAATGCATATATTAGTGGACATAGCATGTGAAAGGCATTTACTCAGGAAAATTGCTTGCAAACATGCATATATTTTCAAAACTGCATATTACGTATTAAAAGAAACTTGCACTAAAAGGTTGACACATTTTCGTAAGGTATTTCCAGTGCAAATTGCTGTTAAATTTAAGACAGGAAAAATTAGAAACTAAGATAACAGAAAGTTGACTGATTTGTCCATCTGTGCTTGAATGTATAGAGGGATAGAGAGGCTGACTATTCATAATAATAGTAATAATAATAATAATAATAATAATAATAATAATAATATCTATAGTAAACTGAACGTAAAATGTATACTTAAGCAGGGGTTTTCCCCAGGTTTGAAGGGTCCTTGGCAAATAGGTGGGCCCTTGCCTAAACTAGGACTCCCCCACAGTTGATTTATTCATCCGTGGGCAGCAACAGGACTCAAGTTTGAAGTCATTCGGTCTCCACTGGAAGCTAACATTTTAATTTCCTGCACTATAGCCCAGCACTGGGAAAAGGACATTTATTTAACAGGGACCCAAGTTAGGCACCAGTGGTAGGCACTGTGGGTTTTCCAGAGCCCTGGCAGCTGTCCGATGATTCTGGGTGCTGATATCAGGCCGGATACTAATCAGTATTGGTTGGAGCTTATGGTGGCAATTTTTTTGCCTATTCCAGAATTCACACCAGCAGCCTGGATAGCCAAAACAGTTAAGATATTTTGTAGGCAATGTATTGCATAACAACATCTTCTTTGTGGATAACAGTATCCCTTGCTGTATGTGTGTTTTGGAACTCTCATACGATGCAAAAACTGTTCTTTGACGTTGTAGAATCACATAATAATTTTGCCTTTCCTTTCCTTAAAAACTAGACATCAGCATGGAACAATTTACAGATATATTGTTGAATTTGATTTTCTTGTTTTTCATGTTTTTTTATTGTGTCTCTTGTTTATTCTTAAAGACTGCATTTTTCTTAAGTAGGCATTGTATCTACAAAATTACAGAATGAAAACAAAAACTGTTTTCATACTTCTAAATGAGAAGTAACAAATGGAAGCATGATTTGAAAATATAGATGAACAGAAGAAGCAGTAGATTTGAAAGTTACATTGCTGCCATTTCCTTAAACTTCAAATCTTAATGTATTTTAAAATTGGATGAGGTTTTCATACCAATTTTGGTGCTCTCCCTCACTGCTGTTTTAACATTTGTATTTTTAAAGATAGCTATGCATGTTTTATACTGTCAACCATCCTCATAATTTCTGCTGAAGGATGGTATAAATCTCTATTAAACAATAAATCAAACTTTGGTTTACAGGTGTGTACCAGAAAGGCACCGATCATTTGCTATGGGGGTTCACATGCTCTTTCTACGAATTTTGGGTATGTTTTCTAAAACCTCTATACTTAAGTAGGAACTAGGAACAATGTTCACAGTTCTAAGGATCACAGGTGCCCCAAGGCTCCATAGTTATCTATGGAAAAGGTAGGATCAGGATGTTACCTGTACAAATGCAGGTAACAGGTGACTCGAACATGGCTGATGTACACTATCATTAACTTTATTCAGGCTGAAGTTTAAAACATATCTTTCTTAAGTTGATATTGACTTTGGAGGAGATACCACTGATAATTTATTGCTGCTGATTTGTGTTTATTTTTTATTTAAAATACACATGAAAGGCTCATTTCATTGAATATTTTTAGATTTCATTAAATTCTATGTTGCTAGCCACCGTCTCTTTTGAGCAAAACTTAGTAATAAATAACTTGTAAATGAATAGGCTTCTGGAATATTGTTGATTTCTAAATAAGCAATATTCTTCTACATCCCATAACTCGTCTATATAAACTGCCACATATAGTGCTCCAAGCAGTACAATCTTGCCATATTTCCCTGATTCCTTATAATAACTCATGGAGTTTTGCTCTGAAGCACACTTTGTTACTCTGTTGTAGCTCTGGAGCAGGGTTGGAGACATGGAACAGACTAGTGGGACAGATCCTTATCTCCCATATAGAGATGGGAAGGCCTGGATAAAACCTGGAAAAGTTGGGGGGAAACCCAGGTTTTTTCCACCCCCCCTTTTTTCCCATACTCCCCCCCCATTTTATTTCCAAAGCCTTTTTTTCTCGAAAAAATGAAAAAACAGTTTGATATAGTTTGAATATTCCACACATTCCCCCCCCCCCATTTTTTCTGGGGGGAAACAGCTTTGCAAAACAACAACAACCCGGGGGGGGAAGTGCCCCCCCATTTTTCTGGTTTTTTCCAGGGCTTTCCATCTGTACTCCGCTACTGCTTATCAGCCAAATCTGACGGGTAGATTGGGTCCCTCAGAGTGTCTCCCGTCACTGAAAATTGGTGTGTGGGGGGGATTTGCCCTCTCTTGCTTCAACAGTTCCAAATTTGTCTGATAGTTCTGTGTTAAGAACTTTGCCAGGCTCTACGTTTCATTTCCATTTTGATGATTTATCAAGCGAAAACTTATTAGAGATTGAGGAAAAGCATCAATATGGTGACACTGGCTAGTCTGTACATTCAGAGGGCATGATCTGGAGGCATGAATGCACAGAGAAATGTTCTTGTTTGAGAGAGCACATTGCAGAGGTAACTGAGAACAGGAGGATCTGGATCATAATCTGAATCTTAAAATATGAACATTTTTTTGACAGTCAATTGATAGCATAGGGTTTATTTAAAACATTGCTATTGCCATTAGTAATAGTTTTAGACATATAAACTATGTCTTTAAGTCTTGCAATCATGCATTTTGTTAAAGGCAAAAATATATTTATATTATTCTGGAATGCTTGAAGAGCCTTCTTTATTGGTTATAGAAGTCCACTATTGGTACAACACCTCTCTTTTACAGCATGGTTTCGGCATCTGAGTTTGCATTTTCAGTTATTGTTTTTCACTATTCCATTTTCTACAGGCAGCATACCTGGACCAATCCTCTTTGGTGTTTCAATAGACAGTACCTGTACACTTTGGGATATAGATAAGTGTGGACGTAAAGGATCATGTTGGACCTATAACAACCACAGAATGGCCTATATGCTAGTGGGCATAAGTAAGTATCTCTCCAAAGCCTTGTGCTCCAAATAGTCCGAGTCTGAACAATTCCAGTGAGGATATAGGATGGGGGAAGCACCTTGTAGTTAGAATTAACTGTTTTGTTTCTCATTTGTCTGGTATGCTAAGCAAACTGAATACAGTGGTACCCCTGGTTACGTACTTAATTCGTTCCTGAGGTCCGTTCTTAACCTGAAACTGTTCTTAACCTGAAGCACCGCTTTAGCTAATGGGGCCTCCTGCTGCTGCCGCACTGCCAGAGCACGATTTTTGTTCTCATCCTGAAGCAAAGTTCTTAACCCGAGGTAATATTTCTGGGTTAGCGGAGTCTGTAACCTGAAGTGTATGTAACCTGAAGCGTATGTAACCTGTGGTACCACTGTACAGTGGTACCTCTGGTTACGTACTTAATTCGTTCTGGAGGTCCGTTCTTAACCTGAAACTGTTCTTAACCTGAGGTACCACTTTAGCTAATGGGGCCTCCCGCTGCCGCCGCGCGATTTCTGTTCTCACCCTGAAGCAAAGTTCTTAAGCCGAGGTACTATTTCTGGGTTAGCGGAGTCTGTAACCTAAAGCGTATGTAACCCGAGGTACCACTGTACATGGTCTGAGGATCAGCAGTTTCTTATTGTTATTGCTTGCGAGGGGCAACCTAACGTGCCCTGATGCTTGCTGGAAGTTATTGTGACAGACATGGACAGATGTGAGTTTCCTACAAATGCAGTGATGAGACCATAAATGGCTGACAACAGACGTGAAAGAGGAAACTGGAAGTTATCCCTTGTCAGGACAGACTCACCTCGTCAGGTGGAGCTGCAGCAATAGCCTCCCAGCAGAGGTGTCACTGCTGCTTACCAAGATGGAGGGTGGGGGGCTACCCAATGGTGAGACTCGCACTTTGTGGGCACACTGTTGGAATCTGTCAGCTGCCCTGGTTGGTATGGTCACACAGCCCCAGCCTTGCACACTGGGGGAGGAAGGTAGGTGCAGGGTGGGGGGAGCTCCGGGTGTCATTCCTAAGCAGGGTTGACATTCGGTGCTCCGCCCACCTGCGACTCGGACTCCCACGCCTACCGCGAGCCGTTGGAGGAAGGGGCGGGGGGACCTGCTGCGCTGCTTTGCTGGTTCCTTACTCTCCCCTTCCAGCTCGCCTGCCTCTTTCCCACCTTCTCCTCCAGCCAGGAGTCACAGGCAGGTGGTGCGCTGTTGTGGGTGGTGCGCCCCATGCTCCCGGCTGGAGGAGACAGGCAGGCAGGGGAGAGGATGGGAAGGAGTCAGGCAAGCAGGAAGGAGAGAGGAAGGAAGCGGGATTGGTGGGTGCGCATCTGGCTCTCCCACGCCTTGGAGGGCACCCTCTATGCCCCTCAGGAATGAGCCCGCCCTGGGCAGCGCAGGCATATGCTGTGCCACTGGCCTTGCAGTCTTCCACATGGCAGTCTGGCAGGCCTCCCTCTACACAGAACGCTATTTCTGCCTCTTTCTTGAGAGCCAGTGTGGTGTAGTGGTTAAGAGCGGTAGACTCCTAATCTGGTGAACCAGGTTCAAGTCTCCGCTCCTCCACATGCAGCTGCCAGTCACACTTCTTTGAAGTCTCTCAGCCTCACTCACCTCACAGGGTGTTTGTTGTGGGGGAGGAAGGGAAAGGAGATTGTGAGCCACTTTGAGACTCCTTAGGGTAGTGATAAAGTGGGATATCAAATCCAAACTCTTCTTCTTTCTATAGCTGCCTCAGCTGGCCCAATGCCAATTGTAGACGGCATCTTAATTGGCTGCCTTTTAACTTATCAATAAATCAATCAATGTGTGGAATATCAAAGCTTCAATATAGGTTATGTTGCTGAGATCTCCAAAGAGGTGTGAAATAAATCTACAACACGATAAACCGAAAGCTATCACTAATTGCTAAATTAGCAAAAGGGAAATTGTTAGAATGCTGCAAATCTTCCTTCTTTCCCTTTCGCAGGCGTCATTGCCAAAGTCGTCTCCATCGTTTTTACTGTTACAGCAGTTTTCATATATAACCCTCCACCAGAGCAACTGGAGTCTTCAGAGAAGAAAGAAGAAGCAGTGACTTCTGTACAACTTTAACACAGCAAACCCCTAAATTTTAAATAGAAACTCTCACGCAAAAACTAAGACTGAAGCGATGGCTTTCTAAGAATGTCATAGCAGCTGGCTCTGCTAAATATGAATCATGCCAGCACCAGAGCACATCTTGAGCAACTGTTTCAAGTTTTTTTTAAAAAAAATAAAAAATAAAATAAACACAGCCTGTCAGGTTTATTTCAGTCACCTCAAACAATGTTTCATTCAGGAAAAATACCATGAGGTTGGATCCAGACTTTCCAGAAATGCAACTCCATTAAGAGTATTCTTCCACTAGGTGAGACGATGGGGAGAAGAGGAAATATGCACTGATTTCCCACTTCCTTCCTCAACATCCTCTGACAACCTCCCAAATTTGTACCAGCCTGGGAGGAAGAGGGGTTGGGGGTTGCAGAGGAAACCGACAAAAATTGCCTCCAGAAATAAACCCCAGTGGGAGATACCACTGGATGTGAATCTCTTCTGCAAACAGAAAAGGCAAATCTGGATCCAACCTCCTAGAATGTTGCAGAATATAAAATAGCACTTTGTTTTAATCTTATGTCGAAGAGTTCAATCATTCGGAGGCACATTTAAATTTTATGTTGTTTCTTTCCAGCCATCAGCAGCTACGTGCAATTGGCTTTAGGAGCTTGTGTGCCACTAGCAGATTTATGACACTGCTGAACCCCACAGAAGCACTTACTGTATGAAATAGCAGATACATGTAACTACTGCTGTTTTGCAAATAATGACAGCCACATGCATAGACCCCACTTATTCATGCAGTTGGTATCTCCACAAGCCCAGCAGTTGCCCCTATACTCCTGAGCGTCTGACCTGACCTGTCAGTGAACTGTGATGCACTACAGAGAATTAGCCACCTAAGAGCTAATTTTACTTGTTTAAAGCTCTTGTAATGTTTTCTACAAACCAGGCACACTGTGCAACAATACTGTTGGCTAGTTGACCATAGATGCAAAGTGCTTTAAATTTATTTGCACCTCTGTCTCTCAAAGGATAAATGTGGATTGTTTACATAGCTTGCCAGGTTGACAAAACGGAGTGCCTGTTTTGTAGGCTTTCTTTGACTTGTAGGCTTTGACTTGACAGAAACGGTACAATTACACAATGTGAAAATCTTTCTAGCGATTTCCTTGAATTCTTTTGTTGAGCCACACAAAGAAAAAAATGCTCTGGCAAATGCCTCTGTTGTTCATATATATATGAAATTATATATATGCTTTTATATATATGAAAGCATATATAATGTTATACAACAGAGGCATTTGCCGGAGCATTTTGTCTTTGTGTGGCTCAACAAAAGAATTCAAGGAAATCGCTAGAAAGATTTTCACATGCAGGACCCAGTACCATTGTTTAAGAGTGTGTGTGTGTGTGTGTGTGTAACCATAGGAATACTAACTCAAAAAAACCCAATTCAAGAAGGTTATTTTAAGCTCTTTATGTTCAAGAAAAATGGTTGCTGCCATGTCTCCAAACCCATTTGATGTAACTACCTGAACCTTTGGCCTATGTCTGTTTATAAACAGACTAATTTTAGTCAGGAGAATCATATATATTTTATCTACTATTTAAACCTGAAAACTAGTCAAACCAATAACCTTACACATTTTTATGTACCTTACAGTGCCATTAGGTGTATGTCACCATTCGTATATGAATAGTGGCAATTGCAGATGGATTATTATTTTTTGTATGTCTGAACACTCAGATACACAACTTTCACTGAAGTGTATCTGAGAAGTGCAGAAATAATATGTCTATATTTCGACATTCATAACATTAATTTGTGATTCTTGTCATTCCAACGTCAAGTTAAACATTCTCATGCGTTCTCAATATTAGTGCCATAAAATGGAGTGTGTTGAATCTTAAACGTCTTCATAAACGCTAGGATATGTGAGGATGTTATCATTTCCCACCTTATTTTCTATCACATGTTTTTCCATTAATTCCAAAATAATTGTGTGGAGGGGCAAATTAGGATGCCTTTACAGCATCTTATGCCCCCAGCAGTCATAAAAATACTGCCCTTTGAATGTAGGTGCTGCTTCAGTGATTCACAACATGACTTGTCTGTTTTTATAAGGGTATCATACAAGTGGTCCTTGGGATCATTGGCAGTAAAAGGGTGCTGTAATAGATCACCCAAAAAAGAAGCCTGCACAAGTTAGGATCTCTGCAGCACAAGCAAGTAATATACTTTACTCTTCCTGCTTTTCAAGCTTTTTCAGTTCTACATTTTAAAAAAGTTTTGTCTCAGTATTTTGATTCACAAGCAATGTGAATCATAATCTCTTCTTGCAGTGATCTGGACAAAGTTATCAAACCGTACTGTTTGTGTCTTTTTTTATATAATGCAAATACATCCATAGGGTTAGAAAACACCTTTGGTTTTATATGTATGTTGTATTATTATGTTAAAGGGCTGATCATTTTAGAAGCATTAAAATGCATTTTGAAAGAAATAGTTGGGGGGAACCAATTAACTTTCTGCCATTTTAAGCCAGCCTTATTATGACTGCCAGAACTTTTCTTAAACCAAATGCCTTAAAGAGTTTAGCCACAATCCAAAATGTGGGTGATCAAGGCAATGGAAAGATTTTCTTTTCTTTTCATCCATAGAAATCTGGTTCTGTCAGATTGCTTTTTGCAGCTCCCCCTTGTGAATTGTGGGGAGTACTTTATTGCATTTAGACAAAATGAAGTTGCTTGCACAGAGCTACTTACATAACATTGGCAAACACATTTCTCTAAATTTTGGTGAGTCCTGGACCCATTTATGTGTAATTTTCCTGCAGAAATCACTGTGCTCTCTTTCAGATACCTTTCTATACATACTACTATTTGGGTGCAGGATTGTATATAAATCCTCTTTCAATTACAGTGCGAAGACCTTATCAAGATTTGTTTTTGGTTTTTTTTTTAGTGTCAAATAGTATTTTCCAATGGAAACCATCTAACAGAGTTAGGTATGCTCAGGCTCTGTGAACATTATGATTTTGCTGTTTGCAAGCTAACAGAATGCTCTTTTATATTGCCACTGAGTGCCAGATAATTGCACTATTTTGTTGTATCAATAAATGTATTTGTGTGTACATATATGCATATCACACAACTCTATGCAAAGATCCTGAACAGACTGTACTCCTGTTCTGTTGAACAGTTTCACACAATATTTTGAATGAAACAGTATTTATTTTAGAGCATCACACCAAGAGGTAAATGCCTTACAATTTTTATTTTGTTCAAACAGATTATTTTTAAATATTTGACTTGAAATAAAGTTTTATTTCAAATGTATTAATGTTGTGGATTCTTCTTTCTTTCTGAATGATTTAATAATGTTGTTGCATTTGCTTATTAGCTTAAAAGTTTTAAACCAAATGTTGCATTCCAAATATAAGGCAAGACTTATGCAAAACCTGTTATCAGGAAGAATTTAAAGCTGCTGTCAGGGCTATTTCCCAGCTTCTAGGTTCACTTACCTGTTTTGAGTCATGTTGCTGGAACAACCACACTAGTGCCACTTCCACAGTTTTATGAGTGCATATAACATCTTTTTGCTTACATCTATGAAAAGCATGCATTGTGTGAAGAAGTGGCTCATATTGGGCCATGAGAAAAGAGGACCAAACTTTTTAGCATTATTCTGCCAACAGATGGTGCTGTTGTTTCTCGCAACACCACCTCTCTCGGAAGCTGAATAAGGTTTTTAGGCTGTGCTTAGTTTTTAAAAGATCAGAGTAAAGAAGCTGCAACAGATTCAGTCCTTTATTACACGAAATGCAACCACCATTTAAAAGGGTGGAGTGGTTATTATTATTATTATTATTATTATTATTATTATTATTATTATTGACTTCTAATGGGGGTAATGACAAGTCAATCTTGGAGGGTGGACTGGAGACATTGACTCTCCCTGTACATCTTCCTGTACATGCAATAGGGAAGAGATAATATGCATTGTCTTTAAAATATTTATATACTGTAATATTTACTGAAAATTTGACAGCACATAATACAAGGAAAACAATCAAACCTAAGATATTTTGACTTCACAGTTAAAGTAAACTAAACTATGGAACTATGAATATTGACAATTCATGTAGTAACTCATATTGGACAGAAAATGATTTCTCTCTATATATAAAAGCACATAGAATATTTCTGTTTGAAAAAACTAATGGTTTTACCTTTCTCTTCCAGCAGGCACAATCAAATAAGGTTGGATTTGTAGGTTTATGCTGTAGTTAGATCACTGCATTTTCTTAACTCGGTTTTTTAGTCTCACTTTTTTTGTTAAGGTGTCTTTCTAATAATGACTTCCCTCCTAAACAGAAAGAACAGCCGAGAAGTAACAATGCCTTACTATTAGGGTGTCCAAAGGTTTATATATAATGGTATTGGTCACCCTTGTTTCTTATTATTTTTGTGCATGATAAAATTAAACACCCATATTTTGACCTGTTTCCTTTGTCCTCTAGACACCTTCATAACTTGGGTCAACCGTTCCCTAAGGACAATTTGCCACACCTGTCTGTGCCACCTAGCTGCACAGACTTCCCCTAATGTTTTCCACGTCAGAACTATTGCTACTTCTGCTGCCACTGAAAAGTGGCTGATCAATCCTCTGCTCTATGGACCTTCATTGCCCACATCAAACAAAGTCCATAATGCTACATCAAACAGTAGCATAACTATGGTTTGCTTTGTAATGGCTTCCACCATTAACAAGATCACAGTCCAAAAAGTTTCCATCTTTGGAGGACACCACATACGGTGATAAGAACACATATTGGGACAGCTCCTCTAACAGATTGTTGTGGATTCACTGGAAATGAGTGGAAATCTTCTTGGAGTTAAACCCCACTTGTGTATGTGTTTGGCCCCCTAATTTGAGTTAAAGTAGTCCGCAGGGCCGCCTTTAGCAGATGCGGTGCTGGGGTGCAAATATTCACCCAGTGCCCCCAAATGACCATGGATAGTGGGGGGGGGGAGCTGCGTACTGCCAGCCTTGGGGGGGGGGTGCACAACTCTCCCCCCATGCCACTGCAGGAGAGCAATCCCCACGGAGGGTTGGGAAGGAAGCTGCACGCCTTCCAGCCATATAGTTGGTGTGGCACAGCTTCCATCCTAAACTTCTGCAGGGATTGCTCTCCTCCTGCAGAGTCTTGGGAGGCAAGCTGCACACCCGCCAGCCATATGGTTGATAGGGTACAGCTGGCAGGTGTGCAGGGAAAGGGGAGGCCATCAGCAAAGCCGCGCAGCTCCCCCACTCACTCGGGTGCCCCTGAGAGGCTGGTGCCCTGGCGCAACGCACCACTAAGCCCGATGCGAAAGATGGTAGTCCGCATTGTACAAGTTGGTATGAGTATGAACCAGTGGCGTAGCGTGGGGGTGCAGGGGGGGGGGCAGCCGCACCGGGCGCAACATCTGGGGGGGGGCGCTCGCACTCTCAGCTCTCTGCCCCTACCTGGCTCGCTCACTCACTCTCACTGCAGTGCTGGCTGTGCGAATCCGATCCGAGCCGCCGGGTCGCCGTCCACTGTGGAGGGGGGGGGTGCCAGGAGTGCAGTGCGGAGAGAGAGCAAGGGACTATCTGGGGGAGGGACAGTGCAGCGGCCGCCCAGCGCAGCGCTGAGCGCAGGAGAGAACCACACCAGACCAGACCAGGCAGCAGCAAGAAGAAGCTGGCAGCAGCGGCAGGTTAGGGGTTAGGGGGCGCAAATTACTTGCCTTGCCCCGGGTGCTGACAACCCACGCTACGCCACTGGTATGAACACTCCTCTGCAGTATCTTTTGTGTATGATTTGTTTCTCATTATACCTTCAGTGACCATGACTTTACATTTTTTATGCTATTCCTCTTGAGATTGTAGTATGCTTTGTCAAAAGCAATGTCCTTTTCTGTAAAGTAAAAAAAGCCCACACGAATTCCATTTATAGAACATATTTTATTTCAAGGGCCTTTAATTTCATAAAGACATCCACACATATCAACATATCACGAATCAACTCTAGGTGGTCATCTCGAATGGAGGAGTTGGTGGATGGGATTTCCATCCCTGTGGATGCTTTTTTCAGCTCAGAAACTACAGAAGGTAAAGAAAGAATGGTGGGGCTGATTCTATCAGGAGGCAAGGAAGAAGCCAACTAGATGGCAGGCAATGGAAGTTGTAAATATGGATGACAGATGGTCGAAGAGTAGATGTGAGACATTGGTGAGTAAGACTATACTCTGTCAGGAGATGAAATATGGAGCTTAGCATTGGATGGACCTTTGCGAGCAGGAGAAGAAGGCCCCATGGGACTTGAAAAGGAATGGCTGCACATGGTTTGCATTCTAGGCTGAAATCCTGGAGGGCCACTGCCAGTTAGCATAGTGATATTGAGCTAAATGGACCAGTGGTCTCACTTGGTTTCAGATAGGACCAGGTACAGTAATGGAAGACTGGACGATGTCTGCTCCCATATACACATCCAAACAATTCTGAACCTGTTCTGTGCTACTGAACCCACTGATTCTCCACACTTAAATACACTAACTAGCCTAGATTAAAATTTCCACTTCGCCTACAGGCAGGGGTGCCAACTTGAATAAAATATTGGGGATGGGACATAATCGATCATAAGACATAGCACACACAAACCATTTGAATGACAATTCCCATCAACTTTTGGGGGGTCTAGCCCCCTGAAATATTTTATTGGGGGTGCTGAATGGACCTTGGTCCCTAGGAGTTGGCTCCCATGCCTACAGGCATACAACAAACACAAGAAAAGAAAACATAGACTTAAGTCTGAACAGGAACTGACAAAAAGATCAGGCCACATAATCCCATTACTCTATCCAGAGTCTCTTTTTGTTTCTAACCAAGGAGGATTTAAAAAAAAAATTCAGCAAGCTAGAGCAGCCCGCAGTGCAGATGACAGGGGCTCAGGAACTCCGAGCTAATTACCTACAGTAAGTGAATTGGAGCTGTTCAAGTGAGATATTGGCGAATAAGCATATTAAAGCAGCCATAAGAGGAGACGTGAAATGAGACAAAAGAAATGAGGGATGAAACTGTAATGCTTGGAAGGAAAGGCTTCAAGAAGATTAAGAAAAGGACATTACTATTGTGTTTCGGTCTAGTCAAAGTGGGTGACCTTCATCTGAAATGTTTTGTAAGTCAGTTCTTTATGCTCTAAGAGCATGGGCACATATCAAAGTTGGTTGCACACAGGTTCAACTCCATTCCTGGGGAAGTGTTTAAAAGTTGGGAGGAATTGCAGCAGAAATCAACCACCTCAGCAGATCACAACCTTTCAGAGACATCCCCGAAGAAACGGAACTAATATTCAGATGAGTTCACATTGTAAGCTTGTGTTATGTGAATTTATGTTAATATCATGTATTTTGCCTAATTATTGCTCATGTCTCATTTTCCTGCCATGCCCCTAATTTGTTAGTGATATTTCCTTGCTATCAGTCTGAGACACTGCTTATAGACAACCACAGTCCTCCAAATTGTTCTTCGTCACTCTTAATTTTCTCCCACCTTCCAGGCCTTACTGGATCCCAACTGAATGCCTGCTCCATTCAGCTTACACAAAAATTAGCCAATTATGTTCTTAGAGTTGTGTATATTCTCTTAGCATCGCTCTCCATTTCGATGCATGCAACATCACTGTGATTCTACGGGTGTTGTGTAGACACGGTAGGTTGTATTCAATGTAGTGTGAATTCAAGGTCTTGTTAGTGCAAGGATTACTGCAAATGCAATGGGACTTTCCATCCTGTCCTTCTTTCACACACACCCAAATCTGTTCCAGGGGTTCCAGGGGATGTGGTCCTGCTTAAAGTCCTAGAGATCCATGAGGAATTGAGTAAAGATTGGACCAGTGGCTAACCAGTGGCTAACCAGATGCCTATGGGAAGCCCAAACGCAGGGCCTGAGTGCATCAGTACTCTGCCCACCTGTGATTCCAAGCAAACTGGAAGAAGGACATATCTATTGTGGCTATTAGCCATTGGTAGCCTTGTCTTCTATGAATTTGTATTGTATCTTCTTTAAAAGCCACCCAAGTTGGTGGCTTGCAGAAAGTCCTCATGGGATGACATTTTGCCAAGGGCTGCCCCAAACTAGGAGCTGGCCCTCGGTTGGGCTGCTCTACGTTCCTTCCTGTAGTCCTCAGTCCCAGAATACAAGAAGCCAAGCTCCTGTGACACCAAGCATGCAGTTTCCTTTACCATATCTCCAGGATTCCATTTCATAATTCTGCCTGATCGTATTTTGTATTCTGTACTTAGGAGTTTTCTCCATGTATAGCATGAGGAGTGCTGAGCTCAACTCACAGTTGCCATCACTTCTGCTGATAATGCACAATGATCGCGTAGCTCACGAGATTGTATTGTTCGACTGACCTTTTGGGACAATTGATCAAAACATTTGCTTCAGATATATTCCAGAGGAAGCAAAAGAAGAGCCACAGAACAGGTATTGAAAAAGAAATGAGATGTTCCTTTGATAGAAGAACCTTCATCTTGCATCCCTGAGGAAGGTTGTCATCAGCTGAAAAGTGCTGGGAATTTTATGGTTTCACAAGGGCTGTTATTATTTGATAAAGATTTGCTTTTCAGTACCATTTAGCAGCTTTGCCTGTTCTTTGGATTGCATTTGTTTATTTGTTTGGTGCTTTCCCCACTTTTTCCTTCAGCGTTGATTTCAGAGCACAATGAGCTTTGCTTTTTTCTAGCTCGCCTCCACCCCACTGATTTTGGCAGGAAACAGGAAAAGGAAACTAATTTCTAAAAGCAGACACACCACAGTGTGTTTTGGAGAGGTTTGAACCTTGCCAAGACCCGTGGACCTAATAGAGATGCCAATCTCTCTACCCCCAGGTCATAAAAGCAAACACTGAGCAAATGCTGTTAGTGTGATACACTCTTCCTTAGCTGATCTGCAGAGATGAGAAGCAGCGGGCTGTGTGTCTGTGTGGTACAACCCTTCTTCTTGAAGTTTGGGCGGCAACACCCACTTCTGGCGACACCTATTTCTGCATGTGGCCCCCAGAGGGTTGGTGAATGGTGAAAGTGGCCCTTAGGCCCCAAAATGTTACCCACCCCACTTGTACAGGAATTCCAGGGAATTTTGAGTTTGTAAACATCTTTGTATTTTTGATGGGCAGAGAGGTGTGGATTATTCATCCTATGTGGAATATATTATTATGTTAATTTATTATTGCCAGTGTGCTGGTTGATTTCAGGATACATACCCAATACCTACCACAAAACCTGCCAACATCTGTAATCAATAAAGCTGTGGCCTGGATAATCCCATACTGCTGTCATGGCAGGATCTCCAAGGATGTGCTGTATGTGGTTTTAGGCACCAGGCCTGTTGGTGGATCAACTCTGCATTATAAAGATGCCTGCAAACATGACATGAAGGCTGGTAACATTAATCCCACTGTGTGGGAATCCCTTGCAGACGACCACAGTGACAGACAGTCAGGTTGTGTATCCACAGCAGTGACCAGAGAAGAAATGATCACTGGGAGGAGAACAGAGAGAAGAAATGCCATGGCGCAAACTGGACACCTTCACTTGCCCCAGCTGTAACATAACATGTCTCTCCCATATTGGTCTGTACAGCCACAGCAGGTGCTGTAATTTTCAGTGGTTTCACTTTATCACTGATGGCACACTCCTCCATCCATTGGATGCCAACGCTGTCATGTGTCTTATAATAATAAATGAACAAAACCCACCTGTGTTGTTTTCAGCTTCCTTCTGCCCTTGGCTCTACTGCACCTGGGCCCTCAGTGGTGTAGCATGGAGAGAGCCCACAGGGGCAGTTGCCCCGGGCACAACAATTTTAGGGCACAAAATTTCAACACCTGGGGCTGCCTCAATACAGCTGTGCTCTTCCATCGCTGGGCTCCATTGAAAACGGCTTCTCCATGCAAAACAGGAAGCGGCCTTTCCAGACAATGGAACAACTCTTCTTTTCTTAGCTCTGCAACTGCAATCTTCTGGGTGATACGGATGCCATTAGGCAGTTGAATGGGCATGTAGACTCTATCCATTTCCCTCCCTTTCACCCCACCCCCTCTGCACAGCCCCGGGCACTGGCAACCCACGCTATGCCACTGCCCACAATAGACAACATCTACATATTTGGAGGGTGATTCCTTTTCTTTTGTCCCCCTTCTTTAATTATATTGTAACAGACAACGGGAGACTTTTCTTTCAACTTTCTTTTATGCCTCAGAAAACACGAGTGCAGAAAACAGGAAAGTGCTTCATGAATATGGAATTGTTTATAGCATCAAACCAACTTTATTTAAGTTTTGCAGGGCTCAGTCCGTGATCTCTTCCTCTTGCCTCAAGCCAGAGGAAGTGAATGTTGCTCTTAATTAGTTCTTGGTTCATTCCAGGAAGCTCAACACACCCAGGTTGCATCTTGTGGCTCTTTGATATTGTTACAACAAGCAACTGCTGCGCTCGTGGTTTGAAACATTTCTGGCAGTGTCACAGCTGGGTTGCAAATGGTGCATCATATAGAAAGATGATCTGATGTGCCCACAGAAACCCCCCAAGCTATTGTGCAACACTTTGTTGATACTAGAGGATGGTAGGAATTACAAATGCCTGGAAGATCAGTCCTGAATTCTGTACCATCTTGGTATCAGAGAAAAATGAGAAGTGGAGCAGGATCTCATATGCAATAGTGTCTCATACAGTTGGGTATCCTGATGAAGATTGTTTTCTAATCATGCTGTGGGTTCACATCAAGTGGAAATGAGTAACGGCCTGTGCAGATCTTCCACATTTAACATGAGGAAGGTCTGGGATTGTGCACAAAGAGCTTGCATTTGTGCCCCTTGCCCCTGTCCTTGGACACAGTAAGAGCTCACATGTTCAGGCAAATGCATGAACAGGCTTGACTTCTGCTGTTTTTTTTTGGTCTTAGGGCAGGCAAATTGGAAGGTCATCTCGCACAGTGAAGACTTTCCTTCACACTCACAATAGAAAAGGATATGTGGCAACTCTTGTTTGTAGTCTCCGTTCAGTCTTCTTGCAATTATAAAATGAGATAACCCTATAACTATCCCACCTTAAACATATCGATGGAAGGGCAGGATACAAATCTATTAATTTGCTTCATATCTCACCAGAAATCTGCTGCATTTCAGCATCTGTGACCAGCTTTTTTTGCTAGGAAGGATATCCCCTCTTACATTTTCTTGGCTCTAGAAACCTGGACACGCATCAGGAAAAGAAAACAACCTATATACTCTTTAGGTGTGAGAATTCAACCCGATTATCTGCAGGGTCTTTTTCTGCATTCTGCAAGATATGGTGAAGATGGCACTTGCGCAAGTTCTTCACTGTCTAATATGGAATTTGGTGGTTGTATAAAATCTTCCCCTGGAAACTGAGACGTCATTTTAAGATTTATTCCACATGGGAGAGAATGTATTCTTCGCAGTATATATTATTTGTCACCACTGGCAAGCTGGCAAGACTAGAAGGTAATACGGTTTCACCAAAGAACAAGAATATTCTGAGCTTGGGAGAAAAGTGGAGCGATTCTGGATAGGTTACAGAGTACCCAAGAGATGGATATTTATTATACTATTTTAAATATATATATTTATGTCCCAAGTTTATTTTTCAATGTTGAAAAAAAATCCAGGCTTCAGGCATAGAATACAAATTGCTAAAAGTTGGCCAATGGAAGGGTCCTTTGATGTTTCTCCTGCAAGGTAACTGACGACAGGTGGAGACCCCCCATTGCAGTTTATATCATCTCTTCCTAATACAAAAGAAACGGAAGACAGAAGCATTCAGATCAAGAAGAAAGAGCTTAGCTATTTTTGCATTCAGCAGGACTGAAGGTTTCATATTGTGGTTCCAAATAAAGATATCCACTTGGAAATCCATGACTAGCTTTTCTGCTTTCATTCACTTAGGGGGAAGAAACCTTACGCCTGGGGGCCGAAAGTGGCTGCCAAACCTTTCTATCTGGTCCTCAGTACACTCCCCAGACTTGGGGGTATTGTTACTATTTGTTACTGTTATGCATTTTTGGGTTTTTTAAAATTGCAAACTGCCCTGTGATCCTCAGATGAAAAGAGGCATAGAAATTTGATAAATAAAATAATAAATGAACAAACTCCAGTGGCGTAGCATGGGTTGTCAGCACCCGGGGCAAGGCAAGTAATTTGCGCCCCCTAACCCGTGGATTTGCACCCCCTAACCCATGGATTTGCGCCCCCTAACCTGTGGATTTGCGCACCCTAACCCTAACCCCCAGATGTTGTGCCCGGTGCGGCTGGCCCCCCCTGCACCCCCCACGCTACGCCACTGACAAACTCTATTCCAGACTTCCAAGTGTCCCTGTTTTCTAGGGACAGTCCTGGATTTACAGAAGCTGTCCCCGTTTCTGATTTGATCCCAGAATGCCCTGCTTTTCTTTAGGATGTCTCTATTTTCATTGGAGAAATGCTATCCATCTCAAGGACTAAAGTTACTCAAGAATATTGCAGATCATTACTCAACGATAATGTGAACAAAGGTAATCTGTTCTGAGGAAATGTGCGTGGATAGCTAGCACAAGATAAACTGTATGTAGTGTAGAATATGTATAGAATAGCAGCATACAAATGTTAATGTCCTAAGCCTTTAAGATAGCAGATAAAGTACAATCCATGCACTAATCAAATTAAGATGAGATTTTGCTCTTTCAAAACAAAGAAACATTACACTGCAGAGAGGTACAAACTGTATGGATAATTTATGTAAATTGTGGATTCAAATTAATTCAATTGTTTTGTTCTTTTTGAGAAAGCCTTATTCTATCTTTTTTTAAAAAAGTGGATTTCTTTTATTCTGTAGCACAAAAACAGGGGTGGAGAACCTGTGTCTCGCCAGATGTTGATGAATGACAACTTCCATCAACCCCTGCCCATTGGCCATGCTGACACGGATGGATGGGAGGTGGAATCGAACAACATCTGCTAACTCCGGTGAGAGAACAAAAGTGAAATCTCATTACTAATTCATTCTAGGAAAATGAGATAGAACTGTTTTAGGAAGCAATCTGTGGAATCTAGGAGTACAGTGGTTTGAATTGTTGATATACTGTGCAATACATTTCAGATTATATGCATAACGGGTGCAATTATGAAACTCACACTTTATCTTTTTGCTGCAGTGTTTCAGGGAATATTGAGTTTTATTCATTGCCTTATGGCATGGTTGCACTCAGTAATGAAATTGCTACTAGTCACTATGAAATGTCCTTTTTATACAAGGATTGCAACATTACATTTGGTATACGCGAGTCCCACCCCTCATTCCTCACACTGTTTAAAGACTAAAGAACCCAAAAACTAGATGGACAAGGCCAACTTAATGAACTTTTTCTTCCATTTAATGAGTTGTGTGCGTTCGTGTGTGTGTGTGTGTGTGTGTATATATATATATATATATATATGCTTTCGTAGATTTTCACGGGTACAGGAATGCAGGTTTTGGTGTCTTCGGGTGTCTTCCCGTGTAAGAGTTGGGGTGTCTAGGCGACGTTTCGACGAGGTCTCACTCGTCATCTTCAGGCTGGTGCTTTCGGCTTCTTGTTACTGGAACAGAGCAGGATCTCAGTGTTTGAGTTCCTATAAATACTGTTGAGGGGGTGTGGTGTATAGCCTCCAACGTTCTGGGCAGAGAGGAAGTTCCCAGGGTGTGCCTTTTCTTCTTTTGTTCCTTAATTACTTGAGGGATATCTTGAGTGATTTTTTGAGTGATATTCTGAGTACCACTTAGGAGGGTCATTAGGTGTGGATTAGTTGCTAAAGCTTTCGTGTCTTGACCTCTTGAGCTTGTGAAGAGTTTTTCTGAGAAGATGGCTGTACTGCACTTAGTTGTGTTCTGGCTTGGCTTCGTGTATAGGGGCGAGCTGTGGTTTTGTGCCCTGTGTCAGCCAGATCTGTGTAGGGATTGCAGGGGGGTGCAGCATCCGGAGGTGCCACTATGGTTTGGCTACTGGATGGTGTCTGTAATTTATCTGTGGAGAGGGTCTGGGTTTGGGTCTGGTGTGGTTGATTGGAGATGGCGTTCTGTGTGCCTCTGGTTCTGGTGTCGGTTTTTGTGGGGAGGGCTAATTTCCAGATGTCTGGCAGGCGGGACGTGTCGTCACGCTTGTTCATGTTGTTCACATCACCACAAGAGAATAATCATGGAAGCCATCGAGATAGAGAAACACCCTCACAACATGAACAAGCGTGACGACACGTCCCGCCTGCCAGACATCTGGAAATTAGCCCTCCCCACAAAAACCGACACCAGAACCAGAGGCACACAGAACGCCATCTCCAATCAACCACACCAGACCCAAACCCAGACCCTCTCCACAGATAAATTACAGACACCATCCAGTAGCCAAACCATAGTGGCACCTCCGGATGCTGCACCCCCCTGCAATCCCTACACAGATCTGGCTGACACAGGGCACAAAACCACAGCTCGCCCCTATACACGAAGCCAAGCCAGAACACAACTAAGTGCAGTACAGCCATCTTCTCAGAAAAACTCTTCACAAGCTCAAGAGGTCAAGACACGAAAGCTTTAGCAACTAATCCACACCTAATGACCCTCCTAAGTGGTACTCAGAATATCACTCAAAAAATCACTCAAGATATCCCTCAAGTAATTAAGGAACAAAAGAAGAAAAGGCACACCCTGGGAACTTCCTCTCTGCCCAGAACGTTGGAGGCTATACACCACACCCCCTCAACAGTATTTATAGGAACTCAAACACTGAGATCCTGCTCTGTTCCAGTAACAAGAAGCCGAAAGCACCAGCCTGAAGATGACGAGTGAGACCTCGTCGAAACGTCGCCTAGACACCCCAACTCTTACACGGGAAGACACCCGAAGACACCAAAACCTGCATATATATATATATATATATATATATATATATATATATATATACTGATTGCAATACCGATGCATGTGAAACCTTCAGTGGCGCATACAGACTCCTGGCATTAGTTGTAAAGGAAGAGGCATTTAACACAAAAAGAAAGTCTTCAGTAGATAATTTTCTAAGTCACTCATTCCTTGTGTTATTTTAGTCGGCCCCTAATGATATGTTGACAACATTTATTGGAGTATAAGCAAAAGCTGTTGAACTCAGCACCAGACTAACCATCTGACTGGTTCAATATTGCCCACCCCAGGGGTATGGGGCTTCCAGCCAGGGGGTCCAATTTGGCCAATTAGGAAATTTCCCCAAGGTCACACCCACCTGTCAATCAGCTGGCACCACTGGGTTCCTGCTGGGAACTGGTACAATGACAAAGGAGCAGGATTTTACTCCCTTCTCATCAGCTGATGAGTAGAGAGTTCAGTCCTTCCTTCTGGGTACTGCTTTGCCAACACGTATGCTGCAGGGAACATGCTGTAGGAGCAGAGAGCAGGAATGAAGTCTCCACTTATCAGCTGATGAGTGGTCTTAAACCAGGGAACACTGTGGATCAGATACTGGCTTCCTTGGCTATTGTGACTGTTGCTCAAAGGAGGCAATTAAATATAATTTCAGCTGCACATCACAGCCCATATCCTCCTGGCTTGGGAAATAAGAGGACCAATCTGATGGCCTGGCTGGCTGCTATAAGACTCCCAGATTTGCTCCCTTCCTCCTACACTGGGAAACTTGTAGCTGAAAGAGTCTACCAAGTCTTCCCGCCATTTCACCAGACCACTGGGCTTCATCCTTTCTGATTTCTGCCTGCAGCCTGCCTACATACATCCTACCCAAGGTAATTGCTCACATTTGTCCTGAGTGTCTGGCAATATTATATTTTTGATTCAGATTTGCAGCTAGGTGCATAGAGAATTTGGGGAGCTTTGGTAACCATAAAAATCCAGCCAACAAGAAACATTAAACTCAGCTCTAGAAACGATACATTTCCACAAGAGAAAATATATCTGAAACTGAATCACCACAGCAAGGCCATGAGGTTCAAGCGTTGTTGTTTTTAGCAGCATATAATTACTTGCAGAATGAGCTGCGCTCTCTATTTTTTCCTATTTTCTGCCAGTGTGCCATTGCTAACTGGAACTGGTATAGTATGATCGGCTGATGTTTTAAAATACATATCATGATTGCATATGCAATAACCAGTTGTGACTTGCAATACAATTTACACAGTTCGGTTGTTCACCTTTATGTGTGAGAGAAGCTTCCTACGAACAGCTCCCGATATATTTAATGGAGCCTTTCAAATTCTTCCTTTGCATCTTCTCCTTTTTTTACTGTGATGCCTCTGAACAACTACTGCAGCCAAACAAGTGAAATCCTAAATATAATGATCACAAAATATATTTCATTTAAAACAATGGTACTGAAATACCATAGACATATTAAGAATGTGACTGGCAATCAAAAGCAAATTAGAATGTAATCAGGAATTAATGGTGTTAATCAAGTGCATTAGTTCAAATAATTTCCTCAGAAAGGAAAATTACAATGAAGCAACAGAAGGAAGCCCTACTGAGCTCAATGGGCCCTACTCCTAGGTAAACGTGCATGGGAATGCAGCATTAAATTCCACATAATGTCAATAAGTAGCTACTTTCATCCTTGACATTTTAAAACTGGACACATATTAGCAATAGACTCTACTTGACAAATTAATACAACTGATGATCCAAAATGGCAGTTAGAATGGAAAACAAATCTAGAATGTTCTGGTTTCTGTATAAAGAATGGCGTCAAGCTGAACTTATTACAAGAACGGATCAATAGGGCACTTAATACTCCACTTTTTGCCAGTCTATCTCATAAAACAGCTAACAGAAATAGAAGAGCTACATAGGAACAGAGTAAAAATAAGAAAAATGGGAAGACCTCTGGATGGAGGCTAATAAGAGAGGCCATTAAATAGATATATAAAACCATGAAGAATATTGAGAAGGTCAGGCTGGCACTTCCACTTTCCTTTATCCAATAAAGAGCAAGGTGACATTCTATGAATCTGAAAAGTGTTAATAGAAGAATACTGTGGAACTCATGGCTACATAGATCAGGTGCAGGGAACCTTGGTTTTCCTCCAAATGTTGCTGAACTACAATTCCCATCCGTCCCAGGAGGCATGGTCAAGGGCCAGGGATGATGGGAGTTGTGGTTCAGCAACATCTGGGGAGCCAAACGTTGCCCCCACATCATTTCAGCCAGGTGTTTACTTCTGCCTGTTATCTATTGATTCCAATGTACATACGGAGTGTGTGCCCATGGGTGGACATGTTCTGTTTGGGAATATCTTCATTTACAGCCCAACAAGAAGAATGTAACTGTTTGGCTGTGATAGTTTCTGTTTATTGTGGCCTTGAAGGCCACTTTGAATGCAAGGTTGGCATTTGTTTCTGCTACCAGTGCTGAATGGTTATTTATTGGCAGTTGGGATTGTGTGGCACCACATGTTGTGATTATATAGTTGGAACTGGGAGTACAGAAGTAGTTATATAACCTTCAAAGTAACAGTCTCCTCTGGTATAGATCCGGGCCCCTCTCAGCTACAATTCCCAGGGTGGTTTAACAATAAATTTCTCTTCCCAAGGAACTCTGGGAATTGCAGCTCTCTGAGGGGAATTGGGGTTTCTTAACAACTCTCAGCAGGGTGCTTTGAGGGAAGAAATGACTATGTAAAGTGGTAGGATACTACTTTTTTAAAATAAAAGAACTTTGCTTCAGGATGAGAACAGAAATCGTGCTCCAGCGGTGTGGCGGCAGCAGGAGGTCCCATTAGCTAAAGTGGTGCTTCAGGTTAAGAACAGTTGCAGGTTAAGAACGGACCTCCAGAATGAATTAAGTACTTAACCCGAGGTACCACTGTACAGTACAAAAGAAACTAATCTAGGTATGATACTAGATCCGTTGTTCAGCCCAGACACTGAGGTCCAGCACCGAGGGCCTTCTGGCAGTTCCCTCACTGCAAAAAGCAAGGTTACAGGGAACCAGGCAGAGGGCCTTCTTGGTAGTGGCACCCACCCTGTGGAACTCCCTCCCATCAAATGTCAAGGAAATTAACAACTATCTGACTTTTAGAAGACATCTGAAGGCAGCCCTGTTTAGGGAAGTTTTTAATGTTTGATGTTTTATCGTGTTTTTAATATTCTGTTGGGAGCCGCCCAGAGTGGTTGGGAAGGCCCCGCCAGATGGGCGGGGTATAAATAAATTCTTATTCTTATACTACTTTAAATGCATAGTGTAGATGGGTCCCCAGAGTAGCCCTTTGGGGCAATGGACTTTTTCTGTGGGATACTTTGCCCAGGAAGGCTCATGTCCTGCAAATATTAGACTGGAGATATTTCAGGCTGGATATATTTAAGCAGAGGCTGGAGAGGCGTCAGCTCGGGAGGTTGTAGTTGTAGCTTGCATTGCAGGCATTGCACTAAGTTGTTGCACTCAACCACCGCCAAGGTAGCTTTCAGTTCTGTGATTCTGTCCTGACCAGCATGGTGATGTGAGAAGAAGCAGACACAATGTGACAAATGAACATTATACCATGAGATGGACAAGCTCCATTGGGGGGGGGGGGACCATATATATATATATATATATATATATATATATATATATATATATATATAAAAAATAATAATAATAATAATAATTTATTATTTGTACCCCGCCCATCTGGCTGGGTTTCCCCAGCCACTCTGGGCGGCTTCCACAGAAACCAAAAAACACTAAAATATCATACATTAAAAGCTTCCCTGAATAGGGCCGCCTTAAGATGTTTTCTGAATGTCAGGTAGTTGTCCATCACCTTGACATCCGATGGGAGGGCATTCCACAGGGCGGGCGCCACCACCGAAAAGGCCCTCTGCCTGGTTCCCTGTAGCTTCGCTTCTCGCAATGAGGGAACCGCCAGAAGGCCCTCGGCGCTGGACCTCAGTGTCCGGGCAGAACGATGGGGGTGGAGACGCTCCTTCAGGTATACTGGGCCATATATATATATATATATATATTTGCTTTCGTAGATTTTCACGGGTACAGGAATGCAGGTTTTGGTGTCTTCGGGTGTCTTCCCGTGTAAGAGTTGGGGTGTCTAGGCGACGTTTCGACGAGGTCTCACTCGTCATCTTCAGGCTGGTGCTTTCGGCTTCTTGTTACTGGAACAGAGCAGGATCCCAGTGTTTGAGTTCCTATAAATACTGTTGAGGGGGTGTGGTGTATAGCCTCCAACGTTCTGGGCAGATAGGAAGTTCCCAGGGTGTGCCTTTTCTTCTTTTGTTCCTTAATTACTTGAGGGATATCTTGAGTGATTTCTTGAGTGATATTCTGAGTACCACTTAGGAGGGTCATTAGGTGTGGATTAGTTGCTAAAGCTTTCGTGTCTTGACCTCTTGAGCTTGTGAAGAGTTTTTCTGAGAAGATGGTTGTACTGCACTTAGTTGTGCTCTGGCTTGGCTTCGTGTATAGGGGCGAGCTGTGGTTTTGTGCCCTGTGTCAGCCAGATCTGTGTAGGGATTGCAGGGGGGTGCAGCATCCGGAGGTGCCACTATGGTTTGGCTACTGGATGGTGTCTGTAATTTATCTGTGGAGAGGGTCTGGGTTTGGGTCTGGTGTGGTTGATTGGAGATGGCGTTCTGTGTGCCTCTGGTTCTGGTGTCGGTTTTTGTGGGGAGGGCTAATTTCCAGATGTCTGGCAGGCGGGACGTGTCGTCACGCTTGTTCATGTTGTGAGGGTGTTTCTCTATCTCGATGGCTTCCATGATTATTCTCTTGTGGTGATGTTCCATGTTAAAGAGCAATTTGGAATCTGCAAAATTAATTTCGTGTCCTGTTTCTTTCATGTGTTGGAAAAGAGAGGAAGCTTTTTCTTCTTTTTTGACGGCATTCTTGTGTTCTGCGATACGTGCATTTATTCGTCTGTTTGTTTGTCCAATGTACGTGGCTGGGCAGACTTTGCAGGGTATTTCATAGACCCCTTGGTTTTCCAACTGGATTTTATCTTTGGGGTTTCTGAGGATATTGGCTATTTTTTGGTTGGTGCAAAAGGCTGTTTTGATATTGTGTTTATGGAGGATTTTGCTAATTTTATCTGTAGTGCCCTTGATATAAGGAAGGAGGGCCATGCCATTGTTTTCTTCTGTGTCTTGGTTTTTGGGGGGTGTTTCTTTTTGGATTAGCTTCGTAACCCTGTTTTGCTGGTATCCATTGGCGATTAACACATTTGAGAGATTCAGAACGTTGGAGGCTATACACCACACCCCCTCTACAGTATTTATAGGAACTCAAACACTGAGATCCCGCTCTGTTCCAGTAACAAGAAGCCGAAAGCACCAGCCTGAAGATGACGAGTGAGACCTCGTCGAAACGTCGCCTAGACACCCCAACTTTTACACGGGAAGACACCCGAGGACACCAAAACCTGCATATATATATATATATATATATATATATATATGGAAGTTATTCAATGAATTATTACATCTATAAGATGCCCCATGTATAAGACGTCCACTATTTTGGGGGACTCCAATTTAAGAAAGAAATCGTATATTTTTTTTACTATCTGTTTATAAGACGCCCCCAAATTTTTGACATTATTTTTTTAGGGAAAAAACCTAGCCTTATACACAGAAAAATACGGCAACTTTTGCTATTACAATCATAACTGATCTTTGCACACAGCAATTGCTGGTGGCAGAATTCCTCTGAATAACTGGAATAGTCTAAGATTCATTTGAAGGCCATCAACTCCTCCCAGCTGGTCATTGAATCAGGAAGAAATCTCCAGAAAATCTTAAATAGTCAGTGCTGTCTATTGTACATTTTAATTCAATTGTTTCTTCTGCTTAAAATATGCGCTTCCTAGCTTCAAAAAATAAAAAGTTGTGTAGGGAAAACACAACACAAAGGTATTTGTCTACCTTATAATTTCCCTATATATTTAATATTCTGCCTGTCTTCTAAGACAAGGAAGTAACTAATACCAACATAAAAGCAAAATGAAAACAGCAACAATCAAACAACAATAATATAAATGGTAACATTCGATAATCAGTCAATTCCAAGGGCCTCCCACATAAATAATGTATTGGTCAGGCAGTGGAAGATGCTGAACAATGGCTCTGGTGGGCTACCATGCATGATATCCTTCTGAGCTATCTAGCTGGGAGGAGTATAAGTGATGTTCCATTCTTTTGAGAAAGGCATTTGGGGGATACCAAATTGTGGAGACCACAATACTCTCCAGGCTAAACATACCCTAAACCATTCTTTTAATGCTTACAGACATAACAAGTTTGGTATGGCATGGGACAAGGATTTTCCTGTCAGCCTGGCTGATCCCAGGTCCAGCCCACATGATGTTCCTGTTAGTCATGCCCATTAATTTCAGTGGTTCTACTCTGAGTAGGATTGGCTTTGGGTACAGCTGGATGTGAATGTCATAAGAGGAGATGCTTTGGCTTTGTGGGTGGAGGAAACCTTGTGTAGGACATGCAAGGAAGCTCGTTCAGTGACTCAGACAGCTTCGCCAAGTCTTAGCCTTTCAAGCAAGGCTTTCCAAACTTTTCATGCTGGTGAGACACATTTTAGACATGCATTATTTTGTGACACAGTAATTCAGTTTTACTCGCAAACTGGAGGTTAAAGTAACCCCTTTCCAGCCCTGGGAGGAGCTTTCGTGTAACACACCTACACACTGCAGCTGACACACTAACGTGTTGCGACACACAGTTTGGAAAGCTCTGACTTACTGACTGCAACCCAGCTCTTGAAGTAAAATCTGAAATACTTGACACAGAAATTTGCCCCCTAAGTTGTGAGTCAGGGGTGGAGGCTGTTCTGCATAACCCAAGGATCTGATTTTTCTGAGCTCTAAATCAGGATAGGTCTTTATATATGCTAGATGCAGATGTTCATGGCCCAGGAGTCATTTGCATGCATTTTGTCCTCCATTTTCCTGGGTTATGCTCTTTATACTTGTGTGTCTGTGGGTGGGGAGTGAGGTTGGGAATGTTTATTGCATTGAACTTCTTTTGTGTTTTCTTCTTCGACTGGAACAAGTTTCCCCAAAACAAAGGATTCTCAAGCCTAGCTATCTGCAAAGAACATGGATTTAGAGTTGCAATTATTTACCCTGGAAGCCTTCCTATGTGATTTACCCTTGAGGGAGCAGACGCCTATGATCTCTCTAAGTGTGCAATCAAACTATTGTGTGCACACTCCAAGATAAAATGGCTTAAGCATAATTTCCATGCCTGCCTTTTTGGAGAGATTATTTGGCAAATAGTTTTATTGTAATGAATAAATTAACAAAAATAAATCTTTATCTCCCTAGGCAATATGTGATGGGCAAAGGAGAAAATCAAATGACGAAGTTAGTGACTTGTTTATAAAACATTTACCCATGTGTGGAATTCTTGGGTTTTGTCTTATGAGGCTCAACTTCCTAGAGTATAGCATTTAGGTTTAAAAGAGTAGATTGTTGTAAAAATGTTTAATATTTGTCTCTGATCATGGATTACTCAGGCAGGGAGGTTTAAAGGAAGACATACAAGAATATTTTGACAAGCTTTTTCTTTTATGTTCATAGATTCTGTACCTCCTCCCCCATCTGTTCCTCTGTCTACAAGGAGAGAAGATTTCTAAAGAGAGAAGGGAGTTATCTTAAATGAAGTCTTTTGTTGCTCTTTGAAACAGCAATTTAGAAAACAAGAAATACCCTCATTTCTGGGAGTAGTGTCTTTGTTTACTAAATTTCACAGAGCCTTTCAAGTGAACTATAGGGTCACAGAGCACTTAATACTGTGAATCCTTTGGGATTGGTGGAACTGTAACATCATCTGCCCAGCAAATAGGAAAGTGCATTAGGAATCGCTTTGTTTGTTCATCTGAAACAACCTAAATAACATTTAATTCAATTGAAATAAGAAAATTGTAACGCAGAAGGGTCAAACTCTGGTGCAAATATTTATAGGCTGCTTCTTAGGGTCAAGCTCTCCCAAGACAGCTTTTGCTAACAGATGCCTGCAGATGCTGACATGATGCTCAGCGCCATGGTTCCCTCTGAGCACTCTGATTCAGACTAATTGGTAGAGGCCGTTGAGGGTGAATGACTGGAATGGGAGGAAGGGAAGGGGATGAGACTATGCACTAGAGGCCCCTTGACAAAGCCCCTCCCCCAATGAGTGGAGTATTATCTCTCCTCAATATGTAGAGAACCAGATTCTAACTGCTGCTGCCATATATTTGTATTGTGCTGTTAACCAATGCCTTTAAAACACTAGTAGCTGTGGTAGATTAGACATGGTACAAAAGCAAGCCAGACACACTTTGTAAGTAAATAGAAATGATGAAATATTCTCCAATGATTATTAAATAGAAAAGTAAAACAAGGTAAATACTATACTTTGGTTACCTGTTAACGATTTATGCTTGCTTTTACGAGGTTGTTGTTATTATAACTGGCTGTTGTTTGCAAATATAGGAACTTACATGAGACTCAATGGTGAAGCACAATTCCTATCCATGCTTAACTTGGTTGCCAATTACCCATAGCAACCAGTAAGTTCTCACCACTGCAATGCAAAAAAGGCCTTGGGCTGGTTCTCCTATAAGTCAGGTTTGCAGGCATTCTCGCTCTGGTCAGCTCCAGGAGGTCCTTGCTGAACTCTCCCTGACTGCTCACAGTTCTTTAATTTGCTTAAGCTGGTGGTTCAGCTCTTTGGATGCAGAAGATACTCCCAGGCTTTCCTCAACCACCTCTTGCCTGTCTTCCTCCGGCTTCTGCTTCAACTCTAGACTCCTACGCTCTGCTTTCTCTCCCAGTTTCTTCTTCTTCTGGTCAGCAATCTCAGACTCTCACACGCTCCCTAAGCTGTGCTAGAACTAGCCTATTTATGTTCCAACCAGCCTACCCTTCAGCCAATAAGATTTGATTGGTATACAGACCACACTTTCTGTCCAGTGAGTCACCAAGAGTTTCTATCTAGCAAGCCAATCAGAAGAGCAATTTTCAATCCTGTAACTCAGCATTAAAAGAAGCCAGCTTACCCGCAATCGGCTTTATGCTGCTAAGTAACAATCAGCTGCCAACCACGAATGGATGCTCAATTCTTCACATACACAGCAAACTCTTATAAGTGGTATTTAAACCAAACATTGTCCCAATTAAGCACATTTTATAATGTGATTGCTCCTCAGTGTGTGTGTGTGTGTGAGAGAGAGAGAGAGAGAGGGAGGGAGGGAGGGAGGGAGGGGTGGGGGTGGGGGAAGGAACCTACTGTAGGTGGTATGACACATAGGCACAGATAGAAGAAGGAGGAGGAGGAGGAGGAGGAGGAGGAGGAGGAGGAGGAGGAGGAGAAGAGGAGTAGTTTGGATTTGATATCCCGCTTTATCACTACCCGGAGTCTCAAAGCGGCTAACATTCTCCTTTCCCTTCCTCCCTCACAACAAACACTCTGTGAGGTGAGTGCGGCTGAGAGACTTCAAAGAAGTGTGACTAGCCCAAGTTCACCCAGCAGCTGCATATGGAGGAGCGTAGACGCGAACCCGGTTCCCCAGATTACGAGTCCACCGCTCTTAACCACCACACCGTGCTGGCTCTCAGATAACTGACTATACATGCAAATTCTGGTGAGGACTAGTTTGCAAACTCCTAAAATAGAATTTCAAGCCTTTTAAACTAGAAGCTGCTCATGTCAAGTCTGCGAAACCTTACCTATCGTGGTTAATATAAATCAGTTTATCGCAGCGACAATAAAACAGACCTGTCATAATGAAGTTAATAGCAGGAGATAGCAGTAAAAAATAGCTGACAGCTGGCCTGACTTCAAAGTACTCGTTTATACCTATTTCGAACATACAGTCATGATTTTATACTTTATTTAGCTCCTCTGGAAATATATTTCTAGCCTAAATGTAGGTTCTCGTGAGAAAACCCAGTGGTTGTACCATAATGTTCCATATTGCATAGCTGTCAACTGACTGAACAATTTTAGTTGATTAATCACCTGCTATTTGACCCATTAACTGAACACTTAATTACATTTAAGAATATTTGCATATTGCCCAACAATGCCCTTTTGAGACAATGAAGGTATGAGAGAACTTTCAGTATAATAAGCAAAAACTACTAGCTGCTTGTAAGAACAGAACCAACGTTCAATACTTTTGATTCATTCCATATTATAGTAATAACACCAGTACCAAAAGTAGGTACAAAAATACCCTCAGCTCTCTGCCTTGCTGATGAAAATTGCCCCCTCCAATTAATCAACTTCACTGATTAAATTGATTAAAACTTGCAGACATAATAAACACAATGCAAGGTGCAAATCTGCTGTTTAATTAAAAGCAAAAGAGGGAGTCTTGAAACAAGCAAAGACTCTTTCTTTGCCGCAGCTGTTAAATTAAGGTAGCAAGAACTCTATATTCTATATTGCAAACCAGATGGAGAAGATTGGGATGAAAGGGTAGAGCACATGGTCTCTAGATCAGTGGTACGGGACCTCTTTGCTGGCCTGTCCAAGGAAATTGCCTCATACAGCTAAAGAGCCCTTTTGTTTCACACCAATGAAAAGAAAGACCAGGTGTCCAGGTCCAATAGCAGACAAGGTCCTGACTACCATTTTTTGGCAGGCAGCAAATATTTGGATGGAAGAAGGGAAGCCCAGTGGCTTCCTGCAGCAACTGAGCACAGTAGATCTTGGAGATTCATTGTGGTGTTAGTGCTACATTTTCATACCACCACCCCCCATCATCTTCAGAACACTAACCTTTTAATTCTTATTTTTACATTTATTCCAGATTTTCTCTTACGGTGGAAAGTTACCATACTTAAAAACTACCGGCCATGCATCTACAGTCATCACTTGGTTGCAAACTTGTTACTGCATTCGTTTTGTTGGGTGCTCTCTCATGGGTGTGGTGATGTTTCAATAGGTGGTCTGTACTACCCCATTCCCAGATTCTATTTGCCCTTCATCGGAACACAACCTCGCCATTTTGTTTCTGCCAACCAAAATAATACAAGTGTGCTAATTTCCATTACCTGCAGCATTTTGAAAGCATGCTGGAAGTTCAGCAACACAGTTTGGAGGTGCTATCCTGTCAAGACCTTAGCACATCTGGAGGGAAGGTATCTTGGTGAATTTAAATGCAGCACCTACATCAAGACTTTTTTCTTTTATATTCTTTATTGAAAAATAAAAAGTACACAATTACAAGTGCTTAGAGTAAAAAAAGAAGAAGCAAGAAATAGTACCCATGTAGAAAACAAAACAGAACCCCCCCAAAAATAAAGAAAGAAAAAAGGTATTGTGTACATTATAAAAAAGGGGAAATGTTATTGTAGTTAACCAGACCTTAGATGAATATGTTTTTTTAAAAAACAAACATATTTTTAATACTGAGATCTTGCATGAAACCTCTCTATCAGAATTACAGTACAGTGGTACCTCAGGTTAAGTACTTAATTCGTTCCGGAGGTCTGTTCTTAACCTGAAACTGTTCTTAAACTGAAGCACCACTTTAGCTAATGGGGCCTCCTGCTGTTGCCATGCCGCCGGAGCCCGATTTCTGTTCTCATCTTGAAGCAAAGTTCTTAACCTGAAGCACTATTTCTGGGTTAGCGGAGTGTGTAACCTGAAGCGTATGTAACATGAAGCATATGAAACCCGAGGTACCACTGTATTGGCACTCTGAGACATAGTGAAAAGCTGGGTATAAAATGACTAAGATGAATAAATAACCAATAGCTATATATTAGTCTTGCACAATATCTAATTACTGTTTGTTTGTTTGTTTTGTTCTAAATAAATAAATAAGGTTGTTGACCTTTCTCCTAAAAAGTACAGGACTCTGTTATGCCCAAAGCTTTTAACATTTGCTCTTGGAAACATCCTGATTTTTAAATTTATTTTTTTTTAGTGTGTGAGCACAAGTACAGAAATACCGGCATGCATCTCCAGTACAGGAAAAGGTTGTAGGGCAGAGAAGCAGCTGCTGAGAGGAGAGGTCAGAACACACATTATGGTAACATTGCATTAAGGACTGCCCAGTGATGTGGTCCAGAAACAGCATCATAGCTAAAGAATTAAACACAATACTCTAACCACTTAGTGTGTCAGTCTTGCACACAGTGACTGGGGGATGATGGAAGTTCAGGCCACCCAGATGTTGATGGGCTTCCCTGGTATAGATGTTTGATCCCAGGGTTTCTGATTTGAGACCAATCATGTCTTGAAACCTTGGTGCAGCGGCAAAATTCATTATCTGATGTGCTACTGTTGCTTAGGGCTAACCCAGAAATGTGATGTAAATGTGTGAATCCATCAGTTTAACATATTTTTTTTTTGCATATGCCAGCTGCAGAGGCAGGTGTGAAATGGACTAGGTCTTCCTCCATGTTTTCCAGATAAAATTCTGTCTCACCCAGCCACCATAGATGCACAATCATTTTAAACGGGCCTTTTCACACTTGACATTTCTAGTATAATTGCTGGGTTTCCATATATATATATATATATATATATATATATATATATATATATTGCATGCTGCCACACAACACCGTCTATATTCAGCATTCCAGAATAATGAAATCAATAACCAAACATTTTCCCTTCTACTGCAAAAAGAAAGAAAGAAAGAAAGAAAGAAAGAAAGAAAGAAAGAAAGAAAGAAAGAAAGAAAAAGCCTGACATGTATACAAGCATCAACCTTGTTTTTGTGTGGATGGCGTAGGGATTGATTTGGGAGATGACTGTTTCATTCCACTTCCTTCTGACCGGTTTGAGCTGTCATTGTGCAAACTCAGTTCAGAGGAGTGATCTGACAGATTGAGACACTGGTGCTGAGTCAAAGTACTGCCCATGGCAGCAATCATTAGCTGCTGACAAAATGTCATCACAATAACGAGGTTCACCATAGCTCAGGCAGACTTGTAGTTCCTCTTCTCATCATCTATATTCCCATGAGATTAGAATTACAGAAGACTAGGCATTAAGGGGGTGGAGAACCCTGCAAAAGAGCTGTCCCCATCTGCATGCTCATAATTCTGACATATACAGTGGTACCTCGGGTTAAGTACTTAATTTGTTCTGGAGGTCCGTACTTAACCTGAAACTGTTCTTAACCTGAAGCACCACTTTAGCTAATGGGGCCTCCTGCTGCTGCTATGCCGCCAGAGCCTGATTTCTGTTCTCATCCTGAAGCAAAGTTCTTGACCTGAAGCACTATTTCTGGGTTAGTGGAGTCTGTAACCTGAAGCGTATGTAACCTGAGGTACCACTGTACTGGCTGAGAGGAACATAAGAGTGCATTAGGAGTGCAGCTAGAGCCACAGCACTTTTCTCAATTCAGGCCCAACCTACCATTAGTGTGGCAAGGAAAGCACTGCACTCACTCTCTAATTATGGTGACATGTGACCAAAGGTGCAAACAACCAGCTACAAATCTGCTCTTAAAAATGCTGCATCAAACAACAACTATACTGCTATAAATGGGGAAAGCCGCTTGAAGAATAGTTGTGCGAATGAGCTTGTAGTGGATGCCTTTAAACCATCTGAGAAGCCTGATTTGGAGGGTTTGAGGCACATGCTTGCTGGTGCTCAACATTCCCTCCGTATACATCTCATCACAAGGTAATTGCAAATTCATGTTGTCTAAATGCAGCTCTCATTTTCAGAGGCAAAGAAAATATTCTGAATTCCATTTTATAATAATTTATTCTGTCCCTTCATAAACTCTTGACTTTTCTATTTGCTTTATTTGTACACTTTACAATATAGTTTGAGTTACTGCCACCATGGAAATTCTGCATTGTCTTTTGTAATATCTTTTTCCCCTTGGTAATTGCTTTTAGCTGATGGTTGTGCATAAAGCACACTAGTATGAAAAAACCACAACAATTTCCTTGCCTTTTATTTGCTTTCTTACTACAAAACACTCCAGTTCCTGATACTCTGAACACTTAGTTCTATTTTCTAATAACTGAAGTAAAATATATAAACAACCCCCCCATTTTACATAATTTTCTAAATTTGATCTATATCTCTGTCCTGATTTTAGCAACTTCCACGAAGACTTGTAATTTTCTGTCTCATTTTGCGCACCGGTGTCTAATGCATCATATTAGTGCATACATCAGCAATACCTCTGGCTGGAATATTGTATTAAATCGTGTCACACTTCAGAGTCTTTGAAATCCCTCATTAACCTTTTGATAATGCAGCTCATTAGATTTAAAAGTAAACTTGTCCTTTCTGACTTTCATCACATGTCATCAGAAACCATGGCTTTAGGCCACCCTAAGGAAGACAGTTTTTGGGGGTTTTTTATAGAATTTTATAGCATTATTTTTCAGCATTCAGGATTTTCTGTGTTCCTGCTCTGGTAACCTGCATTGCATTTAGTTTCTAGCATTATTTTTCAGTTCCCTGCCCCAATGAGTATGGAGTATGTGTCCAAGCACAATTCAAAGTGTTGGTGCTGACCTTTAAAGCCCTAAACAGCCTTGGCCATGTATACCTGAAGGAGCATCTCCACACCCATTGTTCAGCCTGGACACTGAGGCCCAGCTCCGAGGGGCCTTCTGGCAGTTCCCTCACTGTGAGAAATGAAGTTACAGGGAACCAGGCAGAGGGCCTTCTCGGTAGTGGCACCCACCCTGTGGAACACCTTCCTATCAGATGCCAGTGAGATGAGTAACTACATAACCTTTAGAAGACACCTGCAGGTAGCCCTGTATCGGGAAGCTTTTTAATGTGTAATGTTTAACATATGCTGGAAGGCACCAAGAGTGGCTGGGGCAACACAGTCAGATGGGCAGGATCCAAATAATAATGGGGAGAATTAGAGGGTATGCACACATAACATTAATCTTTTTCACTGATGTGTCTTCTATCTGTTCACAAAAACAGATCCTGTACTCAGTGGCAGGGTCTCAAATATTCAGATGCTTGCTCTTGAATATATTTAAGATTACTTTAAAAATAATAATCAGTTTATGTTCAGATATGGTTTACTTTAGCTGTATCAATGCAGGGTAAACACACCCACACCCCCCATTTGTGTTCAGTATAGCAATTTGCATCTTTGTCATGACCGGTGAGTACCAAGTCCAACACTCCCATTTGGCCAACTTGAGGAAACTGCCTCAGGCAGCAGATTTTGGAGGGCAGCCCCCAGCTGCTGCTCTTGAGCCACCCAGTTATTATCCCCTCTGTTGCCACATGGCCTGTCTTAATGCCCCTAATCTGGCCAGCTGCCTCAGGTGTGCTAGAGGACACAATTCCATCACTGGTGCTGAAATAAGATGCAGCTGTTAATCCAACTGACTTCCACATACAGAACGGGATGTGTGCCACCTTGTTCTTTTCCTCAAGAAATAAAACATATACTGGACTGCCCCTGGTTACTGCACAGGCCAGTAACCTGTAATTATTTGGAAAACACTAATAACCAAGGCTGCAACACTTATTTAGGAGTAGGTCCTGATGAACTCAGTGGAACTTACTGCTGAGTACACACAAGTGAGATAATTCTGCTGATGTCTATAAGTAGCAAACTCAGTAGAAAGGTAGATGTTATTAAGAATTAATCAAAGACAATCTAAGAAGGAGGGTTATATTCCACCCCCCTTGCCTTCTTAACTAAGTCCCTGCTTTTTTAACTTGAATAAACTAGATTGATTCCTTATAGCCTTCCATTCATGAAAATGAAAAACCCTGTTCATAATATTCTTTTGCTAGCCACATGCAAGGCAGTCTATCAAATATTCCAATGCAGATACCCTAGATTATTTTTCTTGTCGCTCATATGTTCATAACCCCCGTGGGATAAACTGAGAAATAAATGTGCACAAAAGCAGGTTAACATTATTGAGCTGTGAAATACAGGGTTTTTTTTTTACTTGACATCTTAATTATATAACTTCAGAGTTCATGCATCTGAAATACAAATGGCCTATACAGGTCACATAGGCTAGTCCCAGAGATCTAGTAAATGCTTCAGATCTTGTAAATGATCACTGTTGAACGTCCAAATCTGAGAGAAGCATCTGATTTATCATATTGCTATGGTGAAAACATTAGAATTTATACACAGGCCAATAATACATTTGACCATTGGATGCCACTCTTACTGCTTAAGAGAGATAAAGTTGAAAGAGAGCTGTCTTGGATGAAAAATGTTCTTCTTCAGCAAGAAGATTTGCAAATTATTTTCTGGGATTCATATGCATTTTACCTAGTACTGCTACACCTATTCCCTCCCCATAGGAGCAGTAGAAAAATGGGGGGGGGGGAATCAAAGGAGGTTGGAGAGTAATTAATCTACGTAAAGGGAAGGAAAACACTGTGGATAATATGCACTTCATATCCAGATTACTCATTAACCTAACCCCCCAAACCTGTTAAATGCTTTCAGTTAAGAATTTATTGACCATATGTTTGATGCATTTTTCTATTTTGAGACCAATTGTCACACAAGCCTTTCATTCAAAGTTGGCTCGATTTTAAAGGCAATAAATGGTTACATTTTGGCCTAAGACCTCTTGAAAAGAAGGCAGGGGTTTGGGTTTTTTTTTTTTTTTTGCAAGAGGCATGTGGATAGATGGAGATTCAAAAATATTGATTTTTTTTTTAATTTGGAGAAGAAAATGTTTCCTAGTCTAGCAACAACAACAAAGTTGCTAAATAAAGGCAGTAATACTAGAAATTGAATGTGTGTACATCCTACTAGCTTTCCCCTGCATGAGCTTCCCACAATCTACAGCAGGGGGTGGGGCTTGAAGAAAATATTGGGAGGGAGCATGTAAGTCCCACTCCACATAATGCTGATCACATTATGTGATGCATGCACACTATTTGAATGGCAATGCCTATCAACCTTTTTTGGGGGGGAGGTCCGACCCCCTCAAATATTTTATTAGGGAGGCCAAAGACTCCTTGGTGCCTAGAAGTCGGCTCCTATGATCTGCAGAGAGACTCATGAACTGAAATCAGTATGGCCTCAAAAGTCCTCCTTCCCTCTTTCCCTGGAAAATGGATTGACTCGTCATTGTTGTTGCAGTTGCTACATCATTGGAATCAATTGCGAGTAGGTTGCCTGGAGATGTTCCATGGCACACTGGATTCTGCAGTCAAGGCTTGATGGAATAGCTCTTCTTACCTTATAACATGCTCAGCTTAACTACTGTTGGAGAATACACTGCATTTCACACACTCTTGTTCCATAAATATTCCTAAGCTCCATAAAGCTCCATGAAACAGATGTTCTAAGTCCTATAAACTCCCAGTCCTTTTGAGAGAAAAAAAAATAACCATCCAATTGCAGTACAACTTACAGCTCTGTGTAAAGTATCATTTCTGTCATTTATAGCAAGCTTGATGTACCTCATTGTGTCCTTCATTTCAAGATGTTTGCCCCTAATTGTCAATCTTATAAGACCTCCGTGACTCATTTTAGAGTGCAATAGTAAAGAAGCATGATTGCACCTATATTTTACTAGACTGAAGCTTAGGGATACTTATAGAACATGGCTGTAAAAGAAGGTACATTTCCCAAAAATAGTACACCAAGGAAAGCCCGGGGATGGGGTGAGAGAGATAGGCTGTTGTTGTTTTTTTATGTGCATCAAACTTAATGGGGGAATCAGGAGTGCTTACAAAGATCTGAGTTGTGTAAGTTGATATGTATGGGAGTAGGAGTCCAGCAACATTTGGAGGGTCCCTCATGCCTTAATTAGAAATACCGTAAATAGGGAACAAGGCATTTGCCTTTTCCATAACTGGCAAGAGACACTCTTGTAGCTACAGGATTACAGCAGGAGATCAGCCACAGCTAACAAAGGATCTTGACTTCAGTGACAGAGTGTAAAGGGGAAAGAGAGTTAGGCAGTTGTGTGAGGAGAGATGAAGTATAATAGTATTTATTTCTTTAAAATATTACAAAAAACCCTATCTTTCTTGCAAACTGCTTTGAGCTTTTTTCTACAATCAAGCAGTATATAAATTTTATGAAGTAAATAAATAAAATGTCACCTAAGATACACATCAAAGGCATTGGGTGCTAGGATGTAAAACTTGAAAATCTCTTAACCTAAATCTAATGGGTGATAAGATGGCAGAAACCCAGTTTTCAGGTCTATCCTAGCAGGACAGCCTTGAGGAACCACAGTAAAATGGAACCAGACACCTAGATTAAACAAAGAAGGGGTTAATGGATGCAGAGTTTGAGAATGAAGGACATAGGTAGTTGGATTTCCAGATTGCATGTTGACCCGCCTTGCTGGAATGAGGCCTGCAGATGGTAGACAGGGCTAGTGAGGAGTTAGTGGTCATAATGCATGTTGGCACCAATGAAGCGGGGAAACATTATGGAAGCAAAATTTAGCTTGCCAGGTAGGAGGTTGTAAGCCAAGGCCTTTCTCTGTAATGCTATCGGTTCTGTGCACAAGGCTGGCTAGATGGGGAAAGCTGAATGCATAGTTGAGACAGTAGTTTCAGGAGGTGGAATCTGCATTTGTTAGGCAGTGGGAAATGTTTGGGAATAAGAGAAACCTGCTGGGTCAGGCCAATGGCCCATCTAGTCCAGCATACTGATCTCATACCCCTAGCCAGTTCATATTCCCGATAAATAATTTATTCTGTCTCTAAGCTTAGTGTTTTCTACACTGATGATTGGCAGTGGCTGTTCAGGGTTTCAGGCAGGGGACATTATCAACCCTACTTGGAGATACCAGGGATCAAACCTGGACCTTTTGCATGCTAGGAAGATGCGCTGCCACTGAGCTATGAACTATGATTGCACCTTAAGACAATAAAACAAAACCAAAAACCATGCTATATAGCAACAATGTGCATTGACATCTGAGATCTGCAAGACAAAAGAAAGGAATAATATTGGTAATTGTGTTTCTTGTTTGTAGCAAAGAGAGGCAGCAAACATACTGTGTAACTCTCCTTTTTCCTATCCTATAAACAGCAATTACATGGCCTGTGAACAGCTATGCCTAATGGCTGTAAAATAAATCTTCAACAACAAACTATTGAAGACTTCTGTTCCCTTACCAAGCTAAGAGGAACTGTTAATGGTTGCTTGTAATTCAAGGGAATGGCTTAATGTATGCCCGGGAGCTGGAAATATTGGCAAAAGATCTTAGTGTCATATGTTGAAATATAAATCAAGGGCAGGGACCTTAGCTGAGTAGAGCACACCGAGGGCCAGCGTGGTGTAGTGGAGTAAAGGTAAAGGGACCCCTGACCATTAGGTCCAGTCGTGACCGACTCTGGGGTTGTGGGGCTCAGCTTGCTTTATTGGCCGAGGGAGCCTGCGTACAGCATCCAGGTCATGTGGCCAGCCTGACTAAGCCACTTCTGGCAAACCAGAGCAGCGCATGGAAACGCTGTTTACCTTCCCGCTGGAGCAGTACCTATTTATCTACTTGCACTTTGACATGCTTTCAAACTGCTAGGTTGGCAGGAGCAGGGATCGAGCAACGGGAGCTCACTCTGTCGCGGGGATTCGAGCTGCCGACCTTCTGATCGGCAAGTCCTAGGCTCTGTGGTTTAACCCACAGCGCCACCCGTGTCCTGACCAGGGTTCAAATCCTCACTTGGTGACCTTGGGCCACTCACTGCCTCTCAGCCTAACTTACCTCACAAGGTTGTCATGGGGATTAAACAAAGTGGGCGAGAATCATGTATGCCACCTTGAGCTCATTGGAGAAACATGCGGGATATGGATGCTAAAATAAATAAGTACAAGGTTCAGTCCCTGATAGGTCCATTTAAAAAATATGCCAGGTCTTGATCCAATAGCTTTCAGAATGCAGATAAGGGATTTTGTGCCTATTCTCCTCCCAGAGCTAAAATTATCAGGGTTGTGTAACAAATCAATCCCTCTTTTCAGAGAACTCTGGGAACTGTATTTCTGGGAAGGGCTACAGCAATAGGCATCTGGGAATAGGCCTCTCCTAGCAACTCTCAGCACCCCAAGCAGGCTACAGTTCCCAGGAATATTTTCAGGTAACCATGACTGCTTAAAGTGATATCATAGTGCTTTAAATGTAGAATTTGCACTGAGGAGGACAGAAATATTTCTTCTGGAGATTAAATAATGCTTTCTTTTAACTCTGCTTCCCCTCTTAACATTCCTCAAAATCTTATTATCCTAATGTATTTTTGGCCACAGGGAGAGGGACACTCTCTAGCTTTCCTTAGTTCCAGTTACAGATAGGTAGCCGTGTTGGTCTGCCATAGTCAAAACAAAAAAAATCCTTCCGGTAGCACCTTAAAGACCAACTAAGTTAGTTCTTGGTATGAGCTTTCGTGTGCAAGCACACTTCTGAAGGTAAACAGTGTTCTGAAGAAGTGTGCTTGCACACGAAAGCTCATACCAAGAACTAACTTAGTTGGTCTTTAAGGTGCTACCGGAAGGAATTTTTTTGTTTTAGCTTTCCTTAGTTCAGCATTTGCTTGATCCAAAATTTCCCCTCTGTCATTGCATGAGCTTTCTGATTTATAGTTTATTTTCACGTAGCTCTCTCAAGAGATCCCTTAATAAGATGGTAATAAATTCAGAGGCCCTCGAATGGTGATTGAGGTTCATTGCAGATTTCAAGAGATAGCTGGTATAGAGAGAAGATGACTGTGCTTTTCTTATTTACAATTGTACAGAAGCAGCGACAACTGGCAGCTAGTCAAAATTAATTTCATAATCCTGTTCTTATGGGACCCAGGAGACCTAATGAAAAAGAAATGAATTGCAAATCAAATGTAAATAAATGTTTCTAATGAGTTGGTAAATTGCTTGCTTTTCTCTCGGATATCAGACCACCAGCACTTCGTCTTTTAAGAACTCACTGGGCTGATGTTGTCGAAAGAACCCAATATTAACACACAGTCCGGTTATTACTAATCTTTCCTCTTCCGCACTTCTAATATCTAGTCATAATCAGAGTCTATTTTCATTTTCTTGTTTTATTATTGAAGAAGGTCTCTACTCAGGGCTGCTCTAAATTTCCATAAAAAATTAATGAATCTAGAGTTTATATTAAAGTCTTCACAAGACGACAAGTTATGATCAGTGGGTTTCCTTGGATGAGGATTGCTACAGAAGCTCAAATTTATTAATGCTAGCAGGAGGTCTTGGTGTCCTGCTGCTTCATTAATCAGTTTCTCTTCAGATGTACACTAGGTTTTAATTTTAAAAATGGAGGATTTCCTCTGTGCCCATTCCATCAGCCTGATGCCTACTAACATCATATATAATGATCAGGGTGAATTCAGCAAATCTAAAATGAGCAAGGGATAGAAATAGAGTAAGGGCAGGTTTCTCACAATGCACTTGGCCTATTCAATGGATCCACAATGTGACAACACTTGCAACTGACGAACTGAATGCTTATAGATGTAGACTTTGGATAAATATGACAATAGTTGGAATGAGCTTATACAGAATGTAGTAGGCAATTATCATCTATGTATGTATTAAGATAATAACACTATCTCAATTTTACTTAAGAATGTATGGGAGAATATTACATTGCAGTTTTGTATACTGTTTCTCTCTATATCTCTTTTATATGTATCTTTGTTCTTTTTGCTGCTCACTTCCCCCCATTGTATCACTTTATTTCTTTATAATTGTAATTCATTCAATAAAAACATTAATATTAAACAAATGCATTCTTGGTTTCCTCCTCAGAACCAGTGAGTATTAATGATCCTCACAGGCTCTCCCCAGATTAGTTTGGGATTTTTATATATTTTCCCCAATAGAAATTGAGAAAATAGAAACTGCCCTGAGACCTGCGGGTGTAGGGGGTATACTACTACTACTACTACTACTACTACTACTACTACTACTAATATGCTGAGCCAGTCAGACTGACTTGGGGAAATTCCCCCTATTTAAGAAGAGTCCTGCTGGGTCAGACCAAAGGCCTTTCTTGTCCATCCTTCTGTTTTCACAAGTGACCAGCCAGATGCCTCTGTAGTTTCCACTGCCAATGCCGTCCCCACCACCTTCCAAAATAGTTTCCCCTTCCCTTCCTTTCCCTTCCCTAGACTTGCCCCTCTTGGCTCTTGGCATTTGATCCAACTACAGAGAGGAAATTGGGGGGAATCTGGGACACTTGCTTCCCATTCTTCTAAGCAGGTTCATTTCTGAACCCCACTTAGAAGAATTCCTGCCACATCCCTTACTGCTGAAGTCACAATGACAAGGACTGCTTACTGCCAGTTTGCCCACAGCTGCAGTCAATGGCATGAGAGCTAGGGGGAGAGGTTTGGAGAGAGGACCAGAGAGAAAACTTCTTCCCTCTGGACCATTACCTGCCAACATAGCCAGTTACACTCAGGACTCAGTTACAATGAAGGGATTGTTCCATGGCAAAGCATGTGTGTTGCATGCATGCCTGATGACCCAGACTCATTCATCCTTTCCAGATGGATAGGATGGTGGAAAGCTGACCAATAGAAGAGAAGCTTGAGCAAGCTATCACAGTCTCTAGGGATGATAGCAGTGGCACTAGAAGCAGTCTTATCTTCCTAGATTAGCTTCACTGGGGCAATTATTTGCAAGAGCCCGTTGACTCCCTGCCACTGTTAGAAATAAATTTTACACCCAAGAGCTGAAATCACATCAATATTTTATGGTGTGAATTAACTCCTAAATTGAATCTGAATGCTGTCTATCAACATTCATGAGAAAGACGTTTTTGAATCTTGTTAAATATTGGCAACCCCTGTACGAAAAGGAAGTTTTCATTCTCCCTATAAAAAGTGAACATTCTGATTCACAAGGCATTCGCTACAACCTTGTTAAAAGTTTGCCGAGGTGCCAGGAGAATTTATAATCCTGTAATGATATTAAAATTCAATTATCACTCAGATGTATTTTTAGTTTAATTTAAAATAAAAAATACACGTTACAGAGGTTACAATACAGATATAATTGAAATAGTTCTGAAATCCTCGGTGCTTCAAGAAAAGAAGTGCGTCACAAGACGCTGCTTTATATCCTCGTGGGAGAGCAACTGTGTGTCTGCAAAAAACATCACTGCATTTGCAGGGAAATGTATGAGAACTACTGTGTTTATTTTTCATTACACCATGATTCAGGGAGCAAATTCTTCCCATTATATTTTGCTTTTTGTAGTGTAGCAGGGTCTAAAATAGGATGGATTCCATCACCCTTTAGTTAAGCTGAACAAATCAGGGTACCCCATTAAAGGGGTCCAGGGGGAGGTGTTTGCTTCCATCCTGACACCCAGACAGCTGTTGATGGGACAGGATGAATCCCCAAATGATGATATTAGATGAAGGCCTGGCCAGGATGCAGGCCGGTCTTCCTGTTATATCCTCTCGATTTTACAAGGCCAGTGACCCACACATGAGCTTACTCCAGCTGAGGTATCACAAACCTACTTCCCAAGCTACCAAGCCCCACCTGGGCTATTTCACTATTCAGGTCAACTTTACAAGGTTTCATTTCCATTCCTCTCACCAAACCATTTTTGGCAGGTCTGCTATAATTCTGGAGCAAAGGACACAAGCCCCCACCTAAATCCAGCCCCGATCTCCCCACATACTCTTTTCCCGCCTTCCTGTTTGTGGTCGTACTTCTTCTAGGCCTGCAATGAGAAGACTTACATATACAGCACAAACAAATCAGGACGGATGCTGATTGTTGTAAAAGCTGAGGTGCAGGTCGTTTTCCAGCTCTTACTTTCTGTGGAAAAATCCAGCAGAAATGCCTCCATTTTACAGTTTGGTTGCAAATGTATATATTTATTTGTGCACAATTATGTCTAATTGCATCGAGAAGAGAGAAAATGGAGGCATGTGATGATTGCATCACAACAACAGGCATTTGCTTACTATGTTTCTATGCAGAGTTCTCAGGGTTCTTTTCCAAGTGGCACACTATATTTTGCATGATCATTTTTATTGGAGTCAAGCACAGCCTTGCAGCCAGAAATTATGTTCAGGAATGGAGGGCTGAGGGCGAGGAGGAATCATGAAATAGCAGGAGTCTAAATACAAGGAGTTTAAAGGAACGTCTGATTTAAAAGTATTAACTTATGAAATGTAATTGCTGCAAAATTAAAACGTGTCAATTGCCCAAAACATTGCCAATCATTCCATTGTGTCACAGGAGAGCTTCTTTGTATTTGGGCTTATTTGCCAAAGTATTAGACAAACAGTCTAATGGCAATGACGGCCTTTGGCAATGTGCCCCTGACCCCCAGAGGCTTTTCAGGCACTGATGGGGAATAGTATGGATGGGCAGTGGTGCTCAGCCCAGCACTCAGATAAGAAGCACCAGGCAAAGCGGCTGCAGGCCATTGTTGCCCTAATATTAGAGATGTTCAAGGAAATTTTCCCAGTTCACATTTATGCATGGATTTGGGGTGTTCTGATACCCTGACGTCCATCTTGGAATGAAACCTACATGTTCATGGTGAATTACTACGTGTTTCTTGACTCTGCCAAAAAAGGTTTTGGTTTTGTAAGATAATCAGTTTTGTAACATCATGAATTTAGTGGACATTATGCTGATATTATTGCTTCCAAATGATATCTCTCACCATTAGTTCCTATGTCAACAAATCATTTATACTTGGCCAACTCTTTCATTATGCATACAGCCATTATCCCAACAAAAGAGAAACGTGCCAGGCCATCTACTTAACAAAAGAGATTTGACCATATTTGGTTCTTTTCTGCAGACGCAGATCATATGCTCTGTCTCCCGTCCCAGTGCCCTTATGTGTGAGTAAGTAAGTAAGTAAGTAAGTAAGTAAGTAAGTAAGTAAGCTTTATTCAAGGCTTGTAACAGTACAGATCAGACTACAGGTCATCTATGCTAGGGCTATGGAGTTCAGGAATGACACCAGGGTCTGGATGAAAGCCATAGCAATGTATCATTGACATGCCCCTTCTGGCACCTTTTCAAAGGAAGATGACCATGCTTACTCATGAGACTCTCTCTCCTTACAAGAATGGTGGACTTGGAGGTGCACCTTTCTGCAAGGAGTGTGGGTCTGCTGTCAATGACAGAAGTAGCACCAAGTTCCTAGTGATGGGAATGGGAGTCAGCTTCTCTGGTTTCTCCTCCAGCTGTCTAGCTACCCCTCCTTCCTGGCTGGTCCATTCCCCCCCCCCTTTGATCCTCTCTGTGGATGGGGCAGGACAACGTAAGTACCAACAGGCTTAGATTCATTGGGATACTTCACCCACGATAACACCCTCTTTGTCTATAGTACCCACAAACATCTGTACATCTGCAGCTGAATTTTAAAAAAGAGGGTTCAAGAGTCTCAAGAGGCAATTAGTACCATACTGTCATTACCTCTTGCAAGTGTCATCTCAGTCTCTGACCATTAGCTACTATGGCAACAAATCATTTTTACTTGGCCAGTCCTTTAGTTATGCTAAGCCCATTCTTCCAGCGAATGGGAACGTGACAAAATTACTTGACAAAATTAGCCCGCTCTTCAGCGTGATTCCTTATGTAATGAAAATGTAAGGAAGACATCTAACTGGATGTGTACAGAAACAACATATGATTGGCCATGGAAAAAGAAGAGGAGACAGGAAAAACCCTGCATTTGCATTCTAGAAAGCAAGGTACAGATTCATGCATCCCTACTCGCCCAGTAGTATTTTGAGCAAATTAAGATAGCATCTGTGTCCACACACAGCTCTTCTTTCAACAGCACCAGGTTGATGTTTTTAAAAAAGTTGAGAAGGATGCTGCTAAATTTGTCAACCATAGTACATCCTCACTCTCACCAACATATCCTGCCTGCTCTCCAATGAATTTCATTCGCACGCACTTCCAAAATGTAATATAGCTGAACATAGAAGTTACTTGAGTGTTAGGAATCTCTCTTATACCAAGTCTTCCATCTAGACCAGAGCAGCTCTCTAGTGTCTTGGCATAGGGCTTTCACATCACATACTCCTGATTCCTTTTTCTAAAAAAAACAAACAAAACCAGGAGGAGCATTTAACCTGGGATCTCCTGCATGCAAGGCATGTGGCTCTTTCTCTGTGCAAGAAAGCCTTCCCAGGTTTTAAACGTGACAGTTTTTGCATCCTGTGAATTTATGATTCACTGTGATTACTTTTGCCCATAATATTTTAGCTCGGATGCCTTAATTATATAGATAATACTCCTTAAACATTTGGAAGTATTTTTTTCTTTTGATAGAAAAATAAAAATTCTGGATTTGAGAGTCATTATGGGCGATTTTGACCCAATATGTTGAGGTAATGAAATTAAATTGAATATAATTGATAGATATGCATATATGGATACTGGAACACAAGACTCCATCTTACACCAAGTTGGACAATTGGTAGACCTAGCCTAGTGTTTGAAGTTCTGAGATTCAGTTCCTGGCAGCCCCACACCCAGGGGTGTGAAAGACAGATGTTTGAAATCCTAGAGTGCTGCTGCCAGTCTGTGTAGGCAACAGTAGCCTCCTCTGAAGTTTCAAACAAGGCTATTTTCCACCGCTAGGGGTATGTGTGTCAGGAATTGACTCTGGAACCTTGTACATATGAAGAATATTCTCTACCCCTGAGCTATTGTCCTTCCTTCATGATTTCCTATTGAATACAAAAAAGCATCTTTAGTTCCTGTCAGTCATCCCTTGGGCAACTTCATATAACAAATACCTTTTTTACTGGGAAAAAGTTTATGGGAAAAGCTTTGATGTGTGCTCCCATCCTCCCATATTTCATCAAGGCAGTAAATACACTGATAGACAGAGTTTGAACTAAAAAAAAAAAGCAGCTGTGATTTAAGGGAACAATGAGCATTTAGGGAGGAGGAATTAGAAAATAAAATAATTCCCATTGTCCCATATATTTTATTTTATGACACGGTGGCTCTTTTTCCATTATGCATAGGCACACTTCCATGTAAATTTGGGTTGTTTGACTATTGTTTATGCCTAAGCAACATGCAAGGGTTTTTGGCTATAAAAAGTACCTTAAATGCTTTTTGCATATTCCATAAGCACTTCCCACAGAGCTTTTAGTAATAAAATACTGAGTTAAAGGTTATAGGAGTGGCGATAAATCTGTGTTAATGCTTCATTCTGTGTTCTGTAATATCATGGCCTCTAGGCAACAAATTTGTTAGTACGAATAATAGCAAATAGCTGCATATCCTCATCTCATTAGGAATGTTGAAGAAGCGGCATAATACTAGCGCATGCTTAATGTAGCCACTTTTGAATAATGTTTTGATACATCATTTCCAGAATTCTTTTCCTATGTATATAGAAGTACTAAGTCTGAACATAAGACCCCCCACAAATTTTGCTGATAGGCATCATGAATCTGTAAGGACAACAAAGAGTTTCTTCTTCAACTTGGCTATGATTGAATTGCACATTTCCACTGAGCCCATAATGTTGACTTATATAGCCACAGCTTATCTGGAAGGTGAAAAATGAGTCCCAACTTTTCTTTTAAGTTGTAGCCTGGAGCACAGTCTTTGTTTTGATTCCTCAGTAATTGAGAACTCAAGGATCTAGAAAAAGGAGTCATAGTTCAGTTCTAGTTCATGGCTGCAATGATTTACACACCACCACCAACGTGCCTGGTACCCATTCAGAACATCCACCCCCCTGTCCCCTGACCCCTTGTTTGTTTTGAAATATTGAAAGCTCAGTTGATATTCTTTTAGCAGGGGCTTACATTTGTGGCTGCTTGATTTGCACTGGAAGCCAAACATCACAATATGGTGCTGTTCTCTGTCTCAGGGATCTAATGTCATAAAACTTGGTTTCCAGGCCCTTGGTGATCTCGGTTGCCCTCCTCTGCACATGTTCTAGCTGGTCAACATCCTTCTTAAATTGTGGTGCCCTGAATTGGAGGCAATATTCCAGGTGTGGTCTGACCAAGGGAGAATAGAGTGGATTCTTTAACCGAATAGATACTTTAACTGGATATGTCAGGGACAGAGCCTTTTACTCCCCTGAGGTCCTCTTACTGAACAGATTTCAGTAGTTCAGCATGTTAATTTTTCTGATCAATTGTTGTGTTTTTAGATTTTAAGAGCCGTTATTAAGTGCTCAGTCTGGTAACATTTTTGCTTTTGGTAATTTGAGTTTGCATGTGTAGAAAAAGGGAATCGACCCACTCTTGAGTATACTGCAAAGCTGCTGGTTTTTTTTAAAAAAGGGATTATAAAAGCCATAGGGCAACGATCAAGAATGAGTAGGGGCCAGATGAGCCTCATGAGAAAATAATATTTTTTATTGATTTTTTGAAACCCATTTTGCCCCCTTGGTGAAACAATGTATTTCAGCTTTATAGATCCTAGGACAACTCATCCTGGCTGAATTAAATCCACATATCACCACTTAAAGCCGAATGACATTGCTTGGTTATAAAGTCAATATTAAGGTAAAAAGACATTTTCAGGGAAATATCAAATATGTCTGTACATTCAGCGCAATCTTCCACTCTGTAATGCTTTGATGCATTTTAAAATCCAAGCATCTGAGATGTTTTGTTAATATTTATTTTGTGAATGGTCTGCACTTGCAAGCTTTTATTGGCTTCCTGATATCACTCTGAATTTCTTCAAGATCTCTCAGGATAAAATTGGCAAAGCAATGTTGCACTTTTGGGAAAGGTTTTATAGCGAGGCTATATACAGAAAGATATCTTACTTGTTTTTTCGTAAGCATTTTTGAAGGGAAAAAAATGCTGCAGTTTTAATGTATCGTTCACAAGATGGCTATAAAATCCAACCTCAACAGCAAAAATCTCAGCACCCAAATAATTATTTGCAGGATCAGTCTCGGGCAATTTTATACCTTTGATGAAACCTTACAATGGCTTCTTCCCCAGTTATACACCCTAGACCCCTGTTGTCCATAGAGAGCTGCTTAGACTAATGGCTTGTCAACCAGTCACATTGAATGCTCTCAGTTGTCACAGGGCAGGGCCATCAATAGGGCTGGGGGAGAAATTCAACTCGGTTCATCTTTAAAGGCAAGGTCAGAGCATGTGGGCCTTTGAAAATGTAAAGGTAAAGGTACCCCTGCCTGTACGGGCCAGTCGTGTCCGACTCTAGGGTTGCACGCTCATCTTGCTCAAGAGGCCGGGAGCCGTCGCCGTCCGGAGACACTTCCGGGTCACGTGGCCAGCGTGATGAAGCTGCTCTGGCAAGCCAGCACCAGCGCAGCACACGGAAACGCCGTTTACCTTCCCGCTATAAAGCGGTACCTATTTATCTACTTGCACTTAAGGGTGCCTTCGAACTGCTAGGTGGGCAGGAGCTGGAACCGAACGATGGGAGCTCACCCCACCATGGGGATTCGAACCGCTGACCTTACGATCAGCAAGTCCCAGGCACTGAGGTTTTACCCACAGCGCCACCCATGTCCCTGCCATTTGAAAATGTAGCCTCCTACATATGTTCAACAGGTATAAGATGGATAAGACTGGACAGCTTAGTTGGTTATAACATTGTGCTGATAACACCAAGATCTCAGGTTCGATCTGCATATGGGACAGCTGCACATTCCTGCATTGCAGGGGGTTAGACTTAGATGATCTTCAGGGTCCCTTCCAGCTCTACAATTCTACGATTCTAAGAATGTGTGGAGAGTATGGAGTGCAGTGGGAGGCTCCACAATGACCTTTGCATGATTAGAAAATCTGCAGGGAGCTGCACCCATGTGTGCACATGTGTGCACACAAAAAGTGGTCCCTAGGCACAAGTGAACCATAGGAGCTCTCTACAAGAATTCTAATTAAGGATGTGTAGGTCAAGGTGGAGGCAGATGCTGTGATGCCCCATTCTAATCTATTGAACACCTACAATGTTGCAATTCTTGTATAACCCACCTTGAACACCATGCCTGAATAAGCACAGAGAGTGTCATGGGCTTCTCAGTTTAATCAGGACCTGGTTTGGCAGCCCCAGTGGAAACAAGAGGAGGAGAAAGGAGAATAAGTAGAGAGGGGAGCTTGGAGGCTAGTCCCCAGCAGTGGACAATGGAAGCCCTCCCCTTGTGCATCCAGTTGTCAGAAAAGAGGAAGCAGATCTTCTGGTTCTCTCCATTATCCTCCTTACAGAGCCTCACTGGGGAGGGAGAAGGACTTTGACTTGCTATTCAGAGGGGCTGAGGAAGAAGAGGTGGAGCTAAAGTCAGAGAGGCTGTCTTGTTGCCACAATCCAGGCACCACCTTCACTGGTGGGATCAAATGCACCCATTTAGCTGGAGTGTGTGTTTGAATGAGCAGCAGTCCCATAAGGTGAGAGGTCTCATGAGTGAGCTCATACAGTCTCATCTTTAAAAGCTTGGCGGGAAGGACGTGATAGCTGTTGGGACATCTTCATTGCTTCTGTTCAGTTTTGCATCTCCTGCCTAGCTCATGAATGTTGGAATCCTGGTTTCTGGACCCAGTGCTTGCTGCTGAACCTGTACCATTACTAGCATGAAGAAGATATCTTCCTTGTCCTCATGTTAGAGCTGCTGTTGTTGTGTTTCGGGAAGGTAGTGTGCAAACAGGATTGGTGTCAGCTGATATCAATTTGGAACAGGCACAGCACAAATAAAAAGAAAAAAAACCCGCCTTGTTACTATCACATTTAGGTATTAAGGAAAACCTTAAATCTGTCCATGATAGATTTTCATGAATCCCTGCTTGCTGTACTCAGGCTGTATGTCACAATTGTTTGCTTTCTCTTTCTATTGCAGGTACTTTGTAAAAGATATAAGATGTATGAGCTGAACAAAAGACAAGGGAATTGATCTTATTCATCACAGCAAACAAGATTTTTCTTTTTCTTTTCTTGGTTAACAGATGATTTGTGCTACACTCTGAATTATTAGATAGTAGCAATGAATTTATTAATGTCTTCCTTGAAGCTTTTTTAAAAATAAAAATAAAATAAAAATGTGACAGTAGTTCTTGTCAAAGCATTTATTTATCTATTTTTTTAAAAAGAAGTGTCTCTGATTGAGGAGCAAAAGGGAGAGAGGGAGGCAGGGGCTTCTCAGGTCAAATGGTTGTTTCCGACTCAGTAATTCTTTATTATTGGGCACAGGAAACCTAAACCCCTGAGAAGTTGCCATCTCTGTTTTCCCAGTGTTCATTTGCAGTTCTTAGTGTCGAGAGGTGCTCTCTCGCTCTCTCTTTAATTGATTCTGGCTGATGTTAATTTCTGTCCCTATAGAGCATTCCTCTATAATGTTTTCTCTGGGGCTGTGTTGTCATTTGGAAGAGATGGGTAGAGACAGAAGGATGCTGGTGTGTAGATGGGGAGGCACAGAACAGAAGCAGAATCGTTCGCTTTAGCACATCACACGCTTTCATCTTCCTAATGTGCCGTTTCTCATTCCCTCATAGCAGATGCATGAGGAGAATGGCAATGAGACTCTACAAAGAGCAACACATTCGCTTTAAACTTACATTAAACATTAAATGAATACTCACGCAATCTTTTTGGAGTTTTGCCTTTTCCCCTTATTGTTGTAACCCACTACTTTTTAGCTAGCCTGGAGCTATTTGGAAGCCAAAGGCCACAAAGTAAAATGGAGAGCCCCCTTATTAATCTCCTCAGATCCCATTGAAGTCAATTGGATTAAAGCATCTTCAGCAGGCACAGTTTTAGTCTAAAGCTGTAATCTTTAGCTGGACTCTCATCCACATGCAGAGTGTATTCACATGGCAGTATATTCTATATTCCATTTCCCTGACAGTTCGCTAAGTGTTGGCTTCTGCATTACATTCGAGCTTTCACATGACATAAAACCTATTTCCAGAAATCTAATGGAATACAGAGCATGTTTAGTCCTCATTTCCATGTTGTTTTCTTCCAGAAAAGATCTGTTTGCAGCCCCCATGACCTGTAAAATTACAGGAGTAAAGTGATGAAATTTGGGGTGGCATACAGTCCGTCCCCCCCACTGTTTTCGTGTGGGAATCATAGGGGAATAGAAGCAGGCATGTGAAGAAAGGCAGCAACATCGTCTGTTGTTGTGTCACGCCATGCCCACAGGTGTGAATGAAAATTAGTGTGACATGCTGCTAAAGCAGCTAAAAAGCTGCAGTGTGAAAGGAACATGGGGAAAATGGAACAAAAGTGCTAGCATTATAATAATGAAAACTAACACCACATTCCCCATGTCTCAATGCACCCTCTGTCTATTCTTCTTGAGGGACACGACTCAAGAGAACAAAAATTATAAATAAATCTATAACTTTTTTCAGCCAGTGAGCACCCATGGGTGTCAAACACATGAAGGTGTTCTCTAGTATGCAGCTGTCTAGCCCCATCTCCTAGATGCTGACACACAGAGAGAGCTGATTTACATTTGGCATCAGCCTAAGGGCCTCGCTTCCACAAATATTCTGATATGCATATGTAGCGATGTTCCACAGAGATGTGATCAGGGTTTCTATTTCCATGGTAAGAGCCCTACATGCATTGATCTGTATGTGCAGGGGCCCACCTTCAGAGTAACAATGGTTGCAAATTAGCCAGCACAGAAATGGTGTTTAGGGCATGAGGTGGGATGAAGGGCAATATAAAAATTTAATAAATAATAATAATACTTGGTCATATTCTCTAGCCATTTTTTATTTAGTTAGTTACTGTTCCTTCGGCAATGGCCCCCGGCAGTCATCCTAATAGAGGAAGTGTTACATCAAGAACCTTCTCATTTGCCAAGTAAAAACTCAATCCGGCCTTCTAAAACACTGACTATTCCATTCCATTGACTATGCCCTAAAGCAACCACTCCCAAACCCCATAGAAGGTTATGGCTCAATTGTCTCCTCGTATCAGTTAAAATGGTGTCACTGCTTGTAATATTTATTCTCTAGCTTCGTGCATTTTTTCTACCATAATCAATATGCCTCTGAAATGATTGATGCACTTTTCAAAGTTTAAGCATTAGGGACAAATAGAACTGCATGGAAGGGAATACCTTTTTTGTTGTTGTTTGGAAAATGGACAGTATCTTTGCTAGCATATGTGGCAAAGAAATGCAGCTGAAGCTCAGGGATAGTGCATGGCACTATTTGGTGTTTTTGCTGTTTATTTACTCTCTGAAAACACTTAAAAATAAATAAATATGGGGAGTGTTTGGGAAGCGGTTCGATCTGCCATCATTCTGTGGAAGTATAATTGGCTATCTGCTAAGACCTTCACATTATAATTTGTGCAGCAGTTGATATCCCACATCAAAACAGAGCAAAAATGCAGCAAGCCACATCCCAACTACTCCCCCTTTGCTTCTTTTGAGGCTGTTTGTGGCCACGATAATCCACTTCTTCACTATTCCATACTTTTTTGCAAAGAAGACCTTCCTACACTGTGAGGTTGCACAGCAAACCTTCTCAGCCCAAGGGCTGCATTTCCCAACCTGCCAGGGGTCACATGACAGTGGTGGGTTGGGCTAGAGGAAACAGTGGGTGGGACAATTGATGTAAATTTTACCCTTGTACAATAAGCTAGATTCTACACACACAGCCCCCTCTGTCCTCCATTCAGGATAGAAAGAGGCATTGCCAGAGTCCAAGGACACTTTCCAGACAGTTAAAAGCACTTAAGGGACTCAGCTACATCAGTAAAGAAAAAGTGTTTTATATGCATTATAACACTGTGACACCTGATGGGGCTCTGGGGTCCCATATTTTGCTACCATGATTTCCCATAATGAAATGTGTTTTCCTGAAATGCTTTTTTGATGTGTCTAGATCCAGCCAAGGAGGCAATGAAGTAGTTCTGGTGAGCAGTGGTGTGCGATCAGTGGACTAGGGGGACTAGGCCAGTTCCCTGAATTTTCCTGGTAAATTAGAGTATTAAAGTATTAAAGACAGTTGCCTCCTTCCCAAAGCCTGGGAAACTTCTGCCTGGCCTAGGAAGGGAGTTGTGAGGCTCATGTGAATGATGTTACATTATCTCCGCCTCCAATTGCCCTTCCAAGCTCTCACCTCTGGCCCTAACTGTTCCCCTATGAAAATTTTTACCGCACACCACTGCTGGTGAGAACTATGGCCCGGTAAGGGGTGTGTATGCCCTGGTAAGAGGTCTGGGGGCCAGTTAGAGAAGCTTTGGGTGGGGGCTAATTTTGCCCCTCAGGCCAGTGTTCACCACCCTTGTTCTGAGCCATGTAGCTTCCCTCACCTATCTTTCAATGCTGTAGTTTAAGTGTTGCCTAGGTTTGTTCACACGTTATACTAAGCACAGTTACAAACTCTACCCATGTGGAGGGGGTCTGCGTTAAAGAGTATATAGCTTCTGGTTTGTGCGCTTCAAATTTTGTGTGGACATATTGTGCACTCATTGAACATTACATGTGAATAACTATGTGCGTGTACAGCTCAGCCGTTTGTGTATGCAAGAATACAGATTATACACTTTATGAATGTAACATGTGAATGCCCTTTGTGGCAGGTGCTTTATTATCCCTGCATAATGTGTGAAAATTGTCCAGTTTTTTTAAACCCCACAAATGCCTACACAGAGCTTAAACAGTAGTTTAACAGTGAAAATGTAACCCCAGAATTGGCTCTTAGGAGTCTTCTATTTAAGTATGTAAATAGACTAGAGTGGGGGAAACACATTTATTCTAAGCTACTAAACTCAACTTGATTTGTGAATAGTTAAAGAAAAAACAACCTTCTGCTGTTTGAGATTTTCCATCTGGTTTTGAGCAGAATATTATGGCAATCAGCAGTGACTTCGAGGCAATCTCTGTGCACTGGGACCGACTTTAGTTTCATTTAACAGCCTTGGCAGGAAAGTCACATATTAGATGGGTGAAAAAAGAAGGGAAAAAAAGAGAAGAGGGTAGTTTGAGACTTACATAGCATGAAGAGAGACAGAAGAGTAATCAGTACATACTGCGAGGAAGCGTGGAAATTCTTTCTTGCCAGTAGGACCCGATAGGCAGGAATGAGTTCACAAAGGGGAGACAAGTCTTTTCACAACATTTTCATTTCAATTTTGGATGATTGTGCTTCAGTGAAATGGGAATACACATAAAATCGGAAATGGCCATCTTACTAGATATTTTGCATGTCACCGTGTGCTGGGAAATTCATCTTGTTTCAGTTCCATTGGTTTTTAGCTAAAATACTATGCGCTGTCCTTACCAGGAACTCAGTGGCACCTAATTCTGAGTAAAGATGATTGGCCTGTTAGGGTTTTTTATGATTGATTACTTCTATAGCATTTAAAAGACTTCTATAAGCCTCTAGTATTTGTTGTCAGAACGATCCTGTGATATAGGTAAACCTTCTACAAATAAGGAAGTGAATGTCATGAAAATGTCTTACCAAGGCCCGCAGGTGAACTCACAGTTAAAGCAGATCTTGATCTCAGATACAGAATCATAGAATTGTAGAGTTGGAGGGAACCCTGTGGATCATCTAGTCCAGCCCCTTACAATGCAGGGATATGAAACCTTGGCCCTATCAGACCATGTTCTAACCAACTGAGCTACATGGAGTCATCTCACTATTAAATCTAACAAGCCTCATCCTTCCTAGAGCACATTAATGTTTCCTGGACCACAGCTGTGATGGAATTTGTTAAATAAATACCCAATTCGTTCCAGTGAGGCAGTGTGGTGCAATGGTAAGGGTGGCAAACTGAGACAAGAGAGACTGGGGCTCATATACTCAGTCATGAAGCTCGCTGGATGTCTTTTGACCAGCTGCCATCTGTCACTATGAATCTACATCACATTACGCATGTGGTGATACAGTTGGTGGGGAGGGAGATAAGCATGGATCTCATCTTCATCTCATCAGAGAAATGGCAGGACATAAATATAACAGATAAACACCAAGCGTGCAAGTTTGCATTGAAAAGTGAGCCTACCTAATATCCACTTTCCAAACAACACACAAGTGAAATCCTAGCAATCCTCTGAAATGCGGCAATTCTCTGAATTTTGCATCATCAAATAATGTGTACATCAATGCTGGGATACTAGGGTAAAGCACTGTCCTCATAGTAGACCCATTGTTATTAATGAACATGACTAAGTTAGGGGATTAATTTCAACAGGTCTGCTGTAACTGGACAATAGGTCTCGTTATGGCAGAAGGGCTCAGTGATAGCACATCTGCTCTGCATGCCAGAAGGTCCAAGGTTCAATTGCCTACATCTCCAGGTAGAACTGGGAGAGACACCCTGTCTGAAACCCTGGGGAGCAGCTGCTAGTCAGGGGTCAGGACTTGATATACACTCTGAGATGAATACTGTCCATCTTAGGAGCCAACTCCTAGGGGCAGAGGACCCTTCACCCCTCAATCAACTATTTGAGGGAGAAGCTCCCCACAAGTTGATGGGCATTGCCATTCAAATGGTGTGTTCATGCCATGCCATGGCTTGTGATTGATTATGCAGGGAAGGGGCTTACCTGCCCCCCAATATTTTATTCAAGTTGACACCCCTGCCATCCATATATTAGTGAAAATAACACACAAAAATGCATTATATTATGGAAAGTTGCTCTGTAAAAATGCACATATTAAGCAAAATCACATACACACACACACACACACACACACACACACACACACACACACACACATATATATATGTATATGTATGTATATGTATATATTGGGGAAAATTTGCACCAAAATGGTGATGAATTTTCATGAGGCCCTTAGACAAATAATAACTGCAAGCTGGTGTGGAATTTGGTGAGTTAAATTTGAAAAATGAGAAACTATGAGAAATGAAAACCAACCGATTCTTCTATCGCTAGTCTGGTCTCCCTGACAAAACACAAAACAAAACCCAAACAAACCAAAATAAAGCAAAGCATAATGTTTAAAATAACCCACAGAACAGTTCACTTGGAAGCTTTGATGTGTGGGTAAGTATGATACCTGAAAAAGAATTCAAAAAAAAGGAGGATTTTATTCTCAAAAGCACCAACTCCTAAATTTCATGGCAACTCACTATAATTTGGACACCGGGTTTGTGTTCCTCCCTCTTCCTCTGCATCTGAAATCCCACCACACTCAGTGTTGCTTGCACCCACCTGCACTGGACTGACCGAACGTTGACTTTCGTGTGCTTCAACATTATTTAATAATTCTTTGTTATGAACAAGATTTGTGAAATATTGAGTTGAAAGGGAGAATCAAACAGAATCAGATAGTATTGCACAGATGGCAAAGTGTTTGTCTGGGGCATGCATCTGTAAGCCTCTTATGATCTGCTGACCTAAGCATTAGCAGGTAGATAGCCGGAATAGTCAAAGGGCATTTGTCTTAGGCTATCTGAAAATGAATTCATGTGGAAACTGCTCCCCATGTGATACTGGTCTTATTTGCATCGTGTGATCAACACTCCCACCTGGAAAAAAGAGCCTTAAAAGCAATGCAAGAACTGCCAGAATGATTCAGTTAACAACAACAACAACAATTTTACTATTTGTGCACCACCCATTTGACTAGGTTTCTCCAGCCACTCTGGCCAGCATCCAACATATATAAAAACAATAAAACATTATACATTAAAAGCTGCCCTATATAGGACGGCCTTCAGATGTTTTCTAAAGGTTATATCTCTTTGACATTCGATGGGAGGGCGTTCCACAGGGTGGGAACTACTACCAAGAAGGCCCTACGTGGTTCCCTGTAACTTCACTTCTCATAGTGAGGGAACCACTAGAAGGTCCTCAGTGCTAGAGCTCAGTGTCCAGGCTTAACAATGGGGTGGAGACACTCCTTCAAGTATACTGGGCCGAGGCTATTTAGGACTTTAAAGGTCATCACCAACACTTTGAATTGTGCTCAGAAACATACTGGGAGCCAATGTAGGTCTTTCAGGACCGGTGTTATTTGGCCCAAGTGACCACTCCCAGTCAACAGTCTGGCTGCCACATTCTGGATTAGTTTTAGTTTCCAAGTCACCTTCAAAGTTAGCCACACATAGAGTGTGTTGTAGTCCAAGCAGGTTCTTCATATGAGGCGACCTTCATGTACCGCTGGACATTTGCATGAGTTTTGAAGTCTCTTATCCTATTCTAACTGTGTGAATTAGGAAATGCCTAGGAAGTTTTTGTTTTCTTATCATTTAATTTTGCTCATCCTTTCCTTCTCATCAATAACAAGAATGGAAAATGGTCCCACTTTTTATTTCTGCTGTAAGTCCTGTCTCATTCACCTTTTAGAATTATTTGAGAGGGTCAGCAAACATATACATAGAGGTGATATATTGGAAGCTGCCAAAACATCCTTTAATCTACTGCTGAGCTTTGTCATTCCATTCTCATGCTGTGGAGTCAGAGGAGACGTTCTGGCAATTTTAGGTAGTGTAAACAGAACAAGGCATGGAATGAAGTTGCTGGCAGCAAAACAATCATGATCCTGCTACTGGTATGTAGGGATGGACAAATCTTTCAATTTTTGGTTCTCTCTGGTTCTTGTTTCTTTTCAACCTTAAGATCAGTTGTAAAAAAAAAAGTCTTCAAGGAAATTCATCTGCATTTCAATGCGAATTCCCCATATACACATTTTTGTATGCAATTTCACCAAATTTACATATTTTGCAAGCAATTTTATCCAATATAACTCCTTTTTGTATGTTACTTTCACTAAAGTGGTACCTTGGGTTAAGTACTTAATTTGTTCTGGAGGTCCATTTTTAACCTGAAACTGTTCTTAACCTGAAGCACCACTTTAGCTAATGGGACCTCCTGCTGCCGCCATACCAACAGAACATGATTTCTGTTCTCATCCTGAAGCAAAGTTCTTAACCCGAGGTACTATTTCTGGGTTAGTGGAGTCTGTAACCTGAAGCGTATGTAACTCGAGGTACATACTTTACCCTAATATATGGATTACTGTACACATTGCTTAGCTGGAGAACTGCTCTGCAAAATTTGGGAAAGCGAAGATTTTGAAGGACAGTCACATTTCAGTTTGCATGTTGCCTTGCAAAGTATGAATCTGGTAAGTTCACATTTAAACGCAAACGGACTTGCCATTCTCTCCCTGCCCCTCATCCATAGTAAAGGTAAAGGTACCCCTGCCCGTACGGGCCAGACGTGTCCGAATCTAGGGTTGCGCGCTCATCTCACTTAAGAGGCCGGGAGCCTGCGCTGTCCGGAGACACTTCCGGGTCACATGGCCAGCGTGACTAAGCGGCATCTGGCGAGCCAGCACCCCACACGGAAACGCCGTTTACCTTCCCGCTATAAAGCAGTACCTATTTATCTACTTGCACTTAAGGGTGCTTTCGAACTGCTAGGTGGGCAGGAGCTGGGACCGAACGACAGGAGCTCTCCCCGCCACGGGGATTCGAACTGCCGACCTTGTGATCAGCAAGTCCTAGGCACTGAGGTTTTACCCACAGCGCCATCCATAGTAGTGGTACCATTTTTCTTTACCAATCAGGTTCTAGAGAAAGGAATGCAGGAAACCTTGCCCTCCCTCTGGTTCAGTTTCATCACATGTCAGATGGAGGACAATGTTCACCAAAAAGAGGAATTTCCACACACATGCACACTATACATCAATCTACCCTCATAGCTGCCTAACTCCTCCATCTTTTAATCGTTTTATTGTTATGAGTTTTGAGGGAAGTAGGCTGTAGGTCGAGACCCTACTAATGCCTGGGCTCCCCTTCTAATCATTGGAACAGCCAGGGCATCCTGGTAAAGGCCCTCTAAGTATGGGTCGTTAAGGGAACAAAGGGAGTAGTTCTCTGCCAAAGGCCAAATGGGTGATCCTCCTCCCTCAACTGTCTATTCATTAGAAATACAAAAAGGTAGAGTGGAGAGTTGTGTTGCAGTAAATGTGGGCCAGAAGCAAAGCAGCAAGCTGGAGAGGGGGTCTGAGCAATGCTTGATTTCTGCTTGAATCCAAAGCTGTGGTATTAATGCTGTGAACACCTCCATCATAGGCTCATAGGGATGCGGGTGGCATTGTGGTCTAAACCACTGAGCCTCTTGGGCTTGCCGATCGTATGGTCGGCAGTTCAAATCTACACGACAGAGTGAGCTCCCTTTGCTCTGTCCCAGCTCCTGCCAACCTAGCTGTTTGAAAGCATACCAATGCGAATAGATAAATAGGTACCACTCCAGCGGGAAGGTAAACAGTGTTTCCGTGAGCTCTGGCACTCATCAGGGTGTTACATTGCGCCAGAAGCAGGTTAGTCATGCTGGCCACGTGACCTGGAAAAGCTGTTTGCTGACAAACTCTGGCTCTCTCGGCCTTAAAGCGGAGATGAGTGCCGCACCCCATAGTCGAATTCAACTGGACTTGACCATTCAGGGGTCCTTTACCTTTTTACATTGTATATATGTATAAATAAACCATATATCTTAAAGACACCACAGTCTCTACTGTCCCTCATTTCCAAAAGGAAACTCAGACCCTGGGTAACTGCCTGGAACCCCTGGAATCTTGCAGCGCTTGGAGATTGAGGTGGTGTGCAACGTTACATTTTATCTTCTAGGCCTTCTCTTACCACTGCCGCTCTTTCTTGGTCCTTTCCCAGCTTATCAATATCCTCTGTGAACCATGGTGAATGGAGTACTCCAGATGAGCTCTGCTTGAATGCCGGTGTGTGTCACAGCTAAAACAGGGCAACAGCAGATGTAAAGGAAGCGGCTGTAATGCAGATTTTTCCTGATGCAATGACAGCTCTGTGTTCCGAGAAATAGAATTTAGACCGTATGGTGTAATGGGATCATCCTGACCGTAACATTCTCTTGGCTACTCACCACTTGATTGCCAGCCACACAGCATCAGTAGTACTCTGCTCTTGACTCCTGCTGGGCAATGTGACAGCATGCTCATCTCTTTGCAGCTGAAACTGTCACATCAGAAAAAGCCTCCCGTCCTATTTTGACACCACGAACAGTGGCAGCCTTCCCTTTGCCGGCTGCCTCCAGTCCCCTTAGTTAATTTATTGCAAATTAGAGTTACTATTTTTTGCAAATGCTATCACAGAGGGGTCTGCAAGCTGAATTGAGTATTTGGGAGGATGCCAGCATGCTTCAGAGCCTGGGGATGGGCTGCGTTTAATTATCTGACTCTCTTTTGGACAAATCACTATCTCCTCCCCCCTCCGCCACTGCTCTACTTTTTGTCTGAATCTGCAAATGTCTTTGCTGCTGCAGCAAATCTTTTTGCAGAAATGTCTTGAGTCATGACTTACAAGAGCTCTCATATTTCCCAGCAGATGGGACTGTTATCACAAATAATAGCATCTCATGTTAGGTGTTTAGACTCTCTAGTATGGGAAGTGGCTTCTATCCTTTCAAACAGAATTTCATTGCCATAAATCAGGATTTCTGTTTACATTACCAGTGCATAGCGCACCAGACACATATGGTGAAATAAACAGTGGGATGTATGGGGTGTTAGGGGGAGGGGTAGTACCTCTGGTTGGGGGGCACATTGTGCTCCTTCTGGGGCAGTTTGTCCACCTTTGGACCCCACCCTGCACTCAGCTCTCACCTGTGGCTCCTAGAAGCTGTCAGAATGCGACAGAAGCTACACCCTGGGAAAACACTATTTAAGAAAAGGAATCTTTACCCTGAGCATGGTCAGGTTCAGAGTGCACCAGGAAGAGCATGGCAGCAGGTTTATTACAAAAAACTCTTGATAGATCCTTGGAAGCTTTTAGTCCAAGAATACTACGGGCCATCTCCTAGTCTAGTAACCTCCTGGACAGCTTCCCGGTTGTCCAACACTTGGCTATCTACCTGGCAACTATCTAATGTTTATTGGATGGATTTCCCTCAAATTAGTTTTTGGACTTTGAATTTTAATGTTATTCATGCTTTTATACTGTACTTTATGCTGCTTCTATGTTGTATTATAATTAAGTGTTTTAAATTTGTTGTTAGCTGCCCTGAGCCCAGATTTCTGAACCGGAAAAGGTGGGGTATAAATAAAAAATTATTATTTATTATTATTATTATCATCTGATTCTTGATAACGTTGCTGGCAGTGCTAGACAGTGTCTCTGCTGTTAAGTATTCTGACTGATAGATCACTAACTCTCAGCCGACCTTGCTGGCTGGTGGTTACTCAAGCATCCCTTAGTAATGAATGGCCCTGGCGTTTTCTCTGTTTGTCCCTTCCAATAAGTCACTCATGTTCATAGGTTAGATGCTCAGGAGCAGTGATACCACTGGCAACGACTATTTGCCCTTCCACACCAGATTAAGATGAGTGCTGGATGATGTCCTCCCCAGAATCCTATATTCTGCTGAACAAAATGGCAAACTGTAAGCATCTTACCACTTTCCTGTAGTATGAAATCTTCTGTCCTTGCTACTCATCCTTTTCTAGACATTATTACGATTGCTTCTTGAATGCTTCTGCTAGTTCTAACACCTTCCCTCACTGTCCTATTTGTTTTAAGGCTTAGTATAAATTGCTCCCTCTATCCCATAGGTATATTTTTGCCTCCTATGGTAATTTGAGCTGTGCTGAGACTGTGCATGTAGTCCCTCGGTTGTGTGAATCACTCATAGCATAGCAGCTGATGAAAAACAGAGCATAAGCTTTGATCCAAAGTACATTAAGATTTCCATGGAACATAAATTCCAAGTACAGTAAACGCATTTAGGTTTGTGGCATTAGAGAAGCATAATCCCCACCAGAACCTGCAAACATGTCCCTAAGATATACGAAAATAGGTTTTCTTAGACACAAAATGGCCAAACAGAATTTATATAGAAGATGCCTCCTAACAAATTTCATCATGCTGGTCAACTGGGAAAAAGCGCATGGCTTAGTAGGGGTCGCAAGAATTTTGAAGCACTTCCTTTGGCATCACAATGAATGGTAATTAAAAGAATAAATTGAACTTATCACATTCTTCCAGGTGGAAAAACAGCTATGTGTTCTACAGCAAGAACTGTCGGAAAATGTTTGATAACGGTAAGACACAGCCATTTGTCCCAAGGCTTTTACCAAATGACTAATTCCTTATTTGCTACAGAAAGGTACAACTTCCACATCCTGCTCCTTGTGTCACGTCAGAGGTATCATGATAGGGCTGAAATTCTTAAGCTCATCAGTATGTTGGCTGAGAGATATTATACTAAATTACTATATGAGATCATTACTTTTCATTAGAAAGCTAGTGGAAAGTTATGGCACTTTCATCCACAGCTGACACAGAGCATGAGCTAATTTTGCACATGTAGCTTTCCAAAGCCTTGTTTATTCCTTACATCCCTCCCCATTACATCCCATGGCATCTGGTACGTGTTTGGAACAATACCTTTTAAGAGTTGTAGTAGCAGTTTTTCTGTATAGCTAACTAGGAATAGGGGATAAATTTGAATCATTTGAAGACAAACTTACCTAACCCACACCCTCTAAAAACAATACGCAAACTGAAACACAACCACCTTTCAAAATTCAAACTTCTCCAAGTTTTGCAATCCTGTTCCCCAGCAAAGTAATGCTTACAAAAAATATCTTTGCCAGGGTAAAGTGTGCTTAAAAATGCATTTATTGGTGGAAATAACATGCAGGCGTGCATTATAATAGGAGAAAATGCTTCACAGAAATGTGTAAACCAGGCAACATGGCATACAAAAATGTGCATATGAGAAGTAAAATACGTATGAATTTTCATGAGCACTTTTAAAATATAAAATGCAAACTGGTGTGGAAATTTGGAGAACTGAAAGCAAGAGAAAATGACGAATTTGCCAGTCCCTGTGTACAGCCCCTTCTCAGTCTCTCCCCGCCCCTCAGTCTCTAGATAACTCATTTCTAACACAAGTCTATCATCACCCTTGTCAACAGATATTGCGTAAAATGACAGCCTTTGTTATCAGCTGCACTCATTTAATAAAGCGTGATCTTTCCAGATCAGAAAGTACCTTGCATTATGGCATCTTAGGTGATAGCCAACTAAGGGTACAGTCTGTAGCCTCTCTTACTTGGAAGTCATACTTGAGTCATAGGGACCAACTCTAAGAGGCAAATTTCCCTTCTTGAGGACAATCAGGGGTGGATTTCATAGGTGCCAACTCTAGGGGGCTTGGATCCTTTGCGTGCCCCCAATAATATTATTATGGGGCATAACCCCTCCTCCATGTTAAGGTTGCTGCAATGAGTCCAGGGCTGCTCCCCCCTCCTTCTCCTCCATGGCAGGAGGGGGGGGAGTGTAGATGCAAGGGGCAGATTGTGTTGAGTCTTCACCCAGACCACTCTTTGTTTTGTTGCCATCGGAATCGGGGCTGTTGCACCCAGGCCAGCCAAGCCATTCCCACCCCATTTTGCTCTGCCTCACAGCTTCAGGGCCCCTCGCACCCTGCCCCTCGCGCCCCACCTAAACCACACGCTTCTGCCTCCCTCCCTCTTCTGAAACCTGCCTTGCAGTACCCCGTGCTAAGACTGAAGCTGTGAGGCAAAGCAAAGTTGGCTGGAAAGGGCTTGAACAGTCTGGATGCAAGAAGCCCCGTTTGCCTTCCAGGTCCCAGGCTCAAGTGGGATCAGAGCACCACAAAACGAAGAGTGGTCTGTGTGGAGCCTTTGCCCAGGCCGCTCTTTGTTTTGTTGCGCTTGGCACCCTGCTGTGGAGGGGAAGGAGTGGGGAAGCAGCCCTGGGCTGGTGGGAGTGGAATCTGGGTGCCCATGAGAAGGAGCTGCCTGTCACTGAAGCCACACCACCACTGGGTTCCGCTCTGCCCTCTGCCTCATCCCAGTGTCACATGTGCATCAATGCATGCATAATCACCCCCAATCTTCTGCTCAAATTGGCACATATGCTTGGAGTAGATTAGGGCCAGCCCGCCCATAAGGCAAGGTGAGGCAGTCACCTCAGACAGCAGATCCACCCTCCGATGAATGTGCTGGTTACTGCTTCCTGTTTCTTTTTCTTATTGTATTTTTATTAAAGATTTTCTTGGTTTACAAAAGCATGTGCAATGTCTCTCTCTCTTTCTTTTTTTCTCCAAGTAACATTTTTTACAGATCAGTTTCATTTGTTGTGACATTAGGAAGAAGAGGGGGGAAGGGGGGAAAAACATGGGTGGGGTCAAGTGTTGATGTTTCTATTATACTTAATATATGGGTGGTTTTGTGTCAGCGTCGCTTGTGCAGTTCTCTGCTGTTAACTTGTGTTCCTTTGGTGGTGAGAGAGGTTGGGGTTGGCCTAAGGTGTGGTTGTTTGTTTGTGATTGGCTGTGGTGATCTTTGTTTTCATGTGTGAGTGGGGTGGGTTCAGTGGCGTAGCATGGGTTGTCAGGACCCGGGGCAAGGCAAGTAATTTGTGCCCCCTAACCCGTGGATTTGCGCCCCCTAGCCCGTGGATTTGCGCCCCCTAACCCTAACCCCCAGATGTTGCGCCCGGTGTGGCCGGCCCCCCTGCACCCCCCACGCTACGCCACTGGGTGGGTTACTGCTTCCTGTTGTCTGACGCAATTGCTGCAGCCTCCTCCTCTGCTGCCCTCTACTGCTGGCTACCATCTGCTCCCCTGAAGCTTCCTTTTAACCCCCCAGCTCCTTCAGCATGGTGGTAGGGCTGTGAGAAAGATGTTGGCAGTAGCAGGGGCGGGACTGTAGCAGTGGCAGCGGGGAGCTGGTGGTGTTATGCCTCAAGCAGCAAAATGTCCTGGGCCAGCCTTGGAACAGATCCCTTGATATCAATGGAAAAAGTTACTCAAGTCTGTTGATTTCAGTGGTTCTGCTTCACAAATAATGTTGGACCCTTAGCGGTCTATTCAGTGGGCGGACATGAATCTTTACCGTATTTGAATCTTGTTTGCTTTGCTAGAGCTGTGTTGCATATTCTCTGTTTTATGCAGAGAAACTAGCAATTTCAGTAGGGTGCTATTCTACTTTCCTCCATAACAGTGATATTCTGCTTATATTCATCATTTGAAAAATCCTGTTCAGTTCCGTTGCTTCATCTGACTGCTGCTGCTGCTTTAATAAAAAGTTGCAAAAACGAATCTATCTTTAGACTCAAATTTAATACAACAATCCCTTTAAAGTGATATTCTGACATTTATTGTTCTATAGAGAGAAATACAAATTAGGATATATTCTTTTACTTTCAGAGTCTAACCATCACATTATGTGGAGGACTAATATAACAATGCAGGCTATAATTATCACATTAATAGTCATATTACATACTATCAATTTGAATGTCCATATTTGATTATCACAACCAGAAGGGGGCAATATTATTCTTTCTAAAAATGGGATATTTCACTGTGACTTCTGCGTTCTGAGGGTGGTTGTCTATAATTTAGCGATGACTTTGATACCATGCCAGCAAGCTTACTCCATCCTTGTGAATTTGCTGGAAATATTTTCGTGAGTAAACCAATTGACCTACTTGTATCAGTACAGCAGGGTGTTTTCGGATATTTTTAAGCTCTGTGTTTGTTTTACAAGTTTTTTTTTTTAAATGACAGCATTAAATGTAAAAGTTCAGTTCTCTCCCTAAACCAAATACTCAATGTACTTTAAAGTGAGGGATATTTGGGGGGGGGGGGAGGTAAACAAAAGTATCCAACCGTTGAAACTATTTTTTGATTTGGGCAGAAGGAGTAACTGACAATACTTTATAGGTGTCTCATATGCAGCAGAACAGGAAACATCATGGGGGGAAAAGCTGACATGGATTTATCTGCTTGGAAGCCAGAGACTTAGGACCTGGGTCAGCTATAAGCACTGCATTTGCCAATGGCTGATGCATTCCTTGGAGGCCGGATCTGTTGTCCCTGTGGATTTTGCCATCTGAGGCAGTTGACTCACCTTCCTTCATGGGTGGGCCAGCACTGGTCCAATGACTGATCAGGCTCCCCACCCCTGGCTTACAACCTTTAGCAACTAAACCTACTGGAGGTGACAGAAACCCCACCTCCCCATTTTCTATGGAAGTTAAGTCTTTCTTCATCAAGGTAGACAGACGGTATAAACATTGCTCTTATGCAGTATGCTAGAAAGGCAAACTGTAGGTGGACAAACATATTCCAACACTGATTAATAATATAAATGCCAATGATGTGTTTCGTCACTGTCCTAACTTAAGAGGGTTGGTGTGATCTAATATATATTCTTCTAAGGCAGAAACAGCTCTCTGTTTTGCATTCTTAACATCAATAGAAGGCAGCAGATGCAGAGACGTGGAATACTGTTCTGCCCTGCTATCAACACTACAGACGGATTAAGGGAACTATTGCTGTGAGCTGACTGCATACAATTCTTACCCCTCTGTTTTTAATTTAAATTCTTCTACTTTTTAATACCCTCCTGCTTATGTCAATAATACTTTTGCATAATCCGGTATTAGATTTGTATCCTTTTTTATATATAAAAAAATCAAGCTCTCTTCGTGTCAATGAAACGATTAACGGTGCAAACCACTTTTAACTGTGCTAGGGCACTGGAGCCACAAAACTTATCACAGGGAAATCTGAAAAATAATTAAACTGGCAGAGGAAGAGTGGGAAGAAATCATTCTTTTAAAACTCTCAAAAATACTGTTTTGACATAAATCATTGACTTAAGGAAAATACCAGGGATCTCTGAAATCACCAAATATTTGACCCACTGATACTGCTTGGGTGGGAATCGAGTTTGCCTGGGGCCCCTGCCTACATCATTTTGGCAGCAGATAAAAATGTACTTCTTTTTTCAGGCTTTTGATGGACAGCAATGATGTTGCTGGCTGTAAATTGTGCTGCCAAAGCTTACACCCCCCCACCCCCCACACCTGCACTCACACACCATGCTCTTAACAATGCTAAAAGTTATTTCAAAACCTTTCATGTGTAACAAGTAACTAACATGTTTAAAGATGATGATGGCAATTGATTGTATCCGATAGTAGTACGTACTTTGCTCAGCACAACACTCTTCAGCAGAAAACCACACATCCCATTAAAGTGCCAGGGTGAGGCAGTCTTGATGGTGAGGTCATGATGGCAAGCTCCATGTATGACCTTCACACATTCAGCTGCGGCTTCTGTGCCAAGGGTCTTTTGCGCAACTCCTGCCTTTTGTTGATCACATAGATTCTGCAAATGTGTGCATTAACAACCCAGCCAAATGCATGGCAGCCTGTGGTACTTCAGGCTTTGTTAATGAATGGGTTCCTCCCTCCCTTTCATATCACCTCCCTTTCTGTGTCTACAGCTCTCGTTCACTATGTATTATGGAATTTGCAGAGATGAATTGAACTGTAGGACTAGCCTGAATATGAAGGTATATTTCCCAGAGTCCCTCAGAAGTAGAATGTCAGAACCCTGGAGCTGTGTGGTGTAGTGGTTAAGAGCGGTAGTCTTGCAATCTGGTTCGCATCTCCGCTCCTCCACATGCAGCTGCTGGGTGACCTTGGGCCAGTCACACTTCTCTGAAGTCTCTCAGCCCCACTCACCTCACAGAGTGTTTGTTGTGGGGGAGGAAGGGAAAGGAGAATGTTAGCCGCTTTGAGACTCCTTCGGGTAGTGATATCACATCCAAACTCTTCTTCTGTGGGGATTGCATGGGAACTGCATGGGGTAGCTGGGAGGGGTTTTGCATGCTGGCACCAACTCTTTCCTGAAATATGAAATGAGTCAAAAGGCACGTTACTGCAAAAGTTAATTGTGACGAAGTTCCATTGAATGACCATTTTCTGGACAGGAAGGCAACAGCCATATAGCATTGGGAACCAATTGGTTCAGAGGAACAAAAAAACATTTACCCATCCAATCATTGATTGATTAGATTTTAAACTCCCAAGTCTCAAGGTGAGTAACAAATTACAACATATTTTTGAAGTATCAGTAGAGGACTAGTTGTATCCCCTATCCCAGGATCTACTATCCTAGTTCTGAGGTGGCAAACATGTTGTACCCGGGCAGTATGAAACAATTGCCTAATGTGGCACATGTTTTTTTTGGGGTAGCACCCCACCCCCAGTCAAATCTTTGAATACCTCCATTCCCCTCAGCTGGAGCTGAGGAGCATCCTGTCATGTGAATTCTCATTTGCAATATGAAGTAGTATAGTCGATTCAGAATATGAAGAATTGCAATATGAAGTAGTATAAACCGATTCAGGTTTGCTCCACGTGGTCGTCTCTGCTGAGCAAGAGCGATACGAACGATGACTCGCGACGGGACAACGGGGAGGAATGAGGCCAGGGAGAGGCTGGCGCTGCAGCAAAAGGCTGCTGAACACGCCCCCTCCGTGGCACCTGGTTGGGTGGCCACTGGGGGGGCGTGAGCGCCAGCCAGGTGAGCTGGAGGCAGGGGGCCATGCCCCCTGCTGGGCGGTGCTCGGGCTACCGCCCACAACCACTCCCCTCTCTTTCAGGGAGGAGAGTCTTTGCAATATGAAGTAGTATAGTCCAATCTCACTTCTGTGAGAATTAAGCCCCACTGTGTTCTCACCAGAGTATGTTGAAGGTGGGATAATAAGGAAGTCAAAACGCTGAGTATGCATACACACATGGAACCTTCTTTTGAATATCAGTGCACATTTTAAATATCTGGTGAGAGCAAGGATGCCCCTACTGCAGGTCATTATACCTCAAAAACAGATGAACTGGAGGAATATAGAGAAACACACCTCTTATTTTCTTATTTATTTGTTACTTATTTTGTTTATGAATCACTTCCCATAAAAACCCCGAAGCAAGGGTGGCAACATTAATAAAATTGGGGGTGGGGGCCTAGGTAACCCTTGTCCTGTCCGACAGGGTGAGGTCCCATCCTGTCTGACAGGGTCCCAGCTCCTGCCAACCTAGAAGTTTGAAAGCACTCCAGTGCAAGTAGATAAATAGGTATCACTGTGGTGGGAAGGTAAACGGCATTTCTGTGCTCTGGTTTCCATCATGGTTTTCCGTTGCCTGAAAGTGAGATGAGCGCCGCAACCCCATAGTCGCCTTTGACTGGACTTAACCGTCCAGGGTCCTTTACCTTTACTTTTTTTAAAAAACCTTTTTGTCCTGCTCTGCATGATTGATCACAACATGTGGCACACACATGCCCATCTGAATGACAATGCTCATGAACTGGGGGGGGGGGGGACAGCGGCTAAAATATTTTATTGGGGAGAGGCCCAAAAGGACCTCAGCCTCTAGGAGTTGGCTCATATGACCTGAAACAATTTAGAAATTAAAACATCAACAACAGAAACAATTTCAGTACAGAGATAGAACTGGATATAACTTTCCGCTTTGAAGGCTTTGCTGGAAAAGGAAAGTCTTCCACAGAGATAGTAGAGATGGTGCCTGCCTGATATGTAAAGGGAAGTCATTCCCCTGGAGCAAAGAGAAAGATAAAAACATTTTACTTACTTTGATATTTTAAATAGTGGATTGATTTACCGTAGGTTGTATCCTTGAGAGCCCTAAGTGGATCAGGAAAGTGACACAGAAATCTACAAGAGCCACCAGCTAATCTGACTTTCTAGATTTATGCTATTTGTTGATAATTTACTATTAGTAAATTACTCCAAGTAAAAAGGAACAATTCCACCCCCTCCAAACAACATTTCTATTTGGATAGTTTAATGTGACCCTCACCATTCGTTCATTCATCCATGCACCTTTCCTGACTGTATGTGTGTGAACACAAAAACTGACAAAACAGTTTTGGGCTGAAATGTTTAGATTTTCCCCGCAATAATGTTTGATTAAGCACAGAGAAGGAGTAATAATGCTATGACTGACAACAAAGAAAAGATCTGTATAATGAGATGAAATTGGGTTCTCTGCAGGAATTAAACTAAAGTCTACCCTAAGGCTGCAGAAGCTTAACTTATGAATGTGAATTTTCTTTAGTTTAAAGGTTTAAGGGATCAACCGAAGAATTATTTGGCAAAAAGATTTCACTTAGATGGCTTCAGAGACATTTCTTCCCTGTAAATTTTGTTTCCATAGCCTGAAACCAACTGTGGGCTAAGACCTTTTGTCTAGAGGGAATTTTGTAATAAAGTACAACAATATGTTTGTACCATTTAAAATGCAACCATTTGTAAAGTGATAAATAATGTGCTGTGATTAAGGGATGAAAAAAGAAGAATACTGTATTGCAAATGAACAACCAGCTGCCATTGCAAGGTTTTGGAAGATGCACGGATATAGTTTAACAGAAAGAAAATGGGTAAAAATATGGCAGTAAAATAAATATTTATCCCCAGCAGGCAACCTCCCCTCTCTCAAAATTGCAAATCCCAAGACTTCTGAAGAAGTGTGCATGCACACGAAAGCTTATACCAAGTACAAACTTAGTTGGTCTGTAAGCTGCTACTGGACAATTTTATTTTATTTTTTATATATTTCGACTGCGTCAGACCAACATGGCTACCTACCTGAATCCAAGACTTCATGAAAGGGCAGGGCAACTCAGGCCCAGCCACTATGAGTCTCAGGCTAGCCAGTGGGGCCCAATTTAAAGCAGTGGGGCGCACCTTTTTTTTTTTTTTGTAGGGCCCCAGTTCACAGCCAAAGTCTGCCAAATCTTACAGATATAAATAAAATCCATCTAGATTGCCCTGGTGCGGAGGGCCCCTTAGGAGCGGTACGGGGTCCCCAATTTGGCCAAATTGCTCCAATTGCCTTAAGGTCAGCCCTGATGAGACTGTGCAGGGGTTGGACTGACAAGCCCTGCACCTTCTAGGTCCCTGGTGTCCTTATTCAGAGTACAGACTCAAGGACTTTTTATGGAAATAAAGGGGGGGGGCACTTATTGGAAATCAGTTTTGTGACCTCCCCCCCCCCCAAACCCTGAGACAATGAGCCCAGCCACCTTTTATTCACAGTCACATAAGCACTACACTACAGCATGGCCATAAACCTGTATGTTCAACCACTGAAATATACACCCAATATGTAGCAATAGGGAACTCTAGAATCAATTGGGTACTACCAAACAGCAACCCCTGTTGCTGAAAGCAGGTAACCTGCAGGAAACGCTGCAGCTCAGCCTTTGCACTGTTGACTGAACACCCCCTGCTGTGCCGATAATGGAGAAAGTTCATAAATTGTATCCCTTCTGGAATCATGGCCAACTCTATTATGCTGGTGTAAACCCTGGGGCACGAGAAGCCCAGAATAGTAGCAAATAAAATATGCTCATACGTCAGCGACTGATAAGACTTGTCAACCAGTTCTTCCAAAGTCTTCCTAAATTAAAGCTCCAAAATACAGGCCAAAAGAGAACAGGTTTGGGAAGAGTGAGCCATACAATGGGCACCATCAGTGAAAAGGCCCTGCTCTGTGTAGCTCCTGCCTTGTCATTTGATAGGGTGCCCACTTGCCCTCCTTCTTAACATGGAATGCTCTCTATTGGAGTCTCCAGGTCCAGTACAAAGACCATAAGAAGGGAGAGCAGGGACCTTGAAGTTCCCAGCAGCTGTTAAGCAAGCAAGCAAAGAAGCCTGTGCCCAGTCTTGTGTTTGTACAATCTTGTTTGTTCTCAGTAACCAAAATTATATTATCAACATATACAAGCAGAAAAGTTGTTTTCCTTCATTTGCAAGGAATTGTACAAAACAAAGTGGCACTAATAAAGAAAAGTCAAAGGGTGGCAACAGAAAGCAAACTCAAAATGCTTTTGCAGTTCATCAGAACTATCCAGCAATATCAAGTTATAGGTAAACTGCTGCTATTAACAGTAATCCTTCTAGTTGGTTAATTGGTTTGGCAACATCCATCCACATGATGTGTGATGCTAATTATTTCCCCAAAGAGTTAAATAACTAATCAGAGGCAGCTACAGTTACAAATGGTAACAAAATATCTGTGAAAGGAAGAGGAAAGTTTAGAGAATTTAAAATTCTACATTAAAATTGATTACTTAATTGAGAAGGGGATTGTAACAAAAGCACCGGGGCCTTATTTGAACAGTAGAGTGTCTGGTGGGCATTCTCATCCTTTATTTCCACACTATGGCTGCAGACCAAATCACCTGTCAGGAGAGTTAAGAGATTCGGATGCCTTGTCAATCCCAGCAGGTATATAACAGGAAGGCCTGCGGCCTGCCTAGGCCTGCTGCGGCCTTTAGAGTAGAAACTGTGAATTGCAGAATTTTAAATACCCGTCATCATCCTTGGCTTCACTCAATTTTGTTTATAACACTCTTCCATTTTCTTCTAGTTGTGAGGGTGAGGGATGGGGAAAGGCCTCAGAAATGGAGTAGCCTAGGGCCTCTCTTCATCTAAATCTGGCCCTGGGAACAACTTGGTCTGATCTATGATGTGAGCAATGGCTTGAATATATTTTCCCATGTCCAAACCCAGCAGTCAAATGACACCAGGACCTAAATAAAAAGAGAAAGCTATGCAAAGTTTCGTCATCTAACGAAACCACTGATATCGAAAAGCAAGTTGACTAAGGCAACTACCAAATTCAATCAGAAGGTATTGTTTGAGTTTCCCATTTAAATATAAAGATCACATTTTAGAAGTGTAAAGCAACATTGAAACTTTGTACAAACTATGTGCAACCAATTACTCAGTACTGGATCTGCTTGATATTTTCTGTTGACTGCTTTCATTGCGATATACTGTGCCTTTTTATGGAACTAATTCTTTTACCTTTGGCTTTTGGCTGTTTTAAACGCCATGTTATTTTGATGAGTGGATGGAATGCTTTGCTGATTGTAGCAGAAACTGCTTTGTGAACATCTACAAATCTATAAACAGTCTAAATATTGGGAATAAATAAACAATTGCTTCAGAGAAGTCTGGAATAGGATCCAAGGACCCATTTGGGTTTCATTTAATACTTTATTATTAAATTATTAAATTTATGATTTGCTATTTTAATTTTTGGCATAAATTAAGCTCCAGAGCTTTGGTTCAGTAGACCTCAAGGAGAACTTACCCTTCTAGAGTCATGTGTAGGGATGGGAAACCTATAACCCTCTAAAAATATTACTGGACTCCAAGTCCCATTAGCCCCAACCAGCATGGTCAATGTCAGGGGTCATGGGAGATGTAGTCTAACAATATTCAGAAGGTCACGGGTTCTCCATACCTGAACTTCATACTTATCTGCAATAAAAACATATTGTCTGCATTCTTGAACATTACTTGAACATAAGTCACCCACTGTCCCCCATTTCCAGTTGTCACTGGCCTAAATTCTTTTTAAAAGTGTGTCTGTGCCTACATATGGCCTGAGAAATGTATGAGGCTTCATACGTAGCAGCAATGTAGCAGCATATTAAAGACTCAGGAATTCTCATCTACTATGCTCACTAGTCAATCAATCAACCAACCAACCAACCAACCAACCAACCAGTTATAAACCACAGCCATGTTTGAAAAAAGAGGCTCAGTAATGGACGACGAAGTGAACACGTAATTAATACCCACTTTGGAAAGCTTCATCAAAGGAATTTATCAGAAAATGTGAACTCAGTTTGAATTTAGAAACTCAAATACGGTGAATTTTGCAAACTCATAGTTTGCTACAGAGATGTAGCCATATTCCAAACATAATGTGGACTTCAGCCATAGTAATACTGTCCAAGTTTGCAAAGTTGATGTAAAGATTTCTGAGCAAGGTCTCAGGGCAGAGATGTGGCCTGAAGATGTTCTTGGATTACAGTTCCCATCATTTCTGACCATGGGCCATGCTGACTGGGCATGATGGGAGTTGGAGTCTAACAGCCCCAGAGGCCCATGGGTCCCCCATGCCCTAGGACATGCTCTGAAGGCATGATCTAACTGCCTAAGATGATCTAGATTTGGTTAGTGACTGGAGGGAGGCTGAGTATTCTATATTCAGCACCTTGAAATTCATAATGGGTGAAAAGTGGAATGTGTATGAATGAACGACTGTTGTATGCAAAGTGCTTCCAACACTTTATGCTCTACATAATGCCAGTTTCTAGAGGACAATAGACACAAATATCTGAAGTTGGCAGAATTCTAGCTGACCTTGTGATAATGCAGAATAAAACACTGCCTAGCAAGAGATGCATAAAGGTTTGTTCAGAAATCCTGTTTTGTTTCCTTCTGATTGAAGGGAAATTGGTCATTCATTAAGTGCTCGGCTATTCAGTGGATATGTTTTTAACATTCCTCAATCTGCAGATAAAAAGTCTAATGTGGAAAGAGTCATTGTTTCAAATATTCAAAGCATACAGCCTCAACAAACGTTAGACCAATTTGGATTATTAAATCCCTTGTTGGCCAGCTGTCGTGCTGTGCATAAGTGGCTATTTTCAAAAGTAGGCACTTACAAAGCACAGCTGGGGACTGAGTAAAAGAGTCCAAAACATCCTCAGATTTCTTATCTGTGACTTTGGGTAGATGGGAAAAAAAATCACTACAAGCTCAGTTGTTAAATTTTCTATGGCATTTGATGCAGTAGCAGCACTTCAGACACTGCTGAGTGAATATGATGTACTATAATTCTTGTGAAGGATACTTAACAATGACTAAGGTTGTTGGCCTGATCCACAAGTGAAGGCAACGTATGCTGCCTCTTCTTGACAAGCAAACAGAAGCATTTATTCATACAACATGTAATCACACTTACTATAGAGCTAATTTCCATAGGGTATTGGGATGGCAACAAGCGTGTTCCTCCTGTATACTGTGGAGGAAGCTATAATTAGCTGCATAGTGACTTCTTCTGAAAGTCAAAGGTGACACCCCATCCTCTGTTTTTAGAAATCTGACTCCTCTAATATCCAGTAGTTTTTTTCAGGGGGCACTCAAGAGCACGCAGTACCAGTACCAGAGTGGCACCTACTGTAGCAACTTCATGGTGAATACCGACACTTATTTATCTAGAAAAAGAGCACTGCTAATATCATATGTCAGGGATCAACAAAGGGTTTATTGTTGTGGTTGTTATTATTATTACTACTATTATACACTATTTGTGAATTTTTCTGAATTATCTGTCTGGTCTGTCAACAGCCAACATGGTGAGCCAGCAAGACAATTGGTCTGATTTTTTTTCAAATTAATCCCTGTTTTACCCCCACTGGCACTCTATGGCTATAGCCTTTCAGCCCAATATTCTCAGAAACTATCAAATGTTGACCAAGTTTATGGTACTTAGCTGTGCAAATGTGGAGTCAAGGTGGTGTTGCTACATTTTACACACATAATATAAAGAGGCTAGGCATATCAGATTAGGCCACTTCAGATTTCAGAGCAAATAACTATTGCACAGAAATATGATGCACAGAAATTAAACGTGGAAAATTGTAGCACTTACTGTTAATTAGAAGTTCATTTCAGCTGCAACTTGGCATGACCTTGACCTATGTGACCATTTTGGCTCTGTCCCGTGCTTTGAGTGTGGTAGCATTTGAAAGTAACAGAGGAAGCAAACCTTCTCTGAAGATAAATGACTTCCCTAAGTAGCACACACATTGTGAACATGCCTATGTCTAATTCCTGGGATGTTTGCTTGATCTATATCTATGTATAATAAGAAAATGCCACCGTCATCCCTTCCAAGCCACATCTTTCTACTTGGATTGAGTATGATTTTGTATTCCCTGAGAAAATACCAACATGTGGGGTACCTCGATCACCTGAGTGTGTGTTCTGATTGGCCCAAGAACACCGCATTACCAACCTGCAACTCTGCAATATGGGGATACCCATATTGTTATACATGCGGACAACTTGGTGCCTATATTTTTTGTCATTTAATGTCCCCTTCTTGGTCTATACTGAAATGAAATGTTCATGTAAGCCTCACACTGGGTTTTCTTTTTTCTTTTTCTGCAATTAAGCACTATACAAATCCTGCTAAATACAAACCAATAAGGAAATGGCTCTTTGTATTAGTAACCTATGTCTATGTAAAACCCTCTCAAAATTGTTCACATGAGACTCTTCCATACTTCACTTTTTTCTTCTGTAAACTGTCTTAGCCTCATGAATGACTGCAAGAAGAGATATTTTAGCCTTAGCTAAGATTCCTCCTCTATGCCTCTTTCCCCTATCTTCTTGCTCTCTACTGTGTTTGTTGTTTTCTCTCAGGTTAGTCAGGAACTCTTAATGGAACAGCTCAGTGTTCTCCCTGAAGGAGAATTATGTTCGGAGGATTCCAAGGTAGCCAGGATAGACTTAGCACAAGGGTGACCTGTGAAGGCTGGTCTACTTTTGGCTATCCCATCTTTTCATGAACTGGATCTAGTTGCTTGGTGAAAGAGAGCCAGCTTGCAACCTGGTTCTTTTGCTCAAAGATGACTGACCACCACAGAAGCTGTGCATAGCATTCTCTAAAGCTCCAGTGTACCCTTCATTCACAGGTCACAGTGTAATTCAGAAAACCATGTCCTTCTTCCCCTTCCTCAGGATAGGTGGCTGTTGGTGATTTATCTCTTCCTCTGACTTCTACTCCCACTTCTTAAATCTTGAGGGGTTTTTTAATCCTTGTGATGCCCAAATGCTTTGTCATTAGCACCTGAGCATTCCTCTGGTTCATCTAGGCCTACCAAATACACGGTGCCCTCCCCTGAAGCTTCACTTCTGTGGGTGCACATGTGATCTTCAAGTTTATTTACATATATAAATGTGAACATGGGCAAGTCTGGTAACAAGTACCCATATCTGTATTGGAGAATGAACAAAAGTAACCAGGCATTCATAATCTGGCAGCTGAACCGGACTTGATTTTTCTTTGGAGATGTAGCACATAGTAACAATGCAGGCAAAATCAGTAAGCAAACTGGAAAATTAAACTCTCTCTAGTGTGTACAGATATCATTTTGATAGATGTGTTAATGCTTTTATCTAGATAGAGATTGATAGAAGAACTATAATTTGTTAAAGAGCTTCTTTTCTTCTATATTCATGACAACAATGCATTAAACAAGCACATTGTTCCATTTCATTGTTTGTATTGCAGAAACTGATCAATTTCAATTTACAAGTCCCAGCTCTTTTACGATTTCTTCTTGTTAGAATTTTGTTGGTTAGCAGTTCTCATTTTCATTTTGGGAAAAGTCACTTCTCTTGCAACCAGATGCTTCAGAGCAAATAGAAAATTATTGGAATACATTCTTTATAATAAGCTGCCACTGTCTGAACTTTCGCATTATAAACTATAATTGATTTTGGGGGGGTTGGGGGTGGGGATCCAGATACGTTTTTGACTAGCTTTAGCTTAACTACTATTTTTTTCCAGAAAAGCTACTGATTGTGGGCCTAGCATTACACTTCAGAACTGATCAGGAAACCTGATCTAAATGATTTTACTATTGGCCAATGGGGGCAGCCATCTCCCCACCTTACAACAATGCAAGGAGCCACTAACTTTCTGTTCTTGCTGTGGCTCTGTTGGATGAGGTCCTCTTCATCTGCTGTTTACACTGGTTGAGTGACTTCCAATGGCGCAAATAGGAATTATTTATTTATTTATTTATTCATTCCCCGCCCATCTGGCTGAGTTTCCCCAGCCACTCTGGGCGGCTTCCAATCAAGTGTTAAAAACAATACAGCATTAAATATTAAAAACTTCCCTAAACAGGGCTGTCTTCAGATGTCTTTTAAAGAGAAGATAGCTTCTTATTTCCTTCACATCTGAAGGGAGGGCATTCCACAGGACGGGCGCCACTACCGAGAAGGCCCTATGTCTGGTTCCCTGTAACCTCACTTTCCTTCTAATGCTGATGATGCTGATGATGCTGATGCTGATGTTGATGATGAAATTATTACCCATCCTTCACCCTGGGTAATCCAGCTACTGCATTTTGGACCAACTGAAGTTTCCAAATTGTCTTCAAGGGCAGCCCCACAAAGAGCAAGTTGCACCTGAGCTTCCAGTGACAGTGCTGAATTCAGAGCACCCCCAAACTCCGGACTTGTTCATTCATCCCATCACTACCTCCAAGCACTGGTCTAACACATCAACCATCTTTCCTGATGCAGATGGAACAGAGAGATGGAACTGGGTGTCATCTGCATATTGATGGCACTTTGCTCCAAATCTTCCAGTGACAGCTCCCGGAGGCTTCACATGGATGCTATATAGCCAGGAGGACAAGAAAGAATCCTCTGGAACACCACAAGACAATGGTGTCAGACAATAGCTGCCCATAACTACTTTCTGGAAGCAGCTCTGGAGGTAGGATCTCATCTTCGGATTATAGACTGTTTGCATTTTGGGGGGAAAGTACAATTTTGAGCCACACATGTATGATGTTTCCCATTGCTGACCATCAGGGACAATACCTGTGAGAAATAAGGCCCACTTGTTGGCCAATAAATTGCAACGGCGACAACAACTGTGAAAAGCAGAGCTGTTTATAGAGTGTACTTAGAATGTGTAATTGAAAACACAAGTTGGTTTCCCTACACTTCAGCATATCTGTGAGAATACTTTAGAGGAGATGATTTGTGGCTTGCCTGCTAAATGTGTTGTTTGATATTAATAGGGTTAAAGCAGAAGAGGAAAACAATGTTGACAGTCCAACTAGGAAGGTGCCTGAACTGTTTATATTAAATTAACAATGCTTCACATAAATAATATTATGCAATGTCTTTATCTGCAATGCACAGCTTTTTAAAAGGAGGTTGTTATTGCCCTAGGAAGAAGAAAAGGAATAGAGTAGTTTTCTTTTCAGAGACTTCTAGTGATTTTCAGTATTGGAAGCATAAGCAAACCCATATGAGACAATTACAAATGATATTTAACACACACACACACGAAATTCAATGAAACACAAGCATTAAAAACTGCTTAGTAATGAATTGAATTGGTTGAAATAATTTTTTAAGAGGGCAGCCATGAACATTTCAACAGTGACATTGCATGGTTTTTTGTGATTCTTTGATTTTGTTGTAAACTGTTCTCTGGCTTTTTGCAAAAGGTGGCATATAAATCATCAAAATAAATACAGGGCACCACCTTCTTCCATTCACCACAGCTTCACTTCAGAAGGCAGTGGGAGTCAGAGGAGTGACCTGAGTGATGAATTTAAGCAGAGTCATGTGGCAGAAGACGGCTGCTTGACTCTTCTGAATGAATCATGCTTTGAAAAATACTGCTGTGAACAATTACATCCATCAAACACCCTATGTTTGAGAAGGAAAAAAGAATCTCTAACTGACACAGTAGATTTATACCATATTTGGTTGTTTAAGTCTGAAATCTAGTTGCATACTGCAACCCTGATCCCGAGTCCCAGTTCACTCCATGCCTGACCTTCAGATGAGTAGGAAGGTCTGAAGGGGGCTTCTAAGTGCTTTGGGATGAACTTTGTGTTTTCAGAGTTCTCAGTTGCAGGGAGCCTTCTAAGCAGATTCAGCTGAATGTGCTATGAGGGCAGATCCACAGCATAGATCTAAAGCACAGTTGCTGCCACATTTCCCTAAGGAATCCTGGGAACTGGAGACAGCCTAAGGGTGCTGAGAATTGTAGCTCTGTGAGGGAGAAACTACAGTTCTCAGAATTCTTTGAGGGAAGTCATCCACTTTAAATGTGGGTTGAACGTGCTTTAAATGTATGCTGTGGCTCTGCCCTTATTACCCTTTTTCTGGTATGCATACCCCTAAACATTTTGTGAATCTAACAGGAGAAGAAACTATTTTTTTTTATTTTTTTAAGTTTCTTCTCTAGCACGGTGAATTGTCAGTTCCATTACTACCCCTGATAGTGGCTTCATTTCCTTTCACGGTGATTCCTGAGTCTCAGAGCGAGCATTTAATGTATGACGTAGGAGTTGGAAGTAGGAAGGAAGATGTTACTGCACACATCCTTATGCCAATGTATAAGTTACTGTGAGAGTTCAGCTGTGTAATGTGAGGTAATGCATGTTCTTTGTACTTTTGTTCATTTACTGTATTTATTTTTCCAAATTTGAACTATAAAATTGTGATTTTTCTGAGTCAAAATGAGACTACCCCTAAACATTTTTTGTTTTTTTAAAGAAAAAAAGCACTGGGTTGAACTATTAGAAAAAATGACATACAGTATAAACTGAGAACCTGTAAGGTCAATAAAGTAAGGACAAATTTATTTCTGTTTGGGATCATTTTATTATTATTAACAATGCAGAACATAAACGACCTCCCCCCACCCCAGCCTATAAAAGGCTGTGGATGATACAATAAAATAGGAATACATGCAGAGCTTTGTAAACTAAGGTTTATTGAAAATGCAACTCATCCTCCCTCGAAATAAGGGATAGCCGTGTTAATGGTGTTTATATTTTTATAGGCTTGTTATAATTTCTATTATATCAAAAGTCTGGAATGTAATCAGTCAGTCCCCCCATCGAAGTCTCTTCTTTGATGTTTCACATCTGTTTTTCTTCTGTGCTTGAGTTTGCATTTTAATTTCTAAAAAGTAAGTAGATTTCCTAGCCATTGCTAGTCAATAAGTGCTATTATCCCTTGCCTCATTTGCTTAGGGCAGGTGCAAAGCAAGCATGTGTCTTAGGATCCTCTCACCAACAACAACACTTACTGACAATAAATGGGATAAAACAACCAGCAAATCTCTATATCTGACATTTTGCTAGCAAACAGCAGGCCAGTTGCGAAACTTACTTACATACACAAGGGAAATATAGCTTGCAATCATCACAGTCAAAGGTGCCAAATCACTTTCTTCAGTTAAGTGACAGACAGATGTAAACACACTTCTTGCCGACTGTGCAAAGTAGCCCACTTGAGTCTAGACAGAAAGGTTCTTAATAATTGACGGTTGTTGATAGCTAGCTGCTATCAGTTTGTGTAACCCCACACTTGTCCGGCGAGTGGATGAAACAACAGAATGTTACTTTGAAAATGAGAGAACAGGGGAAGGTTTGAATGAAGCTCGATGGAAATGGTTGCTCAGAGATTTGTGGGAAGGGCCATAAAGGTAAAGGGGCCCCTAACCATTAGGTCCAGTCGTGACCGACTGTGGGGTTGCGGCACTCATCTCGCTTTATTGGCCAAGGGAGCCGGCGTACAGCTTCCGGGTCATGTGGCCAGCAGGACTAAGCTGCTTCTGGCGAACCAGAGAAGCACATGGAAACGCCGTTTACCTTACCTATTTATCTACTTGCACTGCGTGCTTTCGAACTGCTAGGTTGGCAGGAGCCGAGACCGAACAATGGGAACTCACCCCGTCGCGGGGATTTGAACCACCAACCTTCTGATAGGCAAGTCCTAGGCTCTGTGGTTTAACCCACAGCGCCACCCGCATCCCCGGGAACGGCCATAGCTCAGTGGTAATAATAATAATAATACCCTGCCCATTTGACTGGGTTGCCCCAGCTACTCTGGGCTGCTTCCAACAGATATAAAAACATAATAAAACATCAAACATTAAAAACTTACTTCCTGCCTTCGGATGACTTCTAAACATTTTATAGTTTAACTCCATACATCTCCAGTCTGGCCTGGGAATATCCTGTCTGAAATGCGTGAGGGCAGCTGCCCATCAGTGTGGACAATACTTGAATTTGATGAACCAATGGTCTAACTCAATATAACATGACTTCCCATGTTTATCTGAAGTGTACTTATGTTCTTAGCATTCTCACTTCTCATTGGGTTATATATTTTGGGTGGGTTTCTTTTCTTTTCTTTTTTTGCTCCCTTAGCTTTCCTTCCTAAAGAATTTTGTGTACTTCTGCAAACATTGGGGATCCCTCAAACATATTTGTACTTTGTTTCTCCCCATTTTGCCTACAGTACTGCTGGCCTCTCCAGCTGAATTCATTATTTAGAGGAAGTGATGAATTCTGCCGGGAAATAAACCCCTTTTATAATGCAGTCAATGTGGCAAAGAGTGTTCCTCTGTGGACCCCAGTTTCAAATCTTCTAACTTCCCGGTGCTAACAGCTAGTTTCTTTGTGTAGAGTCACTGATGTGAACAGGCTACATGTCCACAGCAAATTGTTCTTTTCTATTTTAATAAATGACACTTGCAATTCTTGGAAATGAAAATCTCATTACTTTAGACACTCTATACCTCTCTCACAGTGCTCCCTTGATTTAGCTGTCTTCTGCAGTCTGAACATGTTTTTCATTCTTTGGTCATATCCATACCATACATTTAAAATGCTTTTATATGTCTTTCCCACAGAAAAGTCCCACGGCAACTTGCAAAATCACAACTACTTCCATACCACTCACAACCACAAGTCCCAAGCACACCTTTCAAAGTTGTTCATTGTCTGAGACCAGAAGTTTACTTTTGGATAAAAAAGTGAAACAAAGAAGGTAAATGCTTCAGAGTGTTGTAAGGGCCTGATGAAGATCTGTGGCCATGTGGTAATGACTTCAGAGGCATGGAGTTTCTATGCTTTTATTGATCTTCTAAATTGTTAGGGGGAAGCTTTGGCACAGAAAACCTAAGTATGTGCATTATAACCCCAGCAGTTTCAATACCTAATCAGTTCTTCCATGTACTTTCCTTCCGCTGAAGGATGAGATATGATAACATATACAAACACCATCTGTTCCAATAGGAGTAGATGTTTCTCATTTTCCCATTTATTCATTGAAGCCCTGCATATTTCCCCCCTTTGATAGATAGTTTCTCTCAGCTCTTTCTGTTTGAAATAAATTCTGTGCAGACTGATGTTTACAATCCCATTAAATTAGAATATTCCCCACTTTAGTTCACTTCATTCTGATGTTCTGCCATTCCTACCTTTAGAAATTGAGGACTGGAAAAATAAAATCCTTTCTGCACAACCTTGCTGTACAGTTTACTTTATTGTTTTCAAGAGGCTGTAGGTCTTGGAATGGACAAATGTTGCATAGAAAGAAAAGATAACTCTCTTCACACACCTTCACATGTGGAATCTTTCTTTTAGAAGTGGAGTTTTATGCAAGGAGTTCATAATGCCTTCTCTGTGCATCATTCCAAGATTACTTTTTGATGCCATGAATATTGTCAAAATCAATACTGGCTGCATACCCTCCAAGCAATCCGATTTTCTAGGGACAGTCCCAGAATTGCATGGACAGACGGAGTCCCCAGATCCTGAGCTGTCCCCCCCGTCATGTGGAATAACGACTCAAGACAACGTGCTATGGGATTAAATTGGCCACAACTTTATTAAATTTCAAATGTGGGTAGACCTTGGCTCAGGCATTGGGCATTCTCCCTCCCCAGTCCCCAGCCGGGGACCTAGGGAGCATCAGGGTTATCCAGTGTGTGTGTGGGGGGGGATGGGCCGGCTCTGGAGAACATATGTTCAAGCAGAGATAGCCGCCCCTGTTACGCCGCCGCCGCAGGGGAGAGCAATGACGACCTTTCGGCGTACGGTCAAAGCCTCCCTTCAGAAACCCCTTTAACGGGGAACCCTGGTATCGCCGCCGCAAAGAGGAAGATGGACTAAAGGATTCCGCCCAAGGCCTGATACCGCCACCCGAGACCACAAAGATTGCGGTCTCACCGCCAAGACTACCTACATCTGAAAAGCCCCTTTGCCATCCTCCAACCAGTCAATCAGGCCATGCCTGATGTCGCTCAGCCAACGCTCATTACCAAGGTCCGATAGGTGCTCCTTCATGTAAACTTTAATGTTGGGGTGTTTCACGACCCGACCTCCCATGCGAGTGGTTGCAGAGCACACTGCCCTATTGATTTTTTCAACAGTGTAATTAAGTCTAGTGGGTTTGATGTTGCCCGCCAATGCAAGCGTGGCAGAAGTTCTGACCAGAAAATCGTGATATTGGGTGAGTGGCATGTACGCTTTCCAGGTCTGCGATCGCTGTTTTGATCAGAATTATGCTTTTACGAACGACCAAATCATTTTCGCCAAGGTGGAGCACAACCGCGTTTGGCAGGTGGCAGAACACAAGCTCGTGACGCAACCGAGGAAGCAGGGCAACCGCATTTGGCGAGTGGCGGAACGCAAGCTCGTGATGCAACCGAGGGAGCAGGGCATCCCATCGCATTCCACGTTGTCTGAACCAGGAAATGGAGATCTTTGGCTGCAGACTCAGATGTTCTCCTGCCACCATCCGCTGCACCCTGGGGTTGCCAGGCCTGGCGGGGGAAGGGTAAGGCCGTGTTTAACGTTGCTTCCCCCCCCCCGTGGCTCACATGCCCCCACAGGCACAGGGGGGCAGGGAGGGAGCCCCCGTGCCACCACCCAACACCCCGGGGCAGCTGGGCCCGCCTAGGGAAAAGGATCCCCTTTTAAAAGGGGTATCCTGAAATCCATTACCCCCCAGCTATCCTTTGGGAACCCTGTTGCGCTGGGGGGGGGGAGAGGCCAAAGGCCCCAGGCTTACCTTTTGGAGCGAGGAAGTCCAGCGACGTCCTTCCCGAAGAAGCTCTGGAGCCAAGTGAGGATTCCCAGGTAAGATCCTCCCTCTATTGTGTGGGCAGGTAATCCCTCCCCTACCTGGCCTGGTCTCCTTGGCAATGCTTCCCCCAGGTGGGATTGGACAACTCACTGAGGTAGGCGGAGACCTCCAGGTATCCCACCTGAGGGAAGGCAAAGCCAAGCCTATGCTGTTGGAGCCGCTCCAGATCTAGGGGCTGTGCGTGTCCACGCAAAGGGCGCCCCCCGTTTTAAGCGGGGAGTGGTCATTATGAAAGCCACCCTGGCTTCTGATTTACAGAGGTACCTAGTGCTGCGTAACCTCCAGGTTACAGAATCTTCGGGTTACAGCCGCGGCAAACCCAGTAGTGGATGCTTCCAGGTTTCGCCGTGCGTGCATGCACAGGAGTGCTCAATCGCGCTGTGTGCATGTGCAGAGGGGCACCTCTGGTTACGAAGTTTTCAGGCTACGGCAGGGCCTCTGGAACGGATCCCGTTCGTAACCGGAGGTACTACTGTATTTTTTTAAAACGTATTTTTTATTAAAGATTTCTTGGTTTACCAAAGTATGTGCAATGTCTCTTTTTTCGAGTTACATTTTCTACAGACCAGTTTCATTTGTTGAGACCTTAGTGTTACATTAGGAAGAAAAGGGGGAAAGAGGTGGAGGGGGCCATGTTGTGTGGGGGTGGAGCTGGGTGGCGATGTTTCTATTTTACTTTATGTGTGGGGTTTTGTGTCAGCGTTGCTTGTGCGGTTTCTCTTTACTAATCACTTGTGTTCCTTTGGTGGTGAGAGAGGTTGGGGTTGACCTAAGGTGTAGTTGTTTGTTTGTGATTGGCTGTGGTGAACTTTTCATGTGAATCAGGTTAGCCATATTGATTCAGTGGAGTCTTGTCGTTATCTTGTTGGGCTGTGTATGTGATAAAGGCGAGCCATACCGGGGTGAAGGCGTCTTCTTCCATTTGTCCCTGTGTCAGTTTCAGTTTATTGGTTAGTTTTTCTAATAAGGCTGTTTCCCATACTATTTGGTATCATTGGTCCATGCTTACATTTGATCCCAAAATGTCACTATTTCACTTGCCTGTGCCACCTCCACTGAGCTCAGGGAGGAGAATGGGCTGGCATTTATCCCGAGCAATGGCAGTGATGGTGGTGTTGGCTGTGAGGGAGCATCCTGTTGCTTCTCCATAGCCTCTTCATGGCGGCTGCTGCTGCTGGCATCCTCCCTTGGGCAGCTCCTAGCAGCTGCTGGACAACAGGTGAAGAGGAGGGTGAGGAGGAGAGATTGTGCTCACCGGGGCCAGTTCTGTGTGATGAGTTGGCTCTGAGGGGCAGGTAGTGGGCAGGGCCACCCTGAGCAGGAACAAAATGGGAGTGGAGCAGAGCAGAGTGCAAGGAGTCTTTATATGACAAAAAAGTGGAGGGGGTTGAGGAGGGTCAGTTGTGGGAGGAGTGAGAATTGTCCCAATTTTCATCCGAGGAATGTTGGAGGGTATGAACTTGGTCCTGAGTTGAAGAGCTCGGCATACAGCAGAACCTGACCCACAGCACCAACTGTTGTAAGTGCTGATCATATGTTTCAAGAGAGAGACTAGGAAAGATCCCCCTGGAGGCTGGTATGATTACAGCATTGCCCAAACTGATAATGGCAACAATCTCTTATGTGGGTGTTTTGTTCCCATGTCTGCTTCAAAACCACACAGGAAACGTGGCGTCCATAGCCATGCATCTACAGCACCCTTTGGCCTGCCTCATCATAAAAGAGAACGGATTCTGACAACATCAAAACAGTGTTGCATCATCTTGACTATAGATTATAATATTTGCATATCGGGCCTGCACAACTAGTGACTCACGAGCCAAATGGCACCTACAAGGCATGTATTGTGGCCTGCCAAGTACTTGGCAACCTCCTCTTTTTTATTATTTGCAGACAACAGATGTTTTGAGCCTCTGATGGGCTGAGTTCTTCTTGATGGGACAAGGGCCTGCTGTTGGTGTCAAGGCAGCAATGGTTTGATACACCTAATATAGGTTTTTAAGGCATTTGGCTCTTCTTACAGCCATCTTATCTGATGTGCAAAGAGAAATGTGCTCTGGTGTTTTCATCTCATGCTTGTTTGTGCTACATCCAACAGGCAGCCCCTGCCCCATTGTCTTCCTTATCTACATTACAAAGAAAATGTGTTTGGGAGCTCTTCTGTGGAATTCACCATTCCAGACAGAGAGAAGCACTGTAGCAGAGCTCTGGGAATCTTATGCACATATCACATTAACATTATAAAAGGCATATGCAATTCTTTATATTTTGCATTGAAAAGCCATCCCTTATCTCGCCTCGTTGTGCCACAGATTTCTGCACATCACATGGCTGAAATCAGCACTGATAAAAATGAAACCCAAGGAGGCCTAAACACTGATGCATTCGCAGCTGTATCTAAATGTTGGCTAGAGTTAGCACAGGAGGGGAAAAAATCTTTGTGAACATTATTAATTAATATGGTTTTCATGTCTGGAAGCTAGAAGAGGGCAGAAGAACCGCACAAAATATGGCTGTATCACATATACCAGAAGCATACAGTAAATAATAGCTTTGACCTCACTGAAAAGAAAGAAAATCTGAAATTCACAGTCAGGAAGCACCTTTATTAGGATCAACCAAAATGACGGAAAATTGTGGAAAGGTTTTGGGGTTTTCAGAACTCTTGGCCAGGCAAGATGTTACATAAAATAATACGTGGGGAAGAGAAATAAAATATAAAAAATAGGCACTATGTATGTTTCCGAGCACAATTCAAAGTGTTGGCGCTGACCTTTAAAGCTCTAAATGGCCTCGGCCCAGTATATCTGAAGGAGCGTCTCCACCCCCATTGTTCAGCCTAGACACTGAGGTCCAGCTCTGAGGGCCTTCTGGCAGTTCCCTCACTGTGAGAAGTGAGGTTACAGGGAACCAGGCAGAGGGCCTTCTTGGTAGTGGCACCTGCCCTGTGGAACGCCCTCCCATCAGATGTCAAGGAAATAAACAACTACAGTGGTACCTCAGTTTACGAACTTAACTTGTCCCAGAAGTCCGTTCTTAAACCAAAACCATTCTTAAACCGAGGCACGCTTTCCCTAATGAGGCCTCCAGCTGCTGGTGCCCTTCCACTGTTCGGATTCCGGTTTTAGACTGAGGTAAAGTTCTGAAACCAAGACACTTTCTAGTTTTGCGGAATTTGTAAACCAAATCGATCTTAAACTGGACTGTTCTTAAACTGAGGTACCACTGCACCTGACTTTTACAAGACATCTGAAGGTAGCCCTGTTTAGGGAAGTTCTTAATGTTTGAAGTTTTATTCTGTTTTTAGTGTTCTGTTGGGAGCTGCCCAGAGTCGCTGGGGAAACCCAGCCATCTGGGTTGCAAGACAGCAACCTCAGTTGGCAATCTCTGTCTTGGAACTGGGTCTTCAAGTTGATCTCATGCTATAATACCCAGCCTAATTTTTGTATGTTTTTGTCTTTGCATCTTTCATGCCATATCAAAAATGCCAGCATTTCAATTTTATGAATACAAGAAACCTACTTTAGTATATAGTAGAATTTGTGGATGCCTTTGAGGGCTATAAAAGTATATAGGGAAGTGGGAAATCAAATAATGGAAGGATTACTTCTGTTCTATTTCACTGAAACAGCTCGGCATAGGGGAATATTAGTTCTGTTTTAAAATAATCTTATTTTGGCTCTTTTTGTTTATCTTCGGTACTTCATTTGTCTGTGCAGAAGCCATCAATTGCCTTCAGCAGCATTTATTTTATACCTCATCCAGATGTATTAACAGCTCAGCAAAAGCTAACAGAATCCTTTGCTCTTAGACCTTAAATCAAAGAGAGAGATAACGAAAGGAAGTCTGCAAACACTCTTTGGCTTTATTTTAAGTGACTAGCAATTCTTGTAACCTCAGCTGTGAGATGCCCATTGAAAATCCACTTCAAATTCCCTAGTACATTGGCTCCGTGTCTGGGAGGTAATTAACTCACCAATGCTCATGTTTAATGTGACTGGCAGTGGTGTGCCCAGCAGATCATGGACGAGGAGCCAATTGACCACAAATTGGACTAAAAGATTATTACTATTCTTCCATAGTGGGTGGCGCTGGGGTCTAAACCACAGAGCCTAGGGCTTGCCGATCAGAAGGTTGGTGGTTCAAATCCCCGCGACGGGGTGAACTCCCATTGCTCGGTCCCTGCTCCTGCCAACCTAGCAGTTCGAAAGCACGTCAAAGTGCAAGTAGATAAATAGGTACTGCTCCGGCGGGAAGGTAAACGGTGTTTCCGTGTGCTGCTCTGGTTTGCCAGAAGCGGCTTAGTCATGCTGGCCACATGACCTGGAAGCTGTTTGCGGACGAATGGCCGGCTCCCCCAGCCAGTAAAGCGAGATGAGCACCGCAACCCCAGAGTTGTCCGCGACTGGACCTAATGGTCCCTTTACATTTAATCTTCCATAAGATCTACTACTATCAGTTCAAAGTACTTTCTTCCATTTACCCTAAATCTTCTAACATTCCGCTTCCTTGTAGGCCTCTGAGTTCTAGGGTTGCGAGAGATGGAGAGATAGATCTCTCTATCCACTTTCACCACAGTGAAAACAACTGTGGAATAATAATAGTAACAGTGAATGCACAGTTATTTATATCGTTGCTTTCCTAGGTGCTTAAAATATTTACCCTGCACATTGAAGCATGTTTTACAGTTAGGAGAAGCAAGTCCTACCCAAGGGATTTTGCCACCTGAAGCAAAGGGTGTGGTGTACCCCAGTCAAGGTGCGTAGTACCCAAGGCCAGCCACGTTATCATGGTACATGTATTCCTCAACATTCATGACTAGTCACAGTCACATCCTTTTGTCAGATCTGATGTTCACAATGTGAGCCTCATTCCCAGAACCATAATTTCTTTGATTTTTTTTTTTAAGGGTTGTCATCAAGATCCTGGTGCCTGTGCAATTGTCCCCTAGTTGTATCTTACTGAGAACTGATGCCATTTCCTTTGCAGTGCTGTGGCACTAAACATTTTATAATTAAATGTTATCTGAATGTTATAATGAAATGTCTTGCTCCAGAGGTCAGGAGGAGTTCCCAAGTCCATAAACCATATTCCAACGTGTCTTCTCTGTACCATTAGATATTTTGGCGGTGGTGTTGTTCCTTTCTATTGCAGACACAATGGGGTGGGTGGGTGTTTTCTGTTCTCTGAAGAATTATTCTCAGGTATACAATTAGAGAGAGGCAGATGGTATTGAAACTGCACTGGCCTTCATCCTACAGACTGCCTCTCCTTTGTGTCTGGAAATAACAGATTTTATTTTGCAGGTCTGAATAAAATCTCCTGTCATAGGTGTCAGTGCAAGCTGCTGTTATCCTCTCCTCAGGCCTTGGCCCTTTCAAGGAAATACTGCTTAAGCCAAAATGGGTGGTACCACAGGAATAAATTCCTTTTCTTTTTTAAAGGCCCAACAATAAAGGAAGAGCAGCAACTTTCACAAGTGGAAAATACTATCTATGGTCTGATCCGAGAATGTGCTTATCAGAGCTGAGTCACACATACCTGACTACAAAAGGGATAGGGCAAGTGAGCGAAGTCTGGCTTTCCTCCCTCACACAATCAGGACCATGTGGTTGGGATCATGTGAGGATAGCCATTCCTTATCACTCACTCCAGGCATAGGCAAACTCCGGCCCTGCAGATGTTTGGGAGTACAATTCCCATCATCCCTGACCACTGGTCCTGTTAGCTAGGGATGATGGGTATTGTAGTCCCAAACATCTGGAGGGCCAGAGTTTGCCTGTGCCTGACTTACTCCATAAGAACCTCCCTCATAACACTGCTTATCACAAATAAAACTGGTCCTGAACTCTAGGTACTTTAAGGCATGTGGTGTGCTGCATTCATTTTCCTAATTATAATGCTAGCACTTCAGTGCCATTTTCTAATGTTGCTTTTGCATTGCACTGATCTGATGGAATGGGTGGAAGAATCCCTCCACCAATACCCAAATGAGTACTGAGCATGCTGGGCATACTGATGGGATGCTGGCTGACTGTTAGATAAAGGATAGAAAATGGCAGAGGGAGTTTGGGTGCAATCCTAAACAACGTCTCTCCACACTGCAACAGTTATATTAGCATCCCAACTTTCTGCCAAGGAGCTAAAGGTTGGACACACAGGACTATATTCAGTGATGTTTTACTCAGAGGAGACCCATTTAATCGTGTGGTCCTAAAATAGATTATGTCCATTTATTACAATGGGTCTACTCTGAATAGGACATACAACCATGGTTCTTTCCCATTTTATCCTAACCTCTACCCTGTGAGGTAGAATGGACCAAGACAAACGAAGTGACCCAAAGTCACCTAGTAAATTTGAAAGGGAGGGATTTGAACCTTGACCTCTAAGGTCCAGTCCTTTACCACTACTCAACACTGGCCTTTTGTTACAAATCCCACTTGTTTTTAGTGTTAGCCATTAGTTTTTTGTAAAAGGTTTTGAGTCAGGACTCTTGAGCTTTTGTAAAAGGTTTTGAGTCAGGACTCTTGAGCTTTTGTGGCAATTGTGGCTGGAGAAAGAGTAGGTACCAAAGGGCACTCCTTTCTTTTGGAGAAAAAAAAAGTTAAATTAACTTAAGCCAATAACCAACATGATGCTCATTCACTGAAGTACTAAAAATATGCAACACACTCATTGCATATACATCGGCAGATGTTTTTCTTTGCATGCACTTTGGGCTCCTGCTTCATTTCAGGAATTTTGAAAGCGCCATATCTTGAAGTACCCTATTGAGACATTAAATATTTTCATCTACATATTTTGCCTGGATGCAAGAACAGCTCATCTCTGACGTCGCTCTCCTGCTTCCCTCTCATTTAATTCTTGTCAATGAAAACACCTTTAAAAATGGAAATTGGATAGTTGCAACTCTTTGTTTGTAACGGTGCCTCCAAACATTTTCTATGAGCTCCCTGTTCTCCTTACTTTTCAATTATTATTATTCCCCCAAAAGCTGCTGCCAGAATTAAGCATTAACCTCTGGTTACCCTTTTTTCATCCCATAGGAAGATGTGCATATATGTTTTGAGCATAGGGTGAGAACAAAACGGAGGTTTGCAAAAGGAAAGCGGCGCAGTAACAGAAAAAACAACATTTTCATGGGAAAGTCCCTCTCCTTAAAAAAGTAGCAAGTAGCAACAGAAGATGTAATTTAGAGATGTCATTGTAACATTTTCTGCTCTAAGGAAATCTCTGTTTCAGGAAAGAATATGTGTTTGTAGGGCAGGGTTAGGCAACCTAAGGCCCGTGGGCCGGATGTGGCCCAATCGCCTTCTCAATCTGGCCCGTGGACAGTCCGGGAATCAGCGTGTTTTTACATGAGTAGAATGTGTCCTTTTATTTAAAATGCATCTCTGGGTTATTTGTGGGGCCTGCCTGGTGTTTTTACATGAGTAGAATGTGTGCTTTTATTTAAAATGTATCTCTGGGTTATGTATGGGGCATAGGAATTCGTTCACCCTCCCCCCCAATATAGTCTGACCCACCACATGGTCTGAGGGATGGTGGACCAGCCCACAGCTGAAAAAGGTTGCTGACCCCTGTTGTAGGGGGTTATATATACGGTACTGCAGATGGCATTTCTCTACTGACTTAAATCTGACAAAACTCGTAAAATGAACCGTTTCCTGTAATATTGTATTTAATCCATGCCATCCACTGCTGACCTGATCTGATGAAAGGAATGAAGATTCATTTATTATATGTTTCAAAATCATACATCTTTCTATTTGGCATGTCACGTTCCTATCACAGAATACCAGCCAATGAAAACCTGTCAGCAGCAATTCTGAAATGCATATCTTCACAAGCTTGAACATTCAACTCGTGTTATTTGAAGGGGTGGGTGTGACAGCCTGCCATTGTACCTTTTAGAGTTCCAAATGGACCCCCAAATTCCAGTGTTTAAAAATTACGCTCAAAAGTAGAAAGTCATATTTACACATAATAAAACAAAAATCTTTGGTACCCATTTTGCAGCATTTGCTATAATCATAGCTGGATAAATTAGAATGTGGCAGCAATAGCCTGTCATTTCCAAATAACGCAGCACTAGTGGGGATTGCAACTAAGAGAGTGGAGTTCTTCCTTTCAGAAAAGAACTGTCAAGATTCTGGTGGCTCTGATTGGTGTTTTATCTGTTATCCATCCCTCCACAAGGAATAAAGTGAAAGAACATTTTATATCAAATGAATTCACTTGGGATTTGTTTATGTGTATGCATAATGAACTCTGCTTAGTTGTGAACACTGGCTGAAGTTTCCATGAATCCTAAATAAGGCACCTATACTCCAACAAGAAAATGTAAGTTGATTTAAGGATACTGTCTTTTCTAGTGTGGCTGTGAGAAATTCTGATAATCAGGAATTTAGGATCTGAACAAACAGGTATGTTTGGGAGAACTGATAATAGGACTGGAGGCCACACTCTGGGAATCCTATGTATTGCCATGGTATGCTATACAGTGGTAGCTTGGTTTGCAACCGTTTTGGATTACAACCACGTCAAACCCTGAAGTGTGTGTCCCATTTTTTTTTATTACAACCCTTTTTTTATCACAACCATATTTTTTTTTGGAGACCCATTGGCAAAAGCGCGCCTTGGGTTACAACCTGTTTTGGTTTACAACCGGACCGGATTATGGTCGTAAACAAAGGTATCACTGTACATTGGTACCTTGAGTTACATACGCTTCAGGTTACATACGCTTCAGGTTACAGACTCCGTTAACCCAGAAATATTGCTTCAGGTTAAGAACTTTGCTTCAGGATGAGAACAGAAATTGTGCTCCGGTGGCATGGCAGCAGCAGGAGGCCCCATTAGCTAAAGTGGTGCTTCAGGTTAAGTACGGACCTCCAGAACGAATTAAGTACTTAACCCGAGATACCACTGTATAAAATAATAAAGCTACATAGACCATCATGGGGTGTCTGTGTGAATTTGATGAGGTATCAGTGCTATGTGGAAAGATTGCTGTTCATAATCTCCTAGATCAGGAATTGGGAGAAATCTTCCAGATGTTGAATTTCTGTTCCCATCAGCCTCGGTCAATATGGCTGATGGTCAAGAAAGAAGGGAGATGTAGTCCAATAACATCTGGAGAACTGCAAATTCCCCATCTCTACATATGAAAGAAATTCAAAGAAAGTGGTAAGCTGGAAACCTACTATCTGCGGTGTGAAAGAGCATTCACATGAACCATTTCCACAGCTAAACTACCATTGCCAGTGTGGCTTCACTCCCTTGACAGCAAATCTAAACTGTTGTGAAAGGTGAGGGGAAGAAATCTAGCCTCTGTACTGAGTATTGCTGCTTTAATTGATGTTGGATGTCCAGGTGAACAAGAAAACACCTGAAGCTCTAACATTTTTTTTATTATTTTTCAGGGTCATGCACTGAATTGAACTCTTAATGAATTTTGGATGAAACAAGTTGCTAAGTTTTAGATACAGTTTAGTTTTAGATACAGTGGTGCCTCGGTTTTTGAACGTAATCCATTCCGGAAGACCGTTTGGCTTCCAAAACGTTCGAAAACTGAGGCACACAGGGCAGTCTGCAGTTTCAATTGAGAAAATTGAAAAAAAATGCAGTGGAAACTGTTCGACTTCTGAGGCACATTCGAAATGGAAGCATTTACTTCCGGGTTTTTGGCGTTCGAAAATCGAAACGTTTGGCTTCCGAGATGCTCGAAAACCGCGGTACCACTGTAATATAATTTATACACAGAGAATATAAAACATTGTTATGCCATGGAATAACATGTCACGTACAAAGTAAAGGAAACCATGTTGGCACATGGGGGGGGGGAGGGGAATCCCAAAACCATATTAGATTTTTAAGTTCCTAACAAACCATCTAAAATTATGTTCTAGGTTTGCTAACAACTGTCTATTCTTGTTTTCCACCTACCAAGGAATCAGTGTGTCTTGTGTAACTAAGGATGGACCTTGGCAACAGGTGGACCTTATATTTTCAATAATTGGGGATCAACCATTGTATGTATCTCCTTCCTAGCATGCCTATATTCAACCTGAAGCCTACAAAGAACATTATTGATATAGAATCATCAGCCACCTACTCCTCTCCTCCATCTTTGCTTTGTCATCTAGCCAGATGAAGAGTTTCAGAGAACTCAAAAACTTACATGCTATTATGTGACATTTTGTTTGGCTCAATAAAGGCATTGCCTCGGCAATAACCTACAACAGGCAATAACATAGAGCAGGAGAGGTTGAGGAGGAAGGGCAGTACCAGGTACCTGACTTCCCAGCAGCGGAGTTCCTGCCATTTACTGGGAGGGAAAAGGTGGAAGGGAGGTTGGTGCTGTGTAGGCATGGTGGCAGAGCCAAACTGGGGCTCCCACTGATGTGTCTGCACAGTGCTGACCTGCCTGCCACCTTGCCCTCCCCACTTCCCCTCCTGGAAAGTGGCAGAAACTCCACTGCTGGGATATTAGGGACATGTCCATGTCCTTCCTCATTGACCTGTCCTGTCATACATGGAAGACAAGCATTTGTAGTATTTCTCCAGTTGTTTCAACTCTAAAAGAAAGAAAACTATTATTTAGTCTAATTGAACCCATCAAGATGCTCTTTCACTTTTCTCAACCTGTCCTACTCTGGAATAATTATAAAGATGTACGGAGACCATCCTATACAGCTATGCTTAAATTGCACAAAGAAAATGAAATTCAAACTGCTTTCAACAGAAGTAAAGGTTAGAGAACAATATTCATGCTGCACAGTCTCATAAATCAAATCAGTACACAACATAAAATGTTAAACAGAGTCCTTTTCACGAGGATCTCTACATTTGAATTCACAAATTAATGGCCATGAAAATGAAATGAGCATTAAAAGAAATAGAAAAACCTGCACTGCTAAGATTATTAATAATAAAGCAAGCAGACAAGCAAATTTATCATACTGTGTGCATTAGAAACCTGTCTGTCTTCCAGGTTTTCAAAATGAAGTAGCCTTATAAATGAACATGAGTAATATATTTTCTGTTCTCTTGGAAAAGGGTATAAGTGGACCATGAGCAGACAGACATTCTTGCTGTGTAGAAGCTGAAGTCTAGAGGAGAAGGACTTCTGAAAAGTGGAGGGCAGGCAATTAATTGTCAATGTACTGTATAATGCTAAGTGGCAATGGGAGATCTGCTATTTGCTGAAATGAAGGTTAGTAAAAGTTGGTATAAAAATTACATTTATTCTGTTAGTGTATGTCAGAGTGAGGAACCCACCCAGATGTTGGACTCCTATCAGCACTAGCCAACATGGCCAGTGATGAAGGATCATGAGAGCTGTAGTCCAACAGCATCTAGAGACCCACATGCGCACTCCACACTGAAATGGTATTTTCCTTCAAGATTCTAGTGAAACAATGTACTTTTCCTGAGGAACTAGTGCCCTCTTCACACCTTCAAAAAGGTGATTGTGTGGGATCTGTTGACATATGAATTGGCCTAACTTTATTTATACTAGGTGGGTATATATAAAATCCCAGCACTAAAATTTGTAGGCCTGTTTAGTCCAATTTACTTTCCAAGCTGATGAAGTTACTTCAAGAACTTGCCTGAATTTGTAAACTGCCTTGGGAGCTGCAGAATTATACTCAGCTCATTATATTTTTTTTCATTAATTCCTCAAATCTCTTAATTGAACTAACTTCCAACTTCATTAGCTAGCAAATCATGCATGCATTACTTTTTCTTTAAAACAAAAATTCATAGCATTTTGACTTTTGGGCAACAACTAAATGTCAACGGCAAATGAAAATGTACCAATATAGCCATTGAATTAAACTGACAGTATTGCTAATCCAAACATATTTGGGCCACTATTTATATCATAATAGAGATTTAGTTTTTCCCAGATGCATGGATCCAGAGATAGAAAATTATATATATAAATATAATTTTCTATCTAACACCCACATGTGTATTTCATGGTACAATTGTCTGTGGCTGTATTTTCTAGGACTGATTTGATGAAATAAACAAAAGTACAAATTAAACAATAGTCTCCTGTAGGGTTCAAAGTAATGAGTAATAAAATTAACTCGTTTCGTCTTTGCCACAGGGATGGGAAAAACTCAGAAAGTGACATCACTTTGAAGATTGACGACTGAAACCATAAAACTACTGTGACTTTTACATTAGTTATGGAATGTGGGTTGCAATTAATCATGGCTGGGATGCCTTTGGGTCAGTGGTATAGCAGTAAAGCCAGAACACCAATCTGCTAAGTAAGGGGTTTATTGTTTCAAATTCTAATTTGGTATTACAAAGACCCTCAGCTCCTTGGTCCATTGAGCTATTTGGGGCTGCTAAATCTTTACAAAATAGAAGGAAAATGGCTGGAATATAGTTTAATTAATAAACTGGAGTACAGTTTAATTTGGGGTTGGCTCTTGAGTTATGTGAGCAGCAGGGCACCTGAGGTGAACCACAAAGAGGTGTCTCCCTCCTTGCCAAGGAGGAAGGGGCGAGTGAGGATCTACATCAGGAACAAAGGGGGAATGAAGATCTACATGGCGATTTGATACCCCTGTGGATCCTGCCACCTGAGGTGGTCACCTCACCTTGCCTCATGGGTGGACTGGCCCTGGTGGGCAGAATTCCACTCTTGGAATGGGATACTATTGGCTTTTGTAGGGAGATACTTCCTTCTCTCTCTCTCTTTCTGATTCTTCTCATGCAGATGTGCTCCCAGAAGTTGGGGAACTGTCCAAAATACTGTGAGACCTGTGGGAAAATTACCTCCTCCCTTCCACAAGAAGCTTTCCATGAACTGATGGGGCCACCTTGGGATCCACCCCATGGGTTTTCTTGACTACTCTTGCTAATGCATTTTGCAATAGTGCCTACATATATTACACCACCAAGCAAAATATTTCTGTGAAAAGTTAGCCTCTTGTCTCATAGAAGAATGGTTCTATGTGATGTGCTGGTCTCTCCTCCAGTTCCTCAAATGTTTCCCTCCTCTGCCTCATTCTGAAGGCACTCTATAATTTCAGCAAGTGTGAGGTTTTGCCTTACTGTTGTGAGGTGCCAAGGGACTTGTATCTGTTCTGTGTTGGCTTAATTTCCATTTCACCAGTAAACATTTATCCAGTGCTCTCTAGCCTCTGTGGCTGTCCACACTTTCTGAACTCCCTTGGGAAGAGTTACTTCATGAAACCTACACTAATGATGTCTTCCCCTGGACTTTAATGGGCACTCAGGCACCCCGACTCTTTTTGTGCTAAGCACAACTTTTCAGCTGAAGAGAAAGCATAACTTTTATTTGCATATACTCTTTCTGTGCCCTGATAGCTCTGGAAGATCCTTGACAGACCCAAGTGCTAAATCATGCAAAGAGAAGTTTTCTTTACCCTCCTGCAGAAGTTATGCTCAGCACACTGATGGTGGGGGTGAGACAAAACACACAGCAAGGCCTGCTTCCCCTATACTGGTCCTCTACATGTGAGTGACACATTGAGAGAGCTAGAGTTACCATTGAAAATGGTTCAGCATATTTGGGTATGCTGGTCATACCAAAATATGCAGTTTATCTCCTGGTGGTGACAAGGCATAAAAAGCACATACAGTTATTCTAATGACTGCTTGTATGTTTCCAAGTTGTATGAAATGTGATGATCCAGAATTTCTAGTCTCTCAACAGTTCAGGCCCTGTGTGTCTGAGGTTGCTATTTTCCACAATATATTTCTTCTGGTTGCCTAAGAACTGATTTCTTCTGGTTGCCTCTCAAGGGCTGTCACGTGGAGGATAGAGCAAGCTTGTTTTCTCCTGCTCTGGAAGGTAGGACTTGAACCAATGGCTTCAAGTTATAGAATAATAATAATAATTTATTATTTATACCCCGCCTATCTGGCTGAGTTTCCCCAGCCACTCTTCGCAACTCCCAATCGAGTGTTAAAAACAATACAGATTTAATATTAAAAACTTCCCTAAACAGGGCTGCCTTCAGATGTCTTTTAAAGATAGGATAGCTGCTTATTTCCTTCACATCTGAAGGGAGGGTGTTCCACAGGGTGGGCGCCACTACCGAGAAGACCTTCCGTCTGGTTCCCTGTAACCTCGCAATGAGGGAACTGCCAGAAGGCCCTCGGTGCTGGATCTCAGGGTCCGGGCTGGACGATAGGGGTGCAGGTTGCAGGAGATTCCAACTAAACGTATGGAAAAACTTTCTGACAGTAAGAGCTGTTTGACAGTGGAATGGTCTCCTTCGGGAGGTTGTAGACTTTCCTTTCTTGGAGGTTTTTAAGCAGAGGTTGGAGGGCCATCTGTCATGGATGTTTTAGCTGAGATTCCTGTATTGCAAGTGGTTGGACTAGATGACCCTTGGGGTCCCTTCCAACTCTAAGGTTCTAGGATAAGAAGTCTCTGTTACAAGTTCCATCTTGCATCCAACTAAACTTTTCTGTCATGGGACCCCCACTCTAATGCCAAGGAAGATCTGTTTCTAGGTCACCCATCTGTTTAAGGAGACCTTCCCCAATTTTTAACAAGTTTTGGAGTGGAATAACAATTGATGCAGCAGGTATAATAGCTGGCAGCAGGTATTTTATATTTATGGATTTTATTGTATTCTTTAATTTATGGATTTTTGTGGGGGTACATTCTCTTGGGCTTTGTGCGGAATAGAAAGACACTACATAACTGAGAATAGGTGGGCTTAGCTACCATCCTGCTATGTTCTGTAAGTTCTGACCAACATTTGGTTTCTTCCTCTTTTTCACTAGTCAACTTTTATAGCATTGATCTCAAATGCAATATTTGTCCCACTGAAGTGATTCATATTAGAGAGGAGCTACAGATATTGAGGCTACAACCCTCACCTCACTTACTTCAAAGTAAGCACAATTGAATTCAATAGGACGTCTAATAGACATGGTGGTGATTGTAAGCTGGTCCAATACATTAATCTTCTGAAATTTTGCTGCTTTGACTATTTACTGAGCATCACATTTCATCATCAAAGTGGCAATTATATGGTCAGTAACTTCCATAATGCTATTCATTTACAGGTCAGTTACCTTGCTCACTTACTCTTCCTGAAAAATAGTAAAGTGAGTTACAGCTTGCTGTAGGGATTTGGTCTTAAGCTACATGCCAGTCCAGACAGAATTTGTATCTAGTGCCTATCAGCAATTTGAGTTCTGATGCTGACGATTTCCCTTTTCTGTATGCATTCAGGTTATTCTGCAGTTTCATTAGGGTTGTATTAGGGTTCTCAGACCTTAGTTCTCAGAAATAAGTCATATTGAATTCAATCAGACTCACTCCCAGGTGAGTGTGATTACGATTGCAGTCTTCAGGAGCAATCCCATACACAAGAAGCTGATGTAAAGCTGGTGTAAGTTATGCTTAAGACCCGCCAAGCTCAGCTCAGCCAACTGGGTCCTGGCTGAGCTGGGATGAGGAAGATACGCAAGTGTATCTTCTGCTGAGACAAGAATGAAGGAGTTAACCCAACATAGGTCAACTAAAGAGATAATAATTTGTAGTAAATAAACCAGACACAAAGAATCAATTAAAAAAAAAGAAATACCTAAAGGAGAAAGCCTTTATGCTGTTATAATTAAATACTCATTTTATTTTAGTTTTTCTACCAAACCTTAGTCTTTAATAAGTCTCAAGACATATTGGCTAGCTTTTGTTAATTGTTGCAGCACATCTACCCTTCTTGTATTATTATTTTTTGGGGGGGAGTCACTTTTCAGCTGACTTCCTTCAGTGTCCGATCTGCTTGTATTTGGTGTTAAGTCACTGACAGAAGCACTTTGTACCCCATTTTTATTAGTATGCATGGTTTAATATTCTTTCAGAATTTCAACCCTCCGTACGTCATTGGACTGCCTGCAAATATATAAAATGGGCATAATCCTTAAAGCACAAAGGACAAATTCACTAAATGTTTGCACAGTAGCTGTCTGGCTGATATTTCAGCCAATATCAAGGAAGAAGCACACTTAAAAAGTGGCATTTAGTTATTTTTCTCTGTGGACCTGACAGAAAGGTTTTGAACTTTACTTTTAAGTGTTTGTCCTTTGCCATTTTTATATTAAAGTCCTTATTGGGATACAAACAATAAATCTCTGTACAAAATGTGGAGGGAAAGCGATTCTACCTTCAGCAATATTAAAATTTCAAATCTATTGTTGCGCAGAAGCATGGCTATCCTTCAACTGCTTGGGATGAGATAAAGGCACCTTTTAATGAGTCTGCTATTACTAGCTTTTAACAATCCTAACCTAATTAAATTTAAAAGAATTGCGGCTGAACTGTATTCTGGGATTTTTGAGCTATGGACCTAGAAAAAAAGAGAAACAATAACCAGCTTTGGGTCTTGTCTTGGTTCTAGAAAGCTCCACAATGTATTGTTAGCTAGCAGATGTCATGAACCAACTGGGGAACCACCAAAGAAAGGAGGCTCAGAGCCCAAGGAGTGGTGGTTAGACAACAATGAGTGGTCAGAAGGAGAAGAGGGAGAAGACTGGAAAGAGAAGGCGTTGGAAGCTGAAGAGGTATCATCAAGGCTTAGTGAGCTGGGAGAGACTGTGGCAGGAAGATGTCCAGGCAGAAACTGAAGCAGGGGAGGAGGGAGGCCAGGAGACAGAGATGAGTGAGGGTGGTGAAGAGTCACAGGTATCCTTCCCTCCTGCTGTGACAAGTCCCCCAGAACCAGAAGAGGCATGAAAAGAGCAGCAAAGAGGTTGGCTTCATGCAGGCACAGTCTCTGATTGCTTGGGAACAACCCTAGACAGGAGAGAACTTAGATGGCTGTGGGGAAGCTGGGACTTTCAGTCTCAGCAACTGATCCATTTGGCAAGACCTACTAGAGATGAGCTGCTGCACTCATTAGACCAAATCTGTGCAGATCATGTTCTTGCTCATAAAGAGTTAACTCCAACTTGCACAGTGTGATTTACTGCTGGCTCACTCCTGAAAGCAGGCCTCTAGCAAAGTCCTGATATTTCCCCCCAACCACCTCCTTTTCCCAGCAGCCATCGTACTGTAATGCTCAAGCTAGAGGTCTGGTTGCGCATAATGATAAACCATAAACTCTCCTCTCATTCTCCGCTGCTGCTATGGAGACAATATTGAAAACTTTCACTTTACTTTCAATTAGCCATGGTTACTCAGTACAGGGTACTGCTGTTTACTTCTGATCAGGAAAAGGTCTGGGGGAGCATATCACTCCAATTGTATATAAGCAACATGGTCCAATTCAAAGTGTGGTTATTTTTCTCTAAACCCCTTCCTAAAGCCCACAGTTCTTAGAGACCCACCATCTAAATATTCCTCTGTGTTTGGTTAGATCTGCAGATGAGGTGTTCTATGTGTTCTGTGAAATGGAGTGTAAAGGCACAGTGTCTTCTGTGCCATGGAGCCAATGCAAGAATATTCTGCCATCAGAGGTGTATTCAGCAACCTCTCTCTTAGCATTTCAGTAACTGTTTAATGTTAGCAGTTCAGACAGGTGTTTTGTGCTGGCCAAAGGAGTTGGTTTCTTTTGCTGGGGATGTTTTTATAGCAGTGTTTTAATTTGTTTTTTAATTGCTTTACCACTTCATTTTATTGATATTTTATCATGTTGTATATGGTTTCAGTTGCTGCTTCGTCAGAACACAGTGCAAACGTTTTGGGGGTCGAAAGACCTCCATTATTCTACATATTGGTCCCTGTTGATTCTTGCATCTGACACTCTTGATAACAGGCTGTTAACTTTCTATATTTGATATAGAAGTCAGGGAACTCCAGACCCAAACATTTCAAAATTACGAATATATAACTTGTGGAACCTGACTTACTGCTATTTGTTGGACTAGATGACCTTTAGCTTTTTTTATGCTGGAAGCACCATGACTTTATGAAACAGATTCCCATATTGATTGCTTAGCTTCAAGGGGGCAGAATGTAATTTTCTTTGGTAGGCTGATCTGAGTCACTTCTCTGTTTATATTGCATTATATCTTGTCCTCAAGATACACTTATCAAAACCAATTTCAGGCAATTTTATACCACCCTCTCTCACCAACTGCTTTCATGGCACCACTCTGCAAGCTTTATTGACATAGAGTCAGTAATGTCCTTAAAAACACCAAGCATCTTTATTCAAACCCTTCTGCCTTTACCCCGATGGCATCTTTGAATAGTTAGAGATACACAGAATTGTCTTTTAGCCACACATTCCCCAAATGTCAGTGTTTTGCAGGGTCAAGCTGGCAAATTAAAGTCAAGTAAAATGCATGGTTTTGTTTTCTTTCAAGTGGTGGCATTACCAGAGATCCTTCTCATTCTTAGCAATAATGGCAGCAACATCTGTTGCTTTCTGTTTCATAGTACACTTGGAAGATGCTCTAGCCTGGAACTGTTAAACACTTAATGAGGAAGGGAAATATAATTTTGTCTCCCTCTGCTTTACTACATGTGGGTGTTGGAGACGTACTGGGTACTTAAAGGGAGGATGATTACATTTATTGTTGGTTTTGTCTCATAGTGAAAAAAGAAAATTGCACTGAAGCAAGTTGCTTAATTTACAGTGCCAAATCAAGGCACAAAATACTTGGACAGAACCATATTAAACAGTGGAGGAAATTGTTATCTATGGTTACAGGACAAAAGATCTGCACTCATTCAAACTGCCCAATAGTCATGGGCTCTTCCAAAAAATGCTGCAATTGTAGTTTGTTAAGAGTGCTGAGTGCTGCTAGAAGATCCTCATTACCCAGAACATAGCTGCAATTCTCAACGTGGCTTAACAGTCAATCCCTCTTCCCAAGGAAGTACTCATGAAGCCTGGATCCAGAAACACATGGAAAGCAAAGAGTTGTGTGTGCCGGTCCTCTAATCAGATGGCCAATGTTTCTCCATTTGACAGTCCTGATCATCTGTTTAAGAGGGGATAAATGATTCCAACCCAAGAACCATAGGTCAGTGGTAGAGCATCTGTGTTGCATGCAGAAGCTTTCAGGTTCAGTTCCCAGAAGGCTAGGAATATCCCATGTCTGAAATCCTGGAGAGTCACGGTCAGTGAGTGTACACAATACTGAGCCAGAGCGACCAATGTCCTGATTAAGCACAAGGTAGGTTCCTTTGTTGGATTTAATACCTTCTGCTTCTCTACACAGGTGAACTGCATTGCCAAAGATGAAGGCATGACTATTAATTTGCTCCCCGGTGATTGGCCAGCAAAACAACAACATTATTATGATTATTATTTATTAATTTTTTTATGGGTAGACTCTCAAAAAATATTAAAACCTTCACGTGTTTAAGAGATGTGCAGGGCGGGGCCAGGGTCACTGGCATGGGATCAAATGTTCCAAGAATTTACAGTCTGCTGCATGCTTAGTGCTGCTTACTGGTTGTGGTTACTGGTTTCATCTCAAAAGCATATATCATAGCTACTAACTTCAGCTGGTTTCTCAGCACCTATGTCCTAAATTGAAGAAGCACATTTAAGAACAAAAAATATAGAAGGTGCACTTATTTGATTACCTTCTTACCTCCCATTCCTGAACCTCCTTTTCAAAATCAGCATGTGACAGTAATTTAAAATTGAAGGTGGAACGAATGTTCAATATCACCTTAATTATAGGGTATGCTGCCCAGTGTACTAGCCATTATTTTAAAGTGAAATGTAATGATTTCACTTTCACCTTTTCTTTCCTGTTATTAACTTCAGCATTTTTTACATTTATTTCTGTGATTGCATAAGTTGCAGTTGAAAAAAGGTCACATTGCAGCAGGGAACTTTATATATAAAAAAGTATCTGCATATGAAATTAACTTTTAAAATGTTTCATTTATCTTTTTTGTTCTAAGAGCAGCATCAGCCATTGCCAAGTTCCTGTGTGGTGTAAAGAATTACAACAAAACAGCAAAATGAGTTGTGCTGCTCCTTAAAGACTAACAGATCTACTGTTCCTTCACTTGGCCATTTGATGAAGTTGTTACCTAATTCTGAGAAGAATCTGAGAAGAGCAAGAGACCAAGAGAGATGTGTTTTACAAAGTGAGGACAAAATACCACATTGATATATGATATCTGGGTGCATACAAGACCTTACCAAATTGATCAAATCAGAACAGTGTTCTCATCTGTTAAATCCAAATCTCTGTTTCCCCTATGGACAATAATGCAAAATCTAAAAACGGTCATACCCTCTTTCTTTTTTCCATTTTGCAGAAGTGGATGAAATTTGCAGGGAAACATGTCCCTCCATAATGGATTAAGCCTGTCAGATACCTGCAAGGTTATTGTTGTTATTGTTGCAGGAAACTTTTTAAAGGTGTTTTAAAAAAAGAAAAAAAGAAAATGACTTTTTTATTTTCTGCCAGAATTGGGTGCAATTTGCAAGAGTGGCTGTCCTTTCTGAGGAGATGAAGCCTGACAACTTTCAGAATAATAGGTAAAGTGATTTTCTTGCAAAGACATACTTTTTTGAGTTTTGAGGTGGGTAAAACATAAATCAATTAACTTCACCCCCCAATGCTTTGTGAGTAATCAGTCTGAAAGCTGGTGACACAAAGGAGCTTTCCTTAGGTAAGTGGAAATAAATGGGTTGGAAATCAACAACACAACTGGAAGCTGACTTCAGGGACAAGAAGGTTCAGCTAAGTGTGTGTGTGTGTGGGGGGGGAGTATCAGTCATAGGGAGGGAAGGTGAGAAAACCTTAATAAAAATATAAATAATATGAGAAAGCAATAATTCAACTGGTATTCTAAAACCAAAGAGAGAAGGGTAAAGCCCTGAACAAGCATACTAAAACCAGGAGAAAAAAAATGATTGGAAATGAATAAAAAGTAACAAATACACATATGTATATGCTGGGAGTGGTGGGGATAGAGCTTCTAAGAGAAATCTGCAAAAACCTAAGGGAAAATAGGAGAAAATGACTGGAAGGGAACAGCAAATAATTGAAGTAGGTGTTGCTTGGAAAACAGACAAGAATTAAAATCAAAGGAAGAAATAAATCACACAAAGCCCTACAGTCTTTTCATGGCCAAGAGGAATAACCCTATTTTAATTTATCAGAAAAGTTAGCAAGCATCCCAACTCCATATCACTGTGTCTGGACAGTCCAGAGACCATAATCTACTGTGATTAAAACCTAGATGTCTATCAAAATGAAAGATCTAGCTATCTCTTCACTCCACCCCTATCTTCTCAATCCGCTTGCCACGTGAACTCAGTGTGTTTCTCTAGTCAGTTTGGCCTTGCTTTTTTAAAAAAGGCAGCTGTCATCTTATTTTAAATGGCAAAATGCAATATTTGGGGGGCACCCAAGGCCGCAGAGTAACTTGACACTATTAGGGAGTGCCTGATTCAACTCAGACACCTTGTTAATGGCATGATCTGACTTGAGCATATAGAAACCTAACCCAAATCACCCCTATTCATATTTCAAGCTGCATACAGAGCCATTGCACACCTCTAGATTTCAGTGATATGATCTGCCTAGATGCCCCTGGCACCCATTGCTTTTGTAGGACAGAAACATGGGCAACTGATTGCTCAAGGTTTGAGACTCAGGGAAGAACTCTCTTGTGCATGTCCCATTGAAAATGACCAAAAGCTGCCCAGGAGAACAGCCACAATTTTGCAGCATTCTTATTTATTTCAGTGCAGTACTACTACTACTACTACTACTACTACTACTACTACTACTAATTATACCCCATCCATCTGTCTGGGTTTTCCCAGCCACTCTGGGCAGCTTACAGCATATCTAAAAACTTAATAAAAACATCAAGCATTCTACGTGCTCAGGTTCACCTATGATACCTGTCAGAATAAGGCTGTTTGACTTATCTTTCCTCCTTGTATCTTATGTTCTCCATTTTCTTGAATGCTAAGAGTAGTCATTTCATCTCTGAATGTTTGACTACATGATTTATGATCCCAAAATGATAGCTGTTATTTAAATGAAATATTGTAAAGAAAAATAAGAACCTGAATATTGTTGTAAGCCACATGATCATATTAGCTTTATGTGTGCACATTAAATCTTGTAATAGTTTCTTAAAAGAAACGCCATATGGCTGTCAGAGACGTTTTGAGAAAGCAATAAATCATTAGGCAAGGAAGCACTTGAGCACTTTTAATCTTGATAGATGCACAAGTCTTGCACTGTTCTAACTACAAACCCCATTAACATTGCAGACCACAAATTCCATACCAACTGCAAGGGGACAGTATAAAAAAGGCTCATCCATTTAAAAACAATTTGTAAATATCTGCCATTCATTTGATAGCATTTGGAAAACAGATGTTTATGGGTGGTGTTTAATGGGTTCTGCATTGTGCTTTCTGAGAACTCAGGAGAGAGACAGAAGAAAAAAATGTATTAGAGAGGGGAAAGTGATTTAAGTCCTTGTGCTTGATATTTCCCACTGCTGCTTCTCCAACACAAAAGGTTCTGCAAGGTTTGTTAAGGCAGAATTATTGAGCTGCAGCCACAAACCCTCCTCCAAATAACACAGCAGTAAATCCACAGCATAAATCAGATTCCTTTTTTCAAAACCATTAGGGGTAAGTAGAAAATCCAACAAGAGCTTATTTAAAGCAGGAGGAAATGCTTAAGACTGGTAGAGCTAGAAATGAAGTAATCCTCCCCTGCTCTTGACTCCCCTTCTGTGTATGTGCACACCCATACAAAACAGCATTAGCAAAAGCTGCTTTTGACCCTCTCTCTTGAAGAGATGAGAATGAGACCAAAGCAAACAGGGGAGTCTCAATATGCAGTGCGGCTGAGTAGCTAAAATGGATGGTACCTAAATAGTAGATTCCTAAATAGTAGGTCACGGTTTCAAGCTGATGGGGTCACTATGCACTCACTGGAGAGAATGCTTAGAATCTCGGCTGATCTTCCTGTTTTTGCAGCCATGACCTATTACTGTCAGGGCTGTCAGCTGCTGCCAATGATAGTGGAATGCAGCAAATGTTTAGTTAAACAGAAGTAGACAAACACGGAAAATGTGACTGCAATATGTACCCTCCTGATCACTCCGTATTGGAATCAGGCTTCACTTGGCTCAATCAATCAATCAATACAAGGTTTATTGTATTAGTCAAAGGCCATAACAATTTCTACCATTTCAATTTGCAACACTGCAAATCATAACATACAGCATACAGCAATTACATCAAACAAAGTATTGATGAGTTGAAGAAAGAGAGTCGGAATTCATAAATATCATCCGCTAGCTCATACCTAGCTTAACTTCCGTTAGATCTCCAAATCTCCTGTGCAATTTATTGTAATGCTGTCCAGCTCTCTCTTTCTAATCTTTCTTGCAGCCAGAGCATAAAGAGCCACTCTAGGTATCACAAATCTGTTAGTGTCGCACACACAAAAATGAGCCTTTTCAGCCACAGGAAGCCTGCTTTCCAGAATTAGCAAAGGTTTCAGGAATAGTTGTCTTGGATGTTTGTATAAAGGACAGATCAACAAGTAAGGTGTGATATCTTCCACCTGAGGTTGGCCACATATGCAGAGTCTGTCATCATATGGAACCATATTGTACCAGCCACCCATAACTGCTGTGGGCATCACTTGGAACCAGAGCTCCATGAAAGGTTTCCTTAATGCAGCAGACATGCTCTGACATGCTGTTTTTACAAATGGGAACCATTCCTGCTAGGAGTTCTGAGTCTATTCTCGTTCTTTCACTAAAATTCCTTGCTGGCCAGTTATGTATGACCACTTTTATTACCACAGAAGGCCTCTTCTTTTCCTCCAGACTAAATTGCTGGGTGGCATCAAGTGTTTCATCAGTAGACTCCATACTGGAAGTTGTTAGTATTAATTTTAGCAGGGAACCATAATCATTCCTTTGAGTGTAAGAGATGGAGCACTCATCTATAATCAAAATCCTTGGCTCAGAGTGGGTAAGGTATAAAATGGAAAATGCATCATTCAAACTCAGCTCTTTTTCAAGCATGAAAATGTGTTTCTGAGTTCATATTCCAATCTTGAAAAATATCATTTAGCTGTTGGGTTGTTAAATCATCTGGAGGGGTCATCAAGCTCTGTGTATTCCCAGCCTTGGAGCTCCAGCAAACCATCATTTTATTTATTTTCTTTGCTAGGGGAACTTGTCTGTGGCACTGCTATCAGAATCCCCAACTCCACTAACCCCACCAATGTTCCAATCATGGCTTTCAGGCCAAACACCTCCTTTTGCAACACATTCACATCATTTTATGGAAGGATCTCTCTGCAGTTTGTTTAGACCGAAAACACTGGTCACTTAAAAGCACTGGTCACAATGAAGGGATTTCTGCCTCTGTTTCAGATGTTTCTTTGTATGGTGGAAATTGAGTTTGCATGAATGCAGTTCTATGCATACCTAACATAGCTGGATCAACTGACCAGTTTGCAAGGCTTTCATTTAAATAATATATAGCAGGACCTCTTCCTTGTAATGGCATATGTCATGCCTCATTTGTTGCATGCACTCTGTATGAAGATCCATGACTTTTATTGTCACTGCTTCTGTGTAGATACCACAGGTTCCCCTTCTCCAGTTACAATATTTCAACAAAGAGTTCTGAATTAACTTAAGTAGTGGAGTTTTGAGAGCTTTGGGTGGGGCACTTTGTGTCTGAGGTGACCATGTTGGAACCAAAGGAATATCTTTCAAGTTTCAATGTAGATTAGCTTTTTGGTCCTAGGCTTGTAAGGGTTTAAACCAGGCATGGCCAAACTCGGCCCTCCAGATGTTTTGGGACAACAACTCCCATCATCCCTAGCTAACAGGACCAGTGGTCAGGGATGATGGGAATTGTAGTCCCCAAACACCTGGAGGGCCGAGTTTGGCCATACCTGGTTTAAACCCTTGGTTCATGAAAAGAAAAAAAAACTCACACCAAGACTCCCCTCTCCAGGAATCCCTTTCATCTGGCTGGTGCTTGCCTCAAAGTAAAAATGTGAGGAAGAAAAGGAGGAAGAAAAACACAGACCTTCCCTCATGATCTTCACTTCTGTGGTGCTTTTTATAATTAATTCTCCAGTATTAGCTGATCCTCAAAGCTAATACAGTGTGTGGGGGGCGGGGGGAGGTGAGACAGTCATTTTGGCTCAGCTCTGAGGCAAGCAGTCAGTTATTTCATTGTGTGCCCTTTAAAAACCGATTAATGACTTTTGACTCCACAGAGAATAAAACAGCACTGAAATGGTCCTTACCCCCAATAAAATAGATAACTGCTGAGCCAGCAATAGCATTAAAACCAGAGGGCTAAGCACTAATCAAGTAAAAAATAAAACAAACACACAAACAAACAAACAAACAAACCCCAATTAAAAACCGATTGGGGAACTCAGTCAAGAAACAACCTTTCAAATTGCCATTTTGACCAGAAGTCCATAGACAATGCAGTGGTACCTCGGGTTAAGTACTTAATTTGTTCCAGAGGTCTGTTCTTAACCTGAAACTGTTCTGAACCTGTTCTGAACACTTTAGCTAATGGGGCCTCCTGATGCCGCTGCGCTGCCAGAGCACGATTTCTGTTCTCATCCTGAAGCAAAGTTCTTAACCCGAGGTAATATTTCTGGGTTAGCAGAGTCTGTAACCTGAAGCGTATGTAACCTGAAGCATGTGTAACCCGAGGCACCACTGTACTAGTGCTCCACTTGGCTCAACATTTGGCAAATTCTTATGAAGGTGGTGACTGGGTTGTTGACAGAAGTTCTGTGGTTCAGTGATCGCTGATCTGGTGGTCGGTAAAGGAATGAGTGCAAAAATGGATTGTTTGCCCCAATACTGATTGTTTTTTAAAACGTGTTTGATCTATGTCTTGTAAATGAAGAGTAAGAAAACAAGAAAGTCACAGGAACCAGTTAGTATACAGTACTATGTGAACAATTAGAAAGAAAACATATCATGTCAAGAATGTTAGATAATAACAAGCAAGTTCACCATGTACAGCACACTTGAAATATGCAAATAGTATAGCACAAATAGGCAGTCAAACAATGCACCAATCAAACTGAAATATGATCTCCATGTTTTTTCTCCAATCAATAATATATATGAATGGCAGCTAAATTTTCTGATGGACTTTTTCTTCTTTTCAGGGGAATAGCCTTATGATGAACCCCTTTAAAGGTCTGTTAAATGTTCCCATACTTTGTATGTGACCTTATCCGTTTCAAATTATTGTGGTCCCGTAGTGGTAAGTTTTCATTCGTCAACAAGGGTGAGCATGTAAAAGTTACCTTGTTGTAGGGAGGTTTGCATCGATAACCAATAATAATAATAATAAACCCCACACACTCATTGATCAGCAGAACAAACTGACATAAATAAAGTCAGATTACCGCATGCATTTCCCACTGAAAGGGTTGGCACTTAAGACAACAGGAACTGCCGCCTTTAGATTTTGCTGGTATTTGAGCAGAGTCAGAAAGATTTTCTGTCTCAATTGTCTGATAAGATATCCTAACAGCCGTCTTTTCTTTTCTCTATAATACATGTCTTTGTCCCATTATTTGAAGTTTCTGTTTTTCTTTCTCTTTCCTGTGGGGCCTTCAATGGCAGTTCTAGGTGCGGGAGCTCCTTGGCCAAGATATGCGTGGGTTGATATTTTTGGGTTATTAGTCATTTGATTTCTTTCCTACCCTTTACCGTGAGGTGCTGGGGAGAAGGGGTTACAGCAATTTAAAACTCAACATTAAAAACAATTTAAATCAAATTACAATTAAAGGAAAAGGGTAGGACCTGAAGGCCATCTACCTTTTCCTTGCCACTATTGCCACTGCACATACACTTACGTCACAGAGAAAGCAAGAGAGAGGACAAGGTGTACAAATGGAACTGGTCCTTCTCTTCTCACAGCTTGCTTGCTCAAAGAGTTCAGATGAAAAGGCAGAGACAGCAGGGCCCTAGGATCCAGAGATTGGCAGGGGGTCCTCTATTCGGTTGTGGGCCTCAGCACTTGCCCAAGGATGCTTACATTTGATGGTGACCCTGTCTCTCTGTGCTCTTGCTATCTCCTTGGGGTACACTGCTCTGGACTGCATAGGCTGGTCTTTGGGGAGTTCTTATTGGGATAGACCTGCCCTGATGAAGTAGGAGAAGAAGGGGCTGGAGCCATTGGTCTTTTCATTTCTTACAAACCTATGGGTCCACGATTCTTTGACTGAACGTAAAGAGAGGCCATTTTATAGTCTTTTTCCACTTTGCGTGGTATTCAGAATTCGAAGGGTGATGTGATATTTACTATCATCACCATAGTAACCTTTATTCCCTACAGGTTTGTTTAAAAATAAGGATAGCTATTTGGCATAAAGACGGTTGTTTTCAGGGTAGCAATCTGTAGCAGACTAATTCTGTTTATTTATTTATTTATTTATTTATTTATTTATTTATTTGTCCACTACTAGAATTTTGAACTCAGATATATCTTTTTTATACTGCTTTTATAGTATTCTACTGATTTTAATGTTATATATTTTCTAATTTCTGAACTTTGTTTTGACGTTTTCTGATAGCAAGCCATTTGAAAATCTTGCAAGTAAATCAAATATGAAATTTAGTTTTTTGAGCGTGTTTGTGTCCAGTCCTTCCTATAAGAAGGAGCACAACTTGAAATAAGAGGGTTTTCCCCCCATAACAAACTTGTAAGGTAAGTTAGACAGAAAAATGGTGAGTTGCCTGAGAGGTCCAGGGTCATGCCATTCTGCTTTTGTTGTTGTTGTTGTTGTTTAGTTGTTTAGTCGTGTCCGACTCTTTGTGACCCCATGGACCAGAGCACGCCAGGCACTCCTGTCTTCCACTGCCTCCCGCAGTTTGGTCAGACTCATGTTTGTGGCTTCGAGAACACTGTCCAACCATCTCATCCTCTGTCATCCCCTTCTCCTTGTGCCCTCAATCTTTCCCAACATCAGGGTCTTTTCCAGGGAGTCTTCTCTTCTCATGAGGTGGCCAAAGTATTGGAGCCTCAGCTTCAGGATCTGTCCTTCCAGTGAGCATTCAGGGCTGATTTCCTTAAGAATGGAGAGTTTTGATCTTCTTGCAGTCCATGGGACTCTCAAGAGTCTCCTCCAGCACCATAATTCAAAAGCATCAATTCTTCGGCGATTCTGCTTTAGGACTCTGTTTCATTAGAAATCAACGAAGTTAATCTTCTTTTCCCTGAATGAAAACTTTCATATTGTACATTATTCACTAACTTACATAACACTTGCACTGACAGTACGGGCATATTTGTCCAAAGTCTTAATTAAATGGCAAGAGACCATTTAGGTTGAGGTAAACCAAGCAATAAGGAATTTGGCTTGCCTTTTTGCATTCAAAGAAGGTTAAGTCTGAAGATGGAAGGGTGCGATGGTTTTATTAAAGCATGCAACCTCAAGGGGATTTAAGTCATGAATGTGCATTTTGATATGATAGCAAGATATAACTGGTCAGGACATGACCTCACCATTGCCTTTAGCATTTATCATTGTAAACTTGTTATCTACTAGGATTGCTGCTAGAGGCCTCTTTTAATCATAAAACCAATCTCTAAAAAAAAAAAACAAACTGTGGTCAATGCTTAAGCAGTAATTTGGAGTTCTTTCTTATCTTATGAGCATTTCTTCAGCAAAGTATATAAATATCGGTCGGCCCAAGCTTCTCTTAATTTTCTTCCCCAGTTGCCCTTCGCATAGAAACACACAATGTACCATTTTCTTCCTGCTAATGTATATTAAGTTATAACTATGTCATTGTGAAAGCTGAATGGCATACAAATCAGAAATGCACACATGCTCCTCTATTCTAGGAATTAAAGTCAGGGCATGTTTACACAATGTCAAAAGGCAGCTGAGGTAAAGCGGGGGCAGCAAAGAATTATGATATAAAGATAGAATAATTACAGCGAAGGATTTATCAGCTTGCCTGGAACTACAGAAGTGGAACCAAAGAAACTCTCTGGGTTGAAATCTTCTCTTTACAGACTACCACAAACCTTTCCCTTGCAAAACTTCTATTCCATTGTCAGCAGAATCTTCTCATGGAACTATCCTGTGCATGTTTACTCTGAAGTAGAGGATGATAACATGCAACAAATGTTTTGCATAAATGTGTATGCTGGGCAAAACTGCATATAAACTAGATTCTATCAGGAGAGATTTGCATTAAAATGCTGGTGAATGTTTATGAGGACCTCTTAAAATAAATAACTAAATCACAAACGGAAATGTGGACAACTGAATTTAAGATTGGAAATTTGAGAAACAGAAAAACTGAAATGGAAAGATTCTCCAATCCTTAGTCTGGGCTGCCTATCTTCAAAGGGATCCATGTGATGAACTATTTCTCTTCCATGTGAACAATTCCCCCATGAGTGAAAGATGTCATGGTGTTGACGGAGAACACAGGAGAAGAGGAGAGGCAAGTAGAGGAAGGGAGGCAGGAAGTGGCAGTGGAGGAAAGGAGGGAAACTCAGGAGGAGGGAAGGGTCTCAGATGTTGGAGCAGAGCCTCAACATCGCACAGGAAGCTCTGGCATGGACAGCGAGGCAGTTCCAGTTCCATCTGCTCAGGAAAGGAGAGTGTTAAAGAGGAGGGGACAGAGACATCAAATGGGAATGCCTCACCTCTTCTGCTGGAAAAGGGGCGGACGTAAGTCACTCCGAGAATCTGACCCAGAGGATTCGGATGCATGATTATGTGTGCTGCTTGTACATATGTAAAATAAAAGATGTATATATGTATCTCTGAGTGAGCAGAGGCATTTCTTGCGGAGAGCATTCACAAGCCATCACACAAGATACAGTCATTTCTCTGCTACCATGAGACCAGCTGCCCCAAATTCAGTTATCTCTTTGTTTTTAGCATTTTCTGTCAATCCTTTTTGCAGAATGAAGTATAAAATTTGCTCCCAGCCAACTTCTCACACCTTTTTGATTCTCTAACATTACAGCGGGGCAGAGATAAAGCATGGCAATGGGGGCAAGATACAAAATAAAGAAATAAGTTAGAAGAACAAAGGAACTAAGTCTCATTTGAACTTCTGAATTCCACCCACCCCTAGCTAAAACAGAGAGATTAGATCAGAAAATACAAATAGAAGCAGAGATATATCATATCCTGACTAAATAGGGGTCTAGATTATTCATAACCAAGAGAAAAAAAACACTCCTGTCTCTTTCCCAACAAAGGTCATTGATCAGGGCAACCACAATCGTTTCAGCACCATAACTGGGCCTGTAGCCAGCCTGAAATGGGTTTAGATAATCTCTCTCAATCTGCAATTGACCTCAGTCACTTTGCCTAAGAAACAGATATACGACTGGGCTGCAGTTATCTAAAACCTCAGAATCCTGGGACATCCTCTCCAGCAGGACCTGGACCACTGCTTCTTTCAATGTGATGGGCATTACCCAAAAGTAAGTCATTATTATCCTCTACCCAAACCCATCTAGTCCATCAGTATCTGCTAGAACTGAAAAGTCTGATGGGCAAGGACTGAAAGAGGCTGCTGATGTTCTGTCCAGATCCTCAGGTTGCAATAACTGAAACTGATCCCATAACCTTTGACTTGTGCTCTAAACACTGTCAAGGGACCCGTATCATTTGCAGTGTCAACTGTTGGAGCTCTGCAAAGCTTTGTTTAGTTTTGCAAAATCTCTAAACTATTTCAGCGAGCCTCTTGAGTTGTTAGTTGTTACTGCTCTGGGACTGGAGCAGAAACAGTTTGAAAAGCTTTGCTGGGTGATGCACTGAGGATGCTGTGCAGGCGAAGAAGTAAACATTCTTCACCATTGACACCATTGCCAAGGCATGGTTAAGTGCCTGCACCTGTGCCCATTGTATTTGTCATGGGACTTGCACCATCTTCACTCCAGCTGCCATCTGATCTGCTTCGTAGTGCAGAGATCTTTGGAAAACCATGAGGCCAACCAGGCTCCCCAAGGCTATAATGGCACCTAGGAGTATTCGTGTCAATAGTCCTACCCATTTTGCCAATCTACAGCAAGCAAAGTCATCAACAGGATTGCCAGCTACTGCAGTTGAGAAAATGACTCGATGGAAGAATTAATGCCCCACCCTCAGAAAAGGCACTACAGTGGTACCTTGGGTTAAGTACTTAATTCGTTCCGGAGGTCCGTTCTTAACCTGAAACTATTCTTAACCTGAAGCACCACTTTAGCTAATGGGGCCTCCTGCTGCCGCCGCGCTGCTGGAGCATGATTTCTGTTCTCATCCTGAAGCAAAGTTCTTAACCCGAGGTACTATTTCTGGGTTAGTGGAGTCTGTAACCTGAAGTGTATGTAACCTGAAGCATATGTAACCCGAGGTACCACTGTACTGCTCCAATTAAACTGGTAGCTCCCATACTTTTGTTTTATTAAAAAAGCAAAGATCAGAAGCTCCTCTTATGTATCTTCTGTGTTATTTATTATTAGCCTTAAGAGACTGGGGAAAGTGGAGTTCCAGCAATCTGGATTGCATTTATATTTATCTGTACAGAAACCTCTGAGTGTGAAAGGGCAAAAGCAAATGATTAGACATGCTTGTTTTGTAATATACACATTTCGGTTTTCTTGCCTTGCTTTGACAGTTTGTTTGCGGTGGGGGGTAATGCTGCCAAATCAGAGCACTCAGTCTTCTCTCTGCAGGGGTCTTCCTTGTCTCAGATAATGTACATCATCAAGACAAAAAAGGAAATTTTACCATAAAAATGCATTTTATTTCCAGCAGGCATCTTCTATGATGTGGATTTCAGAGAAATAGAGAAGGGGGGAATTTTTAAAATAGTAAGATTTTTTAAAGCTTTCTGTTAGCCAGGATAGAAGAAGACGGAAAAGGGAGAGGCTTTGAAGACTGACTTTTATCTTTACCTTTTGATACATGTTTCCCATTCCACTTACTGGGTTCATAAGCCGAGAGTTTGCAATCATGAGTTTTACTATGAACTGATCTTCGACTGAAATATACATAATGGCCTCAGATGCTTTAGAGAGGGACATTTTCATGATGCAACAATCATAGAGAAAAACAGAACCACTCATCTGTCTATCTAAACAAACACTGACCCAGAGAATACAATATACTACAATATACAGACTTCAGAGGTTTGCAAGCAGAGAGCAGCTGTCCAGTGCACATAAAAATGCAATTGCGAACCACTAGCAAGAGATGTCTCTCACAAACAAACCAAGACACATCCTACAGCAGCTTTCCTTAAGCTGGTACCCTCCAGATGTTGGATGTCCAACTTCCACCAGTCTCAGACAGCATGGTCATGAATGATGGAAGTTGCACTCCAGCAACACATGTGTAAGGCACCAGGTTGAGTAAGGCTGTCCTACAGGGCAAGGCGAAAGTCATTGAGAGGTGTTTGCATAGTGTTTGGCATTGAAATAAGGCATCGTTTCAGTACAGCCAGCGGTAAACAGAAAATGGAATTAATAAGGTTATGAAATAAAATAATGAAAAATAGCCTCGGGAGATACATCCTTTATTTCACCTGCTCAAATGAATGGTATTTCAGTTCCCTCGCAGTTATATTTGATTCCTCTTCCAGCTACGTTGCAGCCAAATGGTCTTCTCATGCATATTTTCTCCCACGTCTAAAGGAACAAAGAGAGGTAAAGTTTCGTGAAATTAAATTGGAAAGTACACAACATTTTAGAAAACAAAAGATGCTTCAGAATCATTTTAAACAGAACATCATCCTTGACCTTTGTAGTTGGCAAGCACTTTAAAAATGCTTCTTTTGATTGCTAGCGTTTTGTGGGTTGTTTTTTTTTTTTTTTTGCTATGCCTCAACTGAGTATTCAGATATGGCCTTGATTATTTTTTTCCTAGCATATAGGGAGAGGTGAGGAGGGCTGGCAATCTTTGTAGTCAGCTATCAAAAAACAAGAAACGCAGCGCTTCCCCCCCAAACCTCTATTTTTCTGATCTTCAAGGTAAAAATAACAAATAACCACCTCCCTTTCTGAACAGCTTTCAGGGAGCACCAATCACTCTTGCCAATATCACAACTGAAAGAGCACACCCAGCATTGCATTAGTCACTCTCGTTTTATACATAGTGTGCAGTCATTTTTCAGTATTGGCATTTAGTCTGTAAACATGTCTGAAATGAAAAATAATCAGTTCTGTGAAATGGCTGCAAAAGCAGTTGAACTGGATGGTTAAACAAAAATGTGTTACCATCTGGTCCTTTGTATGGGTGCACCAGGTTCAAGGATTGTGATGTGAAAACACACGGGCACTGGGTTAGGACCTGATTTTATCTGTTCCAGCACATATTCAGTGAAGGACCATATAGTATTTATGGTGGTGATGGGCAGGAGGTAGCAACAGCCCCCAGGGCTGTGGATGTGGCTAGAAAAGTGAAACAATGGAGGAGGGTTTCCAATGATGTCCCAAGAATTGTGGAAAGATGTGAGAGGAGTTGCAGGAGTTCCACAACGAAAAGCATAGTACAGTGGTACCTCGAGTTACATACGCTTCAGGTTACATATGCTTCAGGTTACAGACTCCGTTAACCCAGAAATATTACCTTGGGTTAAGAACTTTGCTTGAGGATGAGAACAGAAATCGTGAGGCGGCGGCGCAGCAGCAGCAGGAGGCCCCATTAGCTAAAGTGGTGCTTCAGGTTAAGAACAGTTTCAGGTTAAGAACAGACCTCCAGAACGAATTAAGATCTTAACCCGAGGTACCACTGTAGTCATGTCCTTGCCATTTGGTGTGTAAAGGGGCTCTGCTTGCATACTGGTGTAGAAAACTATGGCCACATTGTTGAGTGGAGCACCTGAACACACACATATTACACCTGGGTTGAGATAGCTACCAGGCTATGTTCAGGGCGTTGTTGTTAATATATAAAGCCCTGAACAGCTTGGGCTCAAGGTTACCTGAGAGACTGCCTGCTTCTGTATAGACCTGTAAAATCATGTAAATCATCCGGGAAAATTCTACTTATGGTACGGCACCTTAGCATACCCTCCAACATTTCTCTGATGAAAATAGGGACATCCAAAGAAAAAGCAGGATATTCCAGGATCAAATCAGAAACTGAGATAGCTCCTGTAATTCCATAACTGTCCCTGGAAAATAACAACTCTTGGCATGGGGTGCAAGTAGTTAGCATCACCTAGGGTACAAAATAGCCTGGTACCAGCACTGATCATAGGGTGGTGACTCAAAAGTAGCCATTTTCCAGAATGCCCTTCTGTCTGCCATGAATGAAGCAGCAACCATCAATTGCTTCAGATGCCTTGCAAAGTATTGCTTATGCCTCACATATTATTACAATATTCAAGCATTTATGTGTGGTTGTCTGAACTTCCTATTAGTACCACAAATAGAGACTCATTGTAGCATGTGGGTCTTCTGCGGCTGCTGCTTCAGCCAAGTTTAGAAAGCTAAATTAGCCTTTGCATCAAAACCTCTATTTATGCCATGCAGTTTAAGAAGCTTCATAGGATTGTCCTGCCCAGTTATAACGCTGTTCCCTTCTAGAAAGACAATTTAGGGAATGATAAAGCCTCCAGGATAAATTTCATCAAAGTCAGACAGATTTCAATGGAATAACCATCTAGCCTTTGGATTTCAGCTTGTGTCATTAGTGCTGCTAATGAACAGCTTATCATTTCATTTCCAGACCCCGGATGTTTTTGCTCAAACATCGTTTGCGCTGCATTATGCACAGTTTGGAGCCTGAAGGCTACATAAAAAGTAAAAGACATTTTGGAAGAGCAGATTGAATGAAAGAAGGGCATATTTTGGGATCAGTGGCCTTCCAGGTGTGGAGCACGAGCCCCACATTGGCATTTTTAAGGAGGTACAGTGGTTTCTCGGGTTAAGAACTTAATTTGTTCTGTAGGTCCATTCTTAACATGAAACTGTTCTTAACCTGAGGTACCACTTTAGCTAATGGGGCCTCCCGCTGCCGCTGTGCCGCCACTGCACGATTTCTGTTCTCATCCTGACGTAAAGTTCTTAACCCAAGGTACTATTTCTGGGTTAGTGGAGTCGGTAACCTGAAGTATCTGTAACCTGAAGCGTCTGTAACCTGAGATACCACTGTATATTGAACCCTCTATAGGGTTTGTGTTTGGTGAGGAAAGGAAGTAAATTGCTTGAAGTATGGGATGTGACAGTAAGACTATATTCACACCATACATTTAGAGCACTATGATACCACTTTAAAAAGTCATGGCTTCCCACCAAGTATTCTGGGAGATGTAGTTTGTTAAGGGTGATTAGAATTGTTATTCAGATTCATATTCATATTCATATTCAGAATTGTTGTTCATTCACAGTGCAAGTCAATGTCCATTCTTTTCCTTTTCTAATCATACAAAACTTTGTTCTGGTATCCTTCTGCCCGCATTGTGGCAAAGGTCTTAACATTCAGTTATTTTAGTGAATAACAGCAACCATAGTCTCCTCAGTGAGCTACAATTGCCAGAGGTCTAACAATCAATCCCTCTTCACAGAGAACTCTGAGAACTGGGGCTCTGTGGAGGGGAAAAGGCCCTCTCTCATAGCACCAGAATTCATGAATATCCAGTGAAGCTGAATGTTGGAAGATTCGGGACAGATAAAAAAGGAAGTGCTTCTTCAAACAGTATGTAGTTAAACTATGGAACGCGCTCCCACAGTGATGGCTACCAAGCCAAGTTACAGGGAACCAGGCAGAGGGCCTTCTGGTAGTGGCACCTGCCCTGTGGAACACCCTCCCACCAGATGTCAAAGAGAACAACAACTACCAGACTTTTAGAAGACATCTGAAGGCAGCCCTGTTTAGCGAAGCTTTTAATGTTTGATGTATTACGGTATTTTAATATTTTGTTGGAAGCCACCCAGAGTGGCTGGGGAAGCCCAGCCAGATGGGTGGGGTAAAAATTATTATTATTATTATTATTATTATTATTGTTATTATTATTACCTAGATAGCTTTAAAAAGAGGATTAGGCATATTCATGGAAGAGAGGGCTATCCTACTAGCTAGGAATGATGACTATGCTCAGCCTCTAGAGTTGGAGGCATCAATGTTTCTGTACCAGTTGCTGGAAACCTCAGGTTGGAAGAATGCTCTTGCACCAGCATGCAGGCTTGCCATTGGCTTGATCCAGCAGGATCTTAGGTTTAATGATTCCCCACAGACTTAGAAACATGGCTCGTTTGAAATGTTGCAGAAATTATTACACTATATTTTGTTGGCATTTCAAAACATTTCAATGCTAGAAGAACACTAAAAATCCATTTCTCAATTAACTGCAAAACCAGTGGTACATTATTTTTTTTTACTTCCCACTCTAAATTTAACATTTTTGTTTATATTTTTAAGAATGGGGAAATCTGACTGAAATGATTAACTTCATCTACATAGGGATTTATCAACTGTATGGCTGCCTGTAATTATAGGTCAACAGATTGCTTTGTGTCATGATTTTGTGACCCTTGCTTTAGTTGTTGTGTGACTCTTGGTTTAGTTGCTAAGTAAAAAAAATTAGTATTTCTTCATTAATTTAAAATGCTATCCTGACTTTTCACCACCAAAGTCTTCAAGGCAGCTTACATTAAACTAAAAATCACAATAATAAATACAACCAAGACAGAACTATAATTTCTCCCTATTAGTCCTTGACAGGCCTTGTCTCTTGTCAGCTCTGCCGATTTGAATAATTTATTGCAAATGCACATGCTAAGGTAAAGATGAATTCACCATTGTAGATTAGCAGTTATAACACTGTCGTTGAGCCAAAACACTCCATAGGTATCATCCAAATTTCATTGTGTGAATTTTTGATGTGGCAAATACATTATCTAAGGATTATATTAGTACCTTGGATGTCAAACAGCATGGCTCTCGAACAAATTGGCTCCCGAATACTGCAAACCTGGAAGTGCATGTTCTGGTTTGCGAACGTTTTTCGGAAGCTGAACATCCAACACAGCTTATGTGGCTTCTGATTGAGTGCAGGTAGCTCCTGCAGCCAATCATAAGCAGCTCCTTGGTTTTTGAACTGTTTTGGGAGTCAAACGGACTCCCAGAATGGATTAAGTTCGGGATCCAAGGTACTACTGTACCTTTCGCTGTACAGTGGTACCTCGGGTTAAGAACTTAATTCATTCTGGAGGTCCGTTCTTAACCTAAAACTGTTCTTAACCTGAAGCACCACTTTAGCTAATGGGGCCTCCTGCTGCTGCCACGCCGCCTGAGCATGATTTCTGTTCTCATCCTGAAGAAAAGTTCTTAACCCGAGGTAATATTTCTGGGTTAGCGGAGTCTGTAACCTGAAGCGTATGTAACCTGAAGCATATGTATCCCGAGATACCACTGTATAGCGAAAGGTAGCCAGGGTGGTAAGTCACTCATAGTGTGTGCTGGTGAAGCTCCTCACTGGCTCTTCCTTTTATCTTCCATTTCCCTCATTGCTAGCCTGGAAGACTAGCCCATGTTCCTCTAACAGCAATGGTTCAAGCTCCCTGCTAGGGATGGGCAAATATGTCAATTTTTGTTTCTCTCCATTTCTTATTTTTTCAGTACTCAGTGTCCCATGAAAATTCATCAGCATTTTGTGAATGTCTCCCAACATACACATTTCTGTATGCAATTTCACACAATTCTTTTATTTTTTACAAAGCAAATTCCTCTAATATAATTAATTAGTACATGCTATTTTTATGTACGCTTTACCCCAGTGCTTTAAAAAAAAAAATGTTTAGGGGTACTCTCATTTTGACTCAATAAAATCACCATAAATGCTCGCTTCCATCTGAGACTCAGGAAACATCGTGACAGGAAATGAGGCTGCCATTGGGGGTAGCAATGGAAATGATGATTCACCATGCTAGATTCACAAAATGTTTAGGGGTATGCGTACACCTGCATCCCCCCCCCCCAGAAAAAAGCACTGCTTTACCCTCATAAATGCATGTTTTTTCTGGAGAATGGTGCTGAAAAAATCAGAGAAATGTGAATTTGAATTATGGCTGTGTTTAGATTTTCACAGTTTCAGGAAGTGAAAATTTAAGTCGGAAGGAAGTATTCATCTGAGAGGTTTTTTAGAAAGGCCTGGGGAAGGATATGTATTCTGTCATTCAGAGAAAAGTAAGTCAAAAACCCCCACTAGTTGACTCAAATTGTTTGAGTATGCCTGAACGCAGTCCTTGGCATCTGAGAGGTGTGTCTCTATTGTTTAATAATGTATGTGCATACAACCCAAATATAGAAAATCTATTCAATATATTTCCAGGATATATTACCATAAGTTCCAGCAGACTGAAAAATACAACCCCCTATGTCAGGCTGCTATTCCATTCTATGTTTTGCAGCGCGTCTTCTGAGAGTTGGAAATGGTTCTCTCAGAAGGAGGACTGAATAACTGCGATGTTGAATATGGTTTTGTTGTAAATTCACCACAGGCCAAATACCAAAGATCCAAGGATTAAATTATAGATGAAGCAGGCAGTAAGTTATATATATATCTATTCCTATATAAGCAAAAGTACGAGGAGAAGCTACAAACCAGCACATATAATATAAGTAATTGCATCTGGTTTTAGTTGCTTCATAAAACAATGAAGGTTTGAAATGGTGATTTATGAAATGATACCACTTCCCTTTGGTCTCAGTTACCTCTCATCTATGAGAGTGCTGCTCCAACAGAAGCAGAAATTATTTTCATTATAAGTCCTTATTCCAGAGTCGTGCCTAGCCTTGATAAGGATAGCTCTACACCTTAAGTTGCCACGTTGAGTGTGGAGGACAGCAGAGGAACACCACACTTTGTTTACGCTGGAGCAATTGGAATAGAGTTTATTCACCAACAGATATGGTTCCAGCCCCTACCTCTGAGGTAAAAATTCACTGAAAGGACTACCTCCATTAGAAACACTCATATCTTAAAAGCTGGATTTTTCTTGGCAAAAAACTACTGCTTTTAATTATTAGCAGCTAGCCTGTGCATATAGCATGAATACTATTTTCTTTTTCTGATCAGTCACCTTCTGAACTTCTTCTCCGCAGCTTTTTTAAAAAGGTACGTTGCAAAGCAGCAAAACCAGACAGCATGTGCTCTCCCCTGCTGCTTTCTGGATCACAACCATTGTTGTTATCCAAAAGAAATAAAAAGAGTAAAACCCAGATATGACACACCATTTAAAAGTATGGTAAAATAACAGTGCATCACATACTGAAGAAAGTATGCCAGAATGGACATCTCATTTTTATGGTTAGTGTTACTATTTTTTTTTTTTAAAGAGAGATGCAGTGTGAAAATCTGTTCCGCCAAGTCTTGCTGCTATGTTAAGTGTAGTTCTGTTGAAAAGGATGGTGCATTGCACCATTAGTGAATATCGGTCTAATTAGATGTTATGATTGAATATCTTGGGGCCCAAGTTATACTGTGAACCCAGATGGGGTGGCAGATGATCAGGGATGGGGAATTTGGCACCTTCTGGTGGTTGCTACAGCATCCAACATCCTTGACCATTGGCCGTGCTGCTTGGGACTGATGAGAGATCAATTCCCAACCACATCTGGAGAGCCACTAGTTCCCCTGCCCTGCATTAGGTTCGTGTTACTGTGGCTCACTGCTGAATATGTACATCCTTTCTTTCTCAAATCTCCTGGCCCAGCTGCTTTTCGCCTAGCAAGTGAAAATTGCTTTAGTGGCAAACCGCAGAATGATGGAAAAGTCAGTACCTCCCTAGCATGTGCTCAGTTTTACTTTTATTCTAGGGCTTTGGACAAATTTGCGAGCACCCGCACTGAACCCCATCCCAAAGAATGAACCCAGAGACTGAAGTATGGGTTCAAATTGGCCACAACTTTATTGAACTTCAGAATGTGGGAAACTTGACATAGGCCTTGGCGTGTAACCCTCTCGGCCTGTCCGGGACTGAGGATGTGGAGGGCAATGAGGTGCAGTGGGAGGGGACTGTAAAGCACAAACTTACACAGCTTGCCCTCCCACCTTACCTCAGCCGGGAGTTTGACCTACATGCCGCCACTCTAGGGCCAGGGACTCCCTCAAACAACCCTTTAATGGGCTCTGCAAACGCCGCCGTGTGGGGGTTCATGAAATGCCTCCCCCCAACTTGAAGATACAGTAGACTAAAGTATACCTTGCCAAGGCCCAAAAACTGCCACCCGAGGCCCTAAGGGGCCTTGCTGCCAAGAAACCCACAGCTGAAGAACAAACACCTGTCCACCCAACCTTTGAACCCTTGGCGCAGGTCATGCAGCCAAATCTCATTTCCCTGGGGGGGGCTCTTTCCCCTGGCCCTTACCCCACCCCCCTTTGGCCATCCATTGTCCTCTCAGGCCAGGGATGGGACAATAGCCACCCTAACCCAGATGGGAGGCACCAGACCAGGCAAGCCCACTCGGTGTCGCAAACCCCGCCCACCTGTTGGGAAGGGAGGGCGGAAACTCTGGTCCCAAACCATTGGGTGATTTTGGTTAATCCAGAATTTGCCTGGAGTAAACCAAGGCAGCTCCAGATTGCCCCAGAGTTGTCCACCCAGAGCAATCCAAGGATTCTAAAACAGGGACTCATAGAATGACTGCATACTTAATCATGGTTTTAAATGTGGGGAGAAGTAGACACAGGCAGAGATTTTGATTTTCTCCCACCACATGTTTTTAAATGGTGGACTTTTACAGGGGAAGAAAACTATTGAGAAATTGGAGATTAGGTTTTGGCACAGCACTATTCTTAACACGTGGGTCATGGCACTGTCACATCAAATTGACCCACAGTTGTGGCAAAGCTTGCGGGAAACAGTACACCAGTAGTTGTTACATGCCAATGTGTTCAGGATACACTGAATTATTTGCTGAGATTTTCCTCCCAATTTGCTGTATAATACAAAGGGAGAGAAATGAGTTTAATATCAACAGAGTGCTTTTGTGGTTTCACCTATAAATAGCTGACTGCACATTTCAGCACCCTCTTTCACTGAAAAAACATCTATTACATACACTGCTTTTAAGTGATATGCTTTTTGATTTACAGAAAAGGGAAGAAACTCACCCACTCTAACTTGCTTCTCCCTTTTTTCCCTCTGCTGGAAAGAGTAACTCAGTAAAGCAACAGTTTTATATGGACTAATAGAATAGCTCAACAAATTCATTCACTAAAGCTGAATAGCTCAGTTGGTTAGAGAGCATGGTGCTGATAATGCCAGGGTTGCAGGTTCGATCCCCATATGGGGCAGCTGCTTATTCCTGCGTTGCAGGGGGTTGAACTAAATAGTCCTCAGGATCCCTTCCAACACTATGATTCTATGAAGTTTTTGCCCCATTTCAGGATCTCCTTTGGTGGAGGTGCAGAGCTCCTGAATGAGCAAGAGCTTCTCATCCACCTCAGCAATGGGAGATACAATATACCTCCTCAGGCATCCATGGCAATTGTGTGAAGGGGCTCTAATGAATGGGCTGGGTAGTCCCATTACATCCATTGACCACACACCCTCCCATGGCAACACACACCCAACAGGAGAAGGTCTTCAGGGATCAGCACCTGCCAGATGCTTGAAAGAGGTGTTGGAATCTAGGGAGCAGGCTTATCTGGCTTGTTCTTGAGAGCCTCTTTATGTGTGGAAGTCAAGTGTCTGAAGAGAGATTGTACTGATATACTAACCATCAGTAGTAGCTGGCATAGCAGCATGGGTGGGGCTGCATAGCTGCCCTGGCTTTGCATAGCTGTGCTGCTGGTTGTGGTTATCAAGAGGGGCACCACGCTCTGCTGTCACACCTGCATTGTGCTGAGCTCCCTACTGCCTTGCCCCTCTCTGTCAGCGATTGGCTGGGTAACAAGGAGTGGTGGGAGGCAGCAGTTGGGGAACCCCCTGTGGGAGCCACTGAGTGGGAAGGCTCAGAGCTTGGGGAGTGGTGGTGGGACACTGAAGACAGGTCAGAGGATAAAGGGGGGGGGAGGAATGGTTGGATACTGAAGAGGCAACAGGCTGTATGTATGTATGTATGTATGTATTATAAGCAATGGATTACTGAGAGATTTAATGATAGTGAAGTTTAGATAATAAAAAGATATGTATTGTAAAACAGCTTGTAAAAAGAAGTAAAAAACAAAGGAGAGGCGGGAAGAAGAATTTTTTGCTGGAGAAAAAGTTGTATATTTCAATAAATGTGTTGGAATATTTTTGAAGATTGAATAAAACTTTTGTGCGTGTGTATATAATTAAATTTGTATACTGCCCTAAACCCATATATCCCATAAAATCATAACATGAAAAACAGAAAAACAACAACAACCAAATAATCCCCCTTACACAACACTTATTAGATGATGATGATGATGATGATGATGATGGTGATGATGATGATGCTCATCTGATGGGGTTGCCCTAGCCACTCTGGCCAGCTCCTACCAAAAAATAGTAAAAACACAATACAACATCAAACACTAAAAAGGGCATTGGATGTCAGTGAGTCAAAGGCCTGGTTAAAGAGGAACGTTTTTGCCTGGTGCCTGAAGGTGTATAATTATAATGAAAGGGCAGAAAGCAGTTCAGACCTTGCAGATGAAGCCAAGCAGGAGAGAATAGAGGCTGTCTCAGGAGCTTGCCATTCCTACTGTACTAAGCTGCCTTCTCCCCCTGTCTCCAAGGACACAGAGGGCTGTGCATGTAGCACAACAAAGAGCACAGTCCCTCCCCTTGCGTAGTTTGAGTTTGCTTGGGAAACATCTGACTGAGGAGGAGGAGATGTGGAGGGAAGTTGAGGCAGAGACCTTCATTTCTGACAACTGTGTTGTATAGGCCAGTCCTGTCTGGAGGCCTCTCTGTGCTGTATGCTGTTGTCTTGAGTAAAGAGTTAACTTTTCCACTTGTCTCTGCATCTTGAGTGCTGACCTGCATCTGAACCAGCCCTGACACTTTCCCTCTCAGTAACCAGCAGAGGCACATGGGCTTGGGATGCCTGGTCAGCAATGCCTGCAGCACCTGCTACTGCCAACAGTGCACACTAGCACAGCAGTTTCTAACACGCAAGAGAATGCAGAGAAGCATTGTATCAGAGCTAGCTGAGGTCAGGGCAGAAGGCGACCATTCCAGATTCTAGATCTGGGATGAGAAACTGCAGACTCTCCTAGCGACTGTTTCATGGACAGCCCCCAATTTACAGAAGCCATCACACTTTCTGATTTGACCTTGGAATGTCCCACTTTTCCTTAGGACATCCTTATTTCAATCAGAGAAATGTTGGAGGGTATGGTAGGATGTCCCTATTTTAATCAGAGAAATGTTGGAGGGTATGAACTTGTGGCCCTCCAGATGTATTTGGTTATATTAACTTCAGCCAATGGTGCTCAGTCACTGAAGTATCAACATTATGAAACAAGCTTATCACATATGAATTTACACCAACAATTCAAGTCTGGCCAGCAACCCACTACAGTCCCAATTACCCAGGAATTTCAAAGAACTGGTGTTTTCCATCCTGCTGTATTGGTTGACGTCTGTTCTGCTGCTCTTGCATTTTTGTTTAGTTAACTGATGATTTTAACGAAGTGTCTATTACTTCAAGTTGTGATATTTTATGTAACTCACTCTGGGATCATTTGGTGAAGGGCAAGCTGTAAGTATTACTAATAAACTCTGCCTGCTAATTGCAGGCTGATATTGTACACCCTCACCTCTTTTTATGCTTGAAGAAGTTTCTGCAGCCAGAGCACAAACATTCTCAGGTGTTTCAGTAAGCAAGGCTGCATTTACACTGCAGTTTATTCTGTTTTCCTGAAGTTTCTGTAACTTATACTTGAGCTTTCACGTTTCCAGAAAAAATAACGGAATGGAATGGAATATAATGCAAGGTGGAATATAATGCAACTCATTTCCATGTTATTTGATTCTTGAAAAATTCCATTTGTGGCCTCTTCAACTTGGAAACCATGAGAGTTTTATATGTCAATTTTCTTGCCTTTTCCATGGGTTCACGCTGCAGCTGCTCACAAGATGAGCTGTGAGGTACATGCACTACACTGTCTGACTATTTCAAGGCTTGCACCCTGTTTTGGTTTTGCTTGATGAAAAAGCGTGCCAGTATTTTGGCACAGAAAGTCATGCTGAGAAGGTAAAGTCTAGAAGAATGGCAGAATGTAGAGAGCGAGAGGGAGGGGGGACGGCATAGATGAACTGTATGTGCAATTCATATTTACCACAACATGGCAGTGTAGTAGTCAAGATGTCATGGAACAGGTGTGTGCTGTGTGAAAGGAACAAGAGAAGACAAGACAGAAGCACTAGCCTTATAATCAGTTAAACTATTGCAGTAAACCCCATGTGTGACTGTAGCCAAATATTCCAGTCTCAAATGCTGAGTCCCTAAAGCTGTCTTGACAGAGCTTTGGTGCCCAACAGCATAGTGTATCTTGCAGACCACCACGAGCATTTCAGCTGTAACGAAAACTCATTTTTTTCAGCTGTTCACAATGCTTCTAGATTGCTCTCTCATAATGCCTCTGCCATCATGCTGGAACATGAATCCAGTGTGAGAAAACTAGAGTCCAATGAACCTGAATGTTGAAAGAGTTTCAGGACAAGGACAAAGGAAAGTACTTATTCACACAGTACAAAAAACCCTGAACTTCACTTGCAAAAGAGGTAGTGATGACATCCAATTTAGAAGACTTTAAAAGAGGATTGGAGGATTTAATACCTCCCTAAGAGCCAGTGTGGTGTAATGATTAGAGTGTTGGACTATGACCTGGGAGTGCAGGGTTCAAATCCCCACTCAACTATGAAGCTCAATGGGTGACCTTGGAACAGTCAGCATATCTTAGCCTATTCTACCTCACAGAGTTGCTGTGAGGATGAAATGAGGAGGAGGAGAACCAGGGATTGAACCTTTTATGGTCCATTCACCTTATCATTGTCTAATATGGATATGATTCCAATAATATTACTTCAAATACGCATTTTTGTTTTCTTGTCTCTTTGACAACAAATGTCCCCAAACTGTTTGCTTCATCTTTGCACTGCTTTTCATCTTCAGTGTTTATTAACATAAATACGAAATAAATCTCCTGCTTTGATTTCTGACAATTTGAATGTCTTTTATTGAAGTGAGCAAGTTGTTGGCAGGATAAGGGACTGTTTTGTACAGCTGCCTTTGAACATGTTCAGAGCATGAGTGTTATCAGATGATAATTTAAGGGGAGATGTATCCTATCTTTTTTTTTTTAAAGGACACATTTCAAAATTACTTTTCAAAGTATCAAGCTACAAATGGAAGTGTATCTGAAACATCATATGAAATATTAAAAATCCTCAAAGTGAAATGCCAAATATATGTTTAAACCTGCATAACTGACAGGGAACAAAATATTAAACATAAAAATAGAGATAAAAGTAAAAGACAAAAATATGATACAACTGAACAAAACACCATCATTAATAACTAAGTAAAATAACAGAATTAGAAGCTGCATCCACAATGTATAGTAATTTATCTCAAATAGATTCTTAGAAATCATCCACATAAAAACCTCATTCTTTCACAGTCTCACCAGCCATGCAGATCTCACAGCTTATCCCCAACCAAAAGGATCCAAAGAACTGCAGTGACTGTTGTCCCTATGGTTCTTCTCCTTCTCCTTTTCCTCCTCACTTTCTTTTCAGCATATATACACAGCCTTGCTATAAAAAGCATGTAGAAATCAAGGGTACAACCTTGGATAGACCAAACAGGAAGGGAGGAACAGTAGTATTATATGTAAAGGATGTGTACACTTGTGAAGATATTCATGGCCTCACACATGGAAGACAGATTGAGTATATATGGGTTTAAAAAATGTTACATAGGGAAACAACAGTTACCTTACTGTGAGTGCCTGCTATAGACCTCCAAGCCAGACTGAAGACTTGGATGAAGCCTTCCTAGAACAGATTACCAAATGTTCAAAAAGGAGAGATATAGTAGCCATGGGAGACTTCAACTACCTTGATATCTGTTGGAACTCTGTCAAGAATGTAAGGTACAACACATTCCTCAATTTCCAGTTTTAAAAATTGGCTCAGTTCTGTGGGCGTGGGCCTCTTCTTTGACCTTACTGGCTCATGCTAATTCAGCTTATAAAATTGGTAATGACTTATGAAAATAACCACTGAATTTCCCCCTTTAAATCTAAACTTTTCTGGTATACTTGCCTGCTTTAACACCAGAATCTACCCTGAGAACTGTGGTATATGTAAGAAGAGTATGGCCAGGTTAAATAAATAAATAAATAAATAAATAATCAGGAAGATAGAAAAAAGCAAATCACTGCTGGAACAAGCTCTTATTCCAATTTGTTAGCCAAAGAAATTCCCCAAGATACACTTCAGAAGATCTCTTCAAAGGTTATTTAGACTTTGTTTTATTTCCCTTGAATTTAGAAAAACCTTAAAGTTTTTTGTTGTTTTTTTGCGGGGGGAATTATTAGCACATCAGCAAATTCTCAAAAGAGTTGAGTGGCTATAGGATAGTTCATTTAGGGCTGCCATATGTCCGGGAAGTGATTTCTGGGGGGAATTTTCAGAAGAGGGTGGTTTGTCCTGGATCTTCGTCAAGTCAACCCCCAAATCATGTTTCTTCGGCTTTTGTCTAAAAGAAGCTCAACAGCTTTTGGGTTTCCCGGGGTGTCTTGGTTTTTACTTTTTGAAATATGGCAACCTTAACTTTATTTAGCATCTGGAGTGTTCCCAATGTGGACAGTTCTGCAGAAGTTGGCTTAAGGCAGCCTTCCCTTAAGCCAACTATAACTAGAGTGAGGTGACCATGTCAGGTAGCAATTGCTGGGAGGCCTAGCTTTTGATTAGAGGACAGGGCTGTGTGTGCTCATAACTAGGCTGCTGTCTTCAAGTGCGGTAGAGAACACTGTCCTATTGGCAGCACTGAAAGAAGATTCAACTGCAGGTCAAGTCAACTTCTGCATGTGGCATCAAGTTGGGGAAAGCTGTCTTGAGGGTTACAGCCAATGGCTAGCAAGTGATAGAAGCAGGTACATACAATAAGCAGAAAAATTCAATTTCCCCCACTTCCAAATGCAAAGGGCTTGTCACCAGCACAATGCGATAAAAAGTTCTGCAAAATTCTGACTATTCCTTCGTTCTGCTAAAGCTGTCCACATCAGTTATTGTATAAAATGAATAACCCATAATGCCCTTTCTGGGCTTCACTGGCTTCTTTGCCTGAATTAAATATGGACTCATTATCAAATGCTAGGGATGATGGCATTGTCTCTACTAGGGAGCCAGCTTTTCGTTTTTACTTTCTCTCCGACGGAAGCTATTATCGATGATGCTGAGCGTAAAAGTGACGCATTAATAGAAATCTGGGGAATCTTAAAAAACCTAATCTATTCTTAATAGTTGGAGGAATCTTGGGGATGGATTGTTTCTGCATGCATGCCTACTGATGTCATTTGCAGTAAATTTTAACTACATTTTCATATTTAGTTGAGTCAAGAGGAAAATGATATCTCAGAGATAGAAATGTTAGGTCACTGAACAGGTCGCAAGAGATTAAAAAATGAGAACAGGTAAAAATCAAGAAGAGCTAAAAAGGAACATGCAATTTCTGTGAAACAATAAAAAATAATATGGAACCATAGAGACAGCGTATTGGGAAAGAAGCTTGTTCATTAACATGCTATAGTCCTAGTCACTGGTATTCTTTCTTCTTCACATAAAGTCATATTGGTAGAATATTTATAATTTAACTGGTCTGATGAGATGATGGTATTTTGGTAGTAAAAAGGGGACTGTAAGAACTAGACTTTTTAAAAAGGGTTGTAAAGTATTTGAGAGACCCTTAAGACACATCAGGAGGCTCCTAATCTCCTGAATGAGGCTGTCTTGTTTCAAGAGGGCTTCTATAAATTTTGCAGCGACTCATTCATGAAACAGGGGATACAGCCCCTACCAAAATATCCTCTTTCTAAGCTTCAATCCCCCTATCCCCAGTAATTCGATGCATTTGCACATTGCTTGATTTGCACATCTCTTTTTTCTTGGTCCAATTATATGGCTTGCAAAAAAAAAAAAAAGCTCACTATCAATAAGAAAATCATAACAAATAGGAGAGCCCTGCTAAGTCAGATGAAAGACCCATCTACTATGCATTGTGGCAAACCAGTTGCAAACCAGATGCCTATGGGAAGCCAACAAACAGACCTCAGTGTAGCTGCATTATCCCCTTGGGATAGATGAATGTGCCAATATCAATGAAGGCAATATAATGAATTCTGTGCTATCAGCTTTTCAGAATATCAATAAACCTGCAGGATTTTTAAAAGGAATGCAATGGGGTTTGAAAGGGGAGCGAGCAATGCAACAAATGCACACTGCCACGGAGGGCACACCCTCCATGTGCACAGATGGGAATGATTTAACAACTGCTCGTGCTGTCTGCATGGCAAAGCAATGTCTACAAAACTGCTTTTAAAAAACCCCTATACTGCAGCGCTCCAGGGACTGAAGTCTTTACAGAGCCTCTGACACTGGCATTAGTTTAAATGCAATCTTATTACAACTGAAGGTTGATTTTGTACCAAGCCTTTCTCTCCTTCATATGGAAGAAGAAGAAGAGGAGGAGGAGGAGGACAAAGAAGAAATTACCATTTGGAAATATGAACAGCTTTAGAATGAACATGCTGAACTGTTTTCTTGCCATGTAAAATAAGCGGTTGTATGCTGCTTTTTGTGTCGATGGCTTTTAAAGAGAATATAGGAACAGCAGAACAGCTAGACATAAATCAGGTTTGTGCTTAGACTTGGCCAGTCTCCATCCAACCCAACAAACAACTGCATGGAAGGATTTTGCATTCTCTGCCACAACCTCAAGTGAGTGATTTAGAAAGTCATTCACCTCAGTATCATTCTAGATAACTGTCATCCTCTCTCCCTGCGAGTGCATCGATGGGAATACAGATGCACTGTTAAGTGGGGAATTCTTTAATGAAAGATTTCTTAGGTGTGGGTTCTGGTTAGGAAATTCTGCTCCACTGAAGCAATTGTCTATGTCCTTGGGTGTCCTCAACGTACATTCCAGAGTATCAGCAGAGAGTGCGGAAGAACTGTATTTGCACAATTTCCTCCCCCCACCCTTTTTATCTCTTCCGTATTAGGGAATGTGCTGAAATGTAATTAACATTTGCTAAGGTTTTTCTTTTCCCTGGCAAAGTAGCATATTGTACCTCACCGTGCAAAGGCCAGGAATCAAAATATGGCATATACAGTGGAGATTGGGGAACAGACAGACAAAAGGACACATTGATCCCTGGAGTAAAAGAGAAAAAACTCACATGGCAAATGCCTATTGACAGGAACTCAACAAGGGCATCCATGAGCAGGCCCTTGGCTTAATTATGTGGAATATGATAGAAGGAAGTGGCATAAGAGAGGCAGGGGGCAAGTTGTGTTATGTCAGCATTACTGCTTAGTTGTATGAAATGTTAACTATTTCCATTCTTTCTTCCTTCCTTTAAAAGGAAGACGCGTGTGGCCCTGTGCGTTAAACCACAGAGCCTAGGACTTGCCGATCAGAAGGTCGGCGGTTCAAATCCTCGTGACGGGGTGAGCTCCCGTTGCTCGGTCCCTGCTCCTGCCAACCTAGCAGTTCAAAAGCACGTCAAAGTGCAAGTAGATAAATAGGTACCGCTCCGGTGGGAAGGCAAACGGCATTTCTGTGTGCTGCTCTGGTTTGCCAGAAGTGGCTTAGTCATGCTGGCCACATGACCCGGAAGCTGTACGCCGGCTCCCTCGGCCAATAAAGCGAGATGAGCGCCGCAACCCCAGAGTCGGTCACGACTGGACCTAATGGTCAGGGTTCCTTTATAAATCAAGGATGGAAAGACCTTTTCAGTCTGAGGACTACATTGACTCATAGACAGAGTTCTAGGGGGTTGTATTTCTCCAGTGGGTGGAGTCAAAGAAAAATGGGTGTGGCCAGAGAGACCAGGACCAGAGCTGATGGTGGATGCGGCCACCCCACACACTTTCACACATACCTGCACTACACAACACCTTCATATACATACATATGTGCACACATGTATAGCACACACACATTCACATATCAGGCACATGTACAGCACATAATGCATACACACAGCACACATGTACAGAAACCAGACATGCAGTTCGCCAGCAATCTTCCCCATCTCTGTCTGGCTGACCCAGAAGCTGAAGAGCAGTGGCAAAGTGGGGGTTCTTCATTTGGGAAACCCCTCTTTGAGATGTTTTGCAGAGAAAACTCCTCAAAATTTTCCTCTGAGAATTTTGATATTGATTATTCTGAGTAGTCAACATATGCAATATATTCACCAATTGTTTCTTACCTGCATTTGACAATTGATGACAACTGATCTCAGTGTTTGACACCTGGTAGTATTTGATAGTTGACATGCAATAGTATTTCATACTTGACAGGATCTGACAGGTATGAAGTGGAATTTTATATTTGACTTCATAAAATACAGTCTAGTCTAAAGAGAGGGTCACGACCTTCATTGTTTTCTCAGTGCCAGAGGTTTTACAAGGAATTTCACAGCCTACACGGCCACATGTGGAGATTGTGAAAGTGGAATGTGTATCCCCTCTCTTTAATAAAAGGCTGTAGTAGCTCTAAATATTGTTTTTATGTATTCCACTATAACTTACATCTTTGGCTGAGGAGTTAGCAATTTTACCTTGGTCAACGCAGTATCTGATGTTTACACTAGGGAAGAAAGATCTTAACATTTTTTTTACAGCGATATCACCTTGCCTGAAGGCTTGCTTTTCTTTTCAACAGCCTCATTCATATACAATAAAAGTGTAAAACCTACCAACTCAGTATTAAAAAGCTTCACTGCACACAGTGCATAGTTAAACTATGGAACCTGAATGAAAAATGATTTGACATGCACAGCAATGTGCACAACATTGTGACAAGTAAGCTGATGATGATGACTTTGAATCTGACCTTGAAGGAGATAATGATGACAGTGACTTTTATGACTACTTAAAACATTTGAGAAAACACTATACTTTGATTTGGCTGTTTTGCAAATGCAGGAAAAGCTGAACATACCAGCATAGTAAAATGTGTTGTCTTGAACTCAAGGAATTATCTACACCTCTCTGAAATTTTATTTTACACAAAATTTATTGGATTTGTTAACTAGTTTTTTTGCCTTCTGCTCACATTGAATTATTATGTATATTTTTGATCTATTAAAAACACAATTGAAGTGATTTCTTTTTTTATTTTGGGGAGCACCATACTATGGCCCTAAGCTATTACAAAATGAAAAAATTAAAAAAATTCCTTCCAGTAGCACCTTAAAGACCAACTAAGTTAGTTCTTGGTATGAGCTTTCGTGTGCATGCACACTTCAAAATGGTATTACAAAATGGTAATTCCTGAGATTTAGGGTTGGAGAACTTTTGTATTGTGCTCCATGGAGAAAACAATACATAGCCAGTCTTTCAATTACAACCTTACATTATTGCAACATAGCCAGATGGAGGGAAAAGCTCGACTCATTTACTAGAATTAGAGTCAACCCAGTGAGCCCAATGCCTGAATTCAGGCCTACTCCTCACGGCTTGCTTCCCCTTCAGCACCATGGACAGCAACAGTGAAATTCACACTCTGGGCCTTGGAGAAGGCTTGGCTTGCACTCCCACCTCTGGGTGTGTGTTCAGTCCCATTAAGGCTTGGCCTGCACAGCTTGGCCTGAGACAAGAGGCTGGGACTGCCCCCACCCTGAAGCCAGGGAATGGGCCACATTTTTCAGATGCTCCTTTGTGACCAAACGCCATGGGAGCAGAAAAAGAATATAACAGGGTCAGCAGCTAGAATTAGAAGAGATTGACAGGAGCCCAATCAAGCCCCAAAGCAGAAACTTAACACATTAGCATACAGGCCTCTCTATTTAGCCCTTCAGAGTCTTCTCCTGAGCTTGCCTATGCCTTTCTCTGGTATTTTAATGTTTTGTGTTTTTTTTTAAAATGATACCTTGGTGTATTCACATATGTCTGAATAAGGATCTCCACACTACAGAAATATCCCCCACCCCCCACCCAGACTGAGTTTACCACATGACGTAGATGGACCTGCATCACACGTAAAGACCTGCATATTTTGAAGTGCTGACTGATGAAGCGGGTATTGTCTTGTATCAGGAATGTTACCTTGCTAGGGATAGGATAAATCACTGATCAATAACAAGTAGCAGCAGTTGCAATTTTGTCCTACAGTTGGCGATATTGCACTGTGCTGAACTCACCAACGGCTCACCCCAACTTCTCTGTGTCCCCATATGCAGCAGCGACTTGGCCTGAAGGAGGTCAGGTAAGTGGTGCAGCCCCAATGCACTGCCCACGAGTGCATAGTAGTAGGCTACATCTTGGCAATAAATAAGCAGAAGGTAAAACAACACATAAAGGCTCTGGTGTATTCCATCAATAAGTGAAATCTAAAAGACAAGTAATTTCTCCTGCGTGGTTTACAAATTTTGCTATAGTCCATTTAGCATCCTTTCAGGCACATGTCCAAGCATTATACAAAACAGTCAGTTTGATCTCTCTTGGGCCCTAATTGCACACACATGTGAAAGATATAACACAAACCACATGTTCCAGTTTTTCAGATATCTTTTAAACAATGAACAGTGCAATCCTAAAGTAGTCTTGATGATAGGGAACTGAGGCAGTTAACTGCTTGATCCAACACAAAACTGGGTTTTTATGGTCAGGGCAGAATTATAGAGAAATCACCCGCACTCTTCTGTCCTTGTCTTGCTTTATTTTTAGAAGGAAATTCATTATGCCAGCTCCAGGACTGGCACAGTTTTCTTCCTTATTTGGGATATGTGTCAGGAGACTGGGAAGACTATGCCCACCCCCACCCCCTTTGGCCCTACCAACTTTGGAGCTCTGATATTAGACAGGCAAGACATCCCAATCTATTGCAAATCCTCTCAGCCAGAAACTAGGATTTCCTGGAGGTGTTTCTGTGGTCATTATTCCGAAATCCAAGCCCAGGATTTTCTGGGGTTAGACCTTCTATCTCCAACATCACTTAGGGATGATGGATACCCTAGAGAAGTACGAAGTTGAGAATGCGTGACTCAAGTCACATGAAAAAGGTTGAAGCTGGATATGTTTAGCTTGCAGAAGAAGCGATTAAGAGGTAATATTATAATTTTGTTTTTTGTTTTACATTATACCTTGTTTTCTTACCTTGTTGCACACACTCACACTCTAGTATTCATACGATGCCTGAACAGTTTCCAACACACCACCCTGGAATCTTCAGATGAAGAACACTTAAGAAGCATTATAAATGCAAATCAGCATTTAACGGGCTGCCCCAGAGAAGATGTAGCAAATTTGTTTATTTTTGCTCCAGATAGCAGGACTGGAACCAATGGGTTCATGCAAACCATAAACCCAAGCATGAGGAAGAACTTCCTAATGGTACAAGCTGTTTGACAGTGGAAAAAGCATGTTCAGAAGGTGGTGTATTCTCCATTAGAGGTTTCTAAGCAGAAGCTTGATGGCTACCTATCAGGAATGCTGTACCATCTCTGAGTGGGATGGCATGCCATCTCAATCCCAGGGGGAGATTGCAGACCCATCTTTAAACTGTGTAACAGGAGCTGTGCAAGATAGCTTCTCCAGGCACCTAGCACCCATAACAAAAGAATAAAGGTGTGGGAGACGCTGTCCTCAGATTACATTGCAAGTACTGAAAAACACTTTTTGTAAAAAGAAATACTAAATTCATTACATTTGGGAGGATTTTTCACACAGAATTGGGACACAATGGAAGTATCAGTGAACACATAACAAAAGTAGTTTTCTGTATTTAAAATATCTTTAAATCTAGCAAGGCTAGGCTAATTTGCAGCCATTTCTTAGAGTGAAATTAATTCTTCACTCTGGTTTAAAGTACCATGTACACTGGCAGGAAATCACATAATGACTTGGTGCCAACAATGCAAGGGACTTTGCCTCAGGTCTTTGGGAAGGTGAATTAATTGGCTGTCACTCAGGAGAAATGGATTTATTAGAGGGAAGAAAACTGTTCACAAATCAGCAAAGAGGCATTCTGAAATTGGGGTGTTTGCTACCAATTATTACTGCCTGAATCATGAAGGAAATATTTATAACTGCTGCACCTGTTCCACACTTTTAAGAAGGCAAGAATGTGCACATTGAGCCAGAACAAAACACAAAAGACAGAAAACAAATAAATAAATAAATTCCTGGTAAACAAACAGGAAGAAAATGTTATGAGATGTGAAGAGAAATGCAACTACAACAAACAGTATACTTCTTATCATGCAAATTGTCTTGCTTTATTTATTTTTTTCACCATAAACAAAGGATACTTTTCACCCAGAAGATAATCCAGGCATAATTCACAATGCTGCAAAAATAATGAATTCAGGATAGAGGATCACAGGTTCTTCTTGTTAGGCTGGCATTTTAAAATTAGACTAAAAGCCATGGGGATAAATATGCTCAGCAGCTTGTTCTTGCTTTATGATTTTAATTATTTTTTATGTTTAGCTTTTTTTTTTATTACTTTGGCAATATTCCAGTGAAGGCAGAGATGGAAATGGGTTGGTGATGTCCAGCTCCCGCTGGTTCCAGTTCAGAAGACTCACTATACTCATTAGAGATGCAAAGTGTGGGATAATCTTTCCAGAACCAGTTGCCAGAGGAAAGCACTGCAAAGGGTTCAAGATGAGGGAAACTTACCCAGACTGCTTTTCACTTTCAGTTCAGGTATAGTGGATGCACATTTTGGATAAGGAACGGGCTACCTTCCATATATATTCATCATATTACAATATGCTGCCATTTCAACCAAATAAGGAAAGTGTAGACAGGAGTAATATGATAGATAACAGAGGTCAGACCGTCCCAGTGTCCCTATTTTTCAGGGATCTCCTGGTTTCTGATTTGGTCCTGGAATGTCCCACTTTTCCTTAGGACATTCCTATTTTCATCAGAGAAATGTTGAAGAGTATGTAAGGATGTCCCAATTTTAATCGGATAAATGTTGAAATGGTTTGGAGTTATGCAACCCCTGAGCCAAGGAGCTATGTAACTATACGACCTTTACAAGACATCTGAGGGCAGCCCTGTATAGTGAAGTATTTTAAAGATTAATGTTTAATGTTTTATTATTTTTTCATATATTTTGGAAGCTGCCCAGAGAGGCTGGGGCAACCTAGTTAGATGGATGGAGTATAAAAAATAAATTTATTATTATTGTGAAATAGGACATCCCTATTTTCATCAGAGAAATGTTGGAGGGCATGAGAGACAGGAATGCACTCATCTATTCCCCTGGGCACTCCAGCAGGCCTTCATACAAAGGGGAGGATGGAAGGCCATTTCCCCATCCCTTGCTAGAGGAAGTGTGGGTTGGAATACCTCACTTGTGCATGTTGCCCCTGCTATCCAGGTTGTATTCTTCAGGTTGTACATTCCAGACTCCAGGTCCACCCACCAAGGTCTTGCCAAGCCAGTGGGAGGTGTTTGGAAAGTGCTCTTCACCCTAGCACACTTACACCTCACTTTCTTAAGCTCTACTCACCTGCTCACACTGAAGGCAAAGGAAAAGAAAGTCATAGAAAGTCACAGAATCATAGAGTTGGAAGGGACCATGAGGGTTATCTAGTACAACCTCCTGCAATGCAGGAATCTTTTCCCCCCAACATGGGGCTTGAACCCACATCTCTGAGACTCTTAAGAGTCTCGTACTCTACCAACTGAGCCATCCCAGAAGAGCACACCAAAAATAACCAATTAGAAATCAGGGCATTGTGGAGTAGGCAAAAAAAGGGGGGGGGGGGAATCCAACAGGCCAATCAATAACCCTGACCTCCCATAATTCTACTCAGCCCTCCCAAGAGTAACTAGCAATGCTCACACTGCCAACTGGGTGAGAGTAGGAACTGCAAGGACAAGGGAGGCAGAGGAGTGGGCAGCATCAGCTTAAATATTTTTTTATTTTATTTATTAAATTAGCATACCGCCTTTCAGCCCAAGACCACAGGGTGGTTTGCAATATAAGAACAGAAAAATACATACCATAATAACAAACGGAAACACTAAGGCACACTCACACAGTATGATAAGCCACATGAGCAGGGTATAAGAAATAAAATTATTATTATTACTCACCCATCAGGCCTTCTGTGAATGGACTGCCCTTGGCCTCAGACAAGCTCTGTATGGGCCTGGGAGGTCACATTTGTTTCACAGGCCTGAGGTTCCTCACCCCTGTTTTGAAAAGGTCCATAAAGTCATACCCACAGAGAGGCTAACTCATAATTTAAGACACAATACATAATGTAGGATGGGTTTCATTGATATGCCAGTGAGGCTTCAACTGAAGGAGTCCAGTTTCCAGCTTCTGCTGCTTTCTATTTTTAGGTAACTGATTTGAGAATCGTTGGGTAAAAAGGGAGTTAACTGGGGAATAAGCTATATAGGGCAAGAATAATGGCACAAAAGCATGAAAATAGTCATTGTAAGCAGATTTTCACTAGATAAAGGATACTTTCATCTTCCATTCCATTTACATGAGGGCTGAGAAAAGTGCAATAAAGTTACGGAAGAAAGCTATTCCCTGTGCATTTTCTTAAGAGCAAATTGGCTCCTTTGAATGTTATCCTTGCTGCCCATAGGAGGATGCTTAGACCCCTATTACAGAGCAGAACAAGGCTGTGCAAGAAACCAGCTTCAGAACATAGGAGCCAACCCTAAAAGCATTTGAATGCATGACTCATTTCACACAAATGAGCCCTTCTGACCAAAACTGGGATTATTGTATAGGAGAAAGCCTTGGATCTTTCTACAGGGATTTGGTATAAAAAGCCTGCTGCCACATCACATAAGAAGTAAAGAAAATAGTGTCCTCCACTGTCATGAAATGGTTTTTGAGGAACATGAAGCTGACTGGATGGGCAGTTGATTCTCACTTCAAAACGGTCTTCCTCCACTTCACCTGAGGATACCAGGTGAATTTAAGGGGTGCAATGCAGGCTGGGTAGGGCACATAGTTCTAATCTCTGACATAAATGAAGAGTCCGGGCATCCAGAAGGAATGGTGAGGCGATTGCCTTACTCTGCCAAGTAGTTGGGCAGTAGGTTTTCGGCCTGGAAGCGTAATTGGATGTAATTTATTCACAGACCTGAATGCTGTGAAAGACATCCCGTTTCATACGCAGGTATCCGATCTGTGTGAACAGGTACGGTATGATTTGATAGATGTAAACACTTGATATCATTTTACAATATCTCTTGTACTACTTAGTGTCTTCCGTGGTGGAGTATAACTGCATATGCAAACTAGTTCTGCAGCTACCTTAAGGGCATAGTTGCTGCTACTGATATCCGTCCGTATGGGTTTCACTGGACATTTCTGAAATGAACCAGACATAACACGTTTGAGCAATCAATCATCTGAGTTGTGCAACTAGAAATAGAGCGATTAGTTATTCATAGAACCACACAGTTAATCTGGAAGATATCTAAAAGGTTAGCTGGTCTAGCCATTGCTCTCAAGCTTCACTCGTCTTGAAATATTCTCTGTGAGATATTTATTCAGCTTCTTCCTGAGAACCTCTGGGGAAGGGGATTATCCACCTTTTCTAGGCACACATTTTTCAAACATTAACCTACCCTTTGAAAAGGAAAATCCTTTTTCTCTTGTCTTGTCTCCTCTTGTTGCCCAAGTGTGGCAAATTCATCATCATCAAGTCAGTTATTGATAGCAATATCTGGCCAGCTTTTGATTTCCAAGTTCCCCCAAACAATAAAAGGTGACAGCAAATCTGTGATGGGGCTTAGTGTGGTAAGGCTGTGTTCCCACTTTGAGGTGATCATTGTCTCTGTGTAAAAGTGGGAATGATTCGTGAGTACTAATGACAGCAATTCCACATAGTCAAGCTCCCCAATGACAGCGAGAGCAATTATCATGCAAATGATCTGCTGCACATGCCCCCTAAAGGCCAGTGATGTAGTGAAACTTTAGTAGCCAGAGATAAAGGCTTCCTCATGACAAAAGACTGTCTGTCTGCCTCTGCAACTCCAGTATCTTCCTGTAAGAAGCATATGTCTCAAGAACTACATTGGTGCATTGGGATCAGAAGAGGGAAATATATTGTAGCAGGTGGAGTTTATTTGAGAAAACCTGCGTTACCGCGAGACATTTATTTAACAACAACAAAAAACATACTATAAAATATTAAGCTTTCATCAAATATGCCACATGTAATGTTCCTGATGAAAGTACCAGTGGTGGTGGGGGGGGCATAATTTAATAGGAAACGTCACTCCAATGCAAACTAATAACCATGCAATTACAAAGTAGGTCGTAGAAGTTGCTGTTATATTTGGCTCAACTCAGACAGGGGTTAGAGTCCCTTCCGGCAACGTCATTGACCATTATGGATTAAGGATTGGAGTGGGAGCTGGTGGCTTCATGCCCCGGTGGTTCTCTAGCATTAGATTGTAAATGATTTCTATGCCTTTTCTTTGACATTTATAATAATAATTATGCCTTCTAATGGTCACAGAACGTCCAGCTGCTGTAGGAAAGCAATAAAAAAAAATCATTTATGAACAAAGGAAGTGAAACAGCTGAAGACAAATGGAAAGATATTTCAGGCCATTAGTTAGCCATTAAGCTTTGGGAATGAAACGAAAAGTGGGAGAAGTGAAGGCTGTCTTCAGATCATGGAACAGGGGACCAAACTGTACAGTACAAAGCAGAGTTGGTTGCCATGCAGAAATTTCAAATTAAGAAGGCCAGTTCTAGAGCCATTAGAACACTATGAGAAAAGAAATAAAGGGCACCCCCCTTCCATTATATTCTGTAAGCTACAGGATGGGACAGTGAAGGGCCAGAGCTTAGGGGAAGAGCATCTGTTCTTCATGCAGAGGGTACCAGGTTCAATCCCTGGTATCCCCTGACAGAAACCCTAGAGAGCATAAGCCAGTCAGTGTGGACTGTACTGAGGCACATGGACCAGTATGGGGGTGCAGGTGGCGCTGTGGTCTAAACCACTGAACCTCTTGGGCTTGCCGATCAGAAGGTTGGCGGTTCGAATCCCCACAACAGAGTGAGCTTCCGTTGCTCTGTCCCAGCTCCTGTCAACCTAGCAGTTTGAAAGCACGCCAGTGCAAGCAGATAAATAGGTACCACTGTGGTGGGAAGGTAAACGGTGTTTCCGTGCGCTCTGGTTTCCATCATGGTGTCCTGTTGTGCCAGAAATGGTTTGGTCATGATGACCACATGACCCGGAAAGCTGTCTGTGGATAAATGCCAGCTCCCTCAGCCTGAAAACGAGATGAGCGCTGCAACCCCATAGTCACCTTTGACTGGACTTTAGTTATGGTATCTTAAAAATGTGTCCAAATGCATAAACGACTTTTCAAGATTCTTTGGGATTGTTAATTCCACTTCCTTAGACCTTTTACCCAACCCCACCATTCTTCCTTCCACATTGCCATCATAACAATGAAGCATGATGAATACATTCATTAGCAGTGCCAGCAGAATGCTGAGTTCCTCACATATGATACTTGTACAGCCATAAATCCATAGGCAACCAATTGTTTCAAGCCAGGGACTCTTGTGACCACACTGGAGGACTGGAGCTGGGGAACACAAACCCAAAGGACCAATCATTTTGAAACAAAAAAAAAAATGTGTAAGAAATAATAACATAGAAGTAAATCACGATGAGAAATCTGAAACAGTGAGTAACAAGAAGATTAACACAGCAGCCGCAAAAAATAAATTTAAGATGAAAGGAGCAATAACACAGTGGCTGCTTGGGAAGAAAGGGATCATCGAATGTAATAAACATCAATGTAACAGGGCAAGATGAAATGGCACAATTTCCTCACTCCGGCGAAGATTCTGCACAAGAAAGTTGTTAATCACAACTGGACACCTTCCCTGCTGTTATATGGAATTGCTCTAAACACTTTCTCGTTAAAATGGTGTTCTGCTGGGAAATTTATGACCTTTTGCCAACCAGGCTCTGCAGCTCCAGTGTTTCCCAATCAAGACACAATTGTAGAAGTTTTACTTAGGCAGAATTTCTGTTGAGGATGATAAAAAAGTTCTACCAGAGTACAAGCAGTACCTTGGGAAAACAGGGTATCTATGTTTGATCGGTTTAAAGGGGCTCATCTGCAAGGCAAAACCTCCATCTAATGGTTTTGTACTTTGGGACAGTAAAGTAGAAAGGCCTCAACCCAACACATTTGGCAACAGGAATCTTACTCTCTGTCCTACTGTGGAGGAGTGAGCCACCAGCCTATTCCAGGCTACACTGCAAGTACCATGTCATTGGGAGGTCCGTTGGGGCTCTATGTGTTTCTTTAAAGCATCTGGTTCTGGTATGGTTCTTTAATGTTGTCACTGGGCAACAGACGGACCTGCTGTAAGAATCGAGTCTGATACTAACCAGAATCAGGAAGTCTAGCTGGGACAACAGGCCAGGCCAAAATTTCCTGTTTTGGCTAGTCATCTAATTAATAACTGATTGCCTCTAGACTGCATTCACAAGCAAATACCACCATGGAAATACAGGAGAAACCATGCAACGGAGGAAACTTGCCCTCTTTGCTTCATCATGCAAATGGGCAAGCTAGTCTCAGTTTAGAGCGCATCTAGCTTTCCAAGTTCAGATGCAGACAGCAGCAAATGTTTCTTTCTTTCTTTTTTAAATAATATTTATTACTTTTCCAACAATTTAAACACAACACTAAAAAGAAAAAAACAAAAAAACAATACAATACAATACAAAAACACTACATAACACTAACACATTAAACTAACAAAACCAAACAAAAACAGTTTAAAACACATCAAACAATTTCAGTATCTTATCTTTCATTCACTTATTTCAATGACCTCCTCACACCTCCCTTTTTGTATTCCACTTCTGTTAATTGTTTCAGCAATTCCTTTCCATCTTCCTCTGTTTTCTATCCTATAATTATCTTAACACATTCTAATCTTATTTTTCCTTTAATATTCTATTAATCTATTTATACTTAATTCCTTATAACATTTCTACTAAAGCCATATAACTTCATTCCAACATTCTTCTAACATTCATTAATTTTACAGTATTTCTGTAAATAGTCTTTAAACTTTTTCCAGTCTTCTTCCACCGACTCTTCTCCCTGGTCTCGGATTCTGCCAGTCATTTCCGCCAATTCCATATAGTCCATCAACTTCATCTGCCATTCTTCCCGGGTGGGTAAATCTTGTACTTCGCGATGAGTATTCTAGCTGCTGTAGTTGCATACATAAAGAAAGTTCTATCCTTCTTTAGCACCAATTGGCCGACCATGCCCAGGAGAAAGGCCTCTGGTTTCTTCAGGAAGGTATATTTGAATACCCTTTTCATTTCGTTATAAATCATCTCCCAGAATATCTTAATCCTTGGGCATGTCCACCAAAGGTGAAAGAATGTCCCTTCAGTCTCATTACATTTACAACATTTATTGTTGGACAAATGGTAAATTTTTTCAAGCTTGACTGGTGTCATGTACCACCTATAAATCATTTTCATTAAATTTTCTCTTAGGGTATTACATGCCGTGAATTTCATACCTGTGGTCCATAACTGTTCCCAGTCAGCCATCATTATGTTATGTCCAACATCTTGTGCCCATTTAATCATAGCTGATTTCACCATTTCATCCTCAGTGTTCCATTTCAACAGCAAGTTATACATTCTTGACAAATTCTTGATTTTTGGATCTAACAATTCTGTTTCCAATTTTGATTTTTCCACCTGGAAACCAACTTTTTTGTCCAAATGTTATGTCTCCATTATTTGGTAATAATGGAGCCAATCTCGCACTTTGTTTTTCAATTTTTCAAAGCTCTGCAATTTTATTCTGTCTCCATCTTGTTCCAGAATTTCCCAATATTTCGGCCATTTGGCCTCCATATTGAGTTTTTTCTGTGCCTTCGCTTCCATTGGTGACAGCCATCTTGGGGTTTTCTTTTCTAACAAATCCTTATATCTTATCCAAACATTAAACAATGCTTTTCTAACAATATGATTTTTAAACGCTTTATGTGCTTTTACCTTATCGTACCACAGATATGCATGCCAACCAAATGCATTATTAAAACCTTCTAAATCCAACACTTCAGTGTTTTCAAGAAGCAGCCATTCTCTCAGCCAGCAAAAAGCAGCTGATTCATAATAAGGTTTAAGGTCTGGCAGGGCAAATCCACCTCTTTCTTTGGCATCCGTTAATATCTTAAATTTTATTTGAGGCTTCTTGCCCTGCCAAACAAATCTGGAAATATCTTTCTGCCACTTCTTGAAACAATCCATCTTATCCAAAATTTGCAATGTTTGAAACAAAAACAACATCCTTGGCAACACATTCATTTTTATCACAGCAATTCAGCCTAACAAAGCAGCAAATGTTTCTTAAGGGTGTGTTCAGGCTGTCCATATTCTGCAGGAAGGATTCAAGCGCATACTACAAGTTTAGGTTTGCATATTTGGTCCATTCTGGACTCAGCTAGACTAGTAAAAAAAGCAATTTATATGTGTTGTATATGCAATACAACATTGTGTCACCACATGGCAATGTGGAGCCCAGTTTTTCTCTACCTGTTTTTCCTGTTTAAATGTACAATGCTTTAAAATGAAACACTTCTTTGATGTGTCTAGATCCAGCCTCTGTCACCCTAGCACAACTAATCCACTTTTTAAAAAAAAAACCATACTTTTTTGTGGTTTGGAAACTGACTGGGAAATGTTTGGGACAGGTGTAGATGAATCTATCAAATTTGGTTTCTTCCAGTTTCTCATTTTTCTAACCTTCAATTATCTACATCAGTTTGTGATTGTGCTTTTAAGAAGAATCTTATGAAACTATCCAGCATTTTAGTTCAAATTTCTCTTAATATACATGGGGAAGTTCAAATGTCAAAGGATGGCTGTTTCGGTTTGCATATTGTTTCAGATATTACAAATTAGTCCCCTTTAAATATGAACTAGATCAAATTTCTCAATCATCCCCAGTACAAATGGATGAATGATAAATGGGAAGATGTGTAAACACCCCACAAGCAAATCAGAATGAATGCAGGATGAATGCTCATCATAATATAACTACCCCATAAACAAATCAGAACAAATGCTCTAAAGAACACATATAATATAACCACCACGTAAGCTTTATGCAAGCAAGAATGAATGCTGAATAAACAGGTTATTTGTATGAGCCCACAATCTACTTTTGCCTTGTAGAATTTCCAAAATTTCACAGAGGTTAAGAAAAGGCGGTAGATCAGTGGTAGATCACCTGCTTTGCCTTTCCTAGTTCCACCTAATCCAGGCATCTCCAACCTGTGGCCCTCCAGATGTTTTGGCCTACAACTCCCATGATCCCTAGCTAATAGGACCAGTGGTCAGGGATGATGGGAACTGCAGTCCAAAACATATGGAGGGCCAGAAGTTGGGGATGCCTGACCTAATCTCTCCCCTGCCCTCCGTTTTTGAGTCGTCTCTTCTAGACTGAAAGCCTGTGAGCAGGGACTGTCTTGTTTTTATGGATCTTTTGTAAGTTGCTCTGTTAAAATGCCTTAAATGAGTAAAGAAGTAAGAAATTGTAGAAGGCTCAATCTCTGGCATTTCCAGGTAGGACGGGTGAAGTCACTTCTTAGAGATCTTGGGACTTACCTCCAGGTAAGCATGTATAGGATTGCAGGCTTAAGGAGCTGTTTGTGAGGAGCAGGAAAATGACACAGAGGATCACTGTTTCAATATCAGAGATAAGCTTTGCTGTCAGAAAGCCAGCATGTATATATCTTACCCCCGAAGCTTTAAATCCTAGGGTTATGCTGAACGCTATTTAATAGTAAAATGTCCCTGGATCCTCAGACTGTCTTTGCTATATTGTTTGGTAACTTAGTTCACTATATTATAATTCGTGTTCTAAAATAGATTCCATTTTCCCCTGATCTCCTTTCACTCTCATCACTGAACAGAATATCTTTTTTAAAAAAAGTCTATTTAACACATTAGGATTAGCAGTGGTATCAGCTCTGCCCAAGTTTCCAAACACTCTTCCTGTTTCCCTTCTTTCCCAGCCCTTTCATTCTCTTCCCCATATAGATGGAAATAAAACTACAGAAAAGTTGGAAGCTTTGCATTCTCATTGTTAATGTCATGGATTCACATAGGTGCCAAGCGTAGATTATTATGCAGCTCCTTTCACAGTGGAGTGTTGCTGCTTGGCCATCAATAATCAAATGCCAACTCCCTTTATTCAGTCTGCAGATGTTTGCCCTTTGTATTCTAATCTCTTGTGTTTGTGGGGTGGGGGAGATTCAGAAGTCCAAATGGGAGTTACAGTAACTTTGTTTTGCAGAGCATTTTATATCCCTTCCAAACTTGACACCTCAGTTGATGCAGGTTCCCATGCAGGTGTTTAGAGCTAGTATTCTGGAATTCTAATCTTGTGGGAGTTTAGGAGATCAGAGGAGGAAGCACATGGTTGCCTGGGCTATGGTGAACCTGGTTATGTGCTGAAATTTTGTCTGCAGCCAATGACTGCTGCCATGAGCTGTACTTTTAATCAGAACCATCTATCTCTCTCCCCTGAACTTAGCTTACAGACTCACAGTTTGCATCGGTCAAAGGGAAGTTGTGTGAAAAAAATGTCTCCCAAACCATGTCCACCAACCCCTCCATGCAGAGTCGCAAGACAATGCATGTACACACACCACACAAATGAAAATACTGTGGGTCCATTCTGGATCTTTAACAAAAGTCAGATTTTTTTGTGGTGGAAGAAAAAGTGTTAGGTTTTAGAGGGTTTTGAGTACATTATTCCAGAATTCTGGCTGAATAATGAGAAGACATCCTGTGGCAGCTTGCCACAACAAAACAAAACAAAACCCTCCACTACTGTGCCATAAAAAATGTGGGGTGGCCCCAAATATTTTGCTGCCTGAGGTGACCAACATGATGGTGCCACCCCACATTACATGATCAAAAGCTTCCAGACTGGTGATTGAATTTTACTTCCATACCAGGGATGGGACAGAGTTCTTTACTGCACCTGGGAGCAGCAGGGCTGCATAGCCAGACTCTTTAGCATGCATATCTCTGTCTACTCCCAATCCCTCAACATCTGCTGCTAGACACACATGCCTCACTCCACTTAATGGGAGGAAAGACCTTGACCTGTCTCTTACTTTTGTGCCCCTTGTAGCAATGGAGGGGTGTGGGGTCTGGGGACAGTATGAGGCCTATATAGGCCTGAAATTTACACCTGTAATAGAGTCACTTTAGATGTGCTCCAGGTGTGCTCTGGAGCATCATTTTAAGCTGTGGAATTTGTCCAGCAGGCAGGCCAGCCAGCCAGTACCAAGTGAGCCAGACTACCAATTACACTTCCTTTATTATGAAGAAGAGACTGGATGGGGTGGGAGCAACAAAGACCATCTTAATTTCTGAAGTGTCCTCAGTGAATGATTAGTAAACCCAAACGTTCTTTGAGGCGAGAAGGAGATTGTTCACCTCATCATTCGTTTGGGGTAGCTTTTGGATCTGGAACATATGTGCAATATTCTCTAAGATTCCTGCTTGCAACAGACTCTAGAAATCTTAATTCCCAAGGAATCTACCCGCCTAACCTATTCTTCCAAAGGGAGTCATCATTGCAACAATGCCATCCTGTGTTTTCCATATGAGATGGAATATATTCCCATTGGGTTAATAAACCCACCAGCTTCAGGCCATGTCAGCTTGTTGTTTCCTATATATTTAAAAAGGACCATTTTCTCTTAGTCAAAGCCTTGAAATTTCTCTACACTCTACTCTGATGGACTGTGTTCCATAATTGTCAATATTGCTAATTTTATAGCAAAAGATATTTCTCAATATCTGCTACACCATCTGTCACAGGCATCTGCGTGTGGTTTTTATTGGCTTTTGAGTTAAGTATACAGGAAAGGAGAGAAGGTAACTAACTACATGTTGAGGAGAAGCATGAAGACAGGTGAGTTTCTTATTGAACGATGAGGGCACAAAAACATGTGCTATGTGGAAGAAACTAATTAGATTTAGAGCATGTGACCTTCAAATGGTCTGCTGAACTAAAAGTTGCAGTTTAAGCCAAATGATAAGTTTTAGACCAGGTTTTATACAATCTGTACATATAAAATTTCATACATTCAACTTCAACAGAGCCCATTAAATGGTAACACAGATACAGAGTACACTATATAAATTGCATGGTACTATATCCCATATCTGATTAACCCTGTCAGTAGAAGGCTGGGGTTAGCTTTACTGAGTAGCATATATAAATTAATAGTGAAATAATAGCCAGATGGTGGCAATCACGTGGCTGTAAAAATAGGCTATTGTTGAGTGAGTGGTTTGGAGCCAGTTCCAACGTTCATTTGCATATGGATTTGTGCCATCTTGAGTACAATAGTTGGATGGAGCAGTGGCTCTCAAAGGGTATGGCAGGAAAGGATGGCAAGTGTGACAGGAAGATTCAAGGGCAATATTATATTTTGGGAATGATTCTTGTTCTTACATAGCTGCATTGTTTTATACAGTGGTACCTCGAGTTAAGAACTTAATTCATTCTGGAGGTCCGTTCTTAATCTGAAACTGTTCTTAACCTGAGGTACCACTTTAGGTAATGGGGCCTTCTGCTGCCACTGTGCCATCGCTGCACAATTTCTGTTCTTATCCTGTGCTACAACAGCAGCAAGAATACTCATCGCAAAGTATTGGAAGACACAAGATCTACCCACCTTGGAAGAATGGCAGATGAAGGTGATTGACTATATGGGACTAGCAGAAATGACTGGCAGAATCCGGGACCAGGGGAAAGAGACGGCGGAAGAAGATTGGAAGAAATTTAAGAACTATCTCAAGAAACATTGTAAAATTAATGAGTGCTAGAATGATGTGGTTTTAGAAATTAAATGGAGTACAGCTGTAAAGATTAAGTTAAAAGAAAAGAAAGGTCGACAATTAGATAAAATTAAGGGTGAGGATTTGCTGAACTAAATATTTGAAATGGGAATGCAGAAAGGGGAGGTATGAGGAGGTCGGTTAAGTAAGTTTTAAGAAAATAAGGTTTTGAAATTATACTTGTTCTTTTTTGTTTGTGTTTGTGTGTATTGTTTTGTTTGATATAATTTGTAAATATATATATATATATATATATATATATATATATATATATATATATATATATATATATATATATATTCTGTTCTTATCCTGAAGGAAAGTTCTTAACCCGAGGTACTATTTCTGGGTTAGTGGAGTCTGTAACATGAAGCGTCTGAAACCTGTAGCATCTGTAACCCGAGGTACCACTGTATTTTCTGGATGTCTCATGATCATATTATGATCATATTGTGCTCTGTGTTATAAATCAGGGACTGCTAGCAGTTGTTTCTTTTCTCCCCTAAGGCATTTCTTATCAACAAATTCTGTGTTGCACAAGCAAATTTTTATTCTGAAAGTGTGACCCCAGAGAAAAATGCTTGTTAAAAAAAAGGTAGAGGACCCCTGGACGGTTAAGTCCAGTCAAAGGTGACTGTGGGGTTGCGGGACTCATCTTGCTTTCAGGCCGAGGGAGCCGGCGCTTGTCCTCAGACAGCTTTCTGGGTCATGTGGCCAGCATGACTAAACCGCTTCTGGCACAATGGGACACTGTGATGGAAACCAGATTGCAAGGAAAATCCCGTTTACCTTCCTGCCACAATGGTACCTATTTATCTACTTGCACTGGTATGCTTTCGGACTGCTAGATTGGCAGGAGCTGGGACAGAGCAACGGGAGCTCAACTCGTCATGGGGATTTGAACCGCCAACCTTTTGATTGGCAAGCCCAAGAGGCTCAGTGGTTTAGACCACAGCGCCACCCACATCCCTTTAAAAAAAATGTTTGAGAACCCCTGGGTTAGAATATGATTCCTACTCAGCTCTTTGAAGCTCACTGGGTGATTTTCAGCCACTCACTCTCTCAGGCTCACTTTCCCCTTACAATTCCTGTGAGAATAAACATGGGGCGGGGGAAAGCTAACCTTTAATTAGGGTTTGAAAAATTTAACATACTCTCAGGAGGGGACAGGAGAAGGAAGCACTGTGTCTCTTTCCCCTCTCCTGGTGAAGAGCAAGATGTTTCAGTCCTGTGGGTTCTGCTTTACAAGTGCCCTTACAACTGCTCAGCAGTTGCTGAGTCGAGAATTTGACCCTCTGCTTGCTGCTTCACAAACACTCCACCCCCTGATAGACCCAAATCACACTGAGCCACCCAAACTGACCCACGGCAATCCAAGGCTGTCTCCATCTGACTTGGATGAAGCCTAGATCACCCTGAATTGGTCCAATTCAGTTCAGGATACTGACAAATCATTGAGCTCTTTGGAGCAGAGTTGAGCTATATGTGTAATAATCAACATATAAATTTGTCTCTCTACTCTTTGGGATTTTTACTTTTGTCTGTTGCCTCACCTATTTCCATTTGTTTGTTTTCTTCCCGTCTTTCCTTCATTGCTGTTCAACTGTAGCCCATCCCCATGGACATGTCAACGAGATGTCATCCAATGTGTACTGAAAAGAATAGATGTCTGTATAATACATGCAGGAATGAGTTGGCCTCTGATTGTTCAGAAGGCTAGAAAATGTATATTGGCTTCCCAAGGGATGTCTAACTGTTGTCTGCCACATTAGGGAAACAGTTGTGCTTGTTTCTCCACACATTCATTCCTAACAGGTTTTTTTTTTTGGTCAAGGTTTAAACATAGAAGTATCTGTCCTTTTTCTTAGTCTGAAGTGGTGGTTGCTAGACATTAAAAATGGTCTGAGATCAACGTTGGAATTTGTGTAGTGGCTGAGGTTATCACAACAGCCCTTCCAAGTGTCCCTATTTTCCAGGGGCGACCCCAGATTTACAGAAGCCGTTCCAGTTTCTGATTTGATCCCGACATGTCCTGCTTTGCCTTAGGACGCCCCTATCTTCATTAGAGAAATGTTGGAGGGTATGGAGTTATGCAACCCCTGAGCCAAGGAGAAAAGTAACTATGCAACTTTTAGAAGTCATCTGAAGGCAGCCCTGTATAGGGAAGTTTTTAAAAATGTTTAATGTTTTATTGTGTTTTTATATATGTTGGAAGCCATCCAGAGTGGCTGGGGCAACACAATCAGATGGGTGGGGTATAAATAATAAAATAATTATTATCATTATTATTATGATGGATGTCCCTATTTTCATTGGAGAAATGTTGGAGGGTATGTCACAGAGGCAAAAACAACAATTCATTCCTCCAGGTTGTTTATAAAGTCATTGAACAACAACAGGCCCAGGAAATTTCTAGGGCATTCTCCAAATTCCTGGCTGTAAAATGTCAGTCATCCACAAATGCAATTATGCCTCCATAAAAAGGAGTGCTATTCTTTGGAGGAAGAGACATTCAAGGGTGCTCTTTTCCACATGCAAAGTGGTAGATTCCGTAAATACAGCTACTTCTCATATTCTTTTTCTGGATTATACATTCTATATGTCCTGCCAACATCTGAAGCACATTTGGCAGCAACTTGAGAGAGTGGCTTTTCAGTTCCTACTGAAGCCATGGAATTCATTGAGACCTAGTACCCACACCTCTGATGACCTCCTGCCAGGAAGCAAATGCATTTTTATTTAGACAGGCCTTTATCTCATAAACTGACTTGAAAATGTGGCATAAATTGGTTTTAGGTGGCTGTTTTTATAGATATCATGGGAATTGGGGTTGCTTGTGTGTAAACCTCCAGCTGTTCCAAGCTGCTTAAGGGTGTTTGCGTCTTTCCCCGGCTGAGCAGCCCTCTTGCGTGGCTGCCTCAGTCGCTGGCAGAATCCGTCAGTGGGTGTCTCCTAAATTTCCTCCAGCATAAGAATTCCTTAACGGACAACCTTCTCCTCGCCTCTCTGCGCGGAAGCCTTCTGCGCAGAGTGGGCGTGCCAAGCGGTGGTCCTCCACTCTCCTCACTGACTTCACTGGAAGAGTCTCGGAGCCTCCCCTCCGAAGTGCTCTCTGCCTCTCCCTTCTTCCTGGTGTCACCTGGACTTCTTTCCCCAGAGGACGTTCTCTCTCTTCCCTTACTGGTTCCCTCTCCGGCAGAATCTGGGAGCCTAGCCTCTCCACTCTGCTCCGATGTCAGTTCCCTGACAATAGATGTTGATCTGCCTTGTTTCTCTGCAGTTTTACCTTGTAATTATTTCTGTGTTATACTTTATTGTATTTGTATAGTTGCCATTAGTTGCCTTGAGCATCAATTCATGGGAAGGCAGGATACAAATTTAACAAACAAATTCAATGGGAGAAAATTGACAATAATGTGGAACATTATTATGAAAATACTCATATCCTAAGTCAATACATGAGAAGTGGGAGCTTAGAGGTGTTATTCCTTATCTCTGTGTACAAATTCATCTCTCGGTGTAAGAGTAGATACTTCAGTATGTAATAGAAAATGCAAACACATTTGACAGCTTGTTGCTGGTTGGGGCTTGTATAATCTTAAGAACTCCCCTGTTTGTAGATCAGACTGTGCATCAATTATATTAGCGTATGCCCCCCCCCCTAGGAAAATATCCTGACCACAGACTACCAGTTGAGCACCTTGGCACAACCAGAAGATTCCCACTGTCAGTTATAGAGTGGATTGTACTCACAGGTCCTTACCTTTCATAGCTAGCCTTTCATAGAATACCAGCTGCTGGAAACTGCAGGAGTGGTGAGGGCAATTGTGCTCAGGTCCTTCATGCAGATGTCCCATGGACATCTGGTTGTCCGCTGTGAGAACAGGATGCTATATTAGATGGACCACAGGCCTTATCCAGCATACTCTTCTTACACTCATACCAAATTGAGTATCCAATCTTCTAGATCAGAATGTGTGTCTCTCTCTCTGTGTGTGTCCCATGCTATTTTAGTCTCTCCTATTTTATATCTCAGTGGCTGTTTGGCTCCATTGAACTGCATGATCAATTTTGCTAAGTTATGGAAGGAAGAGTTCCAGTTATCAGTTGATCTATATGTTCTGCGTAAGTTCCCCATGCCATTTTGTGTGGTTTTATTTCTACGGTTAGCTAGCTTATGTTTATTTGTCATCAGGGTCCATCAAGCATATTTTGCCTTTTCCATTTCTGTTTGTATAAAACTGGATGCATCAGCAATTGCTTGGGTATATTACAGTCATCAATCAAGGCAGTATCCAGTTTTCTATGTGAAGAGAAGAAACAAGTCCATAATAAAATTATTGGGAGCCTAATTGAATATGTTTCCTTACTGTTGATCCACTTTTTGGAAGGCCCTGGGATTATTCTCCTGTAGCAATTTTCTAGCTGTTTTGCTCTCCCTATCTCTGATCTGACTTGTGGGAATCGCAAGATGGCCGAGACACCTGCTCACACTATTGCTATAATAACTCAAATGAAGGGATATTCTCAGGTTTATAGCCTTTTCCCAAACTGAAAACCAGATTGAGCAAAAAAAGATGCCTTCATGCCTGCACACTTTCACAAGCAATTTAGAAATGGGGACAATCTGATAATGATAATATATATAAATCACTTTTTAAAAGTTGTAAGAAAGAGCCTCTACCTAATTAACAGTGCCTGCTCTGCTTTTCCACCCTCATGCAAAGTACTTTGAAATCAGAGGGATTATGGTATCAGTAATATCTCCACTGACTCTGGGGTGACATTAAAAGCTTATTAAGTCCTTCACTGGTGTTCCATTATGGCACTCTTTTAATCGCCTGAATGATTCTGTGTATTTCTTCACCTTGTAGCGAGATCATTGCCTTTCACCATTCTAGAAGAGAGTTCTTGCTGGGTGTGGGAAACTTTCCCCAAGCCAGTCTTTCCTGAGGATCCATGATCCTTTTTCTTACCCATTGTAGGCCACTGACCTGAATGGTAAAGTCTGCCACTGCAGGAGAACTACTGCAGTTATCATTGTGAAATTCGGCAGGCTTTATCAGACTGTGTGACCATGCCTGCAGATTGCATCTGGAAAAAGAATAAAATAAATGTACAGACTTTTCTTCTGTTTTGTTTTTAAAATAAAACTTTAAATGTGCCCTGCACAAAGAACCCTGAATTCAACTGCCTATCAGTGGTGTGTGGTCAGGGGACTAGGGAAACTAGGCTAGTTCCCCAGATGTTCCCCTGGTGCCTTCTTCCTGAAGCCCAGGAAGCTTCTGCCCAGCTTAGAGAGGGAGGTGTGATGCTCACACATGCAATATCCACACCCCCATCACCCTTGCAAGCTGGCGGCTCTGGCCCTAACTTGTTCCCCTATGAAAAATTCCACCTCACACCACTGCTGCCTATCATTTGGTAGGCTTAGTCTACTCTGGAGGGGTTGCTATGTCTCTCCGCTTCTGCAAGAAAGGAGAAAAATGTTGTGGTTGGATTTATTTTTCTGATTATTCTGAATGGGGAGAAAGTAGAGCTTTGTTTTTAACAGACCTAATATGGTCTGAGATAAGGCGCCAAAGTGGAAAGACACAGAGAAGATTCAATACAGATTGAGCTGTTTCCCAAACCTAAAGATACAAGTCAAATCTTGTGGCTGGTACACATCACACATCCCTAATTTCTTCACACACACACACACACACGCACACACACACACACACACAGAGAGAGAGAGAGAGAGAGAGAGAGAGAGACCCATCCTCCATCAAGGCAAACAAAATTTATTACCACACAGCTTGAATATTCCTGAGGATCACAGAAGGACCTGGAGGGCTGTATTTGACGCCTTGACCTGAAGTTCTCTAGCTCTGTGATATGTGGTAAAATGATACTAACGACCAAGTAGGATTCTTCTTCCCATCCCGGTAGAGCAGCCTTCCCCAACTTGGTGTCCCTCAGACATTGCTGAATTTCAGCTCCCATTAGCTCCAGCCAGCATGACCAACATTCAGGGGGAATGTAGGTGTTGTCCAAAACATATGGAGGATGGCAGGCTAGGTAAGGCTTCCTTACATAGATCACTCCCACTGTCACAAGTAGCACTACTTGCACCATTCTTCTGTTGATAAGATTCCACTTGCCTCTCAATCTTCATTTCAGGAAGAAATGGAGAAAGGGGGAAAGCCTGGTATGATTCCCGTGAGTACCTCAGTTGAGATTCTCCCTAGGGTTAAAGATGCAGACATATTTCTCCTCTGCTTCTTTTCAGGTTAGAAATATGTGTGTACTTGGATTGTAAAGATTGTCACAGGTATTATGCTATTACTACTCATTAGGTTTTAGGTTTGTCAGGTGGGAATCATGACTGCAACGAGGGAGGAGGGAATAACTTATGGGCTTGAATCTTTGCCAACTTTTATTAATTCATTCATAACTCCACACATTTGAAAAAAGTGTCCTTGGCATTTGCTCATACGATTCTGTGTTTAGCTCTTAAGCAAAGTTATTAAGTCTCCACTGTCCAACATCAGTAAGAGAAATCTCTATTTTTATTGATTTGTTTGCCATTCTCCAGTGCTTCCAGTTGCCAGGTAATAAAACAGGGCACTGAAAAGGTGCATTTACAATGAGCACCTAAGATGGCTGGGAATTATTCCAGGTCCTCAGTATCAAATCTGAATCTAGGTTATTCAGTCCATTAAATTATCATTTAAAGCTAAATCAGCAGTATAAGCATAAGGTACATAAAATTACAATCTAAGAAGGCTAATTACCTGGACAGAGCCGGGTCATAACTTTTAATATGTCATTTCGAGTAATAGCCCTCCCATTATGCAATTTAATTTTCTCCCCTCCCTATTTTCACTGAATGAAGCCTTTCCGTAGGCTAGGGCAAGCGGTCAAAAAAGTAAAAGCATCAGCCCTAAAATTATTGCTCTTTCATGCCTCCGTTGTAGCAGCCACAAGTACTATAATTAGTGCTTAATTTAATTCAGCATGATTTCCCCCCAAAATAAACAACAGAAGAGTTGGGACTTAATCGGTCACCTGCGCACAGTGTGTTCGTGTGCTTTGAGAAAGATATATTAATACCCACTAAAGGAAAACATCAGGACTTCTCTTGGAGTTTGCCTTCTGTGGATCAGTTCTATTGTGTGCTAAATACTGCAATAAAGACACCACAGAACCATAGATGGAGAAGGGCATGTTTCTGAAAAAATAAAACCCAAAGTCAGCCATCTATAGGGCTGCCATGCATCTGTGTTTTTGCGAACACATCTGGAAATCGGACTGTCAAAATGGTGTCTGGATTTCCGGGAAAACATGGACATATAACTTCACGCTGGATTTTCACTATTGAGAATATGTCAACCCTAGCCATCTACTGATAGAAACTAAAAATGGGCAGTGCAATGGATGTTGTATAGTGTACAGTGGGCCGCATTCCAGTCATGCAAAAACGGGATTGGGGTGTTCTCAACCTCTCATAGCACTGGGAACTGTAATTCTTGATTGAGATTGTGTCCAAAGGAACCAAGTAAAAGCAGATATGTAGAGAGGAATCAGTTATTTGCTTATTAAAATCTCTGTATCTGCCTTTTGAACCACGTTGCTCTGCAAGGTGGCACATAAGCATAAAGGTCATATTAAAATATATTAAAACAAAACACAATCAGAAAATAAAATATTCCACATGCCAGTGCACTTGCTGTCAGTTCAGCTCATCTTTGCCCATACCACAGCTAGGGATGTTTCTATTTTATTTTATTTTGAAGAATTTGGCTCTCTTAGAAATTGCTCAGTTATTGTATCTGAGGAGCAACTTGTAAATTGCCTTTGAAGTTTGTTGCAACAAAGTTCAACAAACCAATTAGGGAAAACCTTGGACATTGAAAAGAACGTATGTGGTGGACTTGCAGAAAAAGTGAAAGGCTATTGGGAGATGATCTATATCAATATATATATTAAATGTTTAAAGTGATGATGCCCAAAGAAGCTGAGACCTTTCTGTTAGGTATAATTGAACCTAAGCTTCTGAAGGAATTATTTAATTTGTTTATGTATGCTATGACAGCGGCAAGAATAGTCTACACACAAAAATGGAAAGAAGAGGAAGTCCCAACGAAAGAAGAATGTCTTATGAAGATGATGGAATATGCTGAGATGGCTATGAGAATTAAAGAACAGAATGAAGAAGAAAAATCCTGAAGAATGGAAATATTTTGTAGAATATTTGAAAAAAAAATTATGGTTATGTTAAAACGTATGCAGGATTTGAAGTATAGCAGCTGATGAGAAGTGGTAGTTTAATCATATAATGGGTAAAATATGACTAATATAGCAGTTTTATAAGGTAAGAAAAGAACAACATAGAAAGGTGGATGGGAGGTCAATGGATATGAGATATATGTTCTGATGGTTGTTTAAATTTACTCACATGTAAGTTCCACTGAGTTCTGCCAGGGATGTGAGTATAGAACTGCAGGCTTAAACAAAGTTTGCCTCTTTCTCCATGTCCCTTTAAACAGATCTCCAACGGTAGGTCTGCTGTAATCCAGCTAAGCCTTGTGAATGCAAGTAAGCAGTGCAGCTGTTTATCTGGCACACTCTTTTTTGTATTTTCCAGCTTACAAGCCAACGAACCATCCACAAACTGAAGCACAGCTGTCTATGCCCCATCATATGTTTATTTTTTTCCTCACAGTGTTTGTTTCCATGGTGAGTTGGCTTCTCTTTCTCTCTCCCTTGATATAAAGACTTTTAATTTATTTTTTTAAAGAAGATATTGGGCGACAGAGGAGAAATGCTTACTCCTGATAGCTTGCAGAGGTCAAAGTTGAAGATCTCTTAAAACAATCAGATGTTACCAAAGTGCTCCTACAATCTTCTGAAGCACATTAATGCCCAAAGGTCCTGCCCTTTCATCACATATCTCATCCATTTTACTCGGAATCAGAAATAACAGATGCCCTATTGAACAGTGCACAAGTTCACCAAGGCTGTGTTCATTTGCAGCACAAAGAAGGAGAATTCCTCAATGCAGAATCATGCATGCTCATCCTCAACATGCTGCCTTCAATCTAGATTTATTCTGGACCCTGCCATCCATAAGGATGAGTGTGGTTGCTTGAGACAAGTTTGAAAACCGTCTTCTTGATTAGATTGTCCATGCCCTGTCTTCCTTGCACATGTCCCAGGTGAATCAAGAAGGAAGTGATAATTGAGATCTTGGTATATGTATGGATACATTCACCATCACTGGTACTGCCTCCATCTGTTTTCACACTGTGGGGGTGGGTGGGGAATGCTGAACCAATCTGAATCAAGCTTTTGGGTGACCAGGTCAGGCCAGGACAGCCCCAGCCCCCAGGAATCACAAGAAAGGAATAAAGCCTCCGGCAACGTGTTATGGAATTAAAATTAGGCCACAATGTTATTAAACTTCCGAATGTAGAAAGACCTTGGTTTAGGCCTTGGGCGTGTATCCCTCCCAGCCCCCCAGTCAGGGGAACTGGGGCACATCAGGGTAAATGGGATATGGGGGTGCACTGCAAGACGTATGTGTACATAGGCAGGCAGCCCATATCCTAGCACACAGGGCAGTTCACTGACAACTTATCAGTGTATGGCAGTGACACCCATATTACAACTCCTTTAAGAGGAGACCATGGAATTGCCGTCGCAAAGGGGTGAATCACCACTTCACGCCCCCCTCCCATTATAGGGAAGAAAAGACTAAAGGATTCCACTCAAGGCCATAAACCGCCAACGGTTGTGATGAATTGCTACTGAGAAGACAAAATCTGCCAATGCAGGAAAATTTCTTCTTGGTCCTTCAACAGCAACCAGTTAATGTGTATGGTACGGAAGCTGTACTACCCAGGACAGGATGGGGTTGTGCAGGGTTGTTAAGGCAGCAGAGAGCATTGTTGGCTGCCCACTCTCCACCTTAGAGCAGATTTATGCCACAAGGTGCCATAGGAAGGCACTGGACATAGTAAAAGATCCATCGCATCCTGGTCACTGTCTCTTCGAGCTCTTGCCGTCGGGACGGAGATACAGGACGATGAAGACAAGAACGAGCCGTCTTAAGAACAGCTTTTTCTCCAGAGCGATCTCGGCCCTGAATGGGAAGCCCGGACTTTGAAAGTCATCTAATCTCCCTTGCTGTATTATACTGTATTGTTTAATTAGTGTTTTTATGGAGCAGTCAAGTAATTTCGTTGTCCCCGAAGCGGGCAATGACAATAAAGATATTATTATTATTATTATTATTATTATTATTATTATTATTATTATTATTATTAAAGACCATAGCAGCACCCGCTAAACAGGAAGAAAAAGTTAACCTGCAAACAAGAAAACATTAAACTAAGGGAAGGTAGGGTGGGTGACTCTCATGAGCCGACCACCTGGCTGCTGTCAGCTCCACCCCCTTATATATAATGGGGCTGGCCCCACCTCCCAGCAATGAAACTTGACTACTGAGTCTGGGTGTGAACTTCCAAATAATAACTGAAAGGCAGGCCAGCCCCTTTTTGCCATTAAGCTCCCTGGGAACTGTAGCACTGGGCAGGATCCCGCAAAGGGCACCCACCATGTAAAGCGTGAGTGCTCATTATTTCTGGAAAGAAAGTAGTTTGTGGGAAAGCACTTTTCAGGGGAATAAGATATGCAGTGGGTCCAGATTGTGTGTGGGACGGACGGACGGACAACATTTAAATGTGCATTGAATGTAGAATATAGTGCCATGTGTACACAGATCAAAAAGTTGTTTCACAAAAGTACAGGTGTATTCTTTACATAAGTTTCAAAGCTGAGTGGACTGTAATTCAATGGTCAAATACATGTTTTGCAAGAAGAACACCTGCTGTTTAACCCTGGTTTTTCCAATTAAAAGGGGCAAGTAGCAGGTGCTGGGATCCCTGGCAAGCCCAACAGAGTGGATACTCCTAGCATAAATGGACAAATAGTCTAACTGGGTATATTGAAGTATCCTGTGATCCTGCTTATGTAGACCACTAGTCAGAGCTCTTTGCCATGGACTGAAGCAGCATGGAATTTTGTCTGTTGTGAGCATGTCTTTAAAACACAAGGCACATATTTTTCAGAAGCATTATTTTTGAGTCTGACTTCCCTCCTGGAACCTGGCCTGGATAGGGAAGATGTTAATCCTATTCAGGCATGCTGCTCATATGGGCAGGGGCAAGTGTGCTGAACATCTCCCAGTCTATGCCCATTGCTCTTCTTCACAAGTTGGAGGGTGAAGGTCTGAACCAAGGAGTCATCTTGACTCATGGAGGTGCCCTGAGGAGCATTCTAGCTTCTCCAATGCATGGGAGGCAATGGGCACAGAGATGCAAGGCAGGAAGTTAGAACAATCATCTGCTTGGTTTGCGTTGAATGTGAGCGGGACACTCAAAGGGCTGTTCTCAATCTGAAACAAGATATAACCTGGAACTAAAATATACAACAATAGCTGCTATAGCACAGCAGATATATCATATTACAAATTAATCAATAAAAGTTGTTTGAGAGGAACTGGAATCCATGGCTTTTATAACAACAGATACTGTGGAAGGTTTAATCAGAGTAATATGAATCGCATTACAAAAGGTAATAAGGTACTAATATTCATGCAAAGAAACTGGGAAATGAGGCAGTTAATACAGAGCGGATGATGGCGTACAGAGATCAGTGGATGACCATAGCACCTTTAGGTGTATATCACATGAGGAAACAACTGGCACAGAATCATAAAATCATAGAACTGTAGACTTGGAAGGGACCCCAAGATTCATCTAGTCCAACCCCCTGCAATGCAGGAATCTCAGCTAAAGCATGAAGACTCTTCAAAAGTAACAAAGAACATGCATAGAAGGAAGATTAGGACCATCCTCGCTGGTCCTATTCACTGCATAACCTGAGACTATACACATCTCTACAAAATGGACATGCATAGGGTCTGAGCACTTCATCATCTAGTCAGCAGATTAAAGGGCCCTTACAGTCAATGAATATGTAAAACAACATTCAGAAACAATTTAATATTGGCTACCATCCAGCTGCAGTTTGGGCCCCTGTGTTTATGGCTTCCGCATGTAGCCTTTGCTGGGATAATCTAAGGTCAATTTTGCGACCTGTGGGAGATCAGAACAAGGTGATTCCTGCTAGTAATAAAACTATCAAGATTAGTCTTAACTGTTTCACTATCCTTGGCATATATGTACAAATGGATTTCCTTTGAATCCAAATACATATATTTGTGATGCTAAATAAACGTTCCGTAACATTAGCCTTCGTTTACGGTTATGACTTGCCGTTGCAGTTTCAGACCGTATTTACAAAGTGAATGTTATTGCTCCTGTTTCATTTCGCTTCAGTCAAACACTCCATTAAACTGGGATTATTAATTGCTCTGCTGCTGCTATAAAAAACAAAGTGATTTGTGCATGTAGGCATTCCTTAGCTTTTCAAATTGGGATGTACACATACATTCTGAAATGAGAGGGCAGGGTAGGAGATGACCCACTGCCCTTGCAGAACAATAGAGAGGCTTTTTAAAAAAGTTATTTCTAAAAGTCTAATAATAGCCAGCCATACACTCATTGTTTTTAGATTGTCATGTGATCATAGGAACCCCCTGTCCCTACCATAGCTGTCAACCTTCTTTTTTTGTGGGAAATTCCCTTATTCCAGCACCGTTTCTTGCCACTTCCCGCTGCTATTCTGAATTGTTAGATATCCCGTAGACTGTCCCCGGGACAGGGGAGGCTTCTGATCCCTTATTTTCGAGGCTGCTGATCCCTTATTTTCAGATCTGAAAGTTGACAGCTATGGTCCCTACTTGTACACAATCATCACATTATAAAATGCCACCATTTAAAAAAATATCTTAATAATACTTGTATACATTCCCTGCATGGTCCGGTAGGAACTGAAAACCTGCAACTGTGATTGTGACTGAGCCACATTTTTATTTAGGAAGATTCCATATCACAGCTGGAATTACTTGATACTGAAGCAGAAGGTGTGGAATCATTATTACTGCTTGCTGTATTAAATCTTTTATTCTTTCAGAGCACAGCCCCTGGTTTTTACACTTCAAAATATTCATTTGCTTGGATTTAGAATCTCTTTTAAGATCAGGGCTACTCCTATTGTCTAAAGGATTGGTTCAAATAGACAAGCAATACATACATTTAAATCACCATCCTGGTGAAATTCTGGGCCATTGTTCACTCTGTCCTATGCCATCATTGTCATTATTATTATTTTTATTAGTATTATTATATGTTGCCCCTTTGAAGTGGTTGCCTCAGCCATATTGGATGGCTTCCAGCCAAATATAAAAAAACAATAAGATGTCAAACATTGAAAACTTCCTATGCAGGACTGCCTTACGATGTCGTCTGTATTTCACGTTAGCAAGGCGAGTTTGTGGAGTTTGTTGCAACTTTCAATTCCATCTGTTCCTTTGCATCTCCTTGCACCTCCTCTCTAATAAAAGCTGTTATGAAGCAGGCAGAGAGCTGACAACATCCTTGGAGCAGGGATGGAGAACCTGTGGCCCTCCAATTATTGGTGGGCTTCAACTCCTTTCAGCCTCAGGTAGAATATCCTGTAATCAGGGATGATGGAGTTGCATTCCAGCCACATCCTCTGGATGCCCACAGATTCCCCATCCCTGCCATGAAAACTTGGGTTGCCGGCTTGACAGTGCAATCCCAGGGGGTAGTAAGAAGTCCCTTTGCATTCAGCGGGGCTTACTCCCAGGTAAGTGTTCATTGAATCCTAGCCTCAGGGGCAGCTATGACATGCTTGCTGTCAATGATCAGGTTTCCCAAGACGAGCCATTAAAAGAAAAATATTTGCTGAGTAATATATAATTGATTTCTCGGGAGAAAAAAACAGCATATTGATTTAGTGCTATCATTAATATCATTCTAGTAAGTTACCATTTATCTGCCTTATTAAAGTGCTAGTCAATTATTAATCGCTATCTACCTTTGATGGTACGGTTAGGCGGTGAGTAAAGAAATCCAGTGCCTTGTCAATGAAAAAGTAAAACGAAATCTGAAAACACATAAGGGAGCCCTAATGCGATGTTAGCACTGATGTTGGATGTCTTCCTCATCTTGCACAGTATACAACTGTCAGGTTTTCCGTATTCTTTTATCGGTCTTACTATTTCCCCTGTATTCACTTGCTTAGCAGAACCAAATTGATCAAAAAGGGCCATACTTTATAGCTGGCATAAATCCATATTTAATTTCATCAGGAGGAGCAGGTGTAAGTATTTCAATGTACCTCTTTGCCCATAAATGTCATGATGAAGAAAAATGGGAAGCATCTCGTTACGCTCTCCAGAGCTAACCACCTGGAGTCTCTCTCTCTCTCTCTCTCTCTCTGTGTCCCTCATACATACACAAACACACACATACGAGTGTTTGCCAAGAAGATCACATCAGCGCAATTTAGAACATGTACTGAAAAAACAAAAACAGCAACAACATATGATGCAGTTTTATAGACAAGTGTTTACTATTAGCTAAGCCCCCAAGTCCATTGCCCTTTGTCCAAAGCCTACACAATATTCCACTGTCTCAAGCATCAGTCAGTTAAAATGTCCCATTCCTTTCAGCTTAATTTGGATTGCATCGTTTTTTGTTTTTTGTTTTAGTTGAGCCTTCAACCACTTAAATGGCCCATTCGTTGTTTGAAGAAGGAACAAGCAAGAAATGAGAAATGAATCAGTGCCATGTAAAATTGCAAGCAGTGGATAAGGCACAATCGCCCACCGCCAGAACAAGAGCAATTTGATAACATTTTTTTTTTTTAGTTACAGATAGGTAGCCGTGTTGGTCTGCCATAGTCAAAATAAAAAATTCCTTCCAGTAGCACCTTAAAGACCAACTAAGTTAGTTCTTGGTATGAGCTTTCGTGTGCATGCACACTGTGTGCATGCACACGTGTGTATCTGAAGAAGTGTGCATGCACACGAAAGCTCATACCAAGAACTAACTTAGTTGGTCTTTAAGGTGCTACTGGAAGGAATTTTTTTTTTAAAGAACAAAGAGAAAGAGGTACCAGAACTCACCAGGAAGGCCCCCCCTTATTCTCTTTTAATGGCAATGGTGTCCACCTTAAAAAAAAAGCCCTGCAAGTATCTCAGGAAGGAAGGAAGGAAGGAAGGAAGGAAGGAAGGAAGGAAGGAGGGAAGGAAGGAAGGAAGGAAGGAAGGAAGGAAAACAGAAATAAGGAAGGAAGGAGGTAAATGCATTTGTGGCTTGAAATGGAAAGCACCCATTTCTAATGGGTTTGAATTAATAGCAAAATAACTAGAAAATTTTGCTTTCACAAAAAATAGTTATTTGCCATTGAAGGATTTGATAATTGTTCCAGACATTGGCTCACTCCTGCCTGCCTGCCTTCTTTTCCATCCGTAAATAGGGAACTTCCATCTGTAAATAGGGAACTTCCTCAAAGGAGATGGCTATAGGAAGCCCCTGCTTCTGTTGTGTGGGTAGGGCGGTTCCTCCCCTTACCTGGCCAATCCCTTGGCAACGCCTCCCCAGGCGGGATTGGGCGATTGGCTGAAGTAAGCAGAGCCCTCCAGGTATCCAGCCTGGGTGGGATGAAGCCAGCCCAAACTATCAGGAGATCCGGGGGGCTGTGCACAACTACGCAAAAGGCTTCCCCTATTTGATGTGGGGAGCGGTCATTATCACTTGACAACAGAATAGATCCTGTTACACTCTCTCTTAGGACCAGTCTACAAATGCTAGAGATTGCTCTCCTAGGCATACATATTTGAAAGTAACCTGCCTACAAGAAGAAAGCTAAGCTCCCAAAGAAATATATTCTAGCCAATCTTTCTATACTATATTTCTTCTTGGAGGGAGTTTTGGGGTGTTCTTTTTTTCTTAAGGGACTGTGGCAATATGCTTTCCACCCCACAAACAAAATTTACATAGGCAATTATGGTAATATATTTTTCACACACCAACCTTTTAACATTTTTCTCTTTATTAGCATATTTTTGTTTTGTTTTATATATGACAATATACTAACCCAGTTAGTTGGAGTTGGAATCTTTTATAGCATCAGCTGAACCTAGAACAGAGGCGGTGCCACTCAATGTGTTGACAAGCTTTTCTTATTGATGGCTGTCATGTTCACAATTAAGGATCCCAGAAGCTTTTTGTGACAGACTGTAATGGAAACATGGGGGAAATGGGATAGGTTTTACTGCTTGATTTAAAATGAGAACGAGGAGGAGGTGTGTCCTGATAGTCAGCTATGGGTGGAAAATTAATAAAAGAGGCTAAAGCAATCAAGGTACGCCACCTGCATAGGACAAGTCGGGAAAATAAACATTTAATTTATGTTCTGCTTTAATTTGTACTTTGATTAGATATTGTGAATCAAATGTTTTTCTCAAATATCTTTGAGGTTATTGATACATTCATGTAAGGAGTAAAAACCTGTCCTTTTTGGCTTGGCTTTGTGGCATCAGCACACCTCAAAATAGCCTACTTGATTCTTGCTTTGCAAAGAAAGCACTTGTTGGGACTCACAGGCAATGTGTAAGTGGATAGGGCAAAGTTTTTAAAAAAGACTTTTTAGTGAGGTCTGCTAACTTAAGATCTTTTTGAATTTCCCTCACAAAATAGATCTGGAAGTGTGCGTCTTGTTGTTTTATAGGGACCATTAAGAGTGGGAGCCCCTCTCTGCAATCCATTCTTCTAACTCATTTTATTGAAAGTGCAAATGCTTTCTAAAACCACTATTTCTTTCAACACTTGCATGTTTTTCTGTTAAGGTGATCTTGAGAAATTTTTAAGACACTGGAATTATACCAATCCTGGATGGTTATCTTAGACTTTGTGGTGTTTATTTTCTGTGTGTCAATTGGGGTTGCTCCACCACATTTTTAAACTGTTTCTCTCAGGAAATAACTAATAAGGTGTGTTTTTTTTAAAAAAATGAAATCCATTAAATCATGAAAACACAGTTTTATTTCTTTTGCTTTTGTTCAGGGACAGGATTAAAAGTCTCAAACAAATGCATTTAATTTTCCCCATTATTCAGGCATCTCTAAATATAGAAATAGTGACCTGACAGATCCTATTTGTTTAGCTTCATGTCGCTCAAACCACAGATGGTGCTTAATAGATTTTTTTACCTTCTTTTTCTGTTTTCAGCAAGTTCACAAAAATATCCTGAAATTTTACAGACTGTCTAAATATTTTAATTAGCAGCATTTGTTTGAGGAAATGTGTATGCACCTGGACTAGGTAGGATGAGACCTTTCTTCTGATCCAGCCCAGCACATGGTGGGGAGTGAATGTATCACATTCTTGCCTGCTCAGCAGGTGAAGCACCCCACCTCTGCCATCCCAATAAGCCCAGAATAGAAGACTTGGGAGGGAGCTTGGAGGTTATCTGGCACAACTCCCTGTTCAATTTAGTAGGCAACTGCAGCATCTTTGACAGATGCCCAGCATCAAGCCTCTGCATAAACATAGCCCCAAAAGATCTCATTGGAACCATTAGAAGCAGGAGAATGCTGGGTGAGATGGACCAAATTAAGCCATCCTTGTGTTCGCAGAAGGAATCAGAGAGCAAATGAGAAAACAATGAAAGGGTCTTGGAGTCAAATTTCAAATAATGGCAACCTTATTTTCAATAGGTCTCTAATTTTGGGATAAGTTAAGTTGAAAGTTGGGGTGCTCTCTTTGGGTTCCTTGGCTGAGCAGTATTCCAGTTTGTTGGTTAGAGCTTTAAAGCTTTTGTCAGCAACACTAAACAATGCTAAACAGTGTATGTTTTCTCCACCTTGGTATCACAAATCCAGGCATTCAGCACTTCTATCTAGCAGATCCCTTTGCTGGGAACCAAAGGTTGCTCCTGCTGGTGAGAGCATCCCCTGAGCAGAGTTGCAATGCTTCTTGCGTGGTGAAACCCTGTGACCACCCTTAACCCCAAGATGCAAATAACTAGACAACACACAGCATATTGAGGTCTGGAATCAGGAGTCTGATTCGGCAACAATAGGCTGCTTCACAGGAAAGGTGTGGTGCCTGCTTGCAAAGCCATCTCCCTGAGGAGGGCAAATGAACTTCCAGTGCAGAGTGGGTGGCAAGTGAGACTCTCCAAATTCCTTTTTCCTTTACAACCCCTGAAAAAGTGCTCCAGAGAGTTGGAAGATCCTCCAAGGTGAGGAGCAGCACAGTGAGCTACATGAATAAAGGAAACTGGTGAAAATTGCTTCTCCCACATCTTGGTCCTATCTGTGAACCAAAGCCCATCAATTCATGGAAGACTAGGTGGAATCCAAACCTTTGTGTAGTATGGACTACAAGAATTATAAAATACTCTTAGATTACAAGACTTCTGCTTTAGCTCAGCAGTCATGGAGGTGATAAGATCTCAGGTTTAAATCCTGACCTGTGTAGCTGAAGATGGTCAAGTAGCATGGCAGGAAAAGACTTCTTGAAGCTTTGAAGAGCTGTTGTCAGTTGACATTATTGGACACAATAGTCCCAAGGCCCACATGCCCTTCCTTCCCATTCCTTTCAGAAGCACTCACCAATGTTTAGGCACTATCTGAGAGGTTATAAAGATTGAATAAGTGTATTGTGGGGTTTCTTTGCTCCCTTGGGAAGACATGTTAGTGATTCTTACATCTGCTATGTTTCCTGGTAAGGTTACATCTAAAGGGGTTTTTGATTACAGTGAATAATGGCGAAGGGAATTCTATCTACTAAACTACTATTGTGTCCTCTATTCATTTTTTTATTTTTATTTTTAACTAACAAGACCTTGGAGGCAAAACCAGCAGTTGAGAGATTGTGCGATCACCCTACTCAGCAGTAAATGCTACGGATCTGCAAGAGTGCTGGAAATTTCTTCTGAGCCCCCCCCCCAACCATTTCCCATCAATTAAGGGGAGGTAGAACATGGTGAGTGGCCACTGATAGACTTATCCTTCATGAATTTGCCCGGTCCTTTTTTTAAAGCCATCCAAGTTGTTGGTCATCGGTGCCTCTTGTAGAAGTGAATTCCACAGTTTAACAATGGGTTGCATGGATATTCTTTTATCTGTCCTGAAACTTCCATCTTTTCTCTTCACTGAATGTAACCAAGTTCTGGTATGATGAGCTAGGGAGAAAAACTTCTTTCCATCCACCTTCTGTTCTGGCATTATAATTGGAACATGTCCTGCTAATCAGGCAGAAAAGCAGAATGCTCTTTTGCAAGGGAAGAGAAATTTTCAAGAAATTTGAGGGCAGGTATTGGCACAACACTAATCTGAACCAGTCATACCTGGGGTACTTTGTGCAGTGCTGGACATCACACTTTAAGAAACCAGGCCAAAAAATTGCAAAGTAATTTTCTCTGGACTCCTTTGGAGGAAGGTGTGGGGTATAAAACAAATTGATGATGATGTGTTTTAACGCTATTTTCATCAACATGTGCATTTTTATGAACACTGCACCTTAGTAAATGCTTTTTGTACATATTATGTAGCTGGAGAGCTGTAGTGCAAAATTCAGAAAAGTGCGAATCTTGAACAATGTCTGTGTTTCAGTTCATGTGTAGTTTCAGACAGTGCAAATTAAATAAGTTCACCCTATTTATTGAATTAAATTTCTTGCCCATCCGTACATAGAACTAAGCCATCACTTTTTATTCTTCTTATGAAACATCCTTATTGGAGCTATTCGTATGGGATTTAGCTATACCCTGTCATCACATGCTGAAGATGAAAAATAAGGCTTCTTGTTGTGACTGCTGTGCACTCGTTCTACAGTTAGTATGTTTGTATACCATTTTATACAGTATCTTAGAATTCATATTTTCATGTATGCTTTTGTAGTCTAGTAGACCAAGGTTGCAAACCTTTATGTAGTTGTGACACATTTTCTTCTCAGGAAAAATCTCCCAGGAGCCTCAGGTGAGGCTAAGGTCAAACTGTTGGTGGCCTTCTTTTTCTTTATGCCACCCCTTTCTGTTTGACTTTCTCTCACATCCCTTCTCCCTTTCTTTTGCTCTCTTCCCCCTTTAGCTTTCTGTCTCCGTTCTGTCATGGTGTTTCCCCTTTGCTCTCACATTCCCCCCCCCCAAGTCTAATTGCTATACTGGGGGTGGATTCTGGAGTGCAGCAAGAGGGGAAAGAGGATTAAGTCATTTCTCCATCCCACCTAATCACCTGATAGTTGCAGTTAGGCTTAGAAGGAATTGTATAAATGGAAGCTCTCTTTTTTTGTAGGCCTGGCTGCTATTCTAGGAGGTTGGGTGGATGTGGCTGAGGTTTGGCACCTGAAAGCTGTATTCAAAGGCCCTGTGGGCCACATCTGGCACAAGGACCAGCAGTTCGAGAACAAGAGAGATTCAGAGAAAGAACCCCATCCTATATATAACTCATGGGATATATTGCATTCTCTCATTTCTTCTGTGGATTAAAACCACTTTATGTAGATTAAAACCACTTCGTAAAAGTCTCACTGGAGTTGGCTATGGCTTTTACTCCTAACGGTCAGTGTGTGTTTAGAGTGTTGGACAATGACCCGGGAGACTAGGGTTCGCATCTTCACTCATCCATGAAACTTACTGGGTGACCTTGGGCTAGTCACTGTCTCTCAGCCTAACCTTCCTCACAGGTTTTTAGTGAGGATAAAATGGGAAGGGGAGAATCATGTGTACCACTTTGCGATCCTTGGAAGAAAACGTATATAAAATGGATGAATAAAAGAATGAAAGGAATCTTATACTAAGTGGATGTGATGGTGTTAGTAATGGCAACAAGCATTTATTTATCACCTACTATTGCTGATGGTCTAGAAATGGTTAAAATTGGTTTGTAAAGTGGTCTATCTCATCCTTCTTTCTCCCTATCAGCCAAAAAGGTAACTTACTATAATTCCTGATTATTGGGGGTTATTGGGTTGTTGTTGTCGTTTTTATTTTGATTATGTACTTTGTGGTTTTATATTCTGATTTTATCCTGCGAACTGCCCTGAGACCCATGGGTATAGGATGATATATTATTATTATTATTATTATTATTATTAGCTGAACCAACATACCACCTGGTAGTTTCACAGTGAATAAAATATGTAGGAAACTAAACTACTGCTGTTAAATTAAGACTAAGTGCATGAATTAATAAACTACTGTGACTAATGATAGATTTTTAAGCAAGATGGTCCCTGTGCAAAGCAAACATGGAGCTGCAGACAGAGACCTGTGATTGTACTGGCAAGACCTGTTCCCCCAATCCTATGCACACTTTGACAGAAGTAAGCTCACTGTGTACAGTGGGATTTAGGTAAAGGTAAAGGGACCCCTGACCATTAGGTCCAGTCGTGACCGACTCTGGGGTTGCGGCGCTCATCTCGCTTTATTGGCTGAGGGAGCCGGTGTACAGCTTCTGGGTCATATGGCCAGCATGACTAAGCCGCTTCTGGCGAACCAGAGCAATGCACCGAAACGCTGTTTACCTTCCCACTAGAGTGGTACCTATTTATCTACTTGCACTTTGAGGTGCTTTCGAACTGCTAGGTTGGCAGGAGCAGGGACCGAGCAACGGGAGCTCACCCCGTCGCGGGGATTCGAACCGCTGGCCTTCTGATCGGCAAGTCCTAGGCTCTGTGGTTTAACCCACAGTGCCACCTACGTCCCTTCACAGTGGTATTTCCTCACAATTAAATGTGCATAGAATAATAGACTGGTTCTGTTGTCTCACTTAGCTCTGGACTGCAGTGGACAGATGAGGGACTCTCTAAGTAATCAGATCATTGTGGCCAGGTATTGCAAGAGACAGAAATACTGCACACCTGAACATTTTTAAAGCACCCATGTGTAAGTAGTGTATGTTTCATATTCCACTACCACACTCATCATCTTCCAGTTATTTGGAAAATAGCTGAACCATAGTAATCATTAAGCTGTCCAGTCTTTTCATTCTCACTGTTACATTGTATACTTTTCATTGTTAAGGAATGGATATGAGCTAACATGCACAATGGACATAAAGAGAAGTCCTGGTGATGTGCTGACGGATTCCCCTCTCCGCTGGGAATTGGTCTTTGAGCATTGTACCAACTGGCTCATCAGGCTCTCCTTCGAAGCTCTTGTCAGGAAAATGGTCAAACGTAACCCATCATTGTCAAACCCTGCCTTTGTTTTGAATGAGCTCGGGGAGCCATTTTAGTTCTGCTGTGCAGTGGTGCAGAAGAGCATGCACTTTTGTTACTGAGGCTCACTTTGGTTCCTGAGGTCAATTACCTCACAGTTGCCAGCTTCGCAAATTCTTCAGTCTTCTTCCACTGAAGCATCATCACTGTAAAAGAAGACTCCCACTCTTTCATGTATGTCCTTCCTTATCACTATGCTTCACTGCCAGTCAAAGACTCCTTTGAAAAGAGTGAATTAAACTGCCACAGCGACTCTCTTCAGGGAGGACTGCCAACTGTTTCCCCCTCCATTTTGGAGAAAGGTGCACTGGTGTTCTTTCTCCCCTCCTCTTTTTTTCCCCTTTTAAAGAAAATCTCTTTCAAGAGAGGCCTGGAGGCATAATACCTGATCTGCCACAACTTCAAAATATGCTACTCTATGGGACCACTTCTCATAAGGAATAATAAGATATGGACACCTGAGTACAAAATAGATACCACATCAAATACAAAGGGCACATATGTGGTTTTAAATGATGAAATGGGAGAGTCTTTCTTGCTTATTACTTCTGTGAGCAGGACCAAAAGGAACTAATGAGAAGCCCAACGTATCTCATGAAATGCAGCCTTCATCTAACTTTCCTAAACTTTGTCAAAATATTTGTAGTTGCTTTATCTAACAGGGACTGTACAGTGGTACCTCGGGTTAAGAACTTAATTTGTTCTGGAGGTCTGTTCTTAACCTGAAATTGTTCTTAACCTGAGGTACCACTTTAGCTATTGTGGCCTCCTGCTGCCGCTGTGCCGCCGCCGCACGATTTCTGTTCTCATCCTGAAGCAAAGTTCTTAACCCGAGGTACTATTTCTGGGTTAGCAGAGTCTGTAACCTGAAGTGTCTGCAACCTGAAGTGTCTGTAACCTGAGGTACCACTGTACAGTTTATTAAGGGTTGCTGGGAATTGTAACTCAGTAAACTACAATGCCCAAAATTCATTAAGAGAAATAATGTGTTTTGGATTATACGTTAGAGGTATACTGTGTACACAGCCTAGTTTTCTGATCACTTTGCATTTAGCAGTCTCACTGGCCATCTGATCTGGACTGAGACCATTATGGCTGGACTGAGCTGGCCTCCGATTTCTTGAAGGTTTTGTTCCTGTGTAAAAGAAGCTTCCATTTTTGTTTCATTCTCAGAACACTTTAGAATTTTGGTGGGGTGGGACTTTACATTTACCTTACCGTAAATGTAAGGCTAAGGGTGGGGGATGTCAACTTCCGTATCTGAAGAAGTGTGCATGCACACGAAAGCTCATACCAAGAACTAACTTAGTTGGTCTTTAAGGTGCTAGTGGAAGGAATTTTTTTTATTTTAACTTCCTTAGTGTTTGGGAAATGAGCTAAGGCTCAGTCTAATGAACCACTGCAGATGATTCAGTATTCAGGCCAGTTTGATCTGATGAAAGCTGCTGGATTGTTTGCTTTTGATTCCAGAAGTAATGCACACATGTTCCAAAGGCTGGAAATAAAACAGAGGCACAGACTGATAGACTAAACACACAAATATGCTTCTTGGTCTCAGTCTCCTTCTTGCAGATGGATGTTCAAGTCAGAGAATATAGCAGGAGTCAGCAGAACTCTGAGTACTTGCCCATTGCCTCAGGTAGCTGTGTGCCTTACCTTACAGAGGGCAGCCATCTGTTTGAAGGGCTATCAGAGGACCAACCTGTATCTTAAGGTTTGTATAGTCCAAGTTGGGTTTATAGATAAAGAACCTTAGGGAGAGAGAGGAAGGGCACTGAAGTTGGCCAACAGCAGTCAGCACCTGCACAGCAAACTGAGCAGGCACACAGGACAGTCTTCCCTGCTATGGTGAAGAGATAGAAGACTCTCTATCATCTATCTATCATCTATCTATCTATCATCTATCTATCTATCATCTATCTATCTATCTATCTATCTATCTATCTATCTATCTATCATCTATCTATCTATCTATCTATCTATCATCTATCTATCTATCATCTATCTATCTATCTATCTATCTATCTATCTATCATCTATCTATCTATCATCTATCATCTATCATCTATCATCTATCATCTATCTATCTATCATCTATCTATCTATCTATCTATCTATCTATCTGTCATCTATCTATCATCTATCTATTGATCTATCATCTGTCATCTATCATCTATCTATTGAACTATCATCTGTCATCTACCATCTATCTATTATGCTGTAAGTCTAAATTTGCATCTATACATAAACATTATCAAATGCAGATTTTATGCAAGTCTGTGTCTAACATTTGTCCTTTTTTTGGATACATTTTGTCTTTTTTGGCAGTGTGTAAGTTGCCCCTCTCCTATTGCCAGTGGAACAATTGTCAATGTCTCCATTATTATTGACTCTGGCTGGCCACAGCTGTCTATGGTCTTGGGAAGAAGTATACATATCATTCCTACTTGATCCTTATTTTAAGTGAGGATGCCATGGATTGAGCTTTGGGTTGTCTGCATGCAGAGTACACACTGTTTCACACAATGGTCTATCCCTTGGTACTATCTTGTTGCACCTGCTCACAAACCTACAGTAGCATGCACGGATACAAACCAAACATCTGAACTGCTAAAGTAGCAACATGGTCTGCAAGTGCAATATACCTGTGGTGTCAACCATGTAATCAAAAATTAGCTGTATAAACATATTTAGCCCACCCCAACCCCCCACAAAAAACCAACAACCCTAACTATGCAGTATGAGTTTTGTTGCAATTCCTGGTAACGGATGGTCCTTCATGGTGAACGTTTGAGGCACTTTCTTAATCTTTCTTTAGAATGTGCCCAGCATGACCTGTCAGTGGTACATAATTTTGTTCAAAAGCAGTGGCTTAAACATCTTCAAGCTTGGTTATTTAGATCCTCAGATCAACATTTGACAAAGGGTAAAAAGTAAAGGAAAATGACCTCTGGATGGTTAAGCCCAGTCAAAGGCAACTATGGGTGTGGCGCTCATCTCTGCTTTCAGACTGAGAGAACTGGTGTTTGCTCACAGACATATTTCTGGGTCATGTGGCCAGCATAACTAAGCCGTTTCTGATGCAACGGGACACTGTGACAGAAACCAGAGCACACGGAAACACCGTTTACCTTCCCACCACAGTGGTACCTACTTTTCTACTTGCACTGGGACAGAGCAACGGCAGCTCACCCAGTCACATGGATTCGAATTGCCAACTAAATAATAATAAGCCTAAAAAACTGGATGGAATGAACTGCTCCACAGTAACTGAAGAAATCTGTACTTTCACATCATGACCAGCACTGTGCTACTGGCACCAGATCAGGAAGTAAATTGTCCCAAAGGAACTCACCCCGTAGCATGGATTCAAACTGTCGAGCTTCTGATCAGCAAGCTCAAGAGACTCAGTGGTTTAGACCACAGCACCACCCCTTGACATAGGATGGCATCTTGATTTAAGCTATCATGCTGCCTGCCCAGGCCTGCAGACTTTCCATTTTGTTTAAAATTGCTTCCATGGCTTAATTGCCTACTCTGAGTGTGGAAAGGAAGAACCACAATTGACATCATTCACAAACTCCTACAACTCACATAAGCCAGCTCATTAGTTCTTGCTGAAAACAAACAAACAGAATGCTTTTACTAAGTAGTAGATTGATTGTCTCTATTTTCAAAGTAGCACAGCACAGACATAATTAGCCCATTATCCTAAAAAATAAATAATTCATTATAAAAGAGAACAAACATAATGCCACAATTGTTAAGCTTTCTGGATAAGACCAATATGGGTGCTCAGCTTATGTAATTAGGGCAATTGACAGCCTAGCTTTGAAGAGAGACAAATGTATATAAATCAATCCGCTCTTGCACACACCTCCAGCCGTTATTTGTTTCCCTCCTGCCCTTGTAACTAATTGGTATATCATGACCTGTAATGCGTATCAAGCAAGATGACCAGCAGTGACATTATAACCTGGGGGGGGGGGGAATCTGACACCCCGTCCAATGTGATATTTCACACATAAACCCACATTTCTCCTATTCAAGGGCATAGGAAGGGGGCGGGGGGGGCGATCCACCCCAGGTGTCATCCCTGAGGGGGGTTGACAAAATCCAAAATCCCCCCTGGTCGGATCACCATGCCGCCCCCCTGGGCACCGATCACCACACCAATCACCTCCCTGGGCGCCAATCGCAGTGCCGATCACCCTAATGGGCAACGCCCAGATGCACAGCATGTTTGCTGTTCTGGGTGCCTGAGCGGCTAGCTCTGCCACTGCCCCTATTGTGAAGTAATCAAGTGCAACTCCAATATAAACTTGGGCTGCGTATGCACTATGCCTTTGGAACACATTTGAATCACATTCCTTTCGCCAAAGAATTCTGAGTACTTTAGCTCTCAATTCCCAACAACCCTTTACAAGCTAGAGGCCATTATTTTTTGAGGCAGGAAATGTGCTTTGAGTATGCTTTAAAGTGATTGTGTGTGCGCAGCGGTTTGCAGGATCAAAGAAGTGGCAAAGAATTTAATCTGTACTATACAGTAAAGCCACAAATATTTTGGGAGAGCATCTGCTACCTTTCACTAGCTCTCATAAAATCATAGAACTGTTGAGTTGGAAGGGTTTCCAATGGTTACCTACTCCAGCTCCCTGAAATGTGTACCTATGGGAACCTGAAGCACCAGGCTAAGGCCAGGGTCCCCAAACTGTCATGTGGTGCATGAACTTGTGGTAACTCACAATTTCCCTCAGGGAGACATATTTGATGGCTTTTGTTCACCATGAGGGTCTGAATAGTCATCATATGTATAGTTAGGAAGAAAGACCACTCCCCCCCCCCAGGTCAAATGGACCATACACCTAAGCCAGTGTTTATTCCATAGAATCATAGAGTTGGAAGGGACTGTGAGAGGCATCTAGTCCAACCCTCTGTGATGCAGGACTCTATTTTGCCCACCATGGGACTTGAACCCATGACCCCAAGATTAAGAGTCTCATTCTCTACTGACTGAGCTATTGTGCAGATCCTAATTTCTTCCAGGGGGAGCCAAAGTGGTGCTGTTCAGATGTTGCTGGACTTCAGTCCCACCATCCCTGAACATTGGCTGGTCTTGCTGTGGCCAATGGGAATTTGAGACCAACTACATCCATATTGACTACAGCTGGTTTAAGCTACAGACAACTGGGGCATGGTGGTCTAGCTGTTTTGTTAGGATTGGACTAGATAGGTTTTCAATCCTTTCCAATACTAAAATCCTTCCTGTGATTTGTCTCCAAGGATGACCATAGCAACACTGTTAACAATGGAAAATGATCTTTGTGAAGCCTGAAAATGCCCATTGTGTAAATGTCATCTCTTTTGCATTATCATTTATAAACATGTATGATTTGTAGCTCTGTTTACATTACGCTCGGTTTTTAAGCCAACAAGAGTTTAGCTGATCTTCTGCAAATGTAGGTTAGATGATATAAATAGGTTATACATAAAATAGTGGATGCTAATAACCCAAATTTCATTGAGGACTAAGTATATCTATATCAGGCATCTCCAAACTCGGCCCTCCAGCTGTTTTGGGACTACAACTCCCATCATCCCTAGCTAACAGGACCAGTGGTCAGGGATGATGGGAACTGTAGTCCCAAATCAGCTGGAGGGCCGAGATTGGGGGTAGCCTGATCTATATGGTTGGATCCAGACTCAGTTAGTTGAACTCAGATTCTATTGAAATCAATGGGACCTAAGTTAATCTAAGTGAGCTTGGACACCAAAACACTCCCCTTTCAATCTAATTTAGGTTATTAATATCCAATCAGAATATACACACATGACGTATTTCACCCTGAGTATGTTTAAATGATTTGTCGGATGGCCGTTCTTTTAGAAGGCAAATGGTTTGGTATCACTTGGTATTCCATTTGCTGCGTGATATAAACTTGCTCAGTAGCTTACAAAAAGAAATTTCAAAACAGACTGAAATCACTTTCTCCCCTTTGGGAACAGAAACAATTCATATCATTACACCCAGAGCTATGTTAGTGGTTTAGTACCAGATGTTCCTTCCCTGTTTACGGGAAAAGGGGGAGGAAATAGGCAGATGTGGAAATGGGCTGAGGTAGCTATGAGGAGGGAATAGCAACTGCGCTGTATTTTATAGCTTCTCATTACTGTGGAACTCTCTGTCAATGAATACTGAGTTTTGCACAAAGCCGAGATTGCACAAATAATGCTCACGGTAATTTACTATGCTCATAGAGGTTTCTATAATTCATGGCAGAGTGCTGCAAATTTCAATAATGGCCTGCTCAGCATTAACCCCCACTGTGGCATTATCCTCCTGTGACAGGAGCTGGAACAACCCATCACTCTTGCTCTTATTTTGACAGGGATTGAGAAAGCCTGGCATTTGTTATGTTGCTGTGAATTTCACTTCCTCTTCACTAGCTAGTTTAAAGGCATCAACCAGCCCCATAACCTACAACTCATCACTGGGTTTTAGGGCTCGTTCCAGTCCCCACGCACAGGCTGCTAAACAACTCAAGAGGGAGTGTGTGGGATTAGAGACATGACAAAATTTTGCCCATCTTATCAAAATTCTCACCTCCTCTGTGAAAAATTTGTCAGGTATTTTACTTGAAGATGGACATTTCAAATTCAGTTTCACTTTAGGTGAATTTGAGCATCTGCTTGATTTCGACGTTTATTGAAAACTCTCCTTTCTCCCAGTAGCCAATTTATTTCCACAGGTTTTAGTTCCTGTCAGTTTTTATGCTCTAATACCGTGATCTGCATTACTGCATTTATACAGTATTCTGTTTCTGTACCCCCCCCCTTTCGTGCTGGTCTGTTGTTTAATTATTTTGTGTTTTGTATTTTTGTATTTTATTTTCAGGTGGAGTTGGTTTTTATTGGAAGTTACAGGCTGCTTTGTGAAGGAGGTATGCATTTGTAAACAAATAAAATAAAACTTAAGGAAGTGTGGACCACATTCCCCCCCCCAAAAATTCGCAAATATTATCTAAAATTCATTAACCTTCCTTTGAAATTCCATGGATATTTTGTCTGACAGGTTTCAATGTGCCATGCTCCTGTGTGGTGGTGTTCCAGACGGTGGATGTATCATACGAAAACTCCATGATATGTGCATTGTCTCAAGTGCAAAGAAGACTATTCCATCAGAACCACATATCCATGGCAGAAGCTCATCCTGGCAAGGAGAAACAGCATGCAATTTAGTTGTCACACATGGTAAGGCACTTTCAGATTCATGCCTGCCTCGGGACTGCTCTGCATACAAACAAAATAATGGATTTCATGGTAGGTGCATCACTGAAGCTGCACTCGGTCATTCAAACTCTCCCCTCCACCCCCACCCCCGACCCTGTTATTTGAAGGAAGCCCCATTCATTCCACCAGGCTGTGCAACTGCTTTGAAAAGCCCCCCTGATTTCATAAAATGGTTCCTCATTCAAGCCCAGCCTTTAAACAGATGGTCCCACCTGGAGCAGTGAAAGCTGTAAAGGGGAAAGCATTTCCCAGATATTATAGATGGTGGACATAGCTCAGTTTTAAAATATGTATGATACATTGCGCACATAATAAATACACTTTTATTACAGAACAATGCTTTGTATTATTTAATATGGAAATGTGTTATGTTCTACAAGGGCCTTGTTCTGCCCTGAACAGAAATTGAGATTATGTGAGAATATGCAAGAATATGACCATATTGGGCAAAGAGGTGGTTTTCTGATGCCTGTTATGTGAAAAACCCCATACTCTTTGCCAAGAATATCCTTCATAATCAACTAATAAGGGCATGTCACCAAAAGCAGTACTCTTTCGTCCTCTATATTTCTGGATGCTTGAAAGCCAAGTATTATTATTATTCTTTTAAAACAAAACCAAAAAACAAAAACACCTCCATATGCCAGTGTTAGTGCAAATGCAGCTGTTTGGGGGCCTGCAGTGCATTTTATTTGAAATGTTCATTAGCTAAACTCAGGCAGCTGCAGTTCATTAAAAAAAATTAGCGTATTAAATGGAAAATAGCAAGCTGTGATGAAAAGGTGAAAACAAGTACTTTGTCTATAAAATACCTTTGAAAAATCAAATTATGAAGAGTTCCTCCTCTATCCTCGGGGCAACGAGAGTGTTGCCTGTTACCATAAACTCTAGGGGTTCATTTGGGAAGAGGGAGAATGAGCAGCACTTCTTTCCTTCCTTTCTCTTCTCTGCCTGCCTATGGAGAAACATGCTGGAATAGGCAAGTCCCACAGCTGAAATATTGATGCTTGGCTCCAGACTAGAGCTGTAGTTTTAGCATAAAAGATGGCATTAGAATGTTTCCCAGTCACCAGGTGGTGGCAATGAGATTGTGATTCACACAGGAGGAATTTGTTAGGCTAGAGGCTGATAGCCCTTATTTATGTTGCTCATCGGGACTATCCCAGAAGGTATGCATCTTTTTCGGGGGTAAAATATTTTTATTGAATATTTTCACATAGGGGAAACAGATGATAAATAAACAGATAATAAATAGCAGCACATCACAAGGCAACGTCATAGAAGCACCACAATGATGATTATCAACCTACTGAAATACAGAACAATCAGTACGAGGACTATTCAAACCCAAGGCTCCATATGTTGTATTTAATGAGACCTGAACAATGTGTATGGACCATAACTTTCGTCTCTCCCTGTGCTCAGTCCTTTGAAACCTAGATCCAGCTATTAAACAGTCACAGTGGTTTGCCTGATGAAGTTTAAAAATGTAGAGACTTTGTGACTTTGTTCAACTTCTTCCTCTTCTTTCTTTTTGTTGTCCATTTACGGTACTCCCAAACTCCTGGTTCAGTATACTCAGCATATACAGGGCTGGCCCTACTGTTAGGCAAAGTTGGGGTGATTGCCTCAGGCAGCAGATGCTATGGGAGGGGGTATCCCCTCCCTGTACTAGCTTGCTATCTTCAGATGCAGTAGAGGCTACTATCACCTCACCAGGGTTGAAGCAAGATTCATCTGCCAGTCCACTTAGCTTGTGAGCATGGAATGCGGGGAATACCATCTTGTCCTTTGCCTCAGGCAGCAAAATGTCATGGGCAGGCCCTGAAAACATTTCATGTTTGGTGGCTGTTTGCACAGAGCCTGAAATTTTTCTCCACACCCACACTAACCTTCTTGTTGGATTGTTGCTCAAGGAGAAAAGAGCTCCAGTTGCACATGAGCTGTTATGTGTGGGATGTGATACATAAGTAGCAGTCAAGTACAACATTCCTTGTTTGCCTAGAGTGGACATGCAAAGGGGATGTTTGTTCCAGCCAGTCGAAAACGTTCTGTTTCCTCCTGGGCTGGAGCATCCTTCCTCCTACATGTGACTAGAGGTGGATGTGACCTTACCTGTGCAGGTAACAAAAGCACAAGACACACAGCCATCTTTCTCCTTTTGGACTTCATCGTTGGACCAGCAGTTTTTTTAGCCAGAGATGCTTCATTGGCTTTCAGCCAACAGATGACAAAGAGACTATCTCCATATGGGATAGACTCACATGTATATATATCTATAACTAAGACTGCCTTCAGGGATCCATCTCTGAACTGATGATGCTGTGAGTAAACTACATTTATATATCTTAAATAAGACTGGCATGTTTATTCTTTTAAGAGGAGTAATAAGGGGACTTACCAGGAACCAAATAGTGAGAGGCTTAAACAAGCCTGGAACCAGCTACCTGCTGTGCATTTAAAATGGGAATGTAAAACTGTGCTAAGTTATAGAACTTGCTAGCACGAGTTAGGAAGGATATTAATAAACAATATATCCTCTCCTGCCTCCCTGAACATTATGCACAAACAACTTCCCGTGTGAGAAAATCTGCCATGCAGGGCAATTTAAAATGACTTCCGTTTGGCAGGTATAACGCAGCTAGCTACTGAGTTTCCCAATTTGCCCTGCTACCATCATAGCTGGCCTTTTGGTGAAGCAAACTGCCTCAGGTGGCAGATCTGGATCTCCCTAGGAGATGTGGCGGATCCACCCACCATTGCCTCTTCCACCACCTCCTCCTCCTCCTCCACTCCTGCCCATCCTTGCATGTCTCCTTTTTGAAAATTGTGCTGTTACAACTTCAAAATGAGATACCCACAAAGAATGAAGGGCATGCAAAAGCAGGCTGGGTGGCAAGGGAGGGTACAGTGGCAGCGTTAGTGTGAATGAGGATGCTGCCAGGGCATGGGCCTGGATCTGCAGGTCAGTAGAGGAGCGGGGCCCAAAGCAGGGACAGGACTGGGAGCAGGAACTGCTGAAACACGTGCCTGTTCATTATTAAGCCCGATCTATTATTCACAGGGGATAATTCCTTAAAGGTCTTGCGCCTCACCTTACCTATTCCTTTTTGTACATTCTGAGGCGGTTTGGAATAAGCTTCAATTAGGAGCATTGATCTTTATCTATAATGCACTTTTGTTCTTATCCACATCTGGACAAGACTAGTTTCTATGGAAGGTTTACTCCAAAATGAAAGATGTGGCAATTTTACCTGTCATCTACTCATCTGCAACTCGGTGAGTCCAACCTGTGCCTCCAGTTGGGCTCCAATCCTCACAAATCTTAAAAACCTAACTGTTCTTGGCTTTTAATTGAACCTGTTCAGTTGTTATTGCTCAGCGCATGAATCAGCCCAAGCCTAATCCATGTCTACTTGGCAATAAGTCGATCGATAGGGATTTACCTCTGAGTAAACACCATCATGATTGGCACTGGTGTACCAAAGGAAGGACCAAGATTAAGGTTGGAAATCCTTGCTCCTAAGCGTAAGGAGGGTGGGAGAGCAGTTGCGGGGGCCCAGCTTCTGCATCCATGGGGGGAGCATTGTGGATTCACAGCAACAACAGTGAATACCAATCATATCTCCTGGATTGATTTCTGCTCTGGACATAATAAAAACAAGCAAACATGGCAATTTCTGCCTCCATTTTTCTTTTTGTTGGAATTCTACTACATTACGGAAGGACACTGTGGGCTATTTCACATATCAGCTCATAATTTGCTACATATGAACATTGAGATTGTAAGCTCCTTGGGACAGGGATAGGTTGTTTTCTACTTGGTAACATACAGGTGGCATTTAAAAACAAGCGATTTCCAGTTGATATACTATTGTTATTATTATCATCAGCCTTGAATGACTCCTTTTTAAAACTGCATTGATAAAAGTAGTTTCAAAAATGAATAAATTAAGGCTGATCAGTGCTCTGAAAAATCGAAGCATAAAAGATATGGTTGATGCTCATACATGTGATGGCTACTATCATAGATGGTTTCAGAAGGGAGTTACCCAATGCATATAAAATAGGCCTATCAGCTGTGACAACTAAATGGAAAATTCATGTTCAGAGACAAGTCCAGATGTTGGGGACATATGACAGGGGAGAGATATTGCCTCATGCCCTATTTCCCATCTTCTTAGAAGCATATTGTTGATCACAAGAAGTTGGACTATTTACTTATTTATCTAAATCCTTTTTTAGTCTGCCCTTTCTCCCAATATGATTCCAGGACATGGTACAGTTAAAAAGGGAGGGGGATAACTTCAATTAGAAACCTCAAAAAATATAAACAGAACTACAGAGCAGAAGAGCAGGTGAAATCAACTCAGAAGCAAATATGGTAACACTGAGGGGGAAACCCAGTCACATTCCTAAGGCTCCAATAAAAGCCTACTGGGATAGAACAGTTCTCAAGCAATGAAACCCATCAGTGCCAGTTATATATCAAGGAGGAGGGCACAGGTGGGGTGCCACTGCAGAGTAAGCCCCTTGCCTTGGTTGCTACATAACAGGTGTCTTTTGGATGTGGGCCAACCAGGCAGGTCTCACCTCCTGTTCTTAATAGAGGGGCATATTGCTATAGAGGAGACTAGATATTTAGTCTGACTTTGCAGTGCCTATAGCTGGAGCAGCTCAAACCCCATCTGGTCTATATCTAGTCTCACAGTGGCCAACCAGTGGCCTATGGGACTTGAGCAGAAGAGCATTCTCCATGCTTGCCGTCCCAGCAACTGATCCTAGACTCACAGAATAGCTGAGTGGGAAGGGAACCTGAGGGTCAACCATTCCAACCCCCTACAATGCAGGAATCTCAACTAAAGCATCCATGTCAGATGGCCATCCAACCTCTGCTTAAAAACCTCCAAGGAAGGAGAGCCCATCAACTTCCAAGAGAGTCTGGTCAAACAGTTCTTACCATCAGAAGGTTATTCCTGATGTTCAGCTGGATCTTCTTCATTGTAACTTGAATCCATTGCCTTCCTCAACAACCTAAATAAAGTACACCTTTTAGCATATTTAGAAAGAAGTATATGTGTGTGAGGAGGCTGGAGCAGGTATGGTGCAGCTCACATTGCTCGACAGTCAACACTACCAGAAGTAAACACAGGCAGGTCAGGTGTGGAGCAACTTCCTGTGCCTCACCATGACAATATAAAAGGTTGTTGGCAGGAGCTGGGAGGAGGAGTAGCCCAGAATATGAAGGGGGCGGGAAAGCTTTGGCACATCTCATGTCCCATTCTGACCTAAGGTCTGCAGATAGTAATTGTCCAGGTGGGTGGTACCCTCTGCTTCAACAAGCAACAAAGAAAAGGGGGAAATGTAGGAGTGTTGTACTCTCTGTCTTGATGACTTTGAGAGGCAGTGGTGAGATTGTTCTTGGACCAGGGTGTCCTGGTGGTGAGAAAAGAAAGGAGAGGAAAAATGGGTTTACACAGCAGAAATCTGTGAGAGGAGAAGGGCTCCTGGGCACAAAAGGAAAGGACCCACTAGGCTTGCTCTGAAGTAAGCATTCTCCTGGGCCTCTGAGGATCCTCTGGAAACAAAGGAAGGGTAAGGTAAAACCTAACAATGCTTAAAAACTGGAGCAAAAGTGTCATTTTTTAAAGCACTTTTAGACTTGCTTTACCTGTGGCAATTTTTATATCTGAAATTTGCATATAAGTAGACTCCTTCAGGTAGATAATGTATGTCAAGGCATTAACAGATTCTATTTTATAGAACATTGAGGTTTATAGCACCTGAACTTTTTGTTGTTGTCATTGCTATTTACTTTATTTAAAGAGTTGTTCTCATGCTCCTTTAATTATCTGTGCTTTTGAAGTTTTTGAGGGCAGTTCACATATTACAAAGGGCCTTGCTGGGATGCATCATGCTTTTCCAAGCCTGCACTCATGCAGAATGATGCAAACTAGAGTTTTCTATGCTATTGTTCTCCATATGAATGCATCACAAAGACAGTTGTGGGGCTCTTTTGTAATGTGTGAACTAACCTTGGATCTCACAGTATGAAGCTCTGTGTAACAATATGCTATGATTATCACTCTCTAGATTTCTGATTGCCATGACTTCTGCTTTTATAAGTCAAAATTCTCTTGCTAGACTTTATGCTGAATTGCTATTGGCAGCATAAGTCACAAATGCCACTCTTGGTTGCCATGGCCACTATATTGCTTGTACATCAACTGCAGTTTCTACTTGTGGAGAGACTAGGAAGAGACAAAAAACCTAAAGTAAAATTCAGCGGCAGTGCAGGAACTGAACGCCAATCTTCAGTTTCCAGTTATTCCCAATTAATGGTGAAAAGGTCTCTGAAGACTTGTGGTTGCTAATAATAAGCATTTCTGCACATTTGTTTCTGTATAACCTTCTACAGTCTATGCTCTTGAATGCCCTCTGGCTTATTTTGGGATTTGGGGACTGAAACTGAGATACAACTTATTAAACCTAAAAAGATAATAATTTTTTAACAATATCTGTGAACATATCATTTTACATTTGCAAACCTACTGCTTACACTTCATTGCTTTTTACATTGTCTCATTTGGGTGTGGGTGTTAAAGAAAGTGTTTAATGGGATAATTCCACATGAGTTTGTAATGCTGATGCATTCTGCACAATGAAATTTCTGAATCTGGTGACTGTCTTATCTCTGTTACTGGGCAGAATTTGTCCGTAACCCTGTGTATATAAAGTTACAGTGTTTGTGCTTGGAAAGTGTGGGAGATCTGAGCAGAGGAAATGGATTGGAATCATGGCAGAAGGCTGAACACTTTGTGAAGAGCTGCGAGAACTTTGGAAGCAGCTGAGCTCAGCATGTAGGGACTGCAAGGATTTTGAAGCAAAGAACCCTCTCTGGGATCAGAGACAGATGCCTACTTGTAACAACTCTATATAGAGTGTATATATATAGCAGTGTAAAGGTAAAGGGACCCCTGACCATTAGGTCCAGTCATGACCGACTCTGGGGTTGTGGCGCTCTTGTTCTTCCAATATAACAACAACAACAACAATATTTATTTATATCCCGCCCTCCCCAGCCAAAGCTGGGCTCAGAGCGACTAACAACAAGTAAAAATAGTACAAAAAAATCACACAGTCAATTAATTAAAATACATTCTAAAATCAATTCAGAATCAAATTAATGGCAACCATTGGGCTAGAGTTCTATGAGGATTAGAGAAGGAGAGAGGGGGCCAGACTGTGCCTTGGCAAAAGGCCTGGTGAAACAGCTCCATCTTGCAGGCCATGCGGAAAGATGTCAAGTCCCGCAGGGCCCTAGTCTCTTGTGACAGAGCGTTCCACCAGATCGGGGCCACGGCTGAAAAAGCCCTGGCTCTGGTTGAGGCCAGCCCAACCTCCCTGTGGCGCGGAATCTCTTAGATGTTTTTATTTGAAGACCGTAAGTTCCTCCATGGGACATACCAGGAGAGGAGGTCTTGCAGGTACGAGGGTCCTAGGCCGTATAGGGCTTTAAAGGTTAAAACCAGCACCTTTAACCTGATCCTGTACTCCACTGGAAGCCAGTGCAGCTGGTATAGCACCGGGTCAAAGTGATCCCATGGCGAGGACCCTGTAAGGAGTCTCGCCGCGGCATTCTGCACCTGCTGGAGTTTCTGGGTCAGTCTCAAGGGCAGCCCCATGCTCAGTTCTCCATATTTCCAAAGCTGGTTTTTACTCTTAGGTCAGCCGTATATCTTACGAAGTCGTGATGCAATGCTTCCCAGTCTACAACTCTGGGACAGTGGATGTTTATCACTTCCACTGGGTGGGCAGCTGTTGCTGATCCTCGTGCTCGGTTGTCATCCTGGGACAGTAAAAAAACACAGAGTGTACATGGCCAGGCAGCCATTGAGGGAATTCCCCTTAACTAAGTTGGCTCAAGTTCCTGCCAGCTGCTGCAGTTCAAATTGGCCAATGAGTGGCCTCCTCTGAGGGATGTGCCTCGCTGGTTGAAAGGGCATTGGCTGCACACATGCCCTGGCAGTCGGAGGAGGGTAAAAGCCGGCAGCACCTTCCTACCTCAGTGCAGTTGTTTCAAGGTTAAATTTAAAGAGCCAAACCCTGAATCTTTATCAACGACTTGGATGATGGACTCAAGGGCATCCTGATCAAATTTGCAGATGACACCAAACTGGGAGGGGTGGCTAACACCCCAGAGGACAGGATCACACTTCAAAACGACCTTGATAGATTAGAGAACTGGGCCAAAACAAACAAGATGAATTTTCACAGGGAGAAATGTAAAGTATTGCACTTGGGCAAAAAAAATGAGAGGCACAAATACAAGATGGGTGACACCTGGCTTGAGAGCAGTACATGTGAAAAGGATCTAGGAATCTTGGTTGACCACAAACTTGACATGAGCAAACAGTGTGACGCGGCAGCTAAAAAAGCCAATGCAATTCTGGGCTGCATCAATAGGAGTATAGCATCTAGATCAAGGGAAGTAATAGTGCCACTGTATTCTGCTCTGGTCAGACCTCACCTGGAGTACTGTGTCCAGTTCTGGGCACCACAGTTCAAGAAGGACACTGACAAACTGGAATGTGTCCAGAGGAGGGCAACCAAAATGGTCAAAGGCCTGGAAACGATGCCTTATGAGGAACGGCTAAGGGAGCTGGGCATATTTAGCCTGGAGAAGAGGAGGTTAAGGGGTGATATGATAGCCATGTTCAAATATATAAAAGGATGTCACATAGAGGAAGGAGAAAGATTGTTTTCTGCTGTTCCAGAGAAGCGGACACGGAGCAATGAATCCAAACTACAAGAAAGAAGATTCCACCTAAACATTAGGAAGAACTTCCTGACAGTAAGAGCTGTTTGACAGTGGAATTTGCTGCCAAGGAGTGTGGTGGAGTCTCCTACTTTGGAGGTCTTTAAGCAGAGGCTTGACATCCATATGTCAGGAGTGCTCTGATGGTGTTTCCTGCTTGGCAGGGGGTTGGACTCGATGGCCCTTGTGGTCTCTTCCAACTCTATGATTCTATGATTCTATGATTCTATGAATCACAAGATGTGTGCTCCTTATAGGCACTGCTTTAAAAGCATTAGGGCAATCTTAGTCAATGAAGCCAATCTGAGTGCTGTGATAAAATAAAGGTGTGGGGATTAAGAAAGATCAATGATATTATACTTGTTATTATCTTTTCTTTGTATCATTTGGGCATTGATGGATTAGAACCACAGAAATTTTGTAAACTTCATGAACACAACACCCTCTGCCCTTCATGAACATAACATCCTCCTATTTTACAAGTCTCCCAAATAAAAAGCAATGATGAAAAGGCAGCAGGCTTTATTCTACCCCAAATTTTCAGCTTGCCATATAGCAAGGATGAGCAGAAGGCTTTGGGTGCCACAAGATGGAGCTTTTATGGCAACCAGAGTAGACAGTCAATCAACTTTGCTGTGTAAACACCATGGGATGAAGTTAGTGGTGGTAAGGGAGTAGAAAGGCTCTTAAATCTGCCTCTCCTCCCACATCATTCCAACTGGGAGCAGAATGAGAGTTTAATGTTGTTTGAACATGATTTATTTTTTGCTAATTGTAATTGAGTTTTTTCTCCCCATTTTCATTTCATTACATCACACAATGTTTTATGGCCCACTGTTGCTAATGCATGGCATATCAAGTGCCCTGTTTACATGATTTGAGTCAATCACAGTTAATTTGGCACAACACATCCGTTTTGGATGTCTTTAGTGTGTAGGCGGTCTTATAATTACCATTACATTGGCTCATGAAACCAAACCAATTATGCTAGTAAGGGGGAAAAGAAATAGTTTAGCATGTTTTGAGGGCTTTTTGCAATGGAAGGCCAAGATTTGTTTTAATGCCTGTGAGCTACTCAAACTGATGCTTCTGTAATCAATATATTGCACAAGCAGGAGTTAGGGTAATTGACTGGGATTTGTTAACAGTAGAGCAAATTTTTCTTTCTTTCTGTCTAGCTTGTTAAACAGTTCTCTTCAGGTATTAAAAAGTAACGCGGAAACTGGCAAGGGATATTGTACTATTTTGCAGTGTTGCCAGCAGTAGAGAGCAAATTGTGATGAATCAGCAAGGTGTCTATATTGCTGCAGGACCTGCTGCTTTATGTTGTCCTTTGGGACCACCTGTTAAGCTGAGGTCACTTTTGAAAGTTGAGACTAATAAGGTATGTTGCTCAGAGAAATACCGAATGGGCATTTTTTTGAAACACACCTAAGGAATGTAAAGGAAGGGGGGGAACCACTTGTCATTTTTTGTTTATTTCATATTCTGATATGATAGAGATCCTGTAAATCTGTATACACATGAAAGAAAAGTCTATGTGTGAGGCTGTTTTATAATAAGTAGGTTGCAGAGAAGGAATGCATGAATCTGTCAATTTCTGTTTCTCTCCCTGCCAACCTTGCCACATTTCTGTATTAGTTGGTGGACATATCTATCAATTTATAAATATGTATTTTAAAAAAGTAACCATGAAAATTCATCAGCATTCACAAGCAGAGGCACAAAGTTCTGTGTGGCATTGAGTGGGGCTCATTGAATGCATGTCAAACATGCGAGGCCCTCTGCCACAGTGGGGAGGCTCAGTGGGGCCCACCCCCTCAAGCTTGGGGGGCTCAGCCCTGTCCACACATATGGGGGGTGTCCTGGCCTCAGCCCCATGGGGTTGATGCATTTGTTCACAAGACGCATGTTTCCACCCTTGTCCATTCTCATTTACTGGTTGTATTTTAAACAAACACACACACATGGACAGATTTAGGGGTGTTGGGGATATTCTGCTAACTGCTGATTACTCTTGCCTTAACATAATGTGTGTGTGTGTGTGTGTGTGTGTGTGTGTTTAGATATAGTGTGGAGGATAAAACTATGTATATACTTCCATATCATTGGCCTCCAAATGACTACTATTTGTTGGGGAATCATAAACAGGAGATTTCAAAGCCTTCATTTCTTGGACCTCCTTGCTAACAGGAGGTGGAAAAAGGAATCAAGAGAAGCAAGGTAACCATTTAAACTATTTGTATACTTTTAGATAATAGTCTTAAATATATAATAAAAGCAAAAGCATAATGCCTCATATTGATGTATTTTTATTTATTATTTATTAAGGCTTTAGTTTTATAGTCTTATATTTAACAACAATTCCCCCACCAGTTTTCCCTCTCTAGTACCCCTCCCCATACCCAAACATCCTAATCATCCAACAGTTAAGCTCAATATGTATCCTGAGACTCCTGACGATGCAAAAAATAAAAATAGAAGACTAATTAAAAATAACTGGAACAACAATAGCACCACCACCACCAACATAAGTGATAACAGTAGAGGTTTTTTTAAGGGCAAAAATTAATAGTTAAAAAGAAAGAAAATATCAGAAACAGTAGATTTCAGTATTTATTATTCCAGTCAAAACTGAGTTGGCGCCTCCTGAGCTTGCTAAAAAATTAGCGAAGGCTTTGCATACACTAATCTAGTTACAGTGGTACCTCGGGTTAAGTACTTAATTCATTCCAGAGATCCGTTCTTAACCTGAAACTGTTCTTAACCTGAAGCACCACTTTAGCTAATGGGGCCTCCTGCTGCTGCCGTGCCGCCGGAGCACGATTTCTGTTCTCATCCTGAAGCAAAGTTCTTAACCCGAGGTACTATTTCTGGGTTAGCGGAGTCTGTAACCTGAAGCATCTGTAACCTGAAGAATCTGTAACCCAAGGTACCACTGTACTCAGTTCCAGCAATGAGCGCCTTAACTGTCCTGCAAATACACTGAAGAATGGGTTCTGTCTCTGATTTGATGGAGCAGCTCTGGTACACTAGAGATGATTATAACTTTTTATTAGAGGTGGGGAATAGACTTGTGCCAAGTGCTGTACTTTCATCTAGCAAATTCAACTCTTGCCCCGTTTCAGGTTCGTACATATAGATGTCTCAAACAATGTTTGATGAATGCACTAACACATCTGTTTAACCTGAGTTTATCAGGGTTTCCCAAATTTGGGTCTCCAGCTGTTTTCGGACTACAACTCCCATCATCCTTAGTGAACAGGACCAGTGGTCATGGATGATGGAAATTATAGTCCAAAAACATCTGGAGACCCAAGTTTGGGAAACCCTGATCTATATTATTCTGTAAGTGATTAAGTTTTAATGATTATATAAAGCAGGACTGATCTAGGCTAATATATTTCCTTCTTGCCATTATATGAAACCATTGTTTACTAGAGGATAGAGGAAAACTCTAGAAGTTAGTAGAGTAGAAGATAAGAGAGACTGGATTAAATACATGACAGAACTGGACTGTATTGTCAAAGTACTGTATAAACAACAAAAGAAATTCCAATAATGAAGAGATCAGAAACAATTCAAAATCCTTAGTTTACTTACTTTAAGACTTTATAATGGGAAGCATTTTTAGAACATTTGAAAGCATGACAACAACACTGTACACAGTGTTTTTCAGCAAGCAGTGTAGTTATATGCAAGGCAAACAAAGAATGAATATGTGCTGGCAGGTTTCAGTCTGCCAGAAACAATAGTGATTCAACAACAGAATTGCAAATGGAGAAATGGAAGGTTAATGCACGATTCGAAAACTAGGAGCAGCTGGACCTGATTTATCCTTGTCTTGAATCCAAGGAATCCTGCAATGTTTATTCAAATTGCAATAATGCAAATAGCAGATGAAGCTGACTACTCAAGGACATTGGCATATTCCTGTGTGCCAGCACGATTCCAACATTTTCTTTTTCAAAAATCACAAGATAAACTTTTTTTTTTACCCGCTACTATTGCAGTGTAATCCTCCGCAGGTTTACTCAGAAATAAGTCCCACTGCAATTCAATATGGCTTACATCCTAGTAAGTGGGTTAAGTTCTGAAGCTTCAGCCTCCAAGTTGCATATACTCTTTCAGGTACTTTATTGTCAACAGATGATTAGGAAAAACTTCACTCCTCATAAGATGCATCCTCTTTTTGATGACTTTCCAAAGAAGTCATTCTTTCCGCCCTGAGAAGCAGGTAAAAATTCTCCAATCATTCGCAGTACAACAGGAAGTATCATCCTCATTCTGATTTGGCTTCATGATATCATCATATAGTGAAATTTTATTGGCAATAGGGCATTGTCAGGAAACAGAGTTGACATGAGGATAATACTGGTACTACATAGAGGTACTGGATGTACTGGGCCCACAGCAATCAGAGGCGCCAAACTCTGGGTTTTCTTTCATTTATTTAATATTTTTATGGTACCTAAGTCTCTAGTCTTCCAAGAAATAAAGTTCTGAAGCAAAATGTGCAAGTACCCTTCTAAGTGAATACTGTAAGATGAAGCAGCCTGACTGCTGCCACTTATGTGTGTTTTCACTCAATGTCTGAAATCAGATTCCAAGTGGTTCCTGTTTCCTTCTAGAAATGAGGCCGAGTGGAGGCTGTGGTGTCTTTATGATATATGGTTAATTGACATATATATATATATATATATATATATATATATATATATATATATACACACACACACACACACACACACACACAACCTGCCCTGTAGTGGGCATCACAGCATTAACACCCCAAGAGGATTTTGTTTCTCCCATAGCCTCGGCTTTGGATTCAAGTAGAAATCAGCCATTGTGCTCTGACCCTCTCTCCAGCTTGCTGACTTTACCAGGCTGAAACATTCCCCCCCCCCCTCAGTCACACCCCAGATTACAAAAACTTGACTTCAAACTCTGGCTTTGTCTTCTAACTAACTTAAAACTGGAGGAGGGCGCCCACCCACTTGCCCCCTGACACAGAGCCCCCTTCCTTTGCTTTCTCAATGGCTCATTATCTTTAATGGCTCCTCTCCCAAACGATTACCTCAACAGGAAACTAGCCTGGTTTATTTAGCTTTTAACATTTGCTGGGGTCAGGGATTAAGTGTCTGGCACCCACGAACTCCTATTCCTACTCTAACAAAGACATTGTAGTACACGAGTGGCCACTGATTTATTTAGGTGCCCTCCACTCCACCTGCAAAAAAGGACAAAAAATGTATGTGAAATGAAAAAAAAAATGTATGTGAAATAAAAATAAGTAAATAATGCCCAGCATTTAGTGAGGGGTGTCTTTGCCATACCACAACTCCCCTCTAAAGACAATTCAGAGTTGTATTGAGTTGGGAATGTGTGTAGCTGAGCCAATCTTCCCCGGTTGAGGTGCCAAACTATTTAAGTAGGCTCCTCCCCAAATCTCACTGCCTTTCTCTTTTGCTATATGGGACCTCTTTGCAGTATGGGCTTTGCTAGCTGTCCGTTTTAGGGACAGGAGGAATTTTTGGGGGAGCCTCTGAATGGCTTTTAGGACTCCCTCTCTTCCCCACACCCAGTTGTGAATTCAGATGGAGTTGTATTTTTGGATTGGTTCAATTGGCTGTTAGTCTGGAAAGGAAAGTAACAGGTAAGTTCTGAGAAAATTATTGTGTTAATGACACTCTTAGGTCACCCAAGGCTGGCTTGGCCTTGGGATGTTTTTTAGGCTTGGCACACATGATGGGGAGAATGGCAGACTGACGTGGCCATGCCATGCTTGTCAAGTTTGCATACCCAAGGTTCTCTAGGCAAGGAGGGCCTGGAGACATGCCTACAGGTGAGAAGGGAGTTTATGCCTCCTGTTTAGGACTATATTTTGATTCAGTTATTTGGTTGATTTAGTTGCAGATCCTCCCTGTTTTATTTGAATAAATATAACCTTTTCTCCAGGTGATGTGTCTGGAGTCTTTATTGCGGGTGTGCTGGTAATGAGTTAAGACAATATGCTGTAATAGCTTCCTTTGTCCCTGCAATACATGTGTAAATGATGTCCTTTAAAAGCTGTCAGTGTGTCATGGGAAATGAAGAAGGAGGTTATTAAATTCAAAGTATAAATATTATATTCTTTATTTAGCTCTGGCACCTTCCATCCATTCCCCATGAAAGTATGGTCCGATTCCTGGGATAAAAATATCTCATCCTGCGGTAATTGACCTTGTGTTGATGACTTTGTCTGATATACCCTTCACATATTTTCCCCTTTTAAAATAGACACTTATCATATATACCCATCTAGGTTCACTTTAAGTGGGGGCGGGAAACATCTCCCGCTGAAGATCTTTGCTTCATCCTTTTCAAAATGCTGTCTAGTTTTTTTTCAGCTTCTTTGAATTCCTAATGCCACAGCATCTGCTGTGTGTTCTTTTTTAATAAGGTGACTAGAATGTCATACTTTATTCTAACTCACCCTTACTAATCCCGTATGTGGTGCTAGAATAATTTCCTCCAATTTATATCTAATGGCTTTGTGCAATCCAGTACTTCCATTATTAATTGCTATGTACAAGGTTTTAGAATTTATCAAGAGACGGCACAGCAACCTTACGCTCTGTGTTTTTAATTTGATATGTTCCCTTGTGAACCTATTTTGCCTTGCCAGTATATCACACTTCCAGTGAGCGTTGCTATTATCTTGGCTTTATTCATTAATACTGTAATTTATTATTATAGTCCACAAAGGATTTGCTATTAGAATTTGAGCAGTATATATATAGAGAGAAGTTTTCAATTGAGTTGGGTCAAATGTGGAGTAAGTGGGTGGTCTCCATCTCCCCAGCCTCACATCCCCTCTTCCTCCCTCTCCAGCAGTGCTTCTGAGTGGCAGCTCAAATAACCATAACTAACATGTGCTGGCTGGATTATGTGAAATATTATCATATATCTGATAGCCTTGGGATATGCTTACGGATTTGTTATCAAGTAAGGACCATGCATCCTTCAAGAATGACAAGATTCCCAGTTAGATCACAGCTATTTCATCTGCTTCTAAAAAGCTTGTAGAGCAGAAATGGATTTTTTTTTGCATATTAGTCCAATGTAATGTTTTGAAAGCATTGAAGAAACGGGTTGCAGGATGAAGTGTGAACACAATAAGGGCCAGATTCCTCACCACTAAGCCACTTTGGGACAGTGTGCACTAGGTAGATTTGAAGACTTATAGAAATGCTGCACCAGTTCATTGGCAAAACTGGGAATATATGATTTCAAAACATGTCAGCTGTAATGGGGAACAATTGTTATATACTACCCCAATTCCTGTTGAGATTCCAGGGCTCACGCAGGGTCATGTTTCCTTTGAGAGTCCAGACACAGCAGAGGCTGTAGCATTTTAAGACATCTGGTTTATTTTGCACCTATATATGCCTAGGGTCTTCTGTGTAGAGGGAGAGAGTTAACAGCATTATATCTCAAGCGGGGCTTGTTCTCCACAGCAGCACAGCATTACAGTCCAGGGCATCTTGCATTTCACTCCTATGTCTCTTCCGCAGCCTCCCAGGATGGTTCTGGTCTTCATGGAGTTCTGCCTTCTTCCTTTCTTCCTCCCAGAAAACCCTTTGCCAAAACCCCAAGTTTCCTTCCTGTCACCTCACACACCTCCCTAACTTCTCTTTTGCACAGACCTGGGGGATTCCTCTTGAGGTGATAATGATTGTCTATTATTTCATAATGACCTAGTTTGCATAGGCTACACCCAGGAGCCCACACACTGCAGCCTGTATTTTCCCCTCTCATCTAATATCTCTAATATTCCTCTAATATCTCAAATATTAGCTAGATTCCAACATTCATTAATTTCTTGGGTTCTGGGTAGTTTTCCTCCCCCAAAACCTAAATCAGTATTATGACTTCCACAAATCAAATAAGGAAATGGGTCTCTTCTTCCTGACCCTGTATTTCCAGAAAAAGAGATACTCTGTCTTCTCAAGATGGGGTGAGGTGGCAAGTACCTTTCATGCAACTGTTGATGAAATAAGACAGCAGTAGCAATACATTCTAAAACCGTGACTAGAAGTAACAAAGTATCTAGTGTCTGGTTAGATTAATTTTCACCTATCAAGGATAGTGCTTAATGTGTGAAGATGCCAGTCACAAGTCTGACGAATATAGTTTTTAAAACATGTTTTCTTTCCTCCTTGTCTGCATTTGAGAAAATAAATGAGTTGTGACAGAACAGATACTATGGACAGCCTTTACCATATAATGGTTTGCTGAGGATGGATAATCCTCCTTTAGGTTATTAGCTTTGCATTTTATGATAACATAAAGTGCAGCACTTCTGAAAAAAAAGCCATTTGTTTGAACAATTACCGAAGTAGCATTGCAACCATCAGCAAGTAAGCAAAGATTACCTCTGATATATTTAAAAGTGCATTATAGGCCAGCTAACTGACTCTGCATGACAGGTAAATAAAATTCAAAGCATCAAAGCTTTAAGAGAATTCTGAGTATATACATGCGTTTGCTTAATATTCTCAGGACTTTTGAAAAATGAGATGCCATACTCCTACCTATCCATTACCGTTGTTCATTGTATATAAATTTAATAAGTAACAATATTTTTTTACTGAAATAGGTTGACTTCAGTAGAAATCCTGATTGTTTTAATTAATCCATCTAAGGAATTTCATGTACTTCTAAACTCAGACTACATTTGCTCAGTCAATTTAGTTTCAGATGTCCATTCGAAATTCTATGATGCATACAGCCAGCCAGGATGTTTAGATGTTCTTCCAGCTATATGCAGTGCTATTTTTCTGGAAGAAGAGGTGCCAGAACTCACCATGAACACTTCCCTTATTCTCTTATAATGGCAATGGCGCAAGTATTTGTGTACAGTGGAAAAAAAAATATCTTCCTACCACCATCCTGTTCATTCCAGCTTGGTTGTATGCTTGCTTATATAAAAGACTTTGTTTTGAGGTTTATGGCTGGTTGCTAAATGATTAAGCTGGGGGGAAGGCAGGATAAAACTGCACACTGAGCAGTCTTTTTATCTCTCTGAATTCTATACAGAGAATTTGTCAGCTGAAAAAAAAATCCCTTCTTATTAAATTTAGGTTGGGAAAACTCTTGAGCTCTGCATTCATGGAAATCTAATTTGAGCAGTACGCTGCCATTTTTGGTGACAGAAAAAAAAAGGCTGTGTTCTCTCTTTGTTAATGTTTGCAGTGCTAAATTGTACTCTGACATGATCCCCAAGATCTGAATTGGTAGCTGCAGCAGAACACTGAGTGGTTGGAAGGGCTGTAGCTGAATGGCATGAATAAAATCCTGGTCGAATCTCCAGCAGTTAGAGAAAACATGATAGATTTTTACATTAGGACAAATATGCTCTAGCCCCAAATTAAGTTCCATGTTATTTGCCTGACATCTGAAAGTTTTAGGCAAAATTAGTTAAGTTCTCCAAATTATTCTTATGTGTATAGAGAGGGGGTGTTCACCCATCATTTTTGCATCCTATTCTGTAATTAGCATAGTGATAAAATGTAGCAGTGGTTTCAGAACTATGTGTAAATGTAGTTTAAGTAATACTTGAACGCCAAAATGCAGTTAATTATAATATTCATATGTGTCTAGCTATCATTTTCTATAAATACAGCTATTATAAATGCACTTCAATGTGAGGAATAATTTTGCAGCAATATTAAATGTTGCTCTTTTTAAAATTGTAAATTGGAAGAACTTCAAGGAAACAACTAGTCTAAAGCAATACAATTCCCCATATACCAACATCAATGCATTTTTGCACGCAATGTAATATGTGCAAAGTTTTCCAACTTGTACTGATCTCCTGCCCAGCCATTACTCCTCTTGCCGGGAACCCAAGGATAATATATAGAATTAGCAGAATCATGACATACCACATGATTCTGCGGTTTTAAGGGCTTAAAAGACAATTAGACAAATACATTGAGGATGCGACTGATCAACAGCTTAGTAGACACAATGCCTGCCTTCACTGTTGGAAACAATATGCTTCTAAATCCCAGTTGTTAGGAATCACACTTGGGAAGAGTGCTGCTACACCTAAGTCTTGCTTGCAGTCTTCTCTTTGGCACCTGGTTGGTTACTGTGAAAGCAAAGTGCGGGACTAGATGGGCCTTTGTATAAAGTGGCGTTAGGTCCTACTGAGGTCAAGAAGGACCAAGTATATAGTGGAACTGTCCACTTACCCTAGCTCAATTGGCCCAGGATTTGAATGGTCAGTTGGTGGGAAAGCCTGCCAATCAGGGTGGCTACCCTGGGGATTCCCCAACTGCTGGCTATCTAGCCCCTGTGTTGCTCCAGGGAGATCAGAGCCTGCCATTACAGGCCGCAATAACTGCCCACCCTGAAACTGAGTGAGCAGCCATTGTATTCTGTGTTGGCTCTGGCTAGCGCAATTATTTAGTTGAATTGGGCCATATATTTCTGTTTATCTAAATATTAAGGATCAATTGAATCAATTCTGTGATCTTCATGTAACAAGTGTGCACTGTTACTAGGGAATTCCTTACAATCTCCAGAATTCTCTGCACCCCAACTTTTTCTGAGATCAGTTACTCAGATATTTCTGTATTTTATTTTATTTTTTTTAAAAATTTCAGTCTAGTCTTGATGCTACTTTCCCTGGAACCCATTAAGTAGGAATTCATCTCTAGCTATTGCCAAATGCTACATCTACGCATCCCTGTTCTTTTTCATCTTTGAAAAGAATCCCCTATGCAGTTCCAATCTTTGTTACAAGCACAGATCAGCAACACATGGAATTTTATGTTCTGAAAGAAGCGACCTTCCGACTGATTCAGTATATCCACTGAAGGACCAGATGCAGAATGCCCAAATGACTGAAAATTGACACATTAACAAAAGTATTCGATAATTACAGCACAAAAGTAAGAATGATGTAGGTGCAGTGAACGTTAATGCAAAACTAAGTTAAACCTAATGAAATTGCATTGATTATTGTTACTATTATTTACTATTGTGCCATACAGTCTGAGTAGATGCTTACTAAGGACAAAGGGTCATAACCTTCAACCTCACCCCTCCTGAAACTTCAAACACTCTTCCACTTCCATTTCAATTCCCGGGGGGTGGGGGGAACCAACTGCTGCCACTTGAATCTTATAAAAAGGTTATGGAGTGTGAATAATATAGAAACTGGCATGATTATCAAAAAGTAATTATTAAATATGACAATATGTGTCAAATAATTTGTTGTGTTTGGTCAAAGAGAAATTATTTTCATTTCTCACTGAAGAGGACATGACATACAGAAAATTAAACAGAATATGTCTCAGTCTGATTGGAATGGAGACAAGGTTTCTGCCTGCTCTTCTTTTCTTGTTGCTCTCTAAATCCTCTAAATTCTTGTCTTCATTCCCATTATAACCCCTGCAAAAATATTGAATTGGCTTGATTTCAGTCTTTATTCTTTTTTCCCTTTAGCCACGCATTTGTAATGTATTGTGACATTTCTCTTGAGCTGTTATTATTTCTGGTGTAACAGACTTCAACATACATATTAATTTGGACTACATCGTACTGCAACGATGTTTTATTTTTTGAATCAGGAACCAGAAGAAATTAAGATCATCTGTTGCTGGAACTTCATTGATGCTCTTGAGCTTGCTTAGGATATTAGTTTCAAGTTAGGGATTAGACCTCCAAAGTGTGGGATTTAGGAGTAGTTCAGGAGAGGGTAGCAATGACAAACCTAGACAGCATCTTAAAAAGCAGAGACATCACCTTGCCAACAAAGGTCCATATAGTAAAAGCTATGGTTTTCCCAGTAGTGATGTATGGAAGTGAGAGCTGGACCATAAAGAAGGCTGATCGCCAAAGAATTGATGCTTTTGAATTATGGTGCTGAAGGAGACTCTTGAGAGTCCCATGGACTGCAAGAAGATCAAACCTATCCATTCTGAAGGAAATCAGCCCTGAGTGCTCACTGGAAGGGCAGATCGTGAAGCTGAGGCTCCAATACTTTGGCCACCTCATGAGAAGAGAAGACTCCCTGGAAAAGACCTTGATGCTGGGAAAGATTGAGGCCACAAGGAGAAGGGGATGACAAAGGACAAGATGGTTGGACAGTGTTCTCGAAGCTACCAGCATGAGTTTGACCAAACTGCAGGAGACAGCGGAAGACAGAAGTGCCTGGCATGTTCTGGTCCATGGGGTCACGAAGAGTCAGACACGACTAAACGACTAAACAACAACAACAACAACAGGAGAGCGAATGATGAGGAAAGGATTCCAATCCTTTTGCAACAATGGGGCCTAAAAAGGCTCAGAACTAATCAAAACATTTCTTGACATTCTTGGGAAATTTCTTAGCCAATGTGATACTGAATAAATCCGAGGTGGTTTGTCCATCTCTAATTATCTTATCAGAAATCTCTAATAGTAATAAAACACTATGCTTATTACATTGAGAGCTTTGCAAATAATTGTGTCAATTTCAGGCTGTGAATTTATTGTTTGGCATTGTAATCAGTCAAAACCTTTAACTCATTATCTTTATTGCTATATTCACCTTTCCTTCTGCTTAATTAGTCACGCTTACTAAATTGCCGCTTAGTAGCTATTTCTCCAGATACCCTTCTGATCTTTTACAATATGTGGACAAAAATAATTTCCACTGCTCTCCTTCTTTTAAGTTGCTTCATTTCATCAGAAAGGCCACCTTACTCCAAGTTATCTGTTTATTTTGGAACGATATATTTAAAATCAACCCCCTGTAGAATCCATCCCCTCCTTCCACTTCCACTTCCACTGCCCATATGTCACCCTGCTCAAGCTGGCCAGAGTGGTCTTATTTCTAAAACAAATAAACAGAGGTCAGAGAACTTAATACACTTTAAATATAACGTGCAGCTCCAACTGACATACAGAATTTTGAAAGATATCATCAACAAGAATTGGATGTTGCAAATCAGTGAGTTTCAGTGCCTCAGTTCATATGTCTGGTGGTCCTCACGTGATTAAACCCAGGAGTCCCTGAGGCCACTTGCAGGTAGCGAATGTGTCTTCCTCAGGAGGTTGTGGGCATACCTTCCCTGGAGGCTTTTAAGCTGAGCTTGGATGATCATCTGTCAGGGATGCTTTAGCTGAGATTCCTGCATTGCAGGAGGTTGGACTAGATGACCCTTGGGGTCCCTTCCAACTCTACAATTCTATCATTCTAAGACGTATTGCCAGGCCCAACACCATCTGCATGAAAAAATTCTGACATACAAGATTTCAGTATACCTGAAGGAGTGTCTCCACCGCCATCGTTCTGCCCGGACACTGAGGTCCAGCGCCAAGGGCCTTCTGGCCATTCCCTCACTGCGAGAAGCCAAGTTACAGGGAACCAGGCAGAGGGCCATCTCGGTAGTGGTGTCCGCCCTGTGGAACACCCTCCCATCAGATGTCAAAGATAAGAACAACTACCAGACTTTTAGAAGACATCTGAAGGCAGCCCTGTTTAGGAAAGCTTTTAATGTTTAACAGACTACTGTATTTTAATACTTTGTTGGAAGCCGCCCAGAGTGGCTAGGGGGACCCAGCTAGATGGGCGGGGTATAAATAAATTGTTGTTGTTATTGTTATTGTTATTGTTGTTGTTGTTGTTGTTGTTGTTGTTGTTGTTGTTGTTGTTATTATTCAGTCTCAACAGAACAAAACTCGACAACCTCTGCCACATACCTCTGTTTATGTTCCACAAGAATTAAAATTTAGCTCCCATCTTTGACTTCCTTTAATGTCCTTTGGGGATGGCAGGGGCACCAGTCCTTTTAATTTGCATATAAAAAACTTGCTCAAGCCTCTCTTGTCTGTTTAGTTTAGACTAAATTTCATTCAGGATTTTTTTTATATTTAAAGAATGGAAAGTGTTTCATGTGGGTCAATGACCTTGATTTCTAGCCTACTCTTTGCAGGCCTACCTGAAGAAAGCAAATCTTGAAGATGAACTAAACTATTTTTTATTTTCTCCTGTGAGGGCCTCAGAAGCTGAGATGGGTCATTTTTTTGTCTTTCATCTCCCTGATGCAGCAGCTCTCCAAGGCTGACCTAACTTTAGGCTTATAAGATCTGTGATGTCTTTGTTCTCGCTTGTTTTAATTCTCCCTCAATATGATTGAAACTAGAATTTAAAAGCCAGCTTTTTATTATGATTGTCACCTCTGACATCTCTTTTGAACTTCACAAATTTGCAGACACTGTTCCTATCTGTCAGCGCAGCTTAGACTTCATATAGCAAACTGTTAAGCTTTGCTCTTTCATTGTTCCATCTGTCACTTTGGTTAGAGTGGTGCGAATCTTTAATGCATGTCCCCCCCACCCCCGTCCAAATACTCCGTATGTTTTAAATAGACCACTTCATATTCAGTTTAATTCTGACATGCAGCAGATCAAATTATATACTGTGCTGCTCTAGATACATTTTGAAACACAGCCGGAGGTGTAAAGGAAAGAGGAAGACAAAGGTTCCCAGCACTGTCCTGTTTGCAGAGGTCCAATTCCCTACTTGATTTGATCAGATGGCATGATTTGACTTTATGGTACCTATTCCCCCCCCCCTTTAACAGACACTGACAAATTCTCCCAATGAAAATCATTTATCTCCCGCTTGGACTACTGCAATGCGCTCTACGTGGGGCTACCTTTGAAGGTGACCTGGAAACTACAAAGCGTGTTCTCCTTCATGGAGAGCACGTGTTGTGGTGGGGGCCGCCAGGACACTCCAAAGTTGGGGGCGGGCTAACTGATCGTTGGCCACTGATGCGATTGGGGCTTCCCTTGTTGTTGGGAAGAAATTAATGTTGCCATTTATTGATTGACAGCCAGAAATGCTAAAACTCCTTGCACGAGGCTAGGGCTTCCTCTTTTCGCCCGTGCAGCGGATTGCCCGTCCCTCCCTCCCTAGAAAAGGGTTGTTCGCTTTGACCTTGCTATGCCTTTCATGGGGTCGTCTGCTTTGGAGCGGGGGCCTGGTAGGAATTTTGTCCATCTGGCTGATTGGCTGGGGCCATTTGGTTTTTGCCTACTGCGTAGCAAATCGTCACAACTTGTAAGGTTGCGGTTAGGCATTGGTTTATGGTTTGGTTGGTTGAGGGGCATGGATTGGCTGTGCCTGCCCCTCTAATGCTGCTGCTGCAAGGGATTCCGTTAAAGGAATTGGGGGCTAACTATTGCTTGTCCACTCTGTCAAGGGGGCTCGGGCCATAGCAATGAGCTCCTGGTTGCATTTGGGGTGAGGGCAGATTCCCTGCTCCGCGTAACCCCCAAGTGTATTCCCCCATTCTGACTTTCGCATTGTGTGGAATGTCAGTCTGTCCCCCATGGTGGGGGCAGATAGTCGCAACCAATGCCTAAGCAACCACTCACAAATTTGTATTTTAATAAAGTTGTGGCCAAAATTATGCCAAAAAACCTTAAACAAAAAATTCTGTGTGATGTGTGAGTTATTGGGGTGGACCTGGGGACCTCGACACACAACTAATCCAGAACGCGGCAGCCAGACTGGTGACTGGGAGCGGCCGCTGAGACCATATAACACTGGTCTTGAAAGACCTACATTGGCTCCCAGTACGTTTCTGAGCACAATTTAAAGTGTTGGTGCTGACCTTTAAAGCCCTAAATGGCCTCGGTCCAGTATACCTGAACGAGCATCTCAACACCCATCGTTCTACCCGGACACTGAGGTCCAGCACCGAGGGCCTTCTGGCGGTTCCCTCACTGCGAGAAGCCAAGTTACAGGGAACCAGGCAGAGGGCCTTCTCAGTAGTGGCGCCCTCCCTGTGGGACACCCTCCCACCAGACGTCAAAGAGAACAACAACTACCAGACTTTTAGAAGACATCTGAAGGCAGCCCTATTTAGGGAAGCTTTTAATGTTTGATGTATTACAGTATTTTAATATTTTTTTGGGAAGCCGCCCAGAGTGGCTGGGGAAGCCCAGCCAGATGGGCGGGGTATAAATAATACATTATTATTATTATTATTATTATTATTATTATTATTATTATTTCAGAGCAAATCCTCAGCGTAAGGACTAGAACATAACCATTGTGACCAGCAACCATTGATAGCCTTTTGCTCCATGAATTTGTCTAATTCTTTTTAAAAGCCACCCAAATTAGAGGTCATTACTACATCTTGTGGGAGAAAATTTCCTAGTTTCACTATGTGGTGTGTGAAGTGCTTTCTTTTTTCTCTCCTGAACCTTTCTATGGTCAGCTTCACTGGATGATCCCTGCTCTAGTATTATAAGAAAAGGAGATCTATTGTAATTAACGTTTGCACATTAGAGAGGCCCAAATGTTCCTTCTCCTGACAAGCTGTATTTGGGGAAACTGTTATTCTATTACTATATTTACTGCCCCATATTTTATAGATTTAAAAGCAGTTACTGTAGGCAGTCTCGCTCCTAGGTGCTATATCTAGACCTATATATAGTCAGCCAACTACTTTTCTGGAATGATAATTAATAATCTTATTATTTGTACTGTGCCCATCTGACTGGATTGTCCCAGCCACTCTGGGCAGCTTCCAACAAATATAAAAGCATAATTAAACACTATACATTAAAAACTCCCCTATACAGGGCTTCCTTCAGATGTATTCTAAAAGTTATTTATCACCTGATAAGAGGGCATTCCACAGGGTGGGCACCGCTACCAAGAAGGCCCTCTGCCTGCTTCCCTATAACTTCACTTCTTTGCAGTGAGGGAACTGCCAGAAGACCCTTGGAGCTGGATCTCAGAGTCTGGGCTGAATGATGGGGGTGGAGATGCTCCTTCAGGTATACTGGTCCGAGGCCATGTAGGGCTTTAAAGTTTAGCACCAACACTTTGAATTGTGCTTGGAAACATACTGGGAGCCAATGTTAGTCTTCAGAACTGGTGTTATAAGGTCCCAGCAGCCACTCCCAGTCACTAGTCTATCTGCCATTTTCTGGAATAGCTGTAGTTTCTGAGTCACCTTCAAAGGTAGCCCAATGTAGAGCACACTTCTCCTGCTTTGGGGATGCTTCAATGACATCATAACATCATGTGCCATTAATCCACTCACCTCAGATCTATTTGCATGCTTAGCAAGCATGTGCCATATACATTTTTATTGTTATTTTGATCGCTTTTAAAAATAAAAAAATGAATCAAAGTCATCTAAATTGTTCATCCATAATATGTATAAAAGGGCAGATGCCACTCAACCCATCCAACTAAACAAACAAACAAAAACCAAAAGAGCAGAAAAAGAGTCTACATTGGCTGAATACATTTTTTTGCTTGGTAAGCAAACAGGGAGCCACCACTGAGAAGAACGCTGCACATGTTACCATGCTCCACATCTCCACCCATGGAGAAGGGTCTCAGATTATGAATACAGGGTCTGGGTTGGTTTTTGTGGGAAGAGAGAGTTTCCGAGGTATTGGGGACATGAGCTGCACAAGGCTTTATAGGTCAAAACTATCAGGAGCTCATCCTACACTCGAGTAGGACCCTGGCAGAGACACATGCCCGACTGGCATGTTCTCTCCCTCCTGGTCGATTGTTCGGGAGCTTCAAAAGCTTTCTTCTGCCCGAACATCACAGCGACCGATGCCAACAGACATCGGCACACTTAGGGATCTGCAGAGTCTTTGCAGCTTGCATAACAGACCTCAGCAACTCAGCATTTTGGCTAATCTACTTTATTTACATATAAATACACATGGAGTGCTGCAACATGGCTCCCTCTCTATCTAGCATCAGACAGCAAAGAGAATGACCGCTCCCCGCTTAAAACGGGGGGTGCCCTTTGCGTGGGCGCGTGCAGCCCCTAGATCTGGAGCGGCCCCAACAGCATAGGCTTGGCTTTGCCTTCCCTCAGGTGGGATACCTGGAGGTCTCCGCCTACCTCAGTCAGTTGTCCAATCCCACCTGGGGGAAGCGTTGCCAAGGAGACCAGGCCAGGTAGGGGAGGGATTACCTACCCACACAATAGAGGGAGTATCTTACCTAGGAATCCTCACTTGGCTCCAGAGCTTCTCCCACCCTACCCACCCTCAGTTAATGTCTTATTTTGCAGGTTAACTTTTCTTCACAGGTTTTGCAGGTTAACTTTTCTTCACAGGTATGCGGGCGCTGCTACGTTAAGGTCGCTGTTAAAGGGCCGGAAAGGAATTTCCCTGCATTGGCAGGTTTCGCCTTTCCCGTAGCAAAACGTCACAACTTTGGCGGTATCAGGCCTTGGGCGGAATCCTTTTGTCCATCTTCCTCTTGCAGCGGCGATACCAGGGTTCCCCGTTAAAGGGGTTTTCTGAAGGGAGGCTTTGGCCGTACACCGAAAGGTCGTCATTGCTCTCTCCTGCAGCGGTGGCGTTACGGGGGCGGCCATCTCTGCTTGAACATATGTTCTCCAGAGCCGGCCCATTTCCCCCCCCACACACACACTGGATAACCCTGATGCTCCCTAGGTCCCCGGCTGGGGGCTGGGGAGGGAGAAAGCCCAATGCCTGAGCCAAGGTCTACTCACATTTGAAATTTAATAAAGTTGTGGCCAATTTAATCCCATAGCACGTTGTCTTGAGTCGTTATTCCACATGACGGGGGGACCGTGCAGGATCTGGGGACTCCGCCTGTCCACGCAATGAACAAAGGACAATGGTCCCACTTCACAGAACACAGTAACACAAACATCCTGTCTCTGTCACTTCCCACTTTGTGGAGTCACTTCCCACTTTTGTGGAGTCACACTGTCATGTGAAAGACAACAATCCCATGACTGCAATCATGGAGCAGGAATTCTAACAAAAACTAGTACTTTGCATGGGAAATTAACTGGTAGCCAATGCAGCTGTGCCAAGAGAGGTGTAGTATGCTCAAGACTATCTTGCCCCAGTCAGCAATCTGGCCACTGAATTCTGTGCTGGTTGCAGTTTCTAAATTGTTTTCAAAGGCAGTCCCACATATAACACTTTGCAACCATCTAACCCAGAGGTTTACCAGAACATAGACAACAGAAGCTATGCTATTGCTGGGCCATCAGCCACCCAAGCCACTTGAACCCCAAGTGACAGTAGTGGATCCACAAGTACTCCAAGCTATGTACGTGCTTCTTCAAAGGGAGTGTAATGCCATCTATACCTAGCCAGGCCCCACACATTGGCTCTCATGCAGTTCATTATGGAGGCCAGCATATATACTGACACACCTGCAGGTGTAAATGAGAAATAGAGCTGGGCATCATGAGCATATTGCTGACAACGCGCTCCAAAACAAAATATTGAGGAGCAGGAAAAAAGCTGCTATGTTTAATAGGCCTTGAAGTTTGCATAGCTCCAGGGTTTTTAAAAAGGGAGATGTCTAATGAGAATAGTTTTTAACCACTGCACTCTGCCAGACAATGAGTCATAAAGCAACACCCAGCCATAAAGGCAATAAATCAGAATCTGACCCTGATGCTGAAGTTCACAATGTTAGGCTCTCTTCAAATGTCACAACTAGCAGTTCAGAGATGGTAATTCATGGCACATAACTCTTTATGTTTTCTACAAAAAAGGGGAAAGCAGGATGTACTCCTGATTTGTCAATAAAAAGCACTGGTGGGAGGTCTGGAAAGTGAATTCCAAATGCTATCCATTTTTTTAAAAATGGGAAAGTATATATTTGAAAATTTAACACAGATAATTTGGCAGGGTCACCCCAACCAGACATTGTAGAGATTTGCAGCTGAATTCTGGGAGCTTGTTTTGATGAAAACCAAGAATCAGAAATAGTCCTTCAAGAAATAGGAACCCAGACTGACAGAAACTAGGTATGCCTTATCTTCCAAAATATCTAGATTTAGCACTTCTTTCTTGGATCATAAACAACACAGAAGCTTCCAGAGAGTCAAACTCTTCCAGATAAGGTGAATGGCTCCCCCCTCCCCCAGCCTGTTGCTTGTTGAGAAGGCCTTTCTGGCTGGAAGCAATCTTTAGGATTTTGCTGAAGTTAACGTCTTCCTTTTATAAGAACAGTGAGTGTTCAATGCTAGATCAGAAAGCTATTGGAAGCATCGCTCAGGAGATATGCGGAAGTCCTTCACATCCCAATCACTTCTGCTTCTTTCCAAATGGGACTCAGCACTAATATTGAGTTCTGTCTTTCAATCTTTCTCAAGAGCGTGTTATCTGAAGTGTTCATAGCTAATTGCTTTTCTGAAGATCCAGGGTGTTTGCACTCACCTTATTTAGGTGTGATTCTCACAAAATCCCCTTCATTTATTCAGTACCATGGTTACTTGATTAATTGGGATAAGGATTCCACTTATTGCATCACAAAATCTTCTCTACCTGGACATTCTCTACCAGAGCATTTTTCTGTCTGGGCATGTTTGTTCAGAAACATATTCTGTTCTGAGGAAGTTGGAGCTTCTCCACACATATAATGAATGTATGAAAATGTGGAATTGTTCAGAATACCCACAAAAGACTGGAAGAGGTTGGCTCCTTGGTGAGAAAGGTACATTGATAAATGACAGGATATATAAGATATAAATATGGTAAAGGGCCTTACAGGTATTCCCACCCCCTTTTCTTTTTTCTCTTGCTTTATATTTTGTGGTGTGTTTTGTTTTTTTTAAAAAAAATCTTGTTCTGTAGACTGATACTTATTGTATTTTATCTTGAAAATTGTTAATAAAAATATTTAAAACAAAAAGAACATCCACAAATGAGATGTGAACTGAGCTTCTTTTGTGTAATTATAGCATTTCTTATCATAACAGTTCTCATGTTCTTTTCATGGAAACTATCTGGAAACAATAAAATAATACACATTGATAGACTTAATGTGTGCTCTCTCCCTCTCTGTATTTTAATACAATTTATTTTTGACTTTTACAGTCTGTAAATTTATTGTTTCCTATGAAGGGTTTGAGTTTCCTAGCTTGCATTGTTCTTTGCTCTGTGCCATAGGCCCTATGCTCTGAACTTAGGAGGGGAAGGAACTCTGGTACCAGGATTGGCAAAGTCCCCTGTTTGAGACCTAGAGACCTGCCTTCAGTCAGAGAAGTTCATACTAGGCTGGATAAACCAATAGTCAGACACATTACAAGGCACATTACCAACCTAAAGAGCAATAGATAGCCAACAAATGGGGAACACATGCTTCATTTGAAGCTAAGAGCAGCTAGTTCCAATGTCTACCATTGTTTCTGCAATCTGAATCATTGTAATAGTAACACGGTAAGTAATAACAGCTCGAGGTGACCATTTCTTTGTGGAATGATTTTTTTCATTATTTTGCATTGACGGGCAATTTGCACATATGAACTCTGGGAGAAAAAATATGTCTCTGGTGTTATTGTTCCAGCAAATAAAGAGATTTCTTGATCTTCCTATAAAAGCAAATATCGTTTTATTATCCTTGCCCTCAGGAGATGAACACCAAAATCAAACAGTTGTCAGAATCACACTAAACTATGATCAAAAGGAAATGGTACAGTTTTCAATAAGAAGAAAAAATTGAAACAGCAATGAATGATAAAGAAACTGCATTTTAGGTCTCTTAAAAGTACAAGTAGTGACTTGCAGAAAACTTATCCATTCTGATTAATACTTAGGTGACCATCTTTAAACTTCATATTAAGTGCATTCGAAATGATTTTCTAATAATGGTTTCCCAGGCCTTCGGTCCTATTAGCTTGCAGAACCTTCATGCAATATTCATGTTTTAATCTCCTAGAAGTAGACTGCCTATAATACACAAGCTCATTTTCTTTTCAAGTTCTCAAAACAAATCTTAATTCCCCACCCTGTAAAATGCCACACTGCATGAAGTGTACTTCCTGCTTAGAAATTATATCAAGAGTGGGAGAGAGAGACTCTAATATGGGTTGTTTTATCGCTCAAAATGTTCTCCACATTGCAGATCAGCTGGAAAGGAGCCCAGAGGTGATCTCAAGGCCACATTCAAATCCAGAATAGCATGAATTTGGCAAACTTCCCCTCAGTATATCCTAAATGTTTGGTTTCCATATATACAGAATATGTTGTTACTATTCTTAAGGTCTGATTCACACAGTCATTGCACATGTCACCAGATATTTTGATGGCAAATGTGTGAGAACTTCACTGATGCACCATTGGCCCAGCATACACACTTGTCCCATTTGTTGTGATGTTTGACCCGATCTTGGTCCTGGGGGAAAAACAAAGAGCACGAGATGTATGCTTAAGGGATGTGCAAATGAAGCAATTCTCACTCCTTGACAGCTTCTGGTCTCACTATCACAAGTGCTATGCATGCAGGCCTTCAATCAATAATATACTAGAAAAATGGTGGTTTCCTCTAGATTATCAGGATCTTTCGGGAGGGATTCCATTACATGAAGGTTTGCACAATTACTGTGCTTTGTTGCATCACAAGAAATCCACTTAAAAAACAACACAGAGATGTTTTGTCTTTAGAAAATTGGCAGGGAAATGAACTAAAAAGTGTGGGGTAAATGACAGATTAATGGGAATATGTATAACAATGCAAGCAAACGAAGATGAATTTTCATTGTTTTATAACTCCCCTGCAACCCCCCCCCAAAAAAAAATCCCTCAGACAAATGCTTGTTATAGACCTAACATCCATGTAAGCATTCTGCAAGCAAATCAGGATGAATGCTCAATTAAACGTCTATCTGAAGTAGCCCATAATTGTCCCCAAATAGATTACTGGTAGGTCAAAGGGTACCTGAAGTACCCCTGCAGTGTTGTGAAATAGCAGACTTTGAATGGTATGACATCCTGGAGATCAATCCATAGTGAAGATCTGTCAGAATGAGGGAGTTTGGATCTGACAAATCTTGGGTTTTCCTGGCTGAGCCATGGCTCAGGAGGGGCTATGCCAGCTTAAGTCACTTACTCTGGCTCAGCCATCAGAATTTATGCCAGCCCCAAAAAGAGTGGGACAGGGGAAAGAGAGACTAAGATTCCAAACCCTGTTGAGCTGAGACATGTGACCTTGGGCCTAATCCTCAAAATTTGAGCCTCCCAGAGGCTCCTGAACAGAGTTTGGAATAGGGGTAATTTATGTCTAAATTATGCTGACCTAAATTATGTCAGCTTCTGTTACAGTTCTAATTGCTCTGCTCCAGTTACAATCTCCAGTTACATAAGCATGTTTACTTGGAAGTAAGGCTCAATAGGGCTTAATCCCTAGTTAGTGTGTCAAGAATTGCAGCCTTATGGTTGTATCCAACTAAGTTCTACTCACACATTGAAATGAACTGACCAAATTAGTTACGTTAATGAATTCCAATGGGTCTACACTGAGTATGCCTAACTTGGGATGCATCCTTAGCCGAGCAGTATATAAATTTAATTGATAAATAAACAACAGAAATGGAGAGATATAGTTATTATTTTATTGTTGTTGGTAAGCCTTTTAGCCTGCTTAAATATCAAAACAGAGCTCTAAGCATTTTATGAGCATAAAAACATTAAAATGTAAACACCCATAAATTAGGTACAGAGTTAATCAGCCCATTAAAACATTGGAATATAAACATCCATAATTAAAATATGCAATAAAAAACCCATCCCGTTAAGATAACTCAGCATTTAAAACAGAAATCTTGAATAGAGAGATCAAGAGAATGCCTGTGTAAACAGGTGTGTCTGGAAAAGCCAAGGGAATGCCAACTCAATGGATGCTGTTTTATGTTGGTGTGTGGTAGAAACCTTGGACTTTTGCATGGCTTTGTACCTATTGTACAAAGGTAAGAGTCATATCCATTATTTTCCCCACATTTGCATCTGGCCCTGTCCACCACTGGTACACAGCCCCAAAAGGTTGCATATGTTGCAAAGTATCCCTTCTTTGTGCCATTGGAGCATAAACCTAATCATTAAAATAAACCTCAAATACTGATTTTGATAACTGTTAGATAACCCCTGAACCCTCACACATATCCATGTAATGGTTTGCAATAATCTTACCCAAAAGCACATCTGTATTCCCTGTGAGTTTGCTGCTAATGTAGCCATCCTTGATCTGCTGTTTTCCAGATGTTTTGGACTATAACTCATATCATTCCCCCATCAGTGGCCATGCTGGCTGGAGCTGATGAGAGTTGTTATCAAGTTGTGGAAGGCTATGTCAATACCTAGCTCAAAGAATCACCTGGCAGGGCAGCAGAAACTTCCTTAAATTCTCTAAATTTAAAGATACCTGGTGCAAAAACGTCTACCTCTATTTATCTGCCATTACTCAGGCTTTGTCTCCTTGGAAAAGGCTGCCACCCCTGCAAATTTTATCCACTTCTGTTAAAAGTGGTAGATTATATTATGATTTCTTCCCCCATTTAAATAAATGGGAAACACCAAAGCCCACTTACCGTGTCTAGTGGGAGGCAGTGTTGTGATCTGGCGCAGCCACAGGAGATGTGGTGGTAGGGGATCCTCTCATGAAGCCAATGAATGAAAGACATTGGGTTGGATCCCTAGTCTGGCAGAGGCAGTAGCTTGGAATAGCACCCCCAGTACACTGGTCAAATTTTCAGGTTACCCATTAAAGGGGTCCAGGGAGACGTATTCTGTCCAAATGCCCAGACGGGGGCTAACAGGTCATTTGTTGTTTGTTTAGTCGTTTAGTCATATCCGACACTTTGTGACCCCATGGACCAGAGCACGCCAGGCACTCCTGTCTTCCACTGCCTCCCACAGTTTGGTCAAACTCATGCTGGTAGCTTCGAGAACACTGTCCAACCATCTTGTCCTCTGTCGTCCCCTTCTCCTTGTGCCCTCAGTCTTTCCCAACATCAGGGTCTTTTCCAGGGAGTCTTCTCTTCTCATGAGGTGGCCAAAGTATTGGAGCCTCAGCTTCACAATCGATCCTTCCAGTGAACACTCAGGGCACTTCATGGATCACTGCCTTGCTGTGGCGAAGGGGCTTGAATAACTCAGAGAAGCTATGAGCTATGCCGTGAAGGGCCACCCAAGAGTTGTCATGGTGGAAAGTTTTGACCAAACGTGATCCACCTGGAGCAGGAACCGGCAAGCCACTCCAGTATCCCTGCCAAGAAAACTCCATGGACAAAGACAACAGGCATAGAAAAGTTATGACGCTGGAAGATGAGCCCCTCAGGTCGGAAGGTGTCCAACATGCTACTGAGGAAGAGAGGAGGATAAGTACAAGTAGATTCAGAGCTGATGAAATGGCTGGGCCAAAGCCGAAAGGTTCGCTCAGTTGCGGATATGCCTGGAAGCGAAAGGAAAGTCCAATGCTGTAAAGAAAAACAGGTCATAGAAACTCCCTAAAATGGCATCTTGGAGGGATTGCTCAGATTCATGTCATAGGGCAATTCTAAAACTCAGGATTGACCCTGAAGGAATAAACACTTAGGAGATGGGTTGGGTGATTTGGGATGCATACCCAATGCTTCTGCGGAAACCTATTGACATCTGTAATAAATAAAGCTGTGGCCAGTTTATCTCCATGCTATTTTTCTTGTCATTATTCCTCCTTTGCACACCCATTCCCCAATGGCCTGGGCTCACTGCTCCTGGTCCTGCAATGAAGCTGACACTATGAAGTGGGAGCCAAACACAGTCCAGGGAGCAGCTCAGCAAGTCAGCTTCCCATATGAAGGTACTGCTGCAAATCCGAACCAAATATTTATTTTTCCACAGCCCCAATAAAAATTGCAAACCGCAATTAGTATTCAGAACCTGTTTAACAATAGCCAACAGACTGAATATTAGGCAGCAGCACATCAAAAGTAACATTAGGGATACCTCTTTTTCATGGATAAAGAAGACTGGTTGCTTTCTGTATTGCTGGTGAAAAGTTTCTTTGGAAAACAAAAGTTAGAGGAAAGCTTTTTCTAAATAGAAATTATTTGCAAAGTAGAGGCCATTTTATGACAACCATATATATATTTTAAAGGCAATGCCATTCTAGAGTCAGTGTATTCCACACAAATTTACAAGCAGCTTTCTTAGATTTATTTTGGTAAGAGGAATAATTATCTCAAGTTTACTATCTTCTTGAGTATTACAATAATTTGTACTTTGAGAACTAGCCTGTAAATTCTTCACTCTGCCAAACAGTTGAGGAGAGAAAAGAATTTTAAAAATTTATTCTGTTCATAAATCTTAGCGGATAGGAGAGCATACAAAGAATTTTGCTCATAACAAATAAATCAGTTTGGGATTTTATTTTTTTTAAAGAAACGAAAGCAGCGACCCAAGTAATCAAGATATAATTATTAACTGCTGTGAGTTTTAAACATTCAGTCTGTAAAATGATGGCATATGCTTGCATTGTAGAAGAACTTGCACCATATTATAAAGTATAAATGCAAATGAACAACCTCACATTTTCAATGTGAAAACATTCACAGATAGGTGAAAATAATAACTCTAAACCAGTAACTTCCAGGTGTTGTGGGACTCCAATTCCACTCCCAATAAGTCCCAGCCAGCATGGTCAATAGTCAATAGGTCAACAGTGACTGGAATTGTGAAGTCCAACTCCCAAAGATAGTCATCCCTGCTCAGACCTTTGACAACTCTGTTAATGTGTTCAATTTTTTTAAATAAAAATTTCATAGAACCAGTGTAGTGTAGCAGATTGTTAGACTAGAACTGTGGAGCTCATGTTCAAATTCTTGCTTAGCCTTGAAACTGAGTGGGTAGTCATGATGCTATTGCATCTGACTGCCTTGAACCTTACTGCATCTTCCATGGCTTGAAATGAATCATACCCTCATCTCTTTTTTGATACGGAGGACACAAAGGAGCCCGTAAACTGGTTTGGAGGGAAGCCAGGGCTAATGGAACTTTGCTATTATATCAGAGCGCATATCATTGATATAAGACATATTAATTTGGTGGTTTTCCTTGAGGTGACCTTATCAGCAGTCATTTCATTGGAGATACTGATGTACATGCTGGTCCTGTAAGTTAGGAGTGGCTCAGTCACAGTTGCAGTCTCCCCCCTTCTCGATTTTGACAGCAGCAGCAAACAGGAGGGGGAGGAAGTACTGCTGGGGATGGCAAAGTGTGCCAGCCTGATGCAGATGCAAATTGCCCCTCCCCTGTCATCAGATCAATCATTTGAGCAGACAGGGGGCAAGAACACCCTTTCCCATAGGTTCAGGGGTATTTCAGTCTGGTTCTTCCATTGCTGAGCTATCACTAATCATGCCATGGTCAGTAAGAAGCCTACTAGTTTGCTGTGGTGCAGGGTGGAGCCTAAGTCTTTGTCCAAAGATAGTATTTGGAGAAAGGGGTTGGCCTCATTCCAAAAGTTTTTAACATGGAAGCATCCCCACTAAACATGAATAAATGAACCAAGCCTTCCAACATAAAGGGGAAAGGGAAGGATTAATTTTTGACCTTGAGTGAGGCCTCTTGTAAGTGAGCAGAAATAATATCTGGGACACAGCAATGTCTGAGCGTCTCACCAGACACAGTAGGGCAATTAAAGGCACAACCAATAGAGAAACCTTCCAAGAAACGTGGACCCCTTCCTTTAACTGTGTTAATGACCAAAATCAAGACCTTCTTATACCAATATTCTCAGTGGAGGGGTAATGTGAAGTAATAGGTTTGAATGTTGAATTTGTAAGTGCATGTCAAGAGACAATGGATACAACAGACACCATTAGATGTACTGCTGGATAAGTGTGTGATGGTTATTGTATTTGTATTTGTTTAAAAACCAATAAAAATTGTTTAAATGGCCTGCCTGTGTACATGTGACAGTGTGGGTGGCTACACCCACAGTTGGTATGCAGACCCCAGAAGTTCATGAGGTCCTTTGGCCAAAAAGCAGCTTTAGCAGTTAACCAGAAGATCAGCTAGAATAGGAACATGTGCAGAAATCACATAAATGTATATTACTTTGGGACGCGGGTGGCGCTGTGGGTTAAACCACAGAGCCTAGGGCTTGCTGATCAGAAGGTCGGCGGTTCTAATCCCTGTGATGGGGTGAGCTCCCGTTGCTCAGTCCCTGCTCCTGCCAACCTAGCAGTTCGAAAGCACGTCAAAATGCAAGTAGATAAATAGGTACCGCTCCGCCGGGAAGGTAAATGGCATTTCCGTGCGCTGCTCTGGTCACCAGAAGCGGCATAGTCATGCTGGCCACATGACCCAGAAGCTGTCTGTGGACAAACACTGGCTCCCTCAGCCTATAGAGTGAGAGGAGCGCCGCAACCCCAGAGTCGGTCAGGACTGGACCTAATGGTCAGGGGTCCCTTTACCTTTACCTTTCTATATTACTTCAGCAAAATCCCACCAGTAAAGGAATGAGTTATATCAAACTAAATTCTTCTTAGAGTAGACCTATTGATATTAATGGGCCTAAATTAGTGGTGTCCATTAATTTCAATGAGTAACATTGGATACAGCCCAACTTCTTTTAGCTTCTCCAGGAAGCTGTCCATTAGCAAGGCACCTTCCAACCTTATTGCTTTCACCTGATCTTGCTTCATAAACTATAGTGATCTGCTTTTATTTGCATTTTCACTCACAACCATTTATAAATATCTATCAAATATGCACCGAGCAAATGGTAAAGAAAGCCTATTCTTCAAAGCATCATGTTCTTCTGAAATAAGTGTGAATTTGCCAAACTATTGTCTTGAGGACTAGAGACAATAAAAATAATAATCCATGTAATAAGTCAATACATTCCACTGACTTTCCACACCTTATAGTGAATGCGAGCTCAGTTTAAATGAGCAGTAAGGTCATATTGACAACTTATTGAATTGTGATGTCTCCCACGTATGAAAGATGTCATGGTCATGAGAGCTTAGGTTCCAGAAAAATAAGTGGATAGCAACTAGTTAAGGGTTTATTTGTTATAAATATAGAGTCTTTTAAAAATAAGTGGATAGCAACTAGTTAAGGGTTTATTTGTTATAAATATAGAGTCTTTTAAAAATGCTCTTAAAGTTCACAGCAAGAATATACCATACGTACTTCCTTTCATGATATCCTGGGAGGTAGATGCTTCAGTCTGTTTCCTAAATGTACCCTGTTACTAGGATTTAGGACCAAAATAAATTTCTGAACAGCCTTTATAAACCTCTTCGTATAAACTTGTAGATAAAGGTATACCAAAACCCATCCTAGCCCTACTTATAAATATGCTATTGCTACCGCTGTTCCCTGACAATTTATTCCTTTGCAGTTGTGTGTCCAGAGTCTATTAATATGAGATGTTGCAATGATTAAGTTGTTATAAAATTGGAAAGTACAGTGGGTCGTGCCAAAATATAAAGGACTCTGAGAAAATGCCACATTAATTTACTGAATTAATCCCTATTAATAGAGTGTTTTTAAAGACACTGATAATTTGGAGTCAAGCAGCTCATTAATATTTTAAATCCCAGAGGTTAGTATAAAACTAGGCTAATGAGTAAATCCCTTTGCCAGAACTGGCATGCAGGCTCCCGCCCTCTGAGAGTTTTGAGTGTTTGGTTTCTAGCATCCATCAGCAGAGAAGTGTAGATAGAATTATTCCAACACCCTCACTTAATTAATTATGTAAATTATCATGCACTCCTGTATTTTCCTGTTTGAATGGGTAATTTTACATTTATGAATATGCATGTTGTGCTGCTTGCCAGACTGCCCATTGCAAAGGAAGAACTGATGAGGAGGATTGTGCTTTCTGTGCATGCACATGGAAAGGGAGAGAAGGAATTGCAATACAAATTGTGGACACAGAACAACAGATTTTGAGGTGATCCTCCAGGTGTTTTAACATAGCAAAATCCCCCCCCAAAAAAATATTCCAGATATGGAGACATCTGGAAATAGAATGCCAAACTGGATGAATTCAGGTAAACTGTTCACACAGTCTATCAACAACATCATAACAATGTTGACAGGACTGCACAAACTATTCCTATCCATGGTGCTGCACACTCCAAATAGCTCTACACAGAAGAACATAAGATGAGCCTGCTGGATCAAGCCAAAGGTCCATCTATCCCAGCTTTCTGTTATCATAGTAGCCAACCAGATACCCATGAGAAACCCAGAAGCAGGACCTGAGCACAAGAGCACTCTCCCCTCCTGATATTTCCAGCAACTGCAGTGGAGACAGAACATAGCCATTGTGTAGCCCTTTATAGCCCTGTCCTTCATGGACCTATCTAACCCTCCTTTAAAGTCATCAAAGTTGATGGGAATCGCTACCTCTTGTGAGAGCCAGTTCCAGAGTTTAACTGAGTTGAGTTGGTATCTGTGTGTCTTGGGAGACAATGGAACAGTGCGCCTTCAGGGGTAAAGTTAAAAAGAGAAGAGGAAGAGTTTGGATTTGATATCCCGCTTTATCACTACCCTAAGGAGTCTCAAAGCGGCTAACAATCTCCTTTCCCTTCCTCCCCCACAACAAACACTCTGTGAGGTGAGTGGGGCTGAGAGACTTCAGAGAAGTGTGACTAGCCCAAGGTCACCCAACAGCTGCATGTGGAGGAGCAGGGAAGCGAACCCGGTTCACCAGATTACGAGTCCACCGCTCTTAACCACTACACCAAGCTAGAGAGGTTAACTAGGCACTGTGTAAAGTACATCGTATGTTTGTTCTGACTCTTTCAACTTTTCTCTATCCATTTTCTCCACACCATCCATTTGGATCAGGACAGAGCACTGCTTCAAAATATATGGGTGGGCCACATTTTTGAGCCATTGCTCAGCCTTAGAACACCTGAAGCAATGGCGGAGAAGAAATCGCTTCATTCTTTCCCCTTTTAACTGAGGATTAGGTACATATTTTACCATCAGCAGTGTAGGAGTTGCTGCAAGGTAAGGTAACACTTGGTGACAGCAATGCAGCTGGGGTACATGGGTCGGTTGTCATCCTTGCCAGAATTACTGGTACTGAGGAAAGGGTGATAACTCAGAGGCCCCATGCATGGGATTGTCATTGTGACAGCAGTCAAGCTGCAATAGGTCCCACATCTACCGACTGTGTTCTACTTTAGAAAAAAACACTCTTTATTTTAAGGGCTGTCAGAGGACTGTCCCCTATTTAAAGATCCAGTGATCCAAGTCTGGTTTAAAGATAAAGAACTAGAAGAAGCCTTTTAAATTGCCTCTAGACAACAGACAGTTGCCCAAGGCTACCAGATGCATACATTACAGATGGGGTTAGTTTCCTTCTTCAGGCTTCCTGTAGCCATCTGGTTGGCCACTGTGAGAACAGGATACTGAATGGGCCTTTGGCTTGATCGAGCCAGGTTCTTACTATGTTCTTAAATTCTCCAGCAGTAAGCTGCTTCTTTGATAGATTTGAATTTATCTGACTTTTCACCACAACATTTTTTTAAGGTATATCAACATAGGCTTTCAGATGGTTCTTCCCCCTAATTTTGACAAACCTTTCTCCATAACATCCCCATGGCCACTTCTCACCCTCTTTAACATGCAGTACACCCTATATGGCACTCTGACTATGCTCAGTCAGTAATATTTCCTTCTAATCTTCTTATACAGAACCTGAAATAATCAGTCATGGTTAATGCCCCAAATATTATGTAGCTATTTTAAGCACCAGAATGATAAAGCAGTAACCCAAGATGAGATAATAGAAAAGGAAAACAAAACCTCCCTAACCATAACAAATTCAGGCCCATTCCCAAAATGATAGATAGCCTCTATACAGTAGCCTTGCCAAATCCCTAAACCGTACTAATTAGCTGTGTTATCTTAATTTAGCTCAAACTCATTGGACGCTCATTGCAATAGTTCATTTTGCAGCTTCAGGTTTCGGTGACATATTTATGATTTTTGCTTCAGTCCTTGAGAGGCTTGGCTCTCCTAATCCACACAGTGTGTTCTTTCCTTTGAAAACAAATCCTTTATTTCGCCTTTTAATCATTTTGCAGTTCTGCAAGGTCGAGACTATAAAACCTCTCATTACATACAGACATATTGGAAGACGTGAAGGAGGTCTCTTGTGGAAAGATGTCTGGACTGTGTGGCCAGCCTGGCCCAAGTCATTTTGCTGTCTGAAGGGAAATGGCACAATTTATTTATTTAAAATATTTATATCCTGCCCTTCACCTCACCTCTACCACTGCTTTATTTAGTACTTAGTACCCAAGGCCAGTGAAGTCATTTTAACACCTGAGACAAAAAAAATATATCAAAAATCCCACAAGCCCCTTCCTACATTCCTGGAGGTAAAAATGCCACAATCATGAATTAAATAACTAATATTTTGCTGTCCTTTCATTGCACACAAAATTAGCAACCTAAGATGGCCTCTTCAGTCTGTCTGATGGAAGGCGCAGCAACACAAAAGAATTAGGAAACTGGGATAGCTACATTAAGGATGTCTGTTTATTTAAAAAAAAATAACCTCCTAAGAAAAGGTTACAAAAGAACTATCATGCGCAGGCCCTGTACAGATAGTATTCTTCCTCAGAAATATAAGGTTCTGTACAGCAATTCACTGAAATTTTCCACTGTTCAATGGTGATGGTCGCAAAAGCAGAGCAATCACAGGGTTAAGTGCCTTATAAGGAAGTGGGGTGAGAGAAGCTGAGCATTTTGATTGGATAAGGAATTTGAACTGTATTAGAATGTATGGACTTTATGCAAAATATATAAAATGGTATGGAATCTGTTGGCGAGGGTCCAGTTTTTGGGGAATTATCCCGCTGGACCTCTGCACAGAAATAAACTACCTGGGATTCCTTTCCCACTCACCATCTCATGTGGGGTTTTTGGCTAATTCATGAGATAGGGCAGATTTCTGCAACAGCAATGCAAGGTAGCTAAGCAGAAGCTTTGGACTGAATGTCGCTGAGGCAACTGAAGCAAACTCAGTTCAGAGGGAGGACACTGGTGCCTGAATCAGTGAAAATCCCTGAAAAGTTTCTGAAAGGGGAGATCAGCACTGTGAACATTCACAAAAAGCAGTGAACACTTTTGACTCGGTCCTTTCGGAAGCATTTCCCCACCCTGGTAGCAAATATAAACCAAAGCTGCACTTCCTCAAACGCATTCAGACTGCAGCATGCAGCTTTATCACACAGCACTGTAACTGCAGGTGCTCCGTCGTATGGCACTTTTCCTCTTGCAGAATTATATGCTTGGTGGCCTTCCACTGTGGCTATAGATTGGCTTCTGTAAAGCAGGTGTTAAATGCTGGCTTTTGAAATGGAGGCAGGATTGGTCCTACAATCAGGCAGAGGGAGGCAGCCTGTCAGGTAGCAGGTGTTGGAAGGGAGGGTTGGAGAGCAGTGGCAAAGTGTTGGAGGACACAGCTGTGGGCACCACACAGCCTGCCCTGCATCTCCTAGATGAGCTTGCAACACTGCAGTGAAATTTCCCTTAGTGAACCTTGAAATAAGTTTCAACTACCTATCCATCTCATTTATTTATTTTTTTGTAAATCGAACAGGCAGGTAGCACCCTGCCCAAGGGGCGGAGCTACCTGCCCTGGCACCCGGAGCGGTGCGGGGCTAGCCAGCCTGCAAGGGTGGGGTTAGCTTCCCGCATGACGAGTGTCCTTAGCCGCCTGTGCAGCAAGCGTGGCAGCATCGTCCCTAGTGGTCCACCGCCTGCGCAGCGAGCACCCGGGGCGCCACCTGCACAGCGAGCAGGGTGTACGGCATGACGATGTCACCCACCCTCCCGGCTGACACCCAGTGCGCACCGCGCCCGCCTTCCTCCGCCAGTGCCCTGCCCTTTTCCTTGGACAGCAAAATGTCCTGGATCTACCCTAAAGGACAGCAACTCACAATACAACCCTGCGTGTGTCTACTCGGAAGGAAGCTTCATTGCTCTCCAGATTCGGACCAAGCATGCTCAAAGAAGGAACTAAACATTGAGTGGATACAGTCAAGGAAGCAGGTTTCGGAAACATCCATCAAGGAACAGATACCTGGAGTGCCAGCCCTCTTGTCTGCCTGCCTTCTTGTTTACAACCAATAACAGCCAGAGGAGTGTCATTGCTTTCCGGGCTTCACAACACTGTTTTTGTTGTTGTTTAGTCGTTTAGTCGTGTCCGACTCTTTGTGACCCCATGGACCAGAGCACACCAGGCACTCCTGTCTTCTACTGCCTCCCGCAGTTTTGTCAAACTCATGCTGGTAGCTTCGAGAACACTGTCCAACCATTTCGTCCTCTGTCGTCCTCTTCTACCTGTGCCCTCCATCTTTCCTAGCATCAGGGTCTTTTCCAGGGAGTCTTCTCTTCTCATGAGGTGGCCAAAATATTGGAGCCTCAGCTTCACGATTTGTCCTTCCAGTGAGCACTCAGGGCTCACTCATTTCCTTAATCTTGATCTTCTTGCAGTCCATGGGACTCTCAAGAGTCTCCTCCAGCACCATAATTCAAAAGCATCAATTCTTCGGCAATCAGCCTTCTTTATGGTCCAGCTCTCACTTCCATACATCACTACTGGGAAAACCATAGCTTTAACTATATGGACCTTTGTTGGCAAGGTAATGTCTCTGCTTTTTAAGATGCTGTCTAGGTTTGTCATTGCTTTTCTCCCAAGAAGCAGGCGTCTTTTAATTTCGTGGCTGCTGTCACTCACAGAACTGTAGGTTGCAGGTATTTACCAAGAAGGGAGGGACAAGACACAAGGAGCTTGGTGTGGTGTGACACATGATGGCAGGAGCATGACTGGCCACTATTGCTTACAACCCATCCAGGAGGTGGCATGGCCTGTTAGCTTCCTCCTTCTTAGTTTCAGTGTTGTAGGACTGAGCATGAAGGAAGATGGGGACAAGTCTCATATTAGTTGACTTTGCCTGTCCTTGGCACTAGCTCCCCCTACTACGGGACTCCCTGCCCTCTACCCTCTCAGTCCCTATGGGTACCAGCCATTACTGCTTTGTTGAATGACCCAGTCTACCGCCGGCATCATTTTATAAAATGTGTAGCAGCAAATATTATAGTGCTTGTACAAAAATCATTAGAACTGTACACTTCCACATTTACAAAGTTGTCTTACCGTGTGTGCGTTTGTTTGTTTTTACACAACTGTGGTGGGTTTCTTCGTTCCTTTTTTCAAACTTAAATATGACTTGTTGCTTTCAGCCAGCAAATATGAGAAGCAAACCAAACTTAAAGACTTAACTACCTGTTTGGCTATTCTGTTACTGTGCAGACTTCAGATCTAGAAGTGACCTTGTATAAAACCAATATCTTTGAGGTACTTCTATGTAAATGCATCAATATACAGATAAAGCATGAAAGAAAGTAATAAACAAAACTGAAGCCAGAAATACCGATAAAGAAAGAAAGATTAATCTGTGCCTTATCTATTATTTTGTTTCTTGGTGTGTAATCAGTTCACAGCAGAATAGATTAATGTTTGTACCAATGTGTTTAGAAAATCCACTTTTCTGCCCCATAAGAGAACACTTAACCCTTCTGTGTAACTAGAGGTGGGAAGTACGATGACCATTAGCCAAATCACATTTCAATTTATGTTACCAGCATTGGGGCGAAAATCTATATTATATATTCAGTAACAAATTAAAGATATATCTGCTTTATTATATTGGCAGATATATAAATGCCTGCATTTTCTTTCAGGGGAAAAAAAACAGGACGTAGGAAATGCCAAATACATTTTCTATAGATGGCCTAACCCATTATCTATGTGCTAAGTTATCAAAAAATTACTTTAGGTAAACATATTTCTTTCCCCGATAGCATAATTTTATGGCTCAGCTTAAAAGTAAAAGAAACTTCATTTCCACAAAGAGTCATTATTTACAGCATCTTCATGCATTTATTTTAATGGTAGCATTTAAGATGCTGCTACTTGCTTTGTATTCATGAATATTTCACATGGTTATGTAAATTAGCACACACAGCACAAGAAATATACATATAAGTGTGTGTGTGTGTGTGTGTAAAACATGAGAAAATTGCTGAAGTCATGCTTTTCATGTTTATTTATGGTGATCTATATTTTCTTGGCCTTAAATTTACTGTCCTGTATTTATATACACGATGAGAAAAAAACTAGACATGTTGGGATGGCTTGGGTGGTGAGTATGTAAAACAGGGGTGCCTAACCTATGGCCCTTTGGGTGGTGAGTATGTAAAACAGGGGTGCCTAACCTATGGCCTTCGAGATGTTGCTAGCCATGGTCAATGGTAGGGATGATGGAAATTGTCATCCAACAACATCTGGAGAACCACAGGTTAGACCAGTGTTTCCCAACCGGTGTTCCGCGGCACACGAGTGTGCCGTGAGACGTTGCCTCGTGTGCCGCGAGATGCCTGGAGGGAGGCGGGTGAGTCGGGCGGCGAGAGGCGGGGCGGCGGCGGCGAGGAGAGGAGAGGCCGCGCCTCCTGCTGCTGCCTGGCGCTCCTCCTCGCAGCCGGCAGCGCTGCCTGGGCGCCTCCGCGCGACTCTGCCTCGCTGGGTTTGGTCTCCCAGCAGAGACGGGTCACACGCGCCCCTCCCTCCCTCCCTCAGCCTGCGCAGAGGGAGAGCCAGAGAGAGGCATCGCTCCTGCGCTCCGAGGCGGATTGAGCGCAGCTGAGAGGAGCTGCCGAGGGAAAAAACTTTCACTTTTGTGCGTCCCTCCCGGCGTGACGCTGCGCGCTGACGTCACGGGGCGGGGCTTTAATGGTGGTGTGCCGCGAGATTTTTTTTCAGTAAACAGGTGTGCCGTTGCCCAAAAACGTTTGGGAAACACTGGGTTAGACACCTCCAAGGCAAAGGGCTAGATGTAGGGGTGTAGGGTGTGATAAGTTTGGGAGCGAAGACAAAGACTTTAGCTCCAGTGAGGTACAAGATATATAAATCTAAAGCAGGTGTAAGCAGTTTCTGAGAAACTTTGAGATACAGTTCCACCCCAAGTCATGGTGGGAGACAACAACAGCCGAAGAAGTGGAAGATTCAACACCATATACGGTCAGAAGGAATCTCCATGGACATAACAGCTTTCACATGCAGGACAAAACAATGATAAGAGTGTAGGAATGAAAAATCACAGGAGACGAGAGAGGCAGGTGTAACATGAGGCGTCTGTCTGGGCGGACCCTGAGAGCCTCTTTTATTGAATATTACAAGCATTGCCACAGGTGTGCTTGTCGCTGATTGGTTGATACATAAGCATAAGGTGGGAATTACATGTGAGAGGTGGGGATTACGTGTGATCATTTATCATCGATGGAGTAAAGGCTGGGAATCGAAGCTAGAACTAGACAGGCATGAAGCCTCCTAATTGAATTGTAACTAGAGATTAATATGGCACGAAACAATATAACAATCAAGTTCTGTAGAGGTGGTCAGCTAGGCATGGAGAGCAGGTACAGTTTGTTTTCCATGAGCTTAGGATGTCTGTTACTAATGATTGATCATAGCATGAAACAATGTAACAATCAAGTTCTGTAGATGTGGTCAGCTAGGCATGAAGAGCAGGTTCGTACAGTGTGTGCAAAAGCAGGGGAAAGCTTATAAGCAAGACTTTCTAGAATGCAAGAGAAAAGGTGCAAGGCTTCCCCAAAATGCAGCAAGTATGGGCAGAAGGAAAACTTCCCTTTATAAGAGTTAGAGTTCCTCACTTGAAGTTTTATACATTTATATAATATAATAACATGAACAGAAGTCATTAAGAATGCAGTTGCTGTATAAGGGATTACTATCTTAACTGGAATGTAACTGAAATTAATAAGATTGTGGAATGCAGTAATATAAGATTGGGAATGCATCAAATCTACCACACAGGGAGCCACTTTAAGTGTATTAACTGGGAATTAATTGGTATTTGAATAATTGTATTAATTGGGAATTAATTGATATGGTTATAATTGGGATATTATTGGGAAAATATTGGAATACTAATAAAAAAAACATTTAGCAAAAAAACACACACACACAGCTGTAAGCAGAGCCCAAGAATGGGGCAAAGGGGAAGAAGACCAGAAGTTCACAGAGGCCTAGCCTGAGCTGCAAAATGAGGCTAAATATAGTTGATCGTGCTTGTGGATGTTTATCTCATTTATATCCTCACATCAGTATGACCCTGCAAGCTGTAATCAAATCTGATAAAAGAGCAGTTACTCAAATCATAGATCAAACAAAACCCAGCAAGCTGCTCAGCTAAAAACCTTGGGGGAAAGGGGGGGGGAATTAACAGTGCTTAAAATATAAATTATAGGAGTCTCACTTATCTGTATAGTGGTGCTTTTCCAAAGAAGAGTTGTCACCACTGGAAAAACAAACGCTCCCAGCCTATCAACCTAAAATGAGGCCAATGGAATCAGTAGAAGACTCTCAGATGTACACAGTGGCGTAGCGTGGGTTGTCAGCACCCGGGGCAAGGCAAGTAATTTGTGCCCCCTAACCCGTGGATTTGCGCCCCCTAACCCATGGATTTGCGCCCCCTAACCCTAAGCCCCAGATGTTGCGCCCGGTGCGGCTGGCCCCCCTGCACCCCCCACGCTACGCCACTGGATGTACATATCAGCAACTGAGAAGGTTTATATAAAGAAAGCAGTTATTTAACAACACAAATCTATGTATGTGTATTCAGAAGGAAGCCTCATTGTGTTAAATGGGGCTTATTTCCTATGAATGGGTTTGCACATTTTAGTATCAAATCCTTTGGAGCTATAAAAGTCTAAACCAGCACTCTGAATTCTGTAAACTAGTAACTAGCTGATATCTTACACTGCTGGGATATATTTAAAAGAGCATCTCTCTGTTAGCAGTCAAGCAGCCATTACTGAAGCAGTTGACATTCCTGAACTGCCTTGAAAGGCAAGTCTACGTATAATATATTACAATAATCTATCTCAGGTTAACATGCGCTGGATTATGGAGAAAGCTAGAGAGTTCCAGAAAGACATCTACGGTACTTCTGCTTCATTGACTATGCAAAAGCCTTTGACAGTGTCGACCACAGCAAACTATGGCAAGTTCTTAAAGAAATGGGAGTGCCTGATCACCTCATCTGTCTCCTGAGAAATCTCTATGTGGGACAAGAAGCTACAGTTAGAACTGGATATGGAACAACTGATTGGTTCAAAATTGGGAAATGAGTACGACAAGGCTGTATATTGTCTCCCTGGTTATTTAACTTATATGCAGAATTCATCATGCAAAAGGCTGGGCTGGATGAATCCCAAGCCGGAATTAAGATAGCTGGAAGAAATATCAACAACCTCAGATATGCAGATGACACAACCTTGATGGTAGAAAGTGAGGAGGAATTAAAGAACCTTTTAATGAGGGTGAAAGAGGAGAGCACAAAATATGGTCTGAAGCTCAACATCAAAAAAACTAAGATCATGGCCACTGGGCCCATCACCTCCTGGCAAATAGAAGGGGAAGAAATGGAGGCAGTGAGAGATTTTAGTTTCTTGGGCTCCATGATCACTGCAGATGGTGACAGCAGTCACGAAATTAAAGACGTCTGCTTCTTGGGAGAAAAGCAATGACAAACCTAGACAGCATCCTAAAAAGCAGAGACATCACCTTGCCAACAAAGGTCCGTATAATTAAAGCTATGGTTTTCCCAGTAGTGATGTATGGAAGTGAGAGCTGGACCATAAAGAAGGCTGATCGCTGAAGAATTGATGCTTTTGAATTATGGTGCTGGAGGAGACTCTTGAGAGTCCCATGGACTGCCAGAAGATCAAACCTCTCCATTCTTAAGGAAATCAGCCCTGAATGCTCACTGGAAGGACCGATGTGAAGCTGAGGCTCCAATACTTTGGCCACCTCATGAGAAGAGAAGACTCCCTGGAAAACACTCTGATGTTGGGAAAGATGGAGGGCACAAGGAGAAGGGGATGACAGAAGACAAGATGGTTGGACAGTGTTCTCGAAGCTACCAGCATGAGTTTGACCAAACTACGGGAGGCAGTGGAAGACAGGAGTGCCTGGCGTGCTCTGGTCCATGGGGTCACGAAGAGTCGGACACGACAAAACGACTAAACAACAACAACAACATCTCAGGTTATCTTCAGAAGTCTAGTACTATCAGAGGTAGCCCCCATCTTCTCCAGCACCCTTCCAAGTCTCTACTGTTGCCCCTCAGTGTTGAAATGCTGAGAACCCAGCTAGGTAATAGGGATAGGATTTCCTTTGCGTAGATTTCAATATAGTGCAAAGTGGGGTGTTTGTGCACTGAGTCATTTCCACCCTCTGTTCCCCCCATGCATTCTATAAACTTGTTCTGATGATTCTTCCAACCCTCCAGAGGAGGTTTAGGGGGTATGGGGAATACACAGAGGGGGGAGATGGGGGAAAGTATAGTTGTGAGAATGGACCTCCTTAGGTGCCCCAACAGTTGAGTTGAATCCCACCCTTAGTCAATAGATCCTACTATGGGCATCGGGAACTTGTGATCCTCCAGATCTTGTTGGATTCCAGATCCCATCAGTCCCAAAAAATACAGAGAATGATAAGGGCTAATGTGAATTGGAGTCCAACTACATCTGGAGCCTGCAGGTTCTCCATCTACTGGTCCAGAATAGAAAGACAGAACAAAAAAATGGAACTAGGTTGCTTCTGCAGCAACATTCAAGGTTAACTAGAATATATTCTAGCAATGTGTGAACCAAAGTTCCCAGTTTCATGCTAATAAGAATAAGAGATAAAAATGACATTGGATAAAAACTTTGAATGTATGAGCTGCAGTGCAGCTGTGAAAAGTCTTGTAGATATTATGGTTAAAGGGTAATTGATGTTTTAGAACAACTCGAGGGCTTAGCAGAAGACAGTGGCAAATGAGAGACCACTATAGTACAAATAGAGGATTGATTATTCTTGTTCTTGCCCAGGGGGAAGGAAGCCAGCCATACTCCGAGTATTTAAAAAATGAGATTTTGTTCGCACAATTCCTGTTAAATGCCAATGGAAAGCAAATAGCTATCTAAGTGAAACCCCGCAATAGTAACAAATACTCTGGGAGAGGTGCAGCATGTCAGAGGGGACTGAGCCTTTGGTGTGGAAGATATAGGTTCAATTCCCTGCATGCCGTAAGAGGTGAGGGAACTCAACCAAGTTGCCCTTGCTCAGGAAGAAAAAAAAAGTTGTAATGCAACATTTTCTAAAGATTAAAAGGCAATGAGCCCATAGGCCTACATTTAAGATAAGTTAATCTAAGGATGTTGGCTATATAAATCTAAAACATGTGTAAGCAGTTTCTGAGAGACTTTGAGATACAGTTCCACACCAAGTCATGATGGTAGACAACAACAGCCAAGGAAGTGGATGTTTCCTGTCCCTTCCTATCCTCCTTGCAGTCCTCCCTGCACCACATCCCCACACTCTGGAAGGTCAGGGCATTCCTGGACAATGTGGGGTGGGGCACAGCTGTGAGGTGGTATGCGTGAGAGTGGGCCATGTCTGGAGAGAGAACTTTCTCTCTTTGGTCTTCTTCTAGACTTTATACACCAGGCAGAGGGCCGTCTTGGTAGTGGTGCCCACCCCGTAGAATGCCCTCCCATCAGATGTCTAGAAAATAAACAACTATCTGACTTTTAGGAGACATCTGAAGGCAACCCTGTTTAGGGAAGTTTTTAATGTTTGATGTTTTGTTGTGTTTTTAATATTCTGTTGGGAGCCACCCAGAGTGGCTGGGGAAACAAAGCTAGATGGGTGGGGTATAAATAATAAATTATTATTGTTACACAACAATTGGTTCCTGACTTCCACAATGTCATTGCTCGCTTTCTGACCCACCCTAGTTAAGGTGATGCTTTCATTGCTGTGGTCTGAGATCTGCTGCAGCTTGACACCAACGGAAAGGATGTTCACCTACATTAGAAATTGGATCCAAGGCTGTAAAGGTTTAGCCTTCCCCTAAGCAACAGTATTTCTCTATTGTTATTTGCAGTATGACCTGTCACAAACCCTCATTACAGGTGTTACAGGCATTGGGTCAGATTGTAATTGAGTTAAGTGGAAGTGTCAAGAAGCCTGCAGAGAACTTTGGGTTACTTTCAATTGAATGTGAGTAGAACACCTTGCATCAGCGGCGTAGCGTGGGTTATCAGCACCCGGGGCAAGGCAAGTAATTTGCGCCCCCTAACCCGGGGCAAGGCAATTAATTTGCGCCCCCTAACCCGGGGCAAGGCAAGTACAGTAATTTACTCTCCCAAGCAGCAGCAGCGAGGCTTCTCTTTCCCCCGTGCTCTCCTGGAGCTGCCTCTTTTCTTTCCTTTTTTCCCTTTCTCCAAGGTTTTTCGCTTTCTCTCCTTAATTGATTCCTCCTCCACACCGCAGCGTTTCCTGGCTGCTTCCCCCCCTTCCCCTCTCTCTCCTCCTCGCTCTGCTTGCCTTGCCCTGCCCTGCCTGAGGGCGCCCTGAGGAGACTCCGCTCTCCTTTTTGACCAGGCAAGGTGGAAAAGTCTCTTCCCGCCCCCTCGCCAGACTCCCTGCTCAGCTCGGCTCACTACCCAGGCGGCCAGTGGAGAGAGAGCCGCAATTACCATAAAGCTCCTCTCCCTCTGCTTCGCCAAGCTGTCAAAGCCCGGCAGCAGCGGCAACGGCAGCAGCAGGCGCAGCCAGACCCCCGCCAGCCAGCCAGCCCGCCCGCCCGCCCGCCCGGCTTCCTCTCCTTTTTTTGCCCGCGGCAGAAGGCTTCGCTCTCCCCCTTCCGTGACCTCCTCGCCAAGCCGAGCGAGCGCAGGCTCCCTAATCCGTGAATTTTAGTAGGGGCAGAGAGCTGCTAGTGCGAGCGCGCCCCCCGCCCATGTTGCGCCCGGTGCGGCCGGCCCCCCTGGCAACCCCACGCCACTGCCTTGCATGATCAGAGTCCATGATCCAAGTAAGCAATAGTAAAAGCTTTCCTTGTTCGATGCATCAAAAGTGAGGGACAAAAAACTCAAGGCAACACACACTGGGACATTCACAGAGGGTCTTTTGTGTGCAGCCCTGCTCCACAATCCATGAATACAGAGCTCACCAAATGCTTGAACATGCCTACTATGTGTAGACATTTGCCAAATGAGGATTGCACTTCATGTAACTGATGAAGCTGACTGTGGTCTGCAAAAACTTACACAACTAAAAAATTGTTAGCCTTTAAGGTGCCACAAGTCTTTTCATTGCCCCCCCCCTTACTTCCAGGTAATTCTGTAGGAATAGGAGTGCAGCCTTAGCCATTACATTAACCCAGCTTTTATAAAATGCTAGCATCCCATCCCAAGCTAATATGGTGGTCGAGGCTAGTTTTTGTACGAAATTTGAAAACAACGAAAAGGTCCAGAAATCTGTAATGAGAAATGTGAAGGATGTAGTAAAAGAGTGATAGCTAAACACCACTAATCAAATATTGCATGAACTATCAGTTCTTGTGTCATGGGTCTGCAATCCGATAAAGACTGACAGAAATAGTCTCTGAAATGAAATTATAAATCTGATCAAGCCGTTAATAAATTTAAGGCTGTTAATTAACTGCACTGTTTTTGGCAAGATACTAGATTTTTCTCCCCTCTATAACATCTCCAGGGTTCCTGGCTCACAGATCAGTGAACCAGAAATTGTTGAAGACATGACTGACTGAACGTTTACAAAGACAACCAAGAGGCTACATTTAAAATTGAATGTTGTATTTACACATGCATTTTTATTAGAGATGTATTTACTCGAATTAAGAAATAAATATTGAAAGCATGAATTGAGTTATGATAATGTGCTATTTCAAAGTCAACTTCAACTTGAGTTCTGCTGCCAGGGTAATTTTTAGAGGTCTGCGTATTTTAGGAGTGAATTTACTGATGTGTGCAGCTTTGCTTCTGGCTAACAAGATGCTTTTGGTACTAAGTAAAGTTTTGGTGCTCTTTTATTTGGAGAATATGGGGGAAACTGCTGTAGACCTATCAAACTTCTACTGCTGTCATTGCATCATCCACTCCAAGGATGGGGAACCTGTGGTCCTCCAGATGTTGCTGTACTACAAGTCCCATCATCGCTGATATTGGCAATAGTGGCTGAGGCTGATGGGAGTTGGAATTTTTGGCAAGATACAGCAGGGTAGCAGGTTTCTCCAACACACTACTGCTGTTACTATTTTTTAAATATTTATACAGTACCTTAAATATTTCCTACTAACTGCTTAAAATTTATACTTGATGGGGACAAGAAAGATTTGCAATGAATAAGTGCTGCTGAAAATTTAACCTGCATGAGTGGTACCTGGAAATTATCTAAGGCGAAAGGAAATTTTGGTACAATTCTTACAAATAGGCTTCCAGGCTTTTGTTGCACTTGCTTTATTTTGAAGGTGACCAGGTTGCAGTTTGGAGTGTCCTCTCATTCATTCTGCAAATCATCTTTTTGGTGATCTACCCTCTGCTGCCATCTTTGGTGCCTGTGTTTCCTGAGAACCCCATGTCATCCTCAAATGGGATGTTTTGTAAGTCCAAGAAGGCACAGAGGTTGCCTATTATGTGCCTGAGAGCTGTTTGTCATTTTCTCTTTACTTCTAAAGAAATTGAAACAGACATATTTAATTGTTTAAAAAATAAAAAAAATGAAATGGACTTGTTTTGTTGCTTTCCCTCCACCCCTTGGTCCCTCACTTCCCCATTTGTACCCTTATCTCCAGTCTCTGCCCTGCCTGCTTCCCCTTCCCCTTTCAGGCCTAGTCAGCTATAACTTAGCCTTGCAGCCTTTTTAGGAGGTGGGGGGCACCAGTAATTTTGTGACATCAGCAGTCATTGCATCAGCCTTTCCTCTTGTCAAGCACTTCTTTAGTGTATTGGTTGCAAACAGGTCTGTGTTAAAAACAAGATTTGATGCCACAATGGCACTTTTTTGCTCTCTAATGGGAAGTCATTGAATCCTATTTCCCTATGCAGTTCCTAGGCAATTTGTCATTTGGTGAAAAGTTGTAGGTTTGATGAACAAGCCCCTCAGACCATTTCCCTGAAGCAGTGAGGAAGAGCCAGAAAGGCAAGCTCAAAATGATGTCAAGCGCTAGCCCTATGCAGGCTTTACCCGGAAGTGTTAAATTCTCACATGAAGGAGAAGGGCAGTGAGGATGAGTGAGGTAGCTTTGGTCCTATCACTGCCTTTCTCATTGTCCTCCAACTTGTATTGGGCAACTTTGTGAATCAGGGGGACTTCACTCTCGTAGAGGCTTCTTCTCAAATGAGCAAAAAGGAAGGAGCTTGAATGTGTATTAGGAAATTTCAATCATGGTATTGGATGGAGACGAGGAAGACTGTAATGTTTTATACAAAAGCCGTAAGCACACACACACAATTTTTTATAAATGACCCCAATTGTATGGTAGTGGTGGTGGTATTAATACCTGTAGCAGAAACAGTGGCAATTGTTGTGGTTCCTGTAAAGTCAAGGCAACAGAAAGCTTTTTTTCAATTTATTACGGCACACTGACACCAACATCATTGCTAATTCCCTAGCCATTCTGATGTTTTCATAGAAGAATAATTGGAAAGGGGTGTGTGTGGAGAAGCTTTAGCAAATTAACTGACAAAAATCTATTATGTGAAGACAGGAGGCTGCGGTACACACTGTTTATCAAATGTTTACCCACAAATCATGGAAGTGCAAGCATCCTCGGCAAGTAAGATTTGTGTGATGATAATCATTGCCCGTTATAGAAATGGGAAAATGAGAGGGAACAGATAGTGGAAGTGAAGGATGAAGGGAGGCTTGGAACAACACTTGCTGCTTTTGTGATGTCATCCTACCCACTCCCATAGTTCCATAATGCGATTGTACTGTGATAAATCCTTTTTCTTGGAAAACTAAAACCCACAGTTCATCTGTGGCCAACTAGCCACCATTTGCGGGGGTGAAAGGTACCTGTGTGCCATCTCTACCTCAGCTGTAATTGCTAGAGGGAGAGATTCAAGGCCATACATCTAACAAAGAACCACAGAGAAACAGTAGGAGCTGTTTGCACTCATGGCTCACGACAACTAAGTTAAGATCTCACGGAAAACAACTATGAGTCATTCTGTGCACTTAAAAGAGACATACTCAGGAATACAAGATGATGTTTAGTCACTTTACTAGGGAGTAGAGCTTAATGCTGTTATATAATTCGATTGTGCATGATGTCAAAACCAGAGTGGAGTTGAAAGTATTTAAATGTTTGCATGTGCATGAAAGAAAGAAAGGGGAAACAATGTGACTGCTCAGACTGAAACAATGCAAATAATATTGTGTACTTCACACATCTGGGAGTTAGATAATGCCACATCCACAGGTGGTTCCACTGTGACTAAGGTTAACTTTGGAGGAAAGTTACAGATAGGTAGCCGTGTTGGTCTGCCATAGTCAAAATAAAAAAATTCCTTCCAGTAGCACCTTAAAGACCAACTAAGTTAGTTCTTGGTATGAGCTTTCGTGTGTATCTGAAGAAGTGTGCATGCACACGAAAGCTCATACCAAGAACTAACTTAGTTGGTCTTTAAGGTGCTACTGGAAGGAATTTTTTTTATTTTGGAGGAAAGATTACTGGAAAGTTAGACTGAAAGCCTATGCACCCTTATCTGGAAATAGGGATGGGGAAATAATTTGATTCAGTTTGCATTTAAAGGTGAGTCTACAAATTCTGACTTTCTGGAACCATATGCAAACCAAAACACAGCTGTCCTGCGAAATTTGCACTTATCTGAATTTTGTGATGCAGTTCGCTACCCAAGCATTGTTTACCAAAATGCATATTGTTACAACACACACCCCAATCCCCACAAAAGTGTGAGATTCCATGGCTTCCAGGCACTTACCCAGGGTCTGTGTTTCCTTTTGTAAAAATGAGCCACAGTGGAGACTGTGGTGTCTTTATGATATATGGTTTATTTACACACATATGTGCAACCAGAGCCAATGATGGAGCGGTACACAGCATTCACAGCCAAATAAGTTCTAGCTTCTCCCATAACACAGCAGCCTTGGACTTAAACAGACCCTACCCATTGCTCTCAAACATTTCTCTCTCATACTTTTTTCCAACCTGCAGTTTACTGACTCCCAACTGCCATCCTAAGAATCCTTCCTAAAACACTGCCATGGACTTTTTGTGGGCAAAGCAAAATAGCACCTAGTAGCATTCAGGAATATGTTACTTCACTAGAAATGGCAAATACATAAAACAGGCGGTGTGTGTGTGTGTGGGTGTGTGTGTGTGCGCGCGCACGCGCATTTGTTTGTTTGTTTAAATGATCAGGGGGTTGCTTCATGAAATTTCCCTTCCCTCCTTGAGGGCTCTCAGACTCAAAAAGTTCTAAAATACTGTTCAAATGGACTCTAGTTTCTTTTAAAATCCACATCTAAAAATAAGTTTCTAATAAAACCTGTATAAAATCCTCAGTGTCTTTGGATGACCTAAAAAAGTTGACAAATTGCAATGTTTATTAGGTATCCTTTGATTCCCATGGAAATCATAGTGGATAATTAACAACTTGATTGCACTACAAGAGAACATACAAAAAAGGATGTTTTTTCCCCAGAAGAATAACAGCAACTTTTTGCTAAAATAGCTTTTGCTTTCACGACACTTTCTTCATACTGTCATGGCCATCAATTGGTTGGTGGTGTTTTAAGGGTTTTTTTTGGTGGGGGCATATAGTTTTTTGTATTGACAACTCTGCAGTTAAGCTAATATTTTGTCTGTCTTGCTCCCATTCTACTAGTACTCTTGACCAAGAGGGGAAGAAATTCATGACTTACAAGCGATGACCATGATCATTTTTAAATGCCTTTTGTACTGAAATGAAAAATGGTGTGCACTCTCTCAAGAGTGACCTTTTCAGAGTGTCATCCTTATTATATAATTCCCCAGAGATTATGTAGCAGCAGACTTCTGAAACTTGTTAGTTGCTTCTAGTTTCCAATGCATGAATAATACCGCCAACTTCATAGCAAAAAGCCTTACTTTTTCAAAGCAGGAAGGAGGTGAATTTTCAACCTGCTGTTGTCAACTCTAAACAAGTTAAACTGTGAGTAAGAACTATTTAGTGATCTAACTTTATGATCTCATACTCTTGATATAGTACACTGCACTCCCAAACATGTTCTGTACATTATCCCATCTGGATGTTGTGCAAATTGGGTTGATTCATTCATAGGAGGAATGGAGAATTTATGGCGGGTGGATATCTGCCTGAGTCAGGCCTACTCAGAGATGTTGCCCAGTTCCTTAGAGCTATGTAGCAACTGAAAATGAATCAACAACCATTTTAGAAAGTGCATTGACTTTCCTGCTCCCCATTTAAGTACCCAGAAACAGGCACCAATGGACAGCAGAAGTCACAGATTGAGCCCTCATAGCATGCTCATAGCAAGACAGTGCATAGGGTGACATGAATCACCAAATGGAAGAAGTCTGAAAGTGTGCAAGTGGTAGCACAAGAAGTAGTGCACAAAGCTTAATCGTCACTGACCACAGTTGGATAACACCTTTCACAAGTGCAAGATGCCCTTGGGTGTGGCATTGTGATAGGCTAAGATCAGGTCTCCTGCTATAGCAGAATGGCTGTTGTGTGAGCAGGCTGCTGCAGCTGAGTATCACCCAACTGCAATAATTTACATGTCAATTTAATTCTCCCCATAGTGGGGAAGACTTCATTGTGTGGGACACTTAAAACGCAGTCAAACCAACAATTCATGCTTTGCTAGATAGGCACACGATAGGAGCTGAAGCTCACAGAGTTTTCCTGTAAACTTGCTAGAGAGAACTCTGTGAGAGGAACTCCCACTGTGCTCTAACAGCAGGCTTTGAAGCTGCACTCTGCTGAACTCACAAACACGAGGAAGGATAATATTGAATAAATTATATCCTCTACCAGCATATATTAACATCCCAACGCATCAGCTGTCCAGGTGCTGTGGATTATCAGCTACAGAGCCCTCCTCTCTCTTCCCTGTTTGCTGATGCTCTACATCAGGGTTGGCTCACCTTCATTGACCTGGGGGGCTCATTCACCCATAACCCATCCACCTAGGGCTGTGTGCCCAAGGTGGCTGTGGACAAAAGTGAGCATGAGGACCCCATATTCTTGCACATGCTACTATGCATAGACAAACAACTCTCTCCTCATCTGATCAGTGCAGATCTGTTGGGGAGGAAGGTTATCACTCTGCCCCCCCCTTTATATGATCTGATAACCAGAAAGGGGGCAATTTGATTGATGGTCTTTATTCAAGCACTGTGATACAGCACCCCACCAAAATCAAAGGGGTCTTGGGGACCAGAAACATTGCCTGTTCCCTGAACAGAGGATTAGTCAGTCCTGCTGTATGTAATGTGAGGATCCCCATACTTACTGTTCCTATATTAAGAGTTCTTTTTTTCCAGGGTGGTGCTATTATTTATCTTCATCACCATCTTTATTCAACAAGGCATTGAATCCTCAGTGTGCTAGTGTTTACATTATCATAAAACAGGTTAATGAGTTTTCAGACTTGTAACAAAGCTCTAATTTTATCTTAGTAGAAAGGTCTTGCAGGAGCAGATGACCTTTGTGATAGAATATCAAAAGGCAGTATAATTAAATCAAATTATTCTCCAGAGTTGAGATGATAGACAAAGCAGATAGGACCTTCTCAAGTGGCGGCGAAATGGATACTGCTTTATCCTCCAGTGCTCCTTGCAGCTATTTTAAAGAAAGATTTCCCATTTTCATGTTCAGTGGTCTGAGAAGGTTTTATGGTATAGAAATAACAATTTGCTCAAACAAATTTAGCTCCCCAATTTCCTTTGGCATTGTACCAATCATGCCATTCAAGAGCAACTTGCTTGCCTACCCGATTAAGAGGAAGTGCACTGGTGAGAAGCAGGAACAATGCAAGAAATCAACTTGCCATCCATGTTGGCTGTTAGTATGAAATATATTACAATGTCCTACCTGAGGTCACAACTTAGACACACTGATGAATTTTCATAAAATTCAATTGCAGACTTTAGGCATGATCAAGTCAAAGTTAAACATATTTTGTCCCACTGAGAGGATTAGCTATGTGCTTAAGACTGCAATTCTCTGCACATTTTCCTCTGAGTAAGCCTCACTGAACAAATTGGGACCTACTTCTGAGTAAACATACATAGGATTTTGCTATAATTCTCTCCCATCATTGGGATCCAAGCAGACTTAATTTTGACTTGTGATTTTTAGGACTTTCAGCTGTAAATGTCTTAAAGTGCCTGAGCTGAGCATTTTGTTTCAAAGTATGAAGAGTTTTTCTATTCATCTAACAGACCTTATACTGGTCTGTATTTTTATAGGCACATATTTTTGATTAGCAAGACCTATATCTTTATTCACTGCCACTTGTATTCTGGAAGCAATTCAACTTTAATTATTTTTACTTAAATATTTTTATATAGAGGCGGAAGATGTAAAAATGATAACTCTATCATAGTAAAGAGACTTGGTTCACATAGGACAAAGCAGATGTAACAGTACATCTTGAGTCTTTAAAGCCCTAAACAGCCTCGGTCCTGTATACCTGAAGGAGCGTCTTCACCCCCATCATTCTGCCCAGACGCTGAGGTCCAGCTCCGAGGGCCTTCTGGCGGTTCCCTCATTGTGAGAAGTGAGGCTACAGGGAACCAGACAGAGGGCCTTCTCGGTAGTGGCGCCCACCCTGTGGAACGCCCTCCCATCAGATGTCAAAGAGATAAATAATTACCTGACATTCAGAAGACATCTTAAGGCAGCCCTGTTCAGGGAAGTTTTTAATATGTAACTCTGTACTGTTTTTAACACTGATTGGGAGCCGCCCAGAGTGGCTGGGGAAACTGCCAGATGGGCGGGGTATAAATAATAAATAAATTATTATTATTATTATTATTATTATTATTATTATTATTATTATTATTATTTCTGGGGTGGCATGGGGGAGATAAAACTATACTTCAGACATTCAGATCCATAGTAAGTTGGTTAAATTTTAGGACTGAAGCCTTGGCTAAAAAGCATAATATGTTCAGACTTTTGAATGTTCTGCCATCAGATGTTGCGATTCCTATCAACTTGGAAGACTATAAAAGGAGTTTAGACAAATTCATGGAAAATAAGGCTTTCAGAGGCTTCTAGTCATCATCATAGAACTGTAGAGTTGGAAGGAACCACGAGGATCATCTAGTCCAATCTCCTGCAATGAAGGAAGCTTTTCCCCCAATGTGGGGCTCAAACTCGCAGCCCTGAGATCAAGAGTCTCATGCTCTACCAACTGAGCTACATACTGCCTCTGAACTTCAGTCACTGTGGGAATCATATTGTGCTCATGGCCTGCTTGTGAGTTTTCTATTGGCACCTGGTTGTTCATTCTGAGAATGCCGAACTACTTGAATGTTTGGACCAAGCCAAAGGGCTCTTTGTGCACTCTTACAAAACATTGTAAGAAATCACTAGGAAATAAGTCCCACTGGAATTAACGGGATAGTCTTGTCTATGATCAAATCCAGAAGGATGATGAGGCTGATATGCAGGTGCCTTGCAATCCTTTATATGTCTACTCAGAAGTCAGTCCCATTGAGTTGAATGGGTCTGATTTCCCATCCAGCGATGTGATTGTCTGTTGCAGCCTTATGCATCCTCCCCTCTCACTTCTGTTCAATGCCAGCTGCTTTCCTGAGATAAGGAGAAAAGGCCCATAACGTATAGATTGAAAAGGTCATCATTAAAAGATTTGTTCTGGACTGCTGTTTTTCAGTGAAACTACACACATGCAGGTCTGTTTGCTTGATGTATCGCAGCTGCAGCTAAATGGCAGCTCTGGCAACACACCCATTCAGCTTTTTGACACACATAATGTTTGCATTAAAGTATAGCTTGACTGCATGGGGAAGTGGCATAATGAACACTATTAGAGTACAAAAGCAAACCGTATGACATATTCCCAGCTTTCACTGTTCCTTGCAAATTACTGGCTTTGCTGCATAGAGCCTTGTTTTCTATATAGAATTCATTTTTCATAGGATTCCCACACCAAGAGTCCTCAGAAGAAAGTACATAATGACTGTACAGGAATAGCACTCTGACATTTTCTTTACCTTTTAGGGCCATTTCCCTTGTTTTTAGTGACAGGAGTGCTTCTGTAAGTTACTCCTACATCTCAAATCCCAATGAGGTATTATTAACTCATCTGCTTTAAAATGCCATGGGCTCACAGGCATTTTAAAAAGACTTCATTGTCCTAGACCCAGCCATAAGGCAGACCCAGGTAGGCATGGGCAAATCAATCTATTTTCAGACCATGCCAGTTTTACAGGTGTTCATTCCATCTTGTTGTTGCCACATTAATCTGAGAAGTGCAACATCAGAAGGATAACTGTGTTCTGATCTGTACATTTGTCCAGAAAATGTGGATCAGGCGGCTTTGCATCAGAATTCATATAATTGGACTTCCTTAAGCATCTCTAGAAGCTGCTAAATAGCCTTCCCTGGGTATAATTTTACACGATCTTCAGGCCAGAGGGCGGTGGGGGAGGAAGAGAAAAAAATCAAGCAAATGAAAGCAAATTTAGGCAAAAGTAATGATGGGATGCAGACTCCAATTAAGCACAAAGAGGTTAGAAAGGCAGCACTAATATTTAATGGAAATATAGTTTATAAACACAGTAGACAAAAAAGGGGGAAATAGACGATATAGAATCATTATTTTTTTAGTCCTGCTGTTGAACTATTTCCAAAGCATTCTGGGAAAGGACACAGAAAATTGGAACAAAATGGAGGCTCCACATACTGCTGTGACCACGACTAGACTTATATACATTCCAGTTCTCTAAGCACTGAGGTTTTAGGAGTCCTGGTGATTGATCTGAGTTTGTTTTCCTTGGAATGAGGTTCCAAGAGACCAACTGGTACTGGCTTTTTGTGATATGCGATTCATTTAAACATATATACAGGTTGAATGTAGCAGGAGATGCACACTCCATCATACATTGCCCTCTCATTCTAATGTTTTGGGGAGGGGACACCTTGCTTCTTGAGAGCTGCCAAAAGTCTCTTTGACCATTTCCCCAGACATCCTCGATCTAAATATGAAGCTACTTCACCAATAGCTTGATGGTGGGGAAGCTATAAGGGAAGAAAGACATGCAGCCTGTCAGAAGGAGACCCTGGCCATTTCTTCAGTTATGCTAAGGACAACCATTCAGACCCATCAGTGCCAGTCCTCCCAACAAAAGGAAATAAGCCCTTTTTGTCCAGTTTGCTTGACCCAGTCTAGCAGTCTATTTTTACAACTCAGGTCACAGTGGTGGAGGCGGTGCTTAAGACATCATTCAGACCAAGCTCCCAACTGTTGTCATCTCGAGAGACAATGGAGTGTGCACTCTTACATATTGTAACAGTTATATTGAGACACATTAACATTGTACAGCAATATTATTTATTCTAACCTGTACATCCTCATTTCTGGCACCAGATGGCATTCCATATGTGTTGATAAATACTGTCTCCAAAGGTGAAGGGGAGCAAGCTGATGAATAATACCTCCCGGATATGTTCTTCAGAATGAGAATCACTGGAGGCTGACGAGTATCGTCTGGCTCTCTTACAAAGACATGCAGAGAAAACCGATAAGGATCAAGGCCTCCTCTTTGCTTTCGTTACAAAGATGTATGGAAAATTGAATTTCTATTTACTGCCACAGCTTTTTGTTATGAATCTATAAGGGAAATCCCAGTGAATCTGGAGTATGCAAAAATTTCTTTACAAAATGTGATTAAAAACCTACCTGGGCACCGTACAGATGGTATGCTTATGAAGATATATGGTGAAAAGTTAACAAATGTCAAGCAGATGTTTCGCTGCAAAGAGAGGAGAAAAAGTGATGAGTATTGATAAGATACTCTGCTAGAGGCTACCCAAAATGTGCAGAGAATACAAACTACTCGGTTTATGCTGAGTCTTACAGTGCATCCATGGGCAAAAACATACTGAAAAAGTAAACAAGCCCCATTTTGACTCTGGCTCATCAAAAGTGTATACAAAAAAGATGGGTTGAAAAGATTTGCCAATATGGAACTGCCAAAAACTTTTCATCTTGAGTTTACCCAGCAATTTTCTCCTTCATTAGTTTCTGCATTCTGCTAGGATATCAACTCCCCTCTCCATGTTGCTCCATATACTGATAATTTATCCTGAACACCCAATGGTTCAGAATTTGTTATAATACAATGATCCCACAGACCAGTAATGGTTGACCATTACTCTGCCTGCATACAAACCATGCATATCGAGCAAGTTGCCCCTCCCCCACCAAAAAGAAAAGAACTCTGGGAACTGTGGTTTGTTAAGGGTCCCTGTACTTGTATGTCTGTGAGGGGTAAACCACAGCTCTCAGGATTCTTGGGAGGAAACAGTGAATTTTGAATGTATGGTGTGTACATAGCCTTAGTCTGGAAAGGTGGAAAATTCTTGGGAGCTGATCCAATTGTCAGTTCGCATTTCTTAGTGCAGAAAGTATTAATCTGATGTGTAGAGATCTTTCTTATTCTATTTAATTCAGGAGGGTTCTGGAAGGTTCTGGAAGCTTCTCTGTGTGAAAGAAACTTCATGATGTTTGGGTTGTTCCTTCAAAGGAGCTGAATACAGCTGGTTTAAACTGATTCTCTTATCTCTTCTGTCAAGGTCATGCTGACTATAAAAGTATGACCAGAAGGAACCTGGGTTTCAGTTTCTCTTTCAATCTCTTTTCCTTCTGGTGTGGTGTTCTGTATATAGTGTTAAGGTTTAGACTTATTATAAGTTATTGTAAGTTTAAGTTAAGTCTGCTGCAACTGGATTTCTTATGGAACGTGCCAATGCTGATTGTATTGGATTTGTGACCATTATGCTCCTTTGCCTTCAGTAGCAGTAAAGCTCTGCTGGATGAAATATAATTGCCTCTGGTCTATTGGGGGGGGGGTGTCCTGCAACATGTTTAAGTTTTTAATCGGCTGACTATACATTGGAATCTACTCTGGATCAATATTGAGTAGAATTTCAATGACAACAGTGGCATCAGAAAAGCTCTTCTCTCTGTGTGAGAAAGAGACAAGAGACAATCTTTTGCTTTCCCTGTGGCTACTGCAACCTTTCTTTCCTTCTGTGAAGATTATTAGTGCCCTGCTGAAACCTGTCCTCTGATTTCTTGAGAGATTTCATCCCATGCAAAGATGGCTTCTGTTTTTCTTCCTTATTCTCAAGGTGCTTTAGAATTTCTTTACTATTTATTGAGAATTTTGATGGGACTTGCGCTTAACAATATGGGGTGGCCATGAGTGAGAGGTCTTTGTTTTTATTTCCATTAAATGTTTCTCTCTAGCACTCCACTGGAGTGCGTTTCCTGATACAAGGAAACCTAGCAATGTCTTGTTGGCTGGCTACCAAATGCATCAGATCAGTGGGTTCACTGATTTTGTTTTTAAAGGAAGTGCTTCCTTTTAAAAAAATAAATTCATGTTGGTTTTATTGACTGTAAAAAGACTTCGTTTGAAAAGAAGAACAATGAACATCTATTTCTGGTGCAGAATGTGCATCTTCTCTGCCTTCCTAGGAGAGCAAAGCTGAGGAAGTCAGGAGGTTTTCAGAGCATAGATCACCAGAGAAATCATTTCTAGAATGAAAGAAAGAACACTTATTAAATCCCCTGGCTGGGGAAGCAAGGAAAGAAGAATGAGAACTTTGCACTCCACCTATGAGAACTTTACCAAATTTCTCTCTCCCGTTTGATAATTTCCAAACGCAATTTCTTTTCTCATTAATTGATAGAGAATGGGGTGGTGGAGGGGGAGGGAAATGTATGAGAAATTGTCGGCACAGTGCTAGAGATTATTGCCCTGGAACAATAGATAGAAAGCCATGTAACATAAAACTGCATGATGTGTGCAGTACAAATACAATTGAGGGAACCAGCTATGATAAGAGTAGTTGCAGGTTTTTAAGCATATCAGTGGACTATTTTAGCTAGAATTAGTTTGGCAGCAGAGCACAAATTCCAGTAAGAGTACAATATTTATCACAATGAAACAGCAGCACTTTGTTGTACCGTACTTCAGTGTTACATAAAAACAGAATTTCTATTATCAGACTATGAAGAGGTTGAGATCTATGAAAGACACCCCTCGAGGCAAGGAAAAATGGAATAATAGTGTCTGATCCCTTCACACAGTGGAAGACTGTGGGTAATGGGTTAAAAAATGTTTTAGTCTCTTCTCTTGGTCAAAAGCCAAGGTGAAAACTAGTGAAGAAAGTTTGGTTTTCATTTAGCTTCTGTCAGCTTCTCTCTGGCATGCAATGCTACCAGAACAAATCATACAAGCCCAGTGAAATCATGAATGGTGTTTGTTGTTGTTGTTGTTTAGTTGTTTTGTCGTGTCTGACTCTTCGTGACCCCATGGACCAGAGCACACCAGGCACTCCTGTCTTCTACTGCCTCCCGCAGTTTGGTCAGACTCGTGTTAGTAGCTTTGAGAACACTGTCCAACCATCTCGTCCTCTGTCATCCCCTTCTCCTTGTGCCCTCCATCTTTCCCAACATCAGGGTCTTTTCCAGGGAGTCTTCTCTTCTCATGAGGTGGCCAAAGTATTGGAGCCTCAACTTCAGGATCTGTCCTTCCAGTGAGCACTCAGGGCTGATTTCCTTAAGAATGGAGAGTTTTGATCTTCTTGCAGTCCATGGGACTCTCAATGAATGGTGTCAGGATGCCCCAAATTTTGGAATGTGGATGCTGACACTATAGGTCTTACATCTTCAAACTATATATATGCTGCAATCTCACTATAAATTGCAGGTATCACATAATGCGTTTTCTTCATTCCATGCAAAAACATGTTGAAGTTTGCATACAATTGTTGCATATCATGAATCAATTCATAAAATATGATAATTATTCAATGTAAGCAGACAGAGATAAGAGAGCTATATGACCATGGCTGCCTAATGTATTCTTGTTGCCTCCTAGATATTTCCCCTTACAAAATAAAGGCTTTTAAAAATATCTAAACCCTGTGTTAAGCACTTTGCTGTTTGATTAGCTTAATACCCCCCTAATAACCTATAGCTGAAGAGGGCAAGTAAACACCTGTACTTTGTGCATTAAGAAAACTGATAATCTGATAATGGGCTCAACACATTATCCCAAAATGCTGGGTGCCTTTTTCGTATGACACATTTGCACAGCTTACTTGGGTGTCCAGAGTGGGTTTTCTTCTTCTTCTTAAATGGAAAGCTTTTGCCAATATTGTTTTTTGGTAATTTGACTACCGCAGGAGTTGTTGGAAAAGATAATTACCCTTGTGATAATGTAGGAAAAAGCTCAGGTGGCCTATATTTTCCCCATACATTTTAAAAGCCAATTTCTGTACCTTGCAATCATGTCACCTCCCCCCCCCCAATAATCTTTTGCTGACTTGGAAATACTGGTTGGTAGCCAAATATCTTGCAGTAATGAATTCCAGTTTCCTTCCCACCTATTCCACTTGTAGCCCTGAAATGTAATCCACAATGCTACAACCTATAGGCCATTCTGCTGTTGCAAATGATTATCAGTGCAAGCAATGGCAATAATAGATTACTCAATGGGCAAGGTCTGTGGTTGATAGGGTTTTTTGGTCATGCAATAAACAAATATGTTCAGCTGTTAAACAATAAATAACCTATCCATCACTCATTTTTATATAACTGTGCATAGAAGGAAGAGTCTGAGAGCAAGCCCAGTTTTAGAATTTTACTTTCTATTTCCTGATGTGCAGGGTGATTTAGGGCATGTTATGGAAATTATGGGGGGGCCACATCTTTAAAGTTGTTAAATGTTACAAATATTATGCATAAATGTATCCTTTCAACTTGACAGCTCAGGGAAGTTACCTAGCTTTAAAAATCATATAAAATCAGCTCCTTTGCTAGTTTCCTTCATTCCACCGCCAATTTGCTTCATTGGCCAAGGACTTGGAAACCCCGCCATAATCCCTCTAGCGGGAGGTCACGTACTCACAGGAAGGTACTCATAGGTGTCAATCGCTGGGCAAAGGCACTCCTCCGGACTTGCCCAGGTGGCAGACTATGCAAACCAAAGTTCTATTGTCCCTTTGTAGTAGGTGCTTAGAATGTACTTAGAATGTACTTCCCAATACATATCCTGTATCCGCCTGTTGCCCCAACACATTCCTCCTATGTTAATCATGTATAACCCTCACCTTTTCTGATGTAGCAATGATGTAGTGATGATGCTTAATGAACTGTATGCTGGAATAAGATAGAAACTTTTCAAAGTCCTTGTCACCCCATCCTCGGGGTTCAAAATTCCTCTTTGAACCTGTTGCGCAATAAACTTGGGTCTACAGCTCTTTGCTCCAGTTGGTGGCTGGACTCCTTCCTTTATTCCACAGGGACCCGTGGGCTCTGCCCGACAAGCTGGGTGACTGAGCAGCCTCGCACCTAGATTTTTCCTTAACAGGCATTACAGGGAAAATTAGAAAATAAAGTTGTTGAAGAGAAGCTATGCTTTATTAAGTTCCAATTTAGCATAATAGTAAACAACATTTTTTTGTTACAATATGAATGCAAGGAAATGGATAGATATGTTTAATCAATATAATTCGTCGGGGGGAAATCGGAAGATACTACAAGCAGTGACTCAAGATTATTCCAGTATTTTGTTGTTGCACACCTTTAGGCGTGGCTCCTAAATTCATGAACATCCCAGCATGTTTTTGCTTGGCAATTGGCAACTTTTGTTAGTGATCCCTTCCCCTAGGGCCCTTTGTATCTCCCATCAATCTGATCCATAGGGTTGGCAAGTCCTCGAGAGCAGCATGGCATGAGATAGTGCTGGGGGATACAGAGGGAAGCAGGAACTGGTGAAAATCATATCCCCATTTCCACAAATGAGAGCTTCCATTGGATTAGAATCCCTTCTGTTCTGTATGCTGACTTTTAAAATGTCAGTAATTTATGATTAATTACAAATGAATGGGTAGTCATGGTTTCTTCATGTGTTCTTTGTTTAAGGCACATATCCAAGGCCAAAGGAAACCAAGATTTATTTTCGAAAAGGAAAACTAAATCTAGATGAATGCATTCATCCTTAGATTCATGGTACTTGAACTGTGGATATAAAAGACTTTCTTCCATCTGTAGAATTTTTCTTGGTAAAATATTCCTTTCTATTCTTGCAGACCTTATGAGGAAAATATCTTCTGTATACTACAATTGTATAAGATCAGAATTGTTCAAAATACTTTTCCAGAGAATAAACTTGCATGTTTTGTTCTGAATGGCTGGCATTGAAATTTCCCATTGTACTTTGTGAGAAAAATATTGACATTTTCTTACAGTTCTACATCTTTTTAAATAGCTGGACCATCCTGTTTACCAATCTGAAATAATAAAAAATGCATTACATCTGAATAAGCAGGAATAAGTATTATTTTGCAAAATAAAGTATTAATTACTGAAGAGCATGTCTCAGCAGTTTTAGTACAGGGTACTTCACATTAAACAATATATAGTATTTCAATTCCCCCAATTTAATTATAGTAAATAATGAGATTCTAATATCCACATAATTACTTGATTCCAGTTATCAATCTAATTAATCTACTGGCTGGCTGGGGTGCTAAATGGGGGGGAGGGGGAGAACTGCACATTGTGATAAGAAGTCCCACCTTGGCAGAATTGTAGATATCAGTTTTACAGCCAATTTCAGATGTGAAGCCATCTTGGAAAACGCAATATTCCAATATGGCAGTCACACATAAATTGCCATATTTTTTATTTCTTTTTCTATTTAATACTTTCTTACATCATAAATCAGAATAATTATGTTGTCACTTCTGTAAATTTTTTTTAAAAAAAACATTCAAGGAATCCATTGTAAGCATCAGAGTATATGTTTAATAATATTATTTATTTTAAAGATATAATTTTACAAGCTGCATCATCCCTGTTTGCTGCAGCTGCCAAGCCCTCCCCCTATAGCACAGGGGAAGGGTGGAATGAAAGAGACCTCTTCCCACCACCAGTGATGACCATGACATGGGGAACAGGAGAAGGCTTGCAAAGCCCACTTTCTACTGACCCTTTCAGCCTCTGATATTGGCTTAGACTTTCCCCTTCCACCTTGTGCTGCTGCCACCACTGACTCTACATATCCAAAACCCAGCCAACCACTGCTTCTGGGTGCCCTCCTTGTCTCTTTTCATCTCATGGAGCTGGCGCCACCACCACTGCTATGGAACCTGAGGCTGGCCGCCATTTTTGACCACCTTCCTCCTCCTCAACCCAATCGTCATAGTAATCAGTGGTGGTGGCAGTGGATTCCAAGCCCATCTACAGAAAAGGAAGGTGACCAGTAGTGGCACCAGTTAGCCTGAGGGTCTGATCCTGGGAGCCAAAAGAGCTGGGGACCTGTCCCTACACAGCTTGCCTGGGTTGCCCATTCACCACCTGTCATCAAGCTTTGATAGGAGCACCTATCAATGGCCAAGCAAACTGACGCATGACAACACTCTTGCATTTTTATTATATCGTAAGATAATATTATTAGTCAATGTTACCTTTTCAGATACCGTATACTGAAAAGTCAATGTCCTAACACCGTGAAACTGAAGAAATTGCTAAAGACACCAAAATGTTTCAAAGTCCAAATTACAAGTGTGAAAACAAACAAAACAGAACAAAATAACAAAACCCTTACATCTATAAACTGGCCATTGTGCATCTTATGTCAAGAGCCAAATTCTAGTTATTTTGTCTTGTTCTACAAATATTTTTATTAGCAAGGTATTGATATACAGCAAAAGTGATGTGGTAATGTGAACAAGTGAGCTTGCAGAGAATACTGCATCTTCATCATAGCTGTCTCGTGTTGCAAAAATGTTCACACAGACCATGGTTGAGCATACCTAAGCTTTCAACGGGCGCATTAAATTTGCACCTAGATCAGATCTGGGTTGGGTATCCTGATCTGCAATCAGAGCTTAAGCCACAGTTTCCTGCTTCAGGCAAAATCAGAAACTGTGTTTTAACAACCATGAGATGTTTCGCATTACAGCATGCAAGATGAAGGGAGGCATTTCATTGTTGCTGCTTTTGTTTCTGGTTTTATGCTGCTTTGCCTCCTAATTTATTGTGTATTTTTATGGTCGTATGGCTTTATTGTCATGCTATTCATTCTTCTTATTTGTACAATGTCTAGAGAGTTAATTTTGAGGTGTTCCAATAAATACAAGCAATAAGGATAAACAATAAATAAATAAGGGACGGAGAGGGGACATACAACAAGATCATTCTATAGCATTTGTTTTACTCTGCATGTAGAAATAATGTATAATATATTGGTCAATATTTTATATTGAGCCTTGAGTAGCAGAGTATGCAGGGATAGGGGACATTAGGCTCAGGGGCTGAATGCAGCCCTTCTAGCCCTCCTCAATAGCCCTCAGCACTCTCCCCAGTAAACATCCTTCACGGGACCTGTTTCACCCTGTGAGTGCTTTGGCCTGACTGGAATGGGGGGGGGGGGAATCCTCACCCCAGGTCTGATGTGTCAGATACCGGGAGCCAGAAGCTGTAAGACAAGTCAGAACCGATGAGTGATGAAGTTCAAGAGGCAGATCAGAAGGCAGGACTGGAGTACACTGAGAGTCAGGAGAAATAGAGGGGCCAGAAATACAATCCATGCTACATCTCAGACCTTGTTGTATGGTTTAGCAAAGCACCACTGAGAGAGGAAGCCCTCCTGGCCAAGGAGGAGCCACTGCTCAGTTTCTTCAGTGAATCCAGAAGTTGCAGTGGCATGGCTTGCAAACTGGGCAGTTGTTGTTTAGTCATTTAGTCGTGTCTGACTCTTCGTGACCCCATGGACCAGAGTTTTCACCTTCCAGTGAACACTCAGGGTAGATTTCCTTAAGAATGGATAGGTTTGATCTTCTTGCAGTCCATGGGACTCTCAAGAGTCTCCTCCAGCATCATAATTCAAAAGCATCAATTCTTGGGCATTCAGCCTTCTTTATGGTCCAGCTCTCACTTCCATACATCACTACTGGGAAAACCATAGCTTTAACTATACGGACCTTTGTTGGCAAGGTGATATCTCTGCTTTTTAAGATGCTGTTGTCAGAGGCTTAGTGTTGTCCAGCTGGCCATAGATAAGACTCCGGCTCCCAGCCAGTTCCAAACAATTGATTTATTTGACAAAGTTCAAACGTACATCTCGAGCATTTCCATTAACCTCCTTCCCCTTGTGCGCAGTTGCTCCCTCTAATGTTATTTCCTCCTTTTCCGCACCCAGCATGCAAGTCTGCGAAAACTCCTCCCCTTACTTCCTCTGTGTACAGCATGACTTGTCCTAGGCTCCTCCTCCTCCCCCTCTACGTCAGACTGACTGTCAGACGACAACCTGCTGATAATCTCTTTAGGCTCTCTATAACTGCTGGTTTCTGTCCTTTCATCTTTTCCCGTTTGCCTCTCCTTGACAGCTGTCTAGGTTTGTCATTGCTTTTCTCCCAAGAAGCAGGCATCTTTTAATTTTGTGGCTGCTGTCACCATCTGCAGTGATCATGGAACTCAAGAAAGTAAAATCACTCACTGCCTCCATTTCTTCCCCTTCTATTTGCCACGAGGTGATGGGACCAGTGGCCATGATCTTAGTTTTTTTGATGCTGCGCTCTCCTCTTTCACCCTCATTAAGAGATTCTTTAATTCCTCCTCACTTCTGCCATCAAAGTTGGTCAGTAGTCATCAGTTATTGGCAATATTACATTAAATGAGTTGGATCAACTATCAAAGGAAACTTCTCTAGATCAGGGTTTCCCAAACTTGGGTCTCCAGCTGCTTTTGGACTACAGTTCCCAACATCTCTAGTTAGCAGGGCCAGTGGTCAGAGATGATGGGAATTGTAGTCCAAAAAACTACCGTAGACCCACATTTGAGAAACCTTGGTTTAGATCCAATCTAATATAATTATTTACATTGACCTTGAAATTACATAAACAAGGTTGCTTATGTTTTGCTTGGGACATATTTTATGGTTCACAGATTCCCCAGCTTCAAAAACCACAGAAACAATATCATAAACATTCTCACATATGACATGGAGAGGGTTACATACGATAAGGGACCAAAATGCTGTAATTTGATGGTGCTACATCTGAAATAAAACATGTTGCAATTTGCAATTTTCTTAACAATATATTCCATTAGCACCCCAACAAGGCTGTAAACTCTGGTCATTTCAATCTCATTAAAAAAAATGCTCAACTTGGCAAAACAGCTTAAAGATAGGAAATAGGTCTGGCCTCATAATCAGTCCTGTTTACAAACCGAGCAGGAAAACTAAAATAAAGCGCTCCATTTTAAGGGATCTCCTTGAGCAAGGGCACACACTGAAAAGAAATATTCAAAGCTATAAACAGAATACTTAACCTGGAGCAGTGGGAGAGTGGACAGCAGCTCAAGGCGGTCGTTTCTCGCATAGACAGACTCTGTAGTTCAGTCAACCCACGCCTCCACTGTGGGCTGTTTTTCACATTACAGTCCCTATAACTACGCTTTGAAAAGGGGCTAGATGCATGTTTTTGCATTGCGGAAATGACTAGGTTCAAATCTGAGACGAATGAGAGGAAAGTTTGACCAGGAAGCAACGTGTGAAGCAAGGTCGATGAGGGGTGTGGTTTGGGGAGAGTCCCAAGGGCCAGACAAAGGGGCTTGGAGGGCCACATTTGGCTCCCAGCCCCGAGGTTCCACATGCCTGGCTCTGACAGATGTATGAATCAGGACCAGCATTTTATGCATCAGTGTAAGCAGATTGAATCTGGACCAATAGCAAATTGGTAGACAGTGCAGTCTTTTCAACACTGCTGTTATGTACTGACACCCTAGGAGGTGAGAGATCTATTTGGAAGCTAATTCCTTTGGGTTGCTTGACCTGACGGCTGCCTGGTCTTACAAAGGATGATTGTGTGGTCCACAGCCGGGATTGAGTCAGGAAACCTCCCTGCTTGTTCATTTTAAGTGGGGCTCGGATAAGGGGTTATAGGATTGAGTCATGCCCCCTTCCTTAGGCAATGCAAGTTTCACAATACTTTTTCTAGCTTTTTCTGTCATGAAAACTGTTGTTCCAACACAAGGTAAAAACTGAGGGGTGCGGGATGCACTTCTGTCACAATAACAAAATTTTATATTACAAATGGGAAAATATTAAAAACATAATTAGTGTTAATGTTACTTATGTTATTAATGTTCACAACTTTATCATTTTTTCTTACTTAGCATTAGAATGTCCTTAACAGCATATACATTTCTGGCTAATAAAGAAAATTGGGGGGGGGGAGGGTTGTTCTCTAAAAACATGTTAAAACCATGCTGAACATTTGGAAGAGGAAAGTTCATCTGAAAATATGATATAAACTGAGACTATGCTTCCAGAAATTTGTTTTGTCTGTATTCTGTTTCTTTTCATATAAATAATACATTAAAGCTAATTCCCAAAGTTTATTTCTTTAGTTGTTACACTGAAGTAATTACTAATTTTTAGGCTTTCTGTTTCTGAGTATACAGTATTCTTACTACAGCTATGATAGATCCTGTTCATATGTACTGCTGTCGAGTAGTAACTTGACTTAACCCCATCCTATATTTGAGCAGCTGACCCTTCCTTCCCAAGCATAGAACCTTACATTTGCTGGGTTGATTTTTTCGGGGGGGGGGAGGGAGTTGCTCAGTTCTCCAGTCTGTTAAGGTCATCTTGAATCTTGATTCTGTCTTCTGCGGCATTAGCTACCCTTCCCATTTTGTTGTCTTCTGTAAATCTGATGAGCATCCCCTCAATTTCTTCATCCAAGTCATTTATAAAGATGGTGAATGGTACCAGGCCCAGGGCAGAACCGCGCAGCACCCCACTTGTCACTGAAATTGCAGCTAGACATGACTTCATAGCTATTTTCTCTTATACCTTGATTTAACAGAAAAAGAGAGTTTTTGTCTAGATATTTTTGGTATATTATTTCCATTATCTTGTGCCCATTCTATCACTCAGCCTTTAACCTGTTCAGATTCACAGTGATGTTCGTATCTTGGGTGTCCTAATGCAAACTACTGAATTACAGTTAATGGTGAATTAGTAAGTCATGTTAGATACACATTTTTCCACTCTGTTTTCACTGTGTTATATTGAGTGCATTGGTGTATTTAACCAATCAGTTTTATATAAGCATCACAGCATTAATTCAACTGAACAAGACTATGGAAATTTTTAGATAGCTACCAAACAGTATATCACCACAGTGCACATGTAATCATACTTATCTGTGTTGTTCCATCAGGCCTCCTTTGCCACACCCTTACATTTGCTTCCCTGTGGTTTCTAACTTGATGAAGTTTTACAGTTTCCTCACCGTTTGAAAGTGACAGGACTACAAACATAACCAGCTTGTCAAGTAGTGAGTTACCACTTGGTAAACATACGTTTTGATGTATCTACTTGCACATAAGCTTGTTCATTTGTAGAATTTGTATGGAAGTATTTGGTGTGAAAGACAAATATATACAATGTTCAGTAGAAACAAAGTGCAAAAGTGCATATCTAACATGCTTTATCACTTCATTATTTCCTGTAATTAAATAGGTACATCACAAAAAAACATCTGGATGACAGAAGCGTTTGCTTACTGTGCTTTCACTAGCAACGTTTATACAAAGTTCCTATACAAAAATGATTTGGTAGATTCATTAAAGAAGATCCAGACTTTGCAATCATCGCTCATTTCTTCCTCACCCTCAGGCTAATCTACAGAAATGTGCTTTATAATCTGGAAGCTACACCTGGCACAGAAAGCATCACTCAGCTTCCAAAAATGGAGGCCATCTGCTGGGAAAATATTCATCCCTTTGCCATGACTGCCCATTGGCATCCGGGATCCAGATGGCACTGTGGTCTAAACCACTGAGGCCCCTTGGGTGTGTCGATCGCAAGGTTGGCAGTTCAAATCTGCATGATGGGGTGAGCTCCTGTTGCTCTGTCCCAGCTCCTGCCAACCTAGCAGTTCGAAAGCACGCCAGTGCAAGTAGATAAACAGTAGATAACCAGATACCACTGCGGTGGGAAGGTAAATGGTGTTTCCATGCACTCCGGTTTCCGTCATGGTGTTCCGTTGCACCAGAAGTGGTTTAGCCATGCTAGGCACATGACCCGGAAAGCTGTCTACAGCAGTGTTTCCCAACCGGTGTTCCGCGGCACACTAGTGTGCCGTGAGACACCGGCTGGTGTGCCGTGGGAGGGAGGCGGGCGAGTCGGGCGGCGAGAGGCGGCGGCGGCGAGGATCCGCGTCGAGCCGGGGGCGGCTCCGCGGTGCTGGTGCCGAGCGGCGGGGCAGCGCGCGCAAAAGGGAGGAGCGCGAGACAGCGGAGGAGGAGGAGGCCGGCATGTCCGGGCAGCAGCAGCAACAGCAGCAGCAGCAACTCCCGGCGACGGCTCCTCCTCCGCCCGCTATCGCCGCCACCGCCACAACAGCCGCTGCCGCCGTCCCTCAATCCCTCGCTCTGCTGCCTCCTCCCACCCCGGCAAGGGGAAGGGAAAAAACTTTAACTTTTGTGCGTCCCTCCCGGCGTGACGCTGCGCGCTGACGTCACGGGGCGGGGCTTTAATGGTGGTGTGCCGCAAGATTTTTTCCCGGTAAACAGGTGTGCCGTTGCCCAAAAACGCTTGGGAAACACTGGTCTACAGATACATGCCGGCTCCCTTGGCCTGAAAGCAGAGATGAGTGCTGTGCCCCATAGTCGAATTCAACCGGACTTAACTGTTCAGTGGTCCTTTACCTAAGGTTACCATGTTTCGAAAAGCAAAATTCCTGACACCCATGAAGTTGTTGAGCTTTTTTTAAAGAAACCTCCCCCAAAATACTGCTTTTCAGGTTTTGGAGCTGTTTCTGCTGCTTTTCTCATCATGTTAACGTACATCCAGCTTTCCCTTGACGTTTTGCCCATTTGGCAAAAATCCCCCCTGACGCCATTTTTTCACCCCCAAACCAGGACATGTCAGGACTTTTCATGATGTATGGCAAGCCTACACTACCTTTTACTTTTTTAACCCAATGGCATCCTATGGCATTCTTCGGAGGAAATAAGATGGTGGTTTTAAATGGTAAAAGCCTTAGAGCCTGTCGAGCAGTGATGTAGAGCCTGTGGCCTTCCAATTGCTGTTGGACTCCAGTTCTCACAATGCCTAGCCATTGGTCATGTTGGTTGGATCTAATGGGAAATGAAGTCTAACATCATGTGAAGGGCCATAGATCTCCTTCTGAAATCCCTGCTGTAGAGGAAATTATTTCGTTTCCTATACAATCTCATTTTCTCAGATCATCCGAGAATATTCTTTTGATTATACTTCCCAGGCACACAGTCCATACAATGATAGTATGAAGAGAGACATTCTTGATAGCTGATCTGCACCTGCAGCAGAACATCTCATTGAGACTTTTGCATGCATTCTTCAAAATGGCTCTGCATTAAGCGTAATATAATGTACCTTTTTGTTTTGGCTGATTATCAGTTGCTAGAGTGAAGGTATCATGCAATGCAGACTATGACTCCTGATGTGTCATGGCCACATTCTCTCCTCTGGACTTTTTTTGGGAAAAGTGCAATGACATGAGTTATAGATGAATTAGAATACCAGGGCATAAATATTCACAAGCAGCAACCTGAATTTCATAAAATTTATGACGTGAACTGAGGAACTGAGCACACAGACATCTCTTAAGATATTGTAACTACATTTTCATTATGCTTCCTGAGATCAAGGAGCAGGTTTCTGTCTATGTGTGGAAACAATTGGACACCATTTTGAATCAAAATGGCAGACTCAACCTTTCAAAACTGCATTGATTTTAACCACTGATTTAAAAAAACTACACTGATTTTGTTGTTGTTTTTCTTAGAATTCCCAAGCAATAGTGGGCATAAAGCGCTCTCTCTCTCTCTCTCTCTCTCTGTGTGTGTGTGTGTGTGTGTATTGACTGATCTGCTCATTTAAGATTTTTGATGGATTTATTTTTTTTACCATATGACTTGTTATGAGCCATTTTTTGGCTGCTCTCCTGCTCACCTCTTAAATTCAATAGGATTTAAGCCATCTAACTGCAAGCAGGATTGCAGCTTTTTTTTTAAAGGAAAGTGGAGCCAAAATATAATAATAATAATAATAATAATAATAATAATAATAATAATAATAATAACAACAACAACAACAACAACTCTCAATTCCAACTCTGTAAAATGAAAAGAATATTAAAATATATCACAGAGGAAAAGGAAGGCTTTTCAAGCATATTGCTTATCAAATCTATGGCAAAAATGCTAATGAGGATGAGAAACATGGAAATAATGAGAGAGACACATTTGAAACAGATTAGCAGCCTGAAAATATTAATTGAGTTCAAGGTGGCTTAGTTCCAAGTAAATAACACACTTACTAGGGAACAGCTTCTCAAGTTGATTTAGGGGGCCTGATGCAGTGTGCAAAACTGCCTCGGCCGCTAGGAGCTGGTGTTAGGGAACAAAACCCCATTGAACACAGAGGGATTACTTCTGAGTAAACATGCATAGAATTGTGTTGGAATTAAGTCAAGGGCTGCCATTTGCCTGCCCCTGTTATAAAAAAGACAAAAGAAAACATGAATAATGGCAGCAGAGAAAGCATAACCTCCAAAATTTCTCTGCTGAAAATAGGGACATCCTATATTATTATTATTATTATTATTATTATTATTATTATTATTACTATTATTATTATTAGTGTATAACCTGCCCATCTGACTGGGTGGCCCCAGGCACTCTGGGAAGCTTCCAACATATATAAAAACATAATAGAACATTACACATTAAAGGCTTCCTAATGCAGGGCTGCATTCAGATGTCTTCTAAAGGCTGTATGGTTTCTGATCTCCTTGGCTCAGGGGTTGCATAACCATATGTCCCAACATGTATCTGATGAAAACATGGACATCCTACCACAGCCCCTCCAAGTGTCCCTATTTTCCAGGGACGTCCCTGATTTAGAGAAGATGTCATGGTTTCTTATTTGATCCTGGAATATCCCACTTTTCCTTAGGACATCCCTATTTTCTTTGGAGAAATATTGGAGGGTATGGTAGGATGTCCCTATTTTCATTGGAGAACTGTGGGAGAGTATGGAGTTATTCGACCCCAATGCCGTCCTGAAGGCAAGCCTGTATAGGGAAGTTTTTTAAATGTTTAATGTTTTATTTTGTTTTTTTATATGTTGGAAGCTGCCCCAGTAAGATGTGTGGGGTATAAATAGTAAAATTATCATTATGGAATGGGGTATCCTTATTTTCATTGGAGAAATGTTGGAGAGTATGCTACCATACATTCCAGCATTTCTCTGATGAAAATCGGGACGTCCTAAGAAAAAGTGGAACATTCTGGGATGAAATCAGAAATCGGGACATCTTCTGTTAATCCAGGACTGTCACTGGAAAATAGGGGCACTTGGAGGCTCTGGAGAAAGGCACTAGTAAAGCTAGTCACCTAGAATGGTCAGGAAAGAACTTGAGGCCCTTGGTGAAGGCAGAAATCAGCATTATATACCAGAAGTCTGAATAATTTTTTTATATCTTTAGTGGTTTCAGGTGAAGAGAAGAATGAATTCTTCCCACAAGACAGCTCCAGTCATTTCACAATGCACAGATAAATAGACAAATTCATTTCAAGAGGCTTGCCATGAGGAAAAACCCAGTGGATTGTGCTCCACAAAATAAAACATTCTCATTTCCCTTCCATGTGTCTCTACTTCAGTGCAAATATAGCTGACAGGTCATCCAAGCCTCTGAAGAGTCCCCAAAGGCTTCTTAGTTTCCAGAGACAAGAGGGTCATGTGGAAGCTGAAACAAATAGATTTGTGGCTTGGTAAGAGTGGGTGGCGCTGTGGGTTAAACCACAGAGCCTAGGACTTGCCGATCAGAAGGTTGGCGGTCTGAATCCCCGTGACGGGGTGAGCTCCTGTTGCTCAGTCCCTGCTCCTGCCAACCTAGCAGTTTGAAAGCACTTCAAAGTGCAAGTAGATAAATAGGTACCGCTCCAGTGGGAAGGTAAACAGCGTTTCTGTGCACTGCTCTGGTTCGCCAGAAGCAGCTTAGTCATGCTGGCCACATGACCTGGAAGCTGTACGCTGGCTTCCTCAGCCAATAAAGCAAGATGAGCACCGCAACCCCAGAGTCAGTCACGACTGGACCTAATGGTCAGGGGCAGTGGCGTAGCGTGGGGGGTGCAGGGGGGCCGGCCACCCTGGGCGCAACATCTGGGGGGGCGCTCGCACTCGCAGCTCTCTGCCCCTGCTAAAATCCATGGGTTAGGGGGTGCAAATTACTTGCCTTGCCCCGGGTGCTGACAACCCACGCTATGCCACTTGGTCAGGGGTCCCTTTACCTTTAAGAGTGGAGTCTTGGCCCTTATATTCCATTTCCGTGCTCCTGCACATGTTGACTATGGCATTAAGAAGTCACATGAGGTGGTAAAAATACCACTTGCGAATATGAAAACTCTTCTTGCTATTGATGACCACACAAGCAAGCTCTTGGTGTTGTTCCCACCACAGTTACAAAAACTTATTAAAGCTACAGTTCTGGGAAAACTTACTTAGACATAAATCTCACTTAAGGCACTGGGTCTGACTTCCAAGTCAATATGGATATGTGTGCAGTGTACGACACTGTTTGCTTTAACCATTACTCAGTAAACAGACATAAGATATTCTGGGTCATTTTAATTACCATTTCTCCACTATTAATTTAGAAGACCGTCACAAGCCACACATCATGGACATTATTCTGTAGTGAGTGTGTGTGTGTGTGTGTGTTAAAAAAACCCACACCAATTTATTATTGCAAACCATTTTTGCAAAGTGCAAAAATGGAAGAGAAATCAGCAACCCAATTAATTTATTTCTCAGATTACGAAATCCAGAATGGAGGCTTTTACAGAGATCAAAAAGACAGATATAAATGCATGCTCGTATCGCTGACAAATGAAGTCCACTAAAGTAGATGGAGACTCTATTTCTGTCACTAGAGCAGGTCTCTCTAGAAATTCATCAAAGAAATAACTTATTTGAGGGGAGGAGGGAGAGTTCTCCAGAGATATGAAACAGCAAGCTCAAGGCCAGGATGGTAGTGACTGCGGCAATGATGTGCTAGGGTGAGGACTCTGTTTGTTTGTATCAAGCAGCACAAAGGGACTAATTAGGACAAGCAACTTTCTTTATCTGAAACCTTAATAGTCTACACCTGTGTCTAGAGGGAGCAACTGCTTTGACTGCAAGAGACCAACCAGTATTAATTAATAACTATGTGTGCTACAGGCCATTTTCTTAATAGATTTTGGTGGGTATCTACAAATATCTCATTCTCAGTACATGATGGCATATGGTGGAGGGTGGAATGCTCTGGACCGTTTTAAATGTACAATCTAGTGCAATTTAATGAAATAATACAGTCTTGCAATCCTTGGCACACTTGTCTCGTAGTAAATCCATCCAAGCACAGTCTCATAGACATCCCATCCATGAATAAAATAGACAATGCATTGCATGCCCAGCTGCAGAGTCCCCTCTCCCGGCATGCCTAACTGCTGAGTGGTAATATAAATGAACACAACAACTGTCTGTGATTTAAACAGCCACAGCTTTATTGATTTCAGATGTAGGAAGCTTTGGCATGGGCACTGGGCATGTATCTCTCTCAGCCCCTCCTCTGGGGAACCTGAGGCATGACAGGGTCTATTTGGGGGTGGGTCCATCACAAAACGCAGGTTTACGCAGATGGCCCCCAAACACTGAGGGGAGCTCTAGGTCCCGCTAGCCCTACGCACTTGGCTCTTTGGACAGAGACTTTCCCCTCCAGACCCCTGAAAATGCAGCCTCAGGGAACAGTTGGTGGGTGAATCACCACTTCACCTCACTGTAATTTGCGCTCCCTAACCCCTAACCTGCCGCCGCTGCCAGCTTCTTCTTGCTGCTGCCTGGTCTGGTCTGGTGTGGTTCTCTCCCGCGCTCAGCGCTGCGCTGGGCAGCCGCTGCACTGTCCCTCCCCCAGATAGTCCCTCGCTCTCTCTCCGCACCGCATGCCTGGCACCCGCCCCCTCCACAGTGGGCGGTGACCCAGTGGCTCGGATCGGATTCGCACAGCCAGCACTGCAGTGAGAGAGAGTGAGTGAGCCAGGTAGGGGCAGAGAGCTGCGAGTGCGAACGCGCCCCCCCCCAAGATGTTGCGCCCGGTGCGGCCAGCCCCCCTGCACCCCCCACGCTACGCCACTGCACCAAAGTTGTGACTAGTGCTATGGGGAAGGCGAAACTTGCAGGGTAGGGGAAATTCCTTCCCAGCTCCGAATACGGCAGCCGCCAAAAGACCACAGCAAAGCCTGGTTAGTTGAAAAGAAATGGTTAGAACAGTAATCAACTATTAATGAAGGGAGGGGAAGGGTGGGTGATTCTCCCAGCCGACTGGATGCTGTGCTGAGTGGTCAGCCAGGCTAAGGAGATGGCCACGCTCCACCCGGCCCCCCAGGGCCACCACGGATTGGCTCGTTTGAAGGATGAGTTAGGCGGGAACCTGTGAGCCTCCACGGCAGCTGGAGGGGGCAGGGAAACCATCTATAATGGCACTGCGTGACCAGGGGAGAGAAGAGGCACTGCGTCGGGCTGCAACTGCCGCTCACTGGCAAGACAGTAAGCGGCCATTGTGCCAAATGGAAGACACATTCAAGTGAATTAAAAGCACACAAATTTGAAATATACAAAAAAATTAACATAATGAAATCACTAGAAGTAGCATAAAAAACCAATCAGATGAAAGTGATCAAGCTGAATTAGACATCTAGGGTGGCTAAAGTCACTCACCTGATGAGAAAATGACACCAGGCAGGTCATAGGAACAAGTTCCACAATAGGGGGTGCCACCACCGAGAAGGCACTTTTCCATCAATCTTTTGATGGTGGGAAAACCTAGAGGAGGGCTTATGGGGAAGATTTCCTTAACTGACAATCATATGTGGGGACAGATCATTATCCAGGTAAATGTGTAGGGTAAATGCAGTGATAAGGTTTCATTCAAATGTGAACCTTCTCAGAAACACAGACACTTTATTTTACCAATCTAATTGGTTTCCAAGACTGATCCAAGGCTGCCCCCTTAAGTATGTTAACCATGCAGCACAAACAGAAGCTTGCCCATGGATTGCTCATACTTGACCATCTTACCAAGATTGTGTTTGTATTTTCAATTGGGCAAAGATGTCACACAGGAGGGTTTAAATCTGCCTTCTGATAGGGTAGGCTATAGATCAAAAGAAAAGAGAAAAAACATTGAGATCTGAATTGAAATTGCAGCTCATAAATGAACTATGGCCTGCTTTAGTACTGGCAGTGCTAATGATAATTGTTCATTGGCACTAAATGAAAACCAGTTGTCGAATATTGGAGTCTATATGAATTGCTCCCTATCTATCCAGCTATCTAGCAAGCAATATTAAAATATGAGCTTTTGCTATTTTGATCATAAATATCCATGCACATGATTCCAGTAGTTTTTAATAACATCAAGCTGTAGAGAGAACCTGGAGAAGAATGAAATGAAAGTGTGCAAAGTCTGGAATTTGCCTTGAACCTAGAGATTGTGTGACAGGTGTGCTGCACACTAGACCAAAAATAAGCTGTGTTGTGTGTTTTTTTTAACAAACCCAGCTGAACCAAGTCTGTCACTATGATCTAGCTGGGTTGAAAGACATGCAAAAAAAGGTTCCTGCATGCAAAAACCCCATTGCATCATTACATAAGAGGGCAGGGAGCACATGCAGTCCATGACCTCATTTTATGCAGTCCCTGAAACTGCCTCATTCTTCCATACCATAAGAGGTTCTTCCTTCCTGATCACTTCTTATTTTTTATGGCATGTCCAAATTTTATTATTTTATTATTATGCTGTTTACCTTCACACCACAGTGATACCAATTTATCTACATGCACTGGAGTGCTTTCAAACTGCTAGGTTGGCAGGAGCTGGCTGGGACAGAGCAACGGAAGCTCATCCCACTGCGGGGATTAGAACCCCTGACCTTCTGATCGGCAAGCCCAAGAAGCTCAGCACCACCTGCGCTAGTGATATCTATGGAAAAAAGTTAGGCATTTGGAACACTTCTGTGATGAGTCTGATACATTTGACGAAGTGGACTCTAGTTCACAAAAAGTGATGCTATAATAAATTTAGTATGGTTTAAGTTGCTACTTCATGGTTGTTTTTGCAGAAACGTGCTGCTACACACACACACACACACACATGCAGGCGCACGAACACACCCTGGTATAGAAAACAAGTTCTGAGCAAATGAGGCCCAGTGAGTCTACTACTGATTAAGCTCCTGTGCTATACATGACACATAGAAAGATAGACGCAAGTGCCCCATAAGGTTTTGCTGGTAATTCAATTAAAAACTGAGTGGGCGAAATCCCAGGCTGAGGCAATTCCTCTTAAATGCCTTTGCTTAATAGTGTACACGTTCATTGCCCGAGAGATGGATATTGTATTTGCTTTCAAAGCAAGCACTACTTAAAAGCTCATTAGCCCAACTCAAGCTCATACTGTAGCCTTTGGTGACACCAGCCTACGGTGTTTACTAGTGTCTGTGAACCAATCTGTCAGAGTTCTGCCTGAACTACAGCAGAACGAAACAGCCTGGGAGTAAAATGTGTGTTTTCTAATCTTCCTATGGCTGTGTGTAGTTGGCCTCTTCTTCAGTTCATTTTGTCTTAGGTTGCAGTTTGATGCGCCCTTACCTGGAAACAAGCATCATTGAACACAGCAGAACTTCTTCCAGCACAGACATGCATAGGGTTGTGTCTTTAGCTTATCAAGTCACTGTTGGACCTGAATATATGATACCAGAGTGGGACGCCAATATGTTGCACTGTTTTTGGGTTTTCTCATTTTATAACTTTTTCTCGTTTGCAAATTTTCTACCTTCGGCTGTTGAGGAAAAGACCTTTCCATACTGTTCTTCATAAGTAGGCATTATAGGAACCTTGGACAGTTTTGGAGTGGTTTTGTCATTCTGTGGGACCTCTGGCTTGTCCTCTTCTGTAGTTGTTCTGTCTTTCTAGGCCTAAGCCAAGGTAGCTGTTACAGTGCCCTCCAGCTCTTGTTGGACTACAACTCCCATCATATTTGGTCAACAGAATTGATGGTTCGGAAAAATGACACTTGTAGAGATAAAGAAAATAAACACCTACACAGAAACATACTATATGGTCTAACCTGCTTGCCAGACGAACTCAGAGGCTGTTAAAAATAAACAAAGGATTAACATTGGATTGATTTATTGGAACTACCTGGACTAATTAAGAGAAGCAGCACAAATGTGAGATTATCATCACCCCCGACCTCTGAGCATGGGAAGTCAAGACTTATAATTTGGCATGAAATTTGGATTGTTTGATTATTTTATAATTTGGAATGTTTTTAATGTGGTTTTTATTGGATTGTTAAAATGAAAAACTTAATAAATATTATTATCCAAAAAAGGGGGGGAAGGGAAAGATGACAGTTGTACTCCAACAATTTTTGGAAGACACTACCTTTGTTGCCTCTGGGCTAGACCAAGTCAGTAAGAGACCACTCAAGTTATCAAGCCTCTTCCTTTCAATGGTCTTACAAATTAATAAGCATATGAAGCAATGGGTCAGCAGACAGAGCCAAAGGCACGTAGGCTATTTTTTTGAGGGGGGACACCAGGAATGAGATCTGATATATTTGGATAGGCCAAAGTGGCACCTGGTCATCTTTGGCAGTCAGGGGGATTAAGTTTGGTAGAATTTGGCACATCAGAAGATCCTTTCACAAATTTCCCACCACCTGTTCATGAACACATTGAGGGGGAGCACTGCCATCACTTCCAACACGCCTGATTTCTCCACACATGCCCCAACTGGTTCATTCTGTGGAAGATTCTTATGAGGAGCCTAGAATGTACAACTGAACACATATAGCCCTCCTCCCCTCCAAACCTTCCACTAGACATACACAATTTGGTGGCGCCAGTAGGAATGGTGGCACATGGTGACGTTCAGTTCAGCCCTGCTCACCCCACCCCACCTAGGTGGATTGAGGTGGAATGCGAGGCCAACAGAAAATAAATTAATCCTTAACACTTAGTTTATTCAAAATATAATATAATATAATATAATATAATATAATATAATATAATATAATATAATATAATATAATATAAATCCTGGGGCAATATAGGCAGGTAAAATACCAGAAAGAGAAGTAAACTATAGATTAAACAGGTAAAATATAAGACAGTTGGCAGCCCTACATTTCAGTGTCAAGGCGGTGACTCATGTTCCCAATGACTGCTAGTTATTCTTACAAGGACAGTGCAAAAACCTGCTTTGTCAAGTCACGTTTTGCCTTCAAAACTTTGTACAAGGTTACGAAACCAGTTGTTAAAGTATATAACTGAATTGCCTCTGGCTGGGATGGAAATTACTAGAGTCATCTCCCTTCAGAAGATGTCACTGTGAAAGGTTTTTTTTTGGGGGGGGAGGGGGGAATCCTTGTAAATTATTCTCCACTTCAAGTGTAGGAGCTGGTGGCCACAAAATAGGATTGTCTAGATCCACTTTGCCCTTTTTCGTATAAATAGGGTATCTGAGGCAGCTTCTCTTAAAGATTTATTTTTAAAATTTCTATCTCTCTAAAGAGACATAAGGCGACTAAAAACACACACCAGGAATGCACACACCATTTAAAAATCCCAAACTCACACCAACATACACTCAGACTAAGAAATTAACAATATCATTAACTAATAACCCTGTCTTTGATTATTTATTTATTTATTTAAAAACATCATTGACATCATGGTTGAAATTTTGACGGTTTGTACAAGAGCAAATAATACCACAATATGTATTGATATTTTGACAATAGGATCCATTCCTCTAAGAATACCAGTATTTCTTTTGCCTGTGAACCTGGATGTGAAACATCTGTGCAAGGACGAATCTGCCTTATTTACAATACCAAAGCAACAAATGCCCATATGAGAGAGAGCAGGAAAAGAAATGAAGCAAACACTGAGGGGAATAGAGTACCAATGTCATGAGTTCCATTAATATATATATAAAAATAATAGACTATTTTTGTTTTAAGCATCAAAGACTAACCTGGATTACGGGTGGAAAGCTCTGGAGGCAATGAGCTGTGACTGCAGCGTCGCTTTACAAGAAACACTAAAAGAAATAGCATTGAAAAAATTGTCTAGGGATAACCTTAGTAGCACAAGACATTTTCAATGAGACCCTGTAAAAAGTAATTCATTGGAATGTTACTAGGGCCTTTTCTTCTGCAGTGATATAAAAACACGCCCCTCTTCCCACAGAACTGCAAGATTCACACTGTTTTTCCCATATGTTGTTTCACACCAAAGCACATCTCTGCTTTGATCCATGATTACTGACTATCTAGTTATTCAACATGCTTTATACTCCAGCCCTTAGATTTTAAAATTTCCTGGACAGCTTACACAAACTGGAGATACACACACACACACACACACACACACAAACACAAACACACACTCACACAGAGAGCTATTTTTATAGAAAAAGAGGTAACGGAATAACATGACACATGACATGCACAGTCAGAACTATAGACAGCTAAAAGAGGTATGAACACTTTAAAAATATGTACTATCTATATTTGTAGTTTATTTTAATTGCTAACACACTGCCTAGTAATGCTCATCTACCTGTTAAAACAAAGTATTTGATGGTGCATGTAGCATGCAATCTAACACTTCAATTCACTTTGGAAGTTTCAGAAATAAATATACAGAGAGGAGTGACAGAATTTGGGTAATTGCAAATTGATGTGGTTCTTTTGACAAAATTATATATTTTTTATTTTAAGAAACCAATTAGATTTTCTCTTTTGTATATATTTGCCCATCATTTTCCTCTTACCCTTACTAAATGGTAATTATAACCTTTTTGACCAGGTAACTGACTGAGCGTTGCACTTTTTACATAGTTATTATTCCGCATTATCTGGTATGTTACTCAATTAACCTGCTACTAAAGGAATGGTCTGACTCTCACCAAAAGGGCAACAGGCCATTCTCTTTGTATGGAGGAGCTAGAAATCCAGATTCCTAATTCTGCAGTGATACATAATAAGTCCAGTCTTGGATAATGTTTTCCTTTTTCACCCAATGTATGCTCATGAAACAGGCTCACTATGCAATGAGGTGGTTGCTCTTGACAATACCTTGTCCTGCTGCATCATTAAGTGACTGGTTTGGTATATCAAGGGATAGTATTCCTTCTGGGTTAAGTGGACAAAATTGCAAAGCAAGGTTCTCAAGACCAGTGGCGTAGCGTGGGTTGTCAGCACCCGGGGCAAGGCAAGTAATTTGCACCCCCTAACCCGTGGAGCCAGGTAGGGGCAGAGAGCTGCGAGTGCGATCGGCCCCCCCCAGATGTTGCGCCCAGTGCGGCCGGCCCCCCCTGCACCCCCCACGCTACGCCACTGCTCTTTTCAGGTAATCCTCAGTTCTCTGTCTGCATAAACCTGGAAATAAGGATTATAATGATAATTGCTATTTAGATAAGGGCTGGAACACTAGTGAATGTTTTCAGATGGGACAGTAAAGGGTGGGAAGGAAGAGATTTTCTCATTTTTACATTGCTATTTTATTAAGAGAATTTCATTTAGCCAAAGAAAGTCAGTGTCTGTAAGCTATCTGTTCATATGTTGCCAATGTTGTCAAGCCATTGGTTAAGAGAATCACACCTCTGTTCTTCCAAAGGCATCCGTATCAGTCTCTTGGCCACCATTAGAGCATGTAGAATCCAATTTCACTGTCCTGTTGTCAATTTCCACACAATGGGCAGGAGGGAAGGACTACATTTAATATATTAAAGTTGCTTAGAAAGTGGGGTGTCTTTAGGAGCATTGAAAGCTGTCTTGCATCAAGTCAGAATACATGTCCATCTGGCTCAATATTGTTGACATTGACTGGCAGAATCTCTCGAGGGTCTCAAACAGGATTTCACCCAGCCCTACCTGAAGACATCAGGGATTTAACCTGGAAGCATTGAGCTACTTCCCCAGGCACAGCTATCCTGCCATTGAATTCATAATTGGGAGCAGCTAATAAGGGTGTTTTCTATCTTTTACATGAACCTTCAAACCTTTCTTCTATATGCTAAATCCAGCATATACACTCTCTAGAGGGACAGTAGGTCCCAAAGCAAACAATGTCTCTGTAGTCACACTCCTTGCCCTTCTATAATATTTATTTTGGCCCATGAATTATAAAGCTGGTCAGAATCAGGTTTCTTAAGAGACCATCTGATCCCAAGTATCCTCAGTAGGTTCCTGTACTCAGTCCCTAAAATATCAGAAGCCACAAGAACTCAGCGCACAAGAATTCAGGGCAGAGCTTTGATCTCTTCTGAGACAAGGTCACTGATGGATGCAAGACAAGACAGGATGGAGGCAGGCCAAGGCTCAGTCTGTGCTCTAGGAACACAGCACTCTGATGTTGCTTCAGCAAGGAACAAATGGAGACTGGGCAGCTGCTGTAACCTAATTATTAGCTCCACCCACTCTGGAAGGCGCTGCTTTAAGCAAAGGTGGAAGTATTCTGCCACTTCTGGTTCAGAGTTCTCTTACTTCATCACCTAGAGAAGAGGAATCTCTCTCCTGTTTCCTGACAAGCTCTCAGTGTGGCTGCCCCTGTTTTGTGGAACATTATCCCTGTTGAGATATTTGTACTTCCTGAAAACAATCAAAGACACTTTTGTTTTGACAAGCTCTTCCAGCTGAATGAAAAGGCTTCTGCCTTAGGGTGTTTATTCTGTGTTTTTAAAACCGTTCTTCAGTTGCCATTTTTTGTGCAGTTCCTAAAGCTATTTTTAGCACTTTTCATGTCAATCACATTGAGACTCGTTTGGAAGATGATTCATTAATTGATAAAGCAGCAGCAGTAGTAACAAAAACCAACAACAACAAATATTCCAGATACATGGAGAGTTTCCACACCAATGATAAATGTCTCAAGAAACATCTGGTGCTGGGAAGTAAACTCTCAACATGATCAAGATGGACACTCATGGCGACCAGCACTAAGCACTGCATTCAGGCAAGGAGAGCAATTTCGTCTGGGGATAAGGTACCATGTAGGTCAGTCCACTCTTGATACAAAATGTTAAGTGGTCTCTTACATTCCAGTGTCAAGGTGAATGAGAAAGAGACAAATGTGGAATAAATGAGCACATAGATAGGCTTATGAATAAATGTGAGTTGTCGGTGTGAATATGGATATGGCTGCCTTCGTGGAATAAGTTGTGGTTCTCATAATGCAATGCTGCCTTAAATGAAGATTGTCAGTGATGCTGAATTTGGGGTGACCTTAGAACATAAATTGGTCCCTCTATCTTCTTTTAGGTAACAGATAAACAAGTTACTGTATTGTGCAAAAGGAAGTAAAAGGTCTCAATGCAAATACTGTAGCGGTCCAAATTATAGAAGTTACCTCATGATATTTTCCTCAGACTTTAATTGAAACATGACCACCTGGGAAGTTTGGAAAAGCCCTATCGGAGGAGTTATCTCATGAGGCTTCCCACAGGGCTTTCAATAAAGCATTGATACCCGTGAAGGCTGAAGACCATGAGTAATACATTTATAAAATGGGGAAATGGATGCTCACAAGCCTGGTCACCTCAAAATTAAGCTAAGCATGGACAAAAGCCTGTGACCCTGCAGTTCCCTACGGAGTACATAACCAAACCAGACAACAGCATATAGGTTTATGGGTTCAAATAGGCCACAACTTATTATTGGTTACAGGTGTGAATGGTTTGGCATACGCATTGAGTGAAGCCAAATTATTCCACTCCAGCCCATCTGCTAGGAGTGCATCTAAGGATAAACCACCATTAAGGGGACCCTATGACCTACATCAAATAAGGGTACCCCCTGATGGGTCCCTGTTGGAGGTGTGCTTTGACCCTAGCCCTCGCCTGGGTGTCAGACTGGGTGTCAGACCGGGGTGTCACGGATCCCCTTAACAGGAAACCATTAACCAAGGAGGGGCAGGTAGGAACTACAACCTCCTCTCCAGCCAAGACTAAGGGTTACCCAATTCCTAACCACCACAGATTTATTCATGAAAATTTCCAAATGCAATTTCTTTTCTTATAAACTGATGAAGAACAATTGTTGGGAACAATTTTGAGGGGGCACAACACTACATCACATACAGTAACAATGGTAAAATTTGAATTTCTGAATTTTTAGTTTGCATTTTGATAATAGAGAGTCAGAGCAGTTCTATATGTACAGAATAGACACCTACTGAATCATAGGTACTGAATGTCTTAGGGAAAATTTATACTGAGTTGTTGGTTTTTAAAGGATGACGATATTAGAGGTGGGATGTGGGGTTTTTCCTTTTCATTTTGGCACTATAGCTCAGGAAAACTGGCAGTATGATTTGGAGACCAAAACTCACTCATTTTTGACAGGACTTTAAGTTTCTCCCCAAGCTGCTATGATGAGTCATGTGCAACCTGAGGAATACAGTGGACTCTACCTCCTCACCACGAGGAGAACCTGCAGGAACACAAATAAACATGCCATGTTCTTATTGAAATAATGCCGCTGAAGGCCAGACAATCCCAATGGTGTTGGGCATTTTAGCTACATAAAAGAAAAATGGCCATAGAACCATGAGCTATAAACATTATATAACATGCTTGAGAAGTTCAGTGCACAATCTCAGAATGCCTATTTCACAAAATGGGCATTAAGACTTCAGGGGGGGAAGATATATTACAATGGATGGGTAGAAGTCTCTCATTTGCCATGATTCAAAGGCTTGAAAGTGTCAGCTAACCACATGCCTTAACATTGGAGTAGGTTTCCATAAAGCTGCTTCCTGTATCTCAAATTACTTTGTAAACTCCACTGAGGTTTCTCTTTTAAAGGGAATGGACAGAAAAATACCTTGTGTGCAGTAGGAAGACGTCTCATGTTAAGCAACTCTTCAGTTAGCTTCTCCAAGTGGCTTTTTAAAATATCTCTGAGTCTGAAAATGTAACTTTGAAACTTACTCTATTTGGGGAGAGAAGGCTTCAAGGGAAGATGGGGGAATCTTATAGGTATGCGATGGATATTTAGGCCTGCATCTGATTTGTCCTCCTTATTTTTTTAGTTCTTAGTTCAACACTGGAGTGTTTCATTAAAGGTAAAGGTAAATGCAAAAGACCCATGAATGGTTAAGTCCAATCAAATTTGACTATAGGGTGCAGTGCTCATCTCACTTTAGGCCAAGGGAGCTGGTGTTTGTCCACAGACAGCTTTCCGGGTCATGTGGCCAGCATGACCAAACCACTTCTGGCACAACAGGACACCATGATGAGTGTCAGAGCACACAGAAATGCTGTTTACCTTCCCGTCGCAGTGGTACCTACTTATTTACTCACACTGGTATGTTTTTGAACTGCTAGGTTGGCAGAAGCTGGGACAGAGCAACGGGAGCTCACCCCATTGCTCAGATTTGAACCGCTGACCTTCCAGTCGGCAAGCCCAAGAGGCTCAGTGGTTTAGACCACAGCACCTTAAAGTGAGAATTGAATTGATGGAGTGATGTGGTAGGCATGAAGAAATTGTTTCTGTGTATGTGTGGGTTGTGTTATAGATTAATTATGTGTAAGTGACAGATTTCAGTTGTATTATTTGCCCCTTAAAAAAAGAACACTTGACTTTTTGATGTATTACATTTTGATGTATCTTGATATATTTTGATGTTTTGCACATGATTTGTTCCTGTGGCTCTAAGTTGTTTTTACTTATGTACATTTTTAGAGCATCATTTAATTTTGTTGTTTAAAATGTGGAAATATTATTGCTATGATGAGGAGTAGGAGTGGTATTGTTTGGTTTTAAATGGGCCATTTGTGTTGTTTTTCCTACATTGATTCCTTTTTGAAGGGATTCGTAAACTACCTATGCGATTTCTGTTGAAATATGACTCAGTATAAAAATTAACTAAATATTTGCTTGGATTGTAAGACCTTTGTAAAATACCACGTGAACTGTTGTGTATACTCAAGACAGTTAGCACAAGAAAATGAGTAAGCTACGTTAGAAAATCGAGGAATTTGGTGCCCCAATCCAATGGGAGGAAAATCAAACTCTGCGTACCCCACCTTTACAAACTGAAGGATTTGATCCAAGACTTGAGGCTACTCCAATCATTGGTTCCCAGCAATATGCCAAGTAATTCTGGAGTGGGAGGAACTGCAGTCTGATTAGAGCTCTGCAATTGGTAGGGGAAAATGTTTGTGTGCAGCTTTGCCTTTTGAGTCATGGTTAAATTGTGTTAGTTAAGCAAGCCCAAAGCGCATGCAATTTCCATTGAGTTTTGTGGCATGCCTTGGCAAATAATATTTCTGAAATGTTAACTCCAAATTATACATTTGCCTACCACATTGTTCTACAGGTATATCGAATTTAAAACTTTAATGTAAGCAAGTAAAGTACAAGACTCCAAAGATGTGAAGATGTGAGATTAATTTCCCAAAGGAGCAAAACACCACTGCAACAGTCAAAGTAGGTAGCCTTGGCAGATAAATGTCAGTAATGAATATAAAGCAGTACACACGTCCCGCTTCCAGAATGCAATGCGTTCCCTGGAAATCATTCGTTAGGCTAGTGTTTGTATAACAAGTCAATGATTTATACTGGTTCCTATGGGGGAAATTCTAATGTGTTTCCAACCACAGAATGTTGACCCCAGAAAGCTCAAAAAAGCCCAGGAAAACAAATGCTCTGATTTGTCTTATCACTCCCCTTCTGCCCTTCCACTCCTCAGCCAACCAGCAAAAGGCAAACAAGAATGTTTAAAATGCTGAATCTGCAGTGTGTATATCAAGGTTTGGGTACTAATTCCTTGAGTTCGAATAAGTGAATTTTTGCATAGTTAATGTTTGTAAAACAGGACTTGTGTGTCTACAGTACCAACGTTTTGTATGCATAAAGTTGGAGTGTAGGATGTGCACCAAATTTCATTATTAGTTGACAGGGACATGATGCTCTGTCAAGACAAGGGACTCCCTGCTGCTGCCTCTGCCAGACCCACCACCAATCTCCTATTTCAGGTAAGTTTGAGGAACCTTGGGGTTCAGGGAAAGGAGAATTAGATGGCAGCAAAAGTGGTGAGGGGGTCCTTGCTTAGCCCTCACCTAATTGTGAGAAATTAGCACAGCACTCACCATTAAAAGTGTCTTTTTAAAATGACTCCTGACATCTTTACTCCCCAGTAAGTGTGCTTAGGATTGCAGTCTTTGTTCAATAGCGATTTCACTATTACAGACTTGAAGGTAGAGCTGACAAAAGATAGATAGGGCTGTACAGTCTGTTGCTTAGGAGCATGAACTGAGCTCCACTACTAGGTGTCACCGAGCAATTAGGATAAAATATTCTCCAGCGTTTCTCATTAAATGAAATGGTTCCATATCACAGTGATGAACCCAGCAAAAAATCCAGAGAGACATTGACTCCAAGGAAGAGCAAAAGAAAGAAATTAATACTTGGCACTCAAATATCTTTCTCATTTCCCCCCTGTTACAAAAGCATTTATCATATTTGGTCTGAGTGAGGCTGGAATAATAGCTAATATGATTATAAAGACTGATAGGTTTTTTTTAAAAAAAAATCCTTAGATTTGTCTTGCAGAGTGATGGGAGTTACGTATAGGATATGAACTTTCCCACCAGTGGTGAAATAATATTAGGGTGAAATCCTTCCATGATTGTTTTTCCGGGGGAGCACTTGTGGAAAAGGGAGTCAATTTGCCCTCCAAGATCTGTCACATGCTAACCCTTTCCTTAACTTGGCACACCTGACTTCTGCTCTTAGCTTAGAACACATTCCTTGCGCATGACCATCAAAACATCTCCTATTATCAGGCCCAGCACCAGTGATCAGCCAGTTTGGAGGCAGCAGAGAACCCAAGGGGCTCAGAAGGACCTCCACTGAACATGCCCAGCAATGCTGGTACTCAGCACCCTCTCCACTGGTTCCCCAGAGCTGTTTCAGTGCTCCATTGCTTTTGAATAGGAGCAGGGGAGGGAGATTGGGAAACAGATCAATTTGCTCACCCCTCATAACCTCCCCAAAGCTCCATCTCATGTCCTAGTAGTCCCAATATTTATCAAGCAGGAAGAGTTTGCCCATTTCACAAAATTGGCCCTGGAGGTGGGGTGATGGGGACTAGCCTGGATTTTGTTACATGTACCAGGGACGCGGGTGGTGCTGTGGTCTAAACCACAGCCTAGGGCTTGCCGAACAGAAGGTCAGCAGTTCGAATCCCCATGACAGCGTGAGCTCCCGTTGTTCGGTTCTATTTTTTTTTTTTTTATAAAATTTTTATTGGTTTTACAGCATTTTTAAGAAAAACAAACAAACATTAAAAATGACAAACATACACGTATAGTTTCAAACATATTTTCATAAACCTCTTTTCTTGGACTTCCCCGTACCCCCCCTCTCTGCATCCCAATGTCCGTAGTTCAACTAGCAACTCCCAATTGTTACTTTCCAATCTCTATCCTCTTAGTCCTCTTTTATAATCTAACCTTATATCCCTGTACCCCTTTGTTTCTGGTAACCACGGCATTTTAGCATTCATTAAGTTTATAGTAGTCCTTAAGATAACTTTTAAATTTTCTCCATTCTTCTTCCACCGTCTCTTTTCGTTGGTCACGGATTCTGCCTGTCATCTCGGCCAGTGTCATATAGTCCATCACTTTCATCTGCCATTCTTCCAAAGTGGGTAAATCTTGTGTCTTCCAATATTTTGCGATGAGTATTCTTGCTGCTGTTGTGGCATACATGAAAAAAGCTCTATCTTTCTTTGTCACCAATTGGCCGACAATGCCCAAGAGAAAGGCCTCTGGTTTTTTAGAAAAGGTACATTTAAGTACCTTTTTCATTTCATTATAGATCATCTCCCAGAAGGCCTTAATCTTCGGGCATGTCCACCAAAGGTGATAAAAGGTACCTTCAGTCTCTTTACACTTCCAACATTTGTTATCAGGCAAATGATAGATTTTTGCCAGCTTGACTGGGGTCATGTACCACCTGTATACCATTTTCATAATGTTTTCCTTTAAGGCATTACATGCCGTAAATTTTATACCGGTGTTCCATAACCAATCCCAGTCAGCTGACATAATATTATGTCCAACATCCTGAGCCCACTTAATCATTGCCGATTTAACTGTTTCATCCTGTGTATTCCATTTCAACAACAAGTTGTACATTCTAGATAAATTCTTAGTATTGGGTTCTAACAGTTCAGTTTCTAATTTTGATTTTTCCACCTGGAAACCGACTTTCCTGTCCTGTTTAAAAAATTCCATTATTTGGCGGTATTGGAACCAATTTTCTACTTTATGCTTCAATTTCTCCTGACTTTGTAGTTTGAACTTATCTCCATCCTGTTCTAAGATTTCCCAATACTTCGGCCATCCGACCTCCATATTGAGTTTCTTCACTGCTTTAGCCTCCACTGGCGACACCCATCTAGGGGTTTTGTTTTCTAGTAGATCTTTATATCTTATCCAAACATTAAACAATGCTTTTCTGACAATGTGATTTTTAAAGGCACTGTTAACTTTACCATACCAAAGATATGCATGCCAACCAAAGGTGTTATTGAAACCTTCCAGATCCAAGATGTCCGTGTTCTCGAGGAGCATCCATTCTTTGAGCCAGCAAAAAGCTGCTGCCTCATAGTACAATTTTAGGTCCGGCAGGGCAAAACCCCCTCTTTCCTTAACATCTGTCAATATTTTAAATTTAATTCGGGGCTTTTTGCCCTGCCAGACAAATTTCGAGATATCTTTGTGCCACCTCTTAAAACATTCCATCTTATCAATAATCTGCAAGGTCTGAAACAAAAATAACATTCTAGGCAATACATTCATTTTAATTACTGCAATTCGGCCTAACATTGACAGTTTCAAATTTGACCATATTTCTAAATCTTTTTTAATTTCTGACCAGCATTTTTCATAGTTGTCCTTATACAAATTCTGATTCTTAGATGTTAAATAAACCCCTAGGTATTTAACCTTCTTGACCACAGTCAAACCTGTTTCCTCTTGAAATTTCTCCTTTTCCATATCTGTTAGGTTTTTCCCTAAAACTTTGGTTTTTTGCTTGTTCAACTTAAATCCAGCTACCTGGCCAAACTGTTGTATTATTTCTAAAACCCTTTTCGTACTAGTGTTTGGCTCTTGCAAAGTCAATACTAGGTCATCTGCGAACGTCCCGTTGTTCGGTTCTAGCTCCTGCCAACCTAGCAGTTCGAAAGCACATCAAAGTGCAAGTAGATAAATAGATACCTCTCCGACGGGAAGGTAAACGGCATTTCCGTGCGCTGCTCTGGTTTTGCCAGAAGCAGCTTAGTCATGCTGGCCACATGACCTGGAAAAACTGTCTGCGGACAAATGCCGGCTCCCTCGGCCAGTAAAGCAAGATGAGTGCCGCAACCCCAAAGTCATTTGGGCCTGGACTTAACTGTCAGGGGTCCTTTACCTTTACCTTTTTTACCGGTATTTCAGAGCTAGACCCCCAGCAACCATCAAACCCTGAAAAAGAGGAGAGTTTTGCTGTAGAGCTACTTGAAGGAGAGCTCGTATCCTTATTTTCTATATCTGGTAGCAGTGACTCTGTAAAACTGTTTATATTACTACGTCCCAGTGCCAGGTCATGAGATTGCCTTCTAAAGGAATCTCAACGTAATACATGCTGGAATTACAGTATGATATTTGATTGGTAATGGAATTGTGCCTGTAATTTGCTTTCTAGTGTTCCTCTTTTTCTGATTCAGGTATGCATTTTGTTTCATTGTCCATGGGGCAAAGGCACAGGGTGACAGCGATATGAAGACCACTGTAGTGAATGTGTCATTAAAGGGTAGGGGCGAACCTGCTGGGTTATTTTTCTTCTTGCTTTTCTGTAAGACCTTCATTTAAAATGAAGAGTTATGAAAGTCAAAGTAGAAGGATCAAAATAAAATTGAAGTGCCTAAATATCTCTCTCTCTCTCTCTCTCTCTCTCTCTCTCTCTCTCTCTCTCTCCTTTGATCAACAAACCATGTTAAAAATAAGTGGTGCACCATCTATAAAATAAATATATCTTGGTGCACTTTCAAGGTGTTATTGGAAGCACTTACAATAACTCTGTTCTATAGCTTATTCATGCAGTTTATGTAATGACACCTGAACTTAACACATCACTTATTTCCTTGACTATAATGTAGCTTTCTCCCACATACTCACAAGTGTGCTCTTTTACTAGTGTATTTATCTTTTGTATTTAGTTTAAATATGTTATGTTATAGCGATTGCCCAAATTGCTAAAATCGTGAGCCACCACAAAGCAACATTGACAATCCTGCATACATATGGAGGCACATGTTGGATTTTCTTCCCAAATGGGGTCACAGAACTTGGCCATCATGGGATGTTATGCACCTTGAATTGAAGTGCTGGGGGGAAAGAGGTCCATTTGCCCAGGCAACAAACTGAGCCAACCCTTAAGTGTCTCGACAAACTAACTAAAGCCTTCTTTAGGTAAAGGTAAAGGTACCGCTGCCCGTACGGGCCAGTCGTGTCCGACTCTAGGGTTGTGCGCCCATCTCACTTAAGAGGCCGGGGGCCAGCACTGTCCGGAGACACTTCCGGTTCACGTGGCCAGCGTGCCGAAGCTGCTCTGGCGAGCCAGCACCAGCGCAGCACACGGAAACGCCGTTTACCTTCCCGCTAGAAAGCGGTACCTATTTATCTACTTGCACTTTCGAACTGCTAGGTGGCAGGAGCTGGGACCGAACGACGGGAGCTCACCCCGCCGCGGGGATTCTAACCGCTGACCATGCAATCGGCAAGCCCTAGGCGCTGAGGATTTACCCACAGCGCCACCCGCGTCCCTAAAAGCCTTCTTTAGGCATTTATAAATAGGGCGAAGACATGGGCAGTGGCGGAGCTTCATGCTCTGGCACCAGGGGGTGGAGAGCAGGCAGGGACGGGGCTGGCGTGCATCCTGGGGGCATGGCGTGCCACCTTGGGGGGGGGCATCCAGCACGGGCAGGGGGGCAGCCACGATGGCACCCTGGTGATCACGCTGCTGGGGGCAGTGTGCTGCCCCCGCACTCCACCAGTGGACATGGGATGGCTGTGCTCCCTCCATTGCCATTCTTCTCACCTTTGTTCCCCCCCCAATAATTTTTATTATTTTTTTCCAAATATCTTAAACACAATACATCTTAACAATATTATTCTCCTTTAAATCTATATCTTATCGGAATTAACTTCCCTCCACCCCTCTTCTGGCTTCTCTACATTGCTCTTACTTAAGTGTGATTACTATATATACATTCTATAAGTGTCTATAATTCCTTAATAAATTTTTGTATTATACTTTAGACATACATTCCTTATTATATGACAGCATTACATCTTGTGGTCTAACCAAATGTTTACAATAAACGTTATGAGTTTTATTTCAGTCCTGTGAGTGTCTTTATTTTATGTACAGTTTTCTCTGAGTATACCATAAATTTGGACCATCCTTTTTGGAATTTATCATCGTCCTGCTGTCAGATTCTTCCAGTTAGCCTTGCTATTTCTTGTCACCTTTGGGCTAAGTTCTGAACTGGAGGTGGGGGATTTCCAGGGTTCTAAAATGCATGGGGAGCCTCCACAAGTGTGGATGGCTACCCACTTCTGACCTTTGTCCTCTGTGAGTTGGGAGCCAATGGAGATAATAATAGGAGATGGAACTGGTGAATTTTCCCCTCGCTGCCCAACCCTTCATGTTTACCCCAGTCATAGGAGCCAACGCCAACTCCTAGGGGCCGTGAGGGCTTTGGCTCCCACAACAAAATATTTGAGTGGGCCGGACCCCCCCCCCCAAAAAAAGTTAAAAGGCATTGCCATTCAAATGCTGTGTGTGCACACCACGTCACGTAGTTGATTATGTGGGGCAGGGCTTACCTGGGCCACCACAATATTTTACTCAGCTTGGCACCCCTGACCCTAATTGTAACATTTGATGAGGGCTTAATTGACTGGCGCCTTTTGACAGCAGAATGCTCGATTAGGGGGAATTTGAGAGGATCCAGCAAAGGCAGTATGTGTGCAATGATATTCTAGTCACATTGTTGCTCATTGAGTTTTCAGTACAGTGGTACCTCAGGTGAAGTACTTAATTCGTTCCAGAGGTCCGTACTTAACCTGAAACTGTTCTTAACCTGAAGCGCCACTTTAGCTAATGGGTCCTCCTGCTGCCACCACGCCGCTGGAGCACGATTTCTGTTCTCATCCTGAAGCAAAGTTCTTAACCTGAAGCACTATTTCTGGGTTAGTGGAATCTGTAACCTGAAGTGTATGTAACCTGAAGTGTATGTAACCTGAGGTACCACTGTATATGTTACTTTACTGTATTATTTTGTACCTCGTGCAGATGCTATCTCATCAAAAGTTTCATTTCATAAAGTATAAGGACTGGATCCTTGGAACTCCCTCCTGGTACCTATCAACAAACCTTGACTCAGGAGTGGGAGTATGTATTAAAGACACTTCTTCCTTTTTTCAACAAACCTTTGAAGAGGAGTGTGTGTGTTTCTTATGCCAGTCTTTCTTCCCCCCCCCCTCCCCACTCGGATCTGAAATTGTGTTTACATATGAAAGTGTTTTAAATTGTTTTTAAATTTGGAAATGGTTTTTAAAATATTTTTAATTGTTATAATTGTTTTATATACGAAATTGTTTGAATGTTTATACTGCTGATGTTTTATTGTGAAATTGCTTTGAGATATTTTATGAGAAGCTATTCATGAATGAAGTGATTATTTTCTGCTTTTGTCACACTGTTTTCTAAACCTTGCAGGTTTTATACTGGTTACTGTGTGTGTGTGTGTGTGTGTGTGTGTGTGTGTGTTAATCCCTAGCTTTGTCTTCCTGATTTACATTTTTTGTTTCAGCATTTTTGACTGACAGACACTTTTCAATTCCTAACGTCTAGCATATTTTCTTATCTTTTGAATTAAAACCTCCTAAGTACATTATTTAGTATTAATGGCCAGGCAATTTCTTTCTTTACTTTTTCTCTGTTCTGCTCACATTCTGATTATCTCCCCAATGCTGTGTTGCCCTTTAGGAGATCAGATTAGTCCTTCACAATGGCCATAGCCCAGGAAATAGTTAGGTGTGCTTTAATTTCATTGATTTCAATGGGTTTAAATCCGGGCTGGACTGTAGCCACAGTCTCCCTCCCTCCCTCTCTTTTTCTAGTGACTTACTGCGCTGTAAATGGCAATGGATTTGCGATTGTAGAAATGGGAGATGATTGATTAAACTGTGCAGTTTATAGCACCAAGAACTTATCTTTACTTTAAAAAACAACCATTATCACAGTGCTGTTGTGACCCAGATGTGTGTGTGTGTTGGAGGGGAATCTATGGCAGGGAAGCAATTATGACCTATATTCAAATACTTATCTCTAATATGGATTCAGAACGTATAGCATCTTCAATCTGTTGACCATTTTCACAGGGTTTTTCTCCCTTTTGGTATCTTCTCAGTGTTGTCATCAAACCCCAATATGATCAGGTTTAGTGTTCCTGGGAGCCTTGCCCATTCAATAACAATAATACATTTATTTATTACTACAATCGCTAGCATGCACCAGTAGCAAAGAACCCTTGAACCAAAACCTTTCCATTTCCCTCTGTTGTTTCCTTTTACATTATGTTTGAAGAGTGGGAGCCACAGAGAGCTGTTTCTCTTTCCAGAGCAGCATGAATTCATGCTGTGGCATCTTCTCCACAGTTGTTGTCTCCAGGTTCCAAGAGGTGTAAGGCTGGAGTGGGAGAACGTGACAAGGTGGTTTCTTGTACATCACCCAGAAAGGAGTTTCTCTTTACTGGCTCAAAGTCTTGAAAATAACTGTCAAAGGTTAGAAAGGGACTACGGTATGTAACTTTGTTACAATACAGTGGTACTCTGGTTACATACGCTTCAGGTTACATATGCTTCAGGTTACATACGCTTCAGGTTATATACGCTTCAGGTTACATACTCTGTGCTCCGGCGGCACGGCAGCAGCAGGAGGCCCCATTAGCTAAAGTGGTCTTCAGGTTAAGAACAGTTTCAGGTTAAGAACGGACCCCCGGAACGAATTAAGTACTTAATCCAAGGTACCACTGTATATGATTACGGATGCAAGAGTTTTATATGCCCAAAGATGGAAGGACCCATTATTACCAACAATGGAAGAATGGCTTTTTAAACTAGCAGACCTAGCTGAGATGGCGACATGGACATGTTTAATCAGAGAAAAGTCATTGTTAACATTTGTTAAAGACTGGAAACCTCTCATAGACTTTTTGTGTGAAAAAGAAAAAGAATTAATGACATTTGGATTTCAGGATTGAAGATTATGTTTGCTTATAGAAAGTGGCTTTGTTGGGTGTTATATTGGAGTGGATGAAGTAAATATTGTTTACATATACTGGACAGACAAAGAACTGGTAGTCACTTAAAGGTACCCCTGCCGTACGGGCCAGTCGTGTCCAACTCTAGGGTTGTGCACCCATCTCACTTAAGAGGCCGGGGGCCAGCGCTGTCCGGAGACACTTCTGGGTCACGTGGCCAGCGTGACGAAGCTGCTCTGGCGAGCCAGCACCAGCGCACCACATAGAAACGCCGTTTACCTTCCCGCTAGAAAGCGGTACCTATTTATCTACTTGCACTTTTAGGGGTGCTTTCGAACTGCTAGGTGAGCAGGAGCTGGGACCAAAAGGCAGGAGCTCACCCCGCCGCGGGGATTCGAACCGCCGACCATGCGATCGGCAAGCCCTAGGCGCTGAGGTTTTGCGCACAGCACCACCCGCCAACCGCGTAAGGTAGTCACTTACCTGCTGAATTTTATTTCTCTCTCTCTTTTTACCTCGTTTCTACTTATTTTTCTTTATTTCTCTCTTTTTCCTTTTCTCTAGTCCTTTCTCCCCTCTTCTCTTTATGTTTTTGTTGTATTTAGATCAAGTCTTAGTCTGAACAAAAAAGGGGAAAAGACATTTGATATTCAGTTTTGTATTTTTCTCTAAAGGCCATAAGAAAAATTTACTCTAAAAGGGGGTATGGGGTGGAGGGATCCAGGTGGCTTAGGAATCCAGTCTCAGAAACAGTGGTGGACCTACTGTACGTATTTTGGGGCCTGAAGCTTGAGCTGTTATGGGGGCCCTTCACAACCAGCAATGAGGTCTAGCTAACCGCTGTCATCTTCTTCAATGTGTTGTTTGCAACAACCTTGACAACAGCTGTGCTACTGACTCTCAGACTTCTGGATTGTTGAAATATATACAACCAAAACAAAACAAAAATCAATTTGAGTCATGCAGCTCAAATTGAGTCTACTAGACCCATTTTTTAAAAAAGCAATATGGACTAAAGTCGCTTCTGGGGGCCCTGAAGCTTAAGCTTCATTAATTTCATAGTAGATCTGCCCCTGGATGAGGAACACAAGGAGTTGCCTTAACATGAGTAAGAATGTCGGTCCATCCCCCTTAGTATTTTCCTTGGCACCAACTCTCCAAGGGCCCAGGCAGCTGTGTCTCCCAGCCATACCTGGAGATGCCAGGATTGAGCCTGGGACCTTCTGTGCACAAAGCAGATGGTCTTCCACTGAGCTATGGCCCTTCCCCTTCACACATTTAATCTCCACACAAATTCGCTTTGCCTCCACATTGTAACAGGACTGATTTCCCAGGGATTTAATAACTCACGGATCCCAGTGACAAGCCTACCCATGGATTATGGGTCCTCCGCACATTATCGCAGTGCACTTTCCTCCTCCTGACAATTGGATGCCTAAAAGGCATAGATAATCTATTGTTTCCTTGACACAACTGTGCATTTTCTATTAAAAGTGGAGGAGTCAGCCTGTAATATTTCACTGTAAATAAATAAACCTTTTTTTGGTAGTAAAATGAAGGAGGAGGAAGCACCTCAAGGAGTCATTTAAGGGGGGAAATCCCATTGCACAGAGACAGCCTAATGGGCTTCTCTGGAAATTAAACTAAAAAAAAGATTTGCTTCGAGCTTTAGGCATCGTAGATACGCTTAGTTGGGAATGAATTGTTCATTGCCAGTTTAAAATACTTCGTAGAAAGGAGGGTTGGAAATTGAATTGCTGACAGAAGCTTTACTTTCTTGTGTCACTATAGTACATAGAATTGGTGGTGTCATCTCATTCTCTTCCATGGCTGATTTTTGCCATTGATCATGGCTGAAGAGTTCTGAACCTAATTTCCTGATAGGAAGTAAAGCAGAAAATGCCTTCCTTGGATACACAGAGATGAATTTTCCTGCATAGAAAATGAATGTAAAAGTCCCAGCAAATGACCTCCAGTGTTATCGTTAAAGAGCTGTGAAGGACACAGTTCACCTATGATCAATTCTGATATGGTTCAAAAAAGTGTACATAGGGCAGTTAACTAAGCATCTCTGTAAGTTGAAAAATGGTTCTTAAAAAAAATATTATTTATTCTTGCCAAAACTGTTAATAAATTATACATTCTTACCTGGTATAAGACTCATTAGGATTTAGCTTTGCAACAGGATCAAGATATAGTGGTACCTTGGTTCGCAAATGCCTTGGTACTCAAACAACTTGGAACCCATACACTGTAAACCCGGAAGTAAGTGTTCCGGTTTCTGAACTTTTTTCGGAAGCTGAACATGCTTCGTTTTGAGTGTTATGCTTCCAATTTGAGTGTCACACTGAGTGTTACACTGAGGTCTGTCTATTTTTGCTATTTATTTTGCATTTTTGTGGCTCTTTTTTGTTTATATAACTGTGTCAGCTACTGACTGATTGTGTGACTGCAGTACATTGTTTATTGCTTTCATATTATGGATCAATGGTCTCATTAGATAGTAAAATCCATGTTAAATTGCTGTTTTAGGGGCTGTTTTTAGAAGCCTGGAACGGATTAATCCATTTTGCATTACTTTCTATGGAAAAATGCGCCTTGGTTTTGGAACGCTTTGGTTTTGGAATGGACTTCCAGATCGGATTAAGTTTGAGAACAAAGGTACCACTGTACTTAAATCCAGTGTAGCTTTTAACAATTTAGATGTTCTGCAAAAGAAATATGGATTGTGGTCTTATTTCATATATAAAGTGTGTCCACAAATGGGATGCTGTTGGTTAGCAAGCAGGCTATATATAAAGGGGCTTATAACTAAAATCCACAAAAAAATTCAAAATTAATTAGAGATATGTTACAGTGGGGTAGGAAGCAATTTCTTCTGATCCCCTGTAGTTAGCAATGCAGTCCAGATCCCATATTCTTCACCCCTGAGGAGTACAGAAGACTCTGCAAATGGACTTGGGGGCTGGTTGATCAGAAAAATGCCAAACCACAGTCACCATCATTCGATTCATCTGCAATTTTTACACCGACCTGCTATTCCTCCCCTCTACCTCACTGCTCATGAATGCTGGTGTCTTGTGCTCAGGGCTCGACTGACAAAACAGAGGAATGGTTTCACATTGCATGAAGACATATATTTGATATTTAATATACCTGAATGAGTGTCTCCATCCACATCATGCAGCCAGAAACTGAATTCCAGCTCCGAGGGCCTTCTGGCAGCTCCCTCACTGCTAGAAGTGAGGTAACAGGGAACCAGGCAGAGGGCCTTCTTGGTAGTGGCGCCCGCCCTGTGGAATGCCCTTCCATCAGATGTCAAGGAAATAAATAACTATCTGACTTTTAGAAGACATCTGAAGGCAGCCCTTTTTAGGGAAGTTTGTAATGTTTGATGTTTTATCATGTTTTTAATATTCTGTTGGGAGCTGCCCAGATGGGTGGGGTACAAATTATTATTATTATTATTATTATTATTATTATTATTATTATTATTATTATTATTATATTTTCGGTGGGGTTTCTTTGGCTTTTGTTTTAAATTAAGCAGTACACAAAATCCATTAAATAAAAAATAAACAGAGATGTACTTCCTTTTTGTTGTTGTTAATCGGGTTTTGCTTCTGCCTGTGTAGCAGCTGCCATCGAGAACCGAGGAAATTCCCTAGCTCACTGAAGGTTTGAGACTCATCAGCTACCCTCACCTGGTTTAGCCGACCAGTCGAAGCCATTCCTGGGGTGTGGTTGCTGTCGCATGCTGACAGCTTCTAGGAGCCACAGGTGAGAGATGGACAAAGTACCCCAGAAGGAGCACAATGTGTCCACCACCAGAGGTACTAGCCCTCCTCTAAGACCCCACACACCCCAGGTAAAACCACAGTCTACGAGCCTAATTGAGAGTGCATCTAAAACACGTCTCAGAATCCTCTGTTCTGCACTGGGGTGACGCAGAAGACAAGCAATAGACAAGCTGCTTCCCTGGAGGTTGAATGTTTGACCAGTGCTATCAGTCAGGACTGCTGCTGTCAAAGCATATGAAATCTAAAAATGTTGCCCTGTTGAGTTCTACCCTTTAGAGTGAAAGGAATGCATATGGAAGGATGGAGCCAATTTTAAGCTTTTATTGCAGCTGGACTCAAGCAACGATCAAATATATATTAATTGAACAACAAAGATGTAAGTGAAAGCAACCTTGTGCCGTACCTTATTTGCAATTAATTTGAAAGCTCCCCTCCCTGTGGTTACGACGTGAAATTCAGTGGAGAAAAAAATGCTGCTGAACCTATTAGCATTGTGCCTTCCAACCCTTATTACTCAAGATTATGAACTACAGAATTAACATTATCTAGTGCAGGAGAATTCTCTCTGCGTGAAGTGTTGCCGAAAGAGGGAAAACAAATTTCTTCCAAAGCTTCTAAATTATTGTGCAGCTGAAATGATTGTGTTAGACCCCCTGCCTATTCCCATCAGAGAAAGAATCGGATTCCCCGAGTGCATCAGGCCTTTGCTATTAAATGCCATCATGGAAATCTTTTCCCACAGTAGTCGTCCAATACAAGCACAGAAAGCAAACAGCCTACAAGATGGGCAGTGATGGCGTACTCTGCTTCAGTACATCCATGAGTTCCAGCTAACCCATGAAAAAAGATATTAGGCTTTTCATCGCTTACCAGTTTTCTTGAATCTCACATTTTAATTTCTTTATTTCAGCTATTAGGACCCATTTGACAAGCCTGTTTGTTCACATCACACCACCCCCTGCGCTACTAGCACCAGAGACAATAGGCTGATTTCCATCATCGTAGATCTTCAATACAAAACAAGAGACATCACCTACATGTTTTCAAAAATAATAATGATAGCTAACAAACGGCAGAACAATTTTCACTGTGCATTAGACTTGATTTGATTTGATCAAAAAAGGCTTTTCATGCATTCAGCTAGGTTGAAATGAATGGTTACAGAGGAGAAACTAGACAGAAACATAGGGCAGGTATTTATACATCACCAAAAAAGAGGAAATGCATTAACAAAAAGGAAGGTACAGATCTGCATAAAATTTACAGATGCTGATAGGTCTGGGTGCAGATTTAGAAATAGTTATTATAACTTAATAACACATGTCATCATATCTGACAAGGTGACCTGTATGCTAGTCAAGGTGCTAATTGTTGATGGTCTATTTCAGTGCTTTTGCTCGACCTTCTAATGCAGGCATAGGCAAACTCGGCCCTCCAGATGCTTTGGGACCACAACTCCCATCATCCCTGACCACTGGTCCTGTTAGCTCGGGATGGTGGGAGTTGTAGTACATCTGGAGGGCCGAGTTTGCCTATGCATGTTCTAATGGGTCTCTCAACTGGACCGCCCTTCAAACAGGACTTTGTCAAAGAGAGGAGTGTCTTCTGACATCCCTTCAAATAGAGGGTTGTCCTCTGTAAAGTAGAATACACAACTAGCCTACAGTGGAAACAAGGCTCTAAACCCAATATTTGCAGACTTGTTCTGAAGAGGTTCTGAAGAAAACCTTTGTACATAGTGTACAACAGTGTCCTGTATACCCGAAGAAGCGTCTCCACCCCCATCATTCAGTCCAGACACTGAGATCCAGCGCCAAGGGCCTTCTGGCATTTCCCTCATTGCGAGGTTACAGGGAACCAGACAGAAGGTCTTCTCGGTAGTGGCGCCCACCCTGTGGAACACCCTCCCTTCAGATGTGAAGGAAATAAGCAGCTATCCTATCTTTAAAAGACATCTGAAGGCAGCCCTGTTCAGGGAAGTTTTTAATATTTAACGCTGTATTGTTTTTAACACTTGATTGGGAGCCGCCCAGAGTGGCTGGGGAAACTCAGCCAGGTGGGCGGGGTAAATTATTATTATTATTATTAGTGTGAATTGGCCTGCTTTCTAAAGTACTGTCCCTAGTTTGTGTGTTTGGATATATATGTGTGTGCACCTTCTGGAAGCAAAATGGTCCAGCTATGACATTGTGTGGATGGCATAGTGGGGCAGCGGCACTCTAGTGACCGCCCAACAGCTGAGATGCTGCTGCCTACCAAGCAGCAGTGTGGGAGTGGTGAAACGATGAGAAGGTTGGTGTGGTGCGAACACACCACCGTGAGGGACAGCTTGGCTCTGCCAGTGAATTGGCACTGAGCTGATCTGGCCAATGCTTTGCCCCTCTGCCTCTTCTTCCCAATAAACAACAGCAACTCAGATGAATTCCCAAATGCCTTCTGCTACTGCCAAGTGTTGACGTGGGGAGACCTCTCCATACAATGAAAAATGCTAAAAGAGAGAGATCCCTAAAGGTGCACACTTGTGTTATACCTATAACACATGCAGGCCGGGGGCTGAGGCCACCACTGCTTCCACTCCACCCTCATGCGTATACATTTCACCCATACTGAATGTCTGAAAGGCCCTAATGTGCTCAAGGAAAGAGGCCAAATTACACCTCTTTCAGGATAGCTATTCTCCTCTTAGGAACATAGTTTAGAGCTCTTGAGAGAAAATGGGATCCAAATGGGTACTTCCCACCCCCTGCTCTGAGTTCTTAAAAGAAAATGGAATTCAAACCAATATGTCATTTATAGCGCGCAGCAAACAGCACCAGTCATTCCCCTTTCATAGTGCTGCTTGTCTCTCTGCAACAGACAAGAAGAGGAAATTAGCTTCCAAAAGGAGTTGTTGAATATGTACACCATTCTATACTAATGCATTTCTGACAAATTCTAAGTGCTCAGGGACTGGCAATAGGGAGGGAACCCCTGTGTTATGTTAGAGGGTAGTAATGAAGTATTAGTAAGCATTCTCAATTTTTCTCAAGATGTGAGCTTGGCCTCTCTGGGGAAGCACAGAACAGTGCCAGGTCTTCTCTAGCCTATCTCAGTTTTGGTGTATTTCCTCTTTGGTTCAGCAGGCAGGGTCCCTGTGTTTTACATTACAAAAGGACAATACAGATTTAAGAAGTCCACTCATCTTTTCCCTAACAGATGGAGGGACGCCACCTCTCCGCTTCCTCACTCTGGCTGCATCATCATTGCTGGGATTCTTCCCCCTGTGGGACAGCCCCAGCCAATCAGCTTTCAGGGTGGGTGTGGCTGCGGGCAATTTAACTGTGGTGTGGACAGCCGGCACCTTCTCTCTTGCCCCATCCTCTAAATATAGCATGAAGACGGACAAATTTGGGAAATCTAGGGAGGAGGAGGAGGAGGAGGAGGAGGAGGAGGAGGAGGAGAAGAAGAAGAAGAAGAAGAAGAAGAAGAAGAAGAAGAAGAAGAAGAAGAAGAAGAAGAAGTAATACCCCATCCATCTGGCTGGGTCTCCCCAGCCACACTGGGCAGCTCCCAACAGAATATTAAAAACACGACAAAACATCAAACATTAAAAACTTCCCTAAATAGGGCATGTCAGATGTCTTCAGATGTCTTCTAAAAGTCAGGTAGTTGTTTATTTCCTTGACATCTGCTGGGAGGGCATTCCACAGGGCAGGCACCACTACTGAGAAGGCCCTCTGCCTGGTTCCCTGTAACCTCACTTCTCACAATGAGGGAACCGCTAGAAGGTCCTCGGAGCTGGACCTCAGCTGAACAATGGGGTTGGAGACGCTCTTTCAGGTATACTGGACCGAGGAACTAAGGAGAGGCAGTGCACAGTTTTGGCCGAGGTTCATTATCTAGTATCTCCAGTTAAAATGGCAGCAGTGCTGAGAAGGAACTTTCATTGACTGAGATCTTGCAGAGTGAAAGTTGTGAATACTGGGTTAGAGAAGCCAGTAATGCAAGTCGACTGCATATGTTCATACAAGTTGGCTCTGTCTCATTTCTTGAATTCTGCTGTTCCTGCCTCTCTCCATGACGGCATCAAGATAATCATCACCTCCTTCCCCACTCCATTTACCTGCTTCCCCCAAGCCCTTGGCGATGTTGCTGCTTGGCAAATGAAGGGGAGAAATAGCTCGTTTGCCCAGTGGACAGAGCAGTTTTGACTGAGAGCCAAAAGATTGTCTGAAGTATAGTAGGCTGCCAGTGTTCTGAAACCCAGACAGTGCCCTGCTACATGAAAGCAAAAAAAAAAAAAAAAAAAGTCCTTGTAGTATGACATCACTGCACTAATTTCTCCGTGTAAATCTAAATACTGGGCAAACAGTGGAGACTTTTTACTTAGGCCTTCATGGCGATTGTTTAACTTAATGGAATTCAGATAGAAGTATGGTTCACGCTGCGCAGCAAACAGCACTGAAGAGCTTCCAGAGAGGTGTTAATTGTGGGATTGGTGCTCCTTGTGCATGCAAGTCTTTTGCAGTACCCATGTGTATTTTTGTCCATTTAATTCAGATTTACCCTTTCCAGGGACAATCAAATAAGTAAGAAATAATCCAAAACACTGCTGCAAATGAACTGTCCGTGATAGTTCAGTGGCCCATGCAGAAATTCACCCTCCAACTGGAAACACCCTTGGTTGTTCTATTTTTTATGGTGTTGTTTGTGCAATGAAGTGGTAAATGGAATCAGATTCCTCAAACGTTGCCGGTTGTCTTATATACCTCATTTGCAGAACTGCAGGATTACAGGTATTGTCCATGCTATTCCTCATTTTAGGTGTAGGTTGAGATTCAACACTGCTCCTTCCTTCCTTCCTTCCTTCCTTCCTTCCTTCCTTCCTTCCTTTTGCTGCCTTGCCTTGAGGGGAAAAAATCCTGGTGCTCTGAAAGATTAGAACTGTTGATACTGAAACATCTAACTGCTTGGATGTCTGGAGCAACTCCTTATCAAAATAAATCACTTCTTTCACCCATCTTCTGAATTAACATATGAGAGGTGAATAAATCAAGCCCAAACTGCTTTATGATGCTGGACCAGTGCATTTAAATAGAAAGAGATGCCAAATGAGTTCTGTGCAGGACTATTTATTTTCTCCAAAGACATCTATACCTTGCATAGCTTTCTGTCGTGCAGCAACAGAGGCAAATGATAAACGCTGCAAGATAACATACAGGGAAACTTAGACAAAATCGAAAATAAGGGAGGTGAACCTTTAAGTCTTATCTATACTGCTGCTCTGTGGGGTGTGTGGGTGTGGGTGATCATGCACTCTTATTTTCGCTATATCTTTATATCCATTTCCTTCCTCCCCTGCAACCTCTAATGGTTTCATGAAACAAACAAGACTGAAAAATACGTCTTTTTGTTTGACTGAGTCAGACGAGAGGTTGCCAACATTTGGCAATATTTTAATAATAATAATAATAATAATAATAATAATAGAAAGGTGCCTTCATCTTGTTGAGTCAACATGTATATTTAGTGACGAGTCAACATGTATATTTAGTGACAGTCTTGAGGTGGAAACTATGTTTTTATAAAGCACAGAAACACGTAAATTTCTGATGCTACATTTTCTTCTTGTTCTTTCTTTTATAGTGTGATTTCTGATATTAGTGACATGCTCATTAACCTCAACCAAATTGATTATTCTTTCAGATTAACCCTGTGTAAGTAATGTGTGTTTTTCCCTCAAGGGAACTATTCTCACTGCTTTCATAGCAACAGGGAACTCTTCTTGATTTGAATATTTTTTTTGCAGTTCATCTTTATGTCTGGATTACTATTGGGCTTTTTACTATCTAGGAAGCATTTTAATTATTCAGGTACAAATCGTACTGTCAGCTGATAGAAAAGAAAACTGTTTTTGTTATACAAAAAATGGCAGTCAGAATGTTTCTGTTTGGCTTTAAACTGTAAAATCAGAGTGAAAGCCTATCATTAGTTATATGTGATTCAATCCAAAGGAGTGTACCAGAACCTTTAAAAAAATATAGGTTTACTGACCAGTTCTGAATGTAGCCAACCACTATACTCTTTGCCCAGAAATCCAGTGAATTACGGGCAGGACTCCATGCACAAAGTCACAATTCTTGGATGGGAGAGAGGGACCATCTCTGTGCAACAGCCTCTGTGTTCACAAATCGGGTCTTCCCTTAAAGAGGGCACGTGTTGTGGTGGGACCTGGCAACAAAACCCTGTGTTGTGGGTGGGTGTGATTGGATAGCCACAACACCCAATTGGTAGGTCCCTCGAAGCTGGGTGCAATCTGGCCAATGGGACACAATCTAAATGGTTCAAGGGACCTATTTATACCCATGCACACGACCTAGAGCTTCCTCTTTTGGTGCGTGCATTCGGAACACCCACCCACCTCTCCCTACTTTTAGGGCTTGTGTGCTTGACCTTCCTATGCCGTCGTGTGTTGTCTGTCGTTGGGACAGAGGCACGGCAGGAATTTCCCCCACTTGGCAGATTGGCTGGTGCCATTTGTGTTTCGCCTGCCACGTAGCAAATCGCCGCAACTTGTAAGTTTGTGGATAGGCTCTGGTTCAGGTGATAGGGATGGAGGAGTGCTCTCGCCGTCCCTATGTGAAGGGTATTCCGTTAAAGGAATCCAGGAACTCGATGGTTTGGTCAACCCTGTGAGGGGGTTGGGCCCGTTCCTGAGTCCAGGGGAACATCTGGATGGTAGACATAGCCTGTTCCTGGCTTTCTGCCTATCCGGGTGTTCACCCTTGGCTGACCTATGCTGGTGCCCTGGGTCAGCGCTGCCTGCAAGGGTGCGTCCCCTTCTCCTTGTGCCCTCAATCTTTCCCAACATCAGGGTCTTTTCCAGGGAGTCTTCTCTTCTCATGAGGTGGCCAAAGTATTGGAGCCTCAGCTTCACATCGGTCCTTCCAGTGAGCACTCAGGGCTGATTTCCTTAAAAATGGATGCGTTTGATCTTCTTGCAGTCCATGGGACTCTCAAGAGTCTCCTCCAACACCATAATTCAAAAGCATCAATTCTTCGGCGATCAGCCTTCTTGATGGTCCAGCTTTCACTTCCATACATCACTACTGGGAAAACCATAGCTTTAACTATACGGACCTTTGTCGGCAAGGTGATGTCTCTGCTTTTTAAGATGCTCTCTAGGTTTGTCATTGCTTTTCTCCCAAGAAGCAGGCATCTTTTAATTTCGTGACAGCTGTCACCATCTGCAGTGATCATGGAGCCCAAGAAAGTAAAATCTCTCACTGCCTCCATTTCCCCCCCTTCTATTTGCCAGGAGGTGATGGGACCAGTGGCTAGGCATATATTCTTCTTGAAAGGAATCTGTTCTGGAAGTCTGTTCGACGTGGCTTCTAATTGGCTGCAGGAGCTTCCTGCACTCAATTGGAAGCTGCAGACGTTACATCAGACGTTTGGCTTCCAAAAAACGTTCGCAAAACAGAACACTCACGTCTGGGTTTGCAGTGTTTGGAAGCCAAAACGTTCGATTTGCAAGGCATTCAAGATCCAATGTACGACTGTACATGCATAAGCCTGCTTCTGTACCTAGCACCACCTCCCCTCCCCAAGCTGAACCCAGGCAATTCTGTTGAACCTCCAGATATTAAGTAGAGTATTTCAACCTTATTCATAGACAGAGCTGTTGAGATATCATGCTGGTTTGGCCATAAGGATCTGGGCTTGCTCAACTCTGGCTGAAAATTCATCCTGAATTGTTTAAAGGGCATTTAGACAAAGTTGGCTATTTGGCGAACATTTATTCAGACTTATTTGCAGAGACATTAAAGGATGTGGCTTCAAAGAAAGTGTTATCCAACAATTTCCAGTGTATTTCCCAATCACTTTCTTTACAGCAAAAAAGTGGGTTTGTTGCACAAGACCTCCCAATCACCAAGATTTGCACAACCTGAAGTTGCCGGTATGAGACTGACTCCTACCCCCAAAATAGCAACAGTCTGGGAGTGTGTGTGTTCAGAGTTTTAAATGCAAAGGGAGAGCGGGGATATTTTTTTGGGGGGGGGTGTTTTCCCTTCTGCAATTCTTTCCTTTTGGTTCACTCACTACTTCTTGTCCACCTGTCCCTAGGCATCAGACCGTAAGCATAGTTTTTAGTTCAAATGGAAGAGCCCCCTCAATGTGAATTTGAGGGGCAGCATGCTGATTATTTCTTTTTCTGCCACAGTTGAAGTTTTTTTTTTTGTGAGGGGTGGAATATTTTATTTCTGAGGCTGCCTGCCGCTTCTCAGAAATACTTAGCTCTCTAAAATAAATAAATAAAATAAAACAAGAAAAATACTGCGATCTTGTTTTCTGATACTTTGTCATTTTCACCTAGATGAAAAATGACACTTCAATTTCTATTCATACCCAGGGGACATATGAGTGAAAACTTTAGCTCCATTTGAAGTTGTTTTTTTTATTATTAAGTGCTCTTTGAAACACCAAGTGCATTAGCATTATCAGACACATGCATTGCTAAATGTAAGTCATACATACATGGATTTATTTATTTATTTTAAAAAGAAGAAATCGCAGTAAGTTCTTAAAACCAACATTTTTTGCAAAAAATAAAATACAGCCAACATACTTGTTGGAATTTTCAAAATGCTTGGGAATCATTCCGCCAATATTTTGGTACTGAAGACAGCAGTATTCAGGGCTGCCTTGTGCTTTAATAATCTTATTTATTATTAATATTTTGGCTCATCCATGCCCAGGCAATCCCAAAGTAGTTCATATTAACATTCCGATTCACAATACAGATTGAAATACAAGATAAAACAATAGCAATAGGACAGAAAACAACTGGCTACAGGGGGAAATGACAGTTCAGTTTGCCCCCACAAAAGTCAAAGTGAATGAGTGAATCATCTTCTGGTCGGAATTGGCATCAGCCAATAGGTCACTGAAACCATCAGGTTATTGGTGTTGGATGGCAGAAGAATCTGTCCTTGTAATGAGGCTGGGTTTTCACAGAGGAGAACAGTTCCCTCAAATGGCAGCAGATATCAAAGGCGCCAACTCTATAGGGTTGATGTGTCTTCAGCCCCCACAGTTGGGACGGGGCTGAGCCCCCCCCCTTCTGATCTGTAGTCAGAAGCATTATCCATTGTGCCACTGGCCCTGCTACACCCCCAATCTTGAGGGGTCGGGCCTCACTGGGTCTTGTGGTGGTGGGTCTTGCTGGGCCTCGCGGCCGCAAGCCTCAGCAGGCCTTGTGGAGGCAGACAGTGGTGGGCCTCACCACGGTGACAAGGCTTGCAGTGGCAGGCCTTGGTGCGCCTCACCGCAGTAGTGGTAGGCATTGTCTGGCCTTGCAGCAGTGCTGGACCTTGCAGGGCCTCACGGTGGTGGGCCCCAACAAGCCTCTTGTTGGTAGGCCTCTCCAGGTCCCTGAGCAGTGGCCTCCTTTTGCTATAGGCCTCCTCGCAACGCGCATCGTACAAAGCACATGGCATCACATATGCATGCTATTCATATGATGGCCCGAAATGTTGAGTGCAATTTGGCATTTCTGACAGACATGCTCTACCTATTGACTCTATGAATCTATTCTAAGAACCTGATGTTATCACCAGTTTTTCCTTCTAAGAAATTGGCATTTGGTGAGCTTTTTAGATTTCCAAATGTGCCCCCAGACCTAAAATGGTAGACCACTGCTCTACAGTTTACCAACAGACAGTACCCAGACTTTCAGAAAGGATGCATGATACAAGTGAAGGAAATCTAGAAACTGAGCCAGATATTTAGAAAATACCTGTCTTGGTCCAGGTACATTTGAGTCTGAAAGTGTTCTGGCAAGAAATTGTGGGAAGGAATGCAAGTGTTGGGATAATTGGGGGAGGGGGGACAGAAATGAAGACAACAGCTTGTGCATTATGGATCTCCAGACACTGTAATTGCTTCTGAAGCATATGTCCCTGGTATGGCTGCCTTTCATAAAAGCTGATGGGCACTCACTCCAGCCTTAAAATGAATCAATTTCACTAATCATCCTTTGCTTCAGTCTAAAGAATTACCTCAAGAAAGTTGAAGCACTGGTTCACATTCTCTCACACACATACACACAGTGTGAAAGCTTTCAGTGTGCCATGGAGACTAGCACTGTAAAATTATTGGCAGGGGGAGTTCCTTTACATCTCATAAAAACACCCTCTAATTACAGGGAAAAAAGGGCAAATTCAATAGGCCAGATTCAAAGACAGACATATGGAAGAAGCTCCTAAGCGACAAAAGGCTTAAAGTGCATACCCTCCAACATTTCTCCGATGAAAATAGGGCTGTACTGTTCCAGAAGAAGAAGAAGAAGAAGAAGAAGAAGAAGAAGAAGAAGAAGAAGAAGAAGAAGAAGAAGAAGAAGAAGAGCTATTTTTCTAGAAAAAGAGGTGCAGGAACGCCTACCTTGTTCTCTTATAATGGCAATGACGCCCACCAGAGAGGTGATAGAACTGATAATTCATTTAACCCTTTCTGAATTTCTACAAGGAACGGGTGTAGCCCAGTGCAAAAGCACATCCTTTGTGTGCCTAAGATCTCAGGATGAAGCCTCGGCGTCTTCAGGCAGGGCTAAGAAAGAGCCAGTGTGGTGTAGTGGTTAAGAGCACTAGTCTTGCAATCTGGGGAACCGGGTTCGTGTCTCCACTCCTCCACATGCAGCTGCTGGGTTACCTTGGGCTAGTCACACTTCTCTGAAGTCTCTCAGACCCACTTACCTCACAGAGTGTTTGTTGTGGGGGAGGAAGGGAAAGGAGAATGTTAGCCTCTTTGAGACTCCTTAGGGTAGTGATAAAGCGGGATATCAAATCCAAACTCCTCCTTCTCCTCCTCCTCTTCTTCTTCTTCTTCTTCTTCTTCTTCTTCTTCTTCTTCTTCTTCTTCTTCACTGCAGTCCTGCTGCTAGTCAGAATACATAATACTTAACTAGATGGAGCACTAGTCTGACATGTCTGAAGACAGCTTCTTGTGTTCCTTGTAGAACTTCATGCATATGAACTGGCTTTACAGTTCTTTCTCCTTCATTATATTCCCTAGTTTTGTGCTCTCTCTGTTAAGACATTCATGCATTGAGAGATAGCCAGCATTCTCATTTTCAGCCTGACATCTGAAAAGTCATACATTTAAGACATCGTGAAACTGGGTTTTTTTGTTCTTGATACTACACTGGCTATAATCTTGCAATGACAAATTCAACTATGGAATTTCACCTGGACAGATTGTTCTGTTCACAGTGACAGGTTATGATTACTGTTTGCATTCTGTCTCCTGCTCTGACAGGAATTTTAACATTTCCCCCTCATGATGCCTTCCTTGACAAGAGTAACCTTTCTGCCCCGAGCCAAACCAATAACAGCTCTGACTCATTACCTGTTGATCTTGAGTAGCCCATTGACTCTTTCAGCGCTATGCCTGAGAAACCAATCTGAGGGCTGCAACCTAAGACTCTGATGCAACCTGTGGTCACCTGGTTTGACTCCAAGAGATGAAATTTCTGATTGCACAAAGGCAGCTTTTACAATAACTGAAATAAGAGGAAGGAAGACTGAGCAATTTTCCCTTTGTCTCTATAACAGACTCCTCAGTCCTGCAGACTGCTAGTGCTTTTGGGAAGAAGATGAGTGTTATGGGTTTGATGGGTCAATCTGGGTGACACTCATGGGTCCCTTTCCAGACATGTGAAGTGCTGCCATTTCCAAGTTCAAAGAAGTTGCCATAGAGACAAATGAGTGAGCCTTTTCCTACCACACCTGGCTGGATGCCACATCAGCCTAAGATGGAGAACAGTAGGTGAGTCTGGCCAATGCTGGAAACTGGAGAGACAGAAACATGCCTGCTCTGTGCTGGACCCAAAGCTGTGGCTTGGCTCATCCCTGGAAAGATAATGGGGAAGCATAATGTGTTGGGGTGTTAATGTTTTGAATGCAGGTTGTATGTATGTTGTAAATAAAACTATAGGTCTTGAAGACACCACAGTCTTCACTGTTCAGGGAAGTTTTTAATGGCTGATGTTTTATTGTGTTTCTAATATTTTGTCGGGAGCTGCCCAGAGTGGGTGGGGCAACCTAGTCAGATGGGTGGCATATAAATAATAAAATTATTATTATTATTAACCTTTATTTCAATGAAACTGAATCCTGGGTAAATGCAGGAATCCTGGAAGTCTCTCCCCACTCAGAGAGTGGGGTGCACAGAACACTATTTGCAGAAAGCTAGATCAACCAAAGGGACCTGAGGTGGAATGAGGGGAAGGACATGACAAGTGCCATCAACTACTTACTGCTCATCCCCCAAGTACCTGCAGTAGCTGGCATAATGCCTCTGCTTCTCTGTCTTATGGTCTATATCCTCAGACCCACCACCAACAGCATCCACATAAATATGCATTGCAGGATAAGGACTGGAGAAATAGGTCTTCACTGGTGATTAGGGTTACAGAGCTGAAGATGCTGGACTAGATGGATCATTGGCCTGATCCTGCAGGCTCTTCTTATGTGAGAACAGGGAGTTCAGGGAGGGATTTATTTATTTATTGAGTGGGCTGTTTATATTGGAATTCATCCTTGGGTCACTGATTTCTTTTCTCAATAAGAAGTATCGATTAAATAAATACATATCCTGATTTAAGACCTAAAATGCCCCCTACAAAACAGGGTGCCTATCAGTTTAATGAAGTCAGCAAAGGTAGAGGGCCTTCTCAGTGGTGGCACCCGCCCTGTGGAATGCCCTCCTATCAGATGTCAATGAAATAAACAACTCTCTGACTTTTAGAAGACATCTGAAGTCAGCCTTGTTTAGGGAAGTTTGTAATGTTTGATGTTTTGTCGTGTTTTTAATATTCTTTTGGGAGCTGCCCAGAGTGGCTGGGGAAACCCAGCCAAATGGATGGGATATAAATAATAAATTATCGTCATTATCATCATCATTTACATAAAGTATTTTTTGTGATTCCTGCTTGATTTTCAACTCTGTGCATTTGGTTGTACTCCTCAAATCTCCAATGATTTCTGATGTTTGAAAATTAGCATCAGGTATTCTATTCAGCTGGTATAGGATGACATATATTTATATACCTTTTTCAGCCATATGGAAGTCTGGGTTGAAAGTCAATGAGGGGCAATGACACTATTTAATGGCCCATAATGGCAGCCTAGAATGAAAAAAATGCCCTGTAGTTTTCTTGCCTTCCACAGATGGCCTAACCGTATAGAGTTGCATTTTCAGTGACATACGTATCAGCAGCAGCTAAGGCAACATCTTTGTAGTGTGCAATCAAATCATTTTCTGAACGAAATTCCCCCCCTTGACTTCCAGAGACATAAATGCTATGGAACAGGGCGTGCTAACATTTTATTTGCTTCGGCTTCATCTTCTGAAGTGAGTACTTCAGTTTACTAAGCAAACTTTTATCCACTTTTGTATGCTGTTCTTTGAAATACTCTTATGAAAGATACTCCTGCTACTCATACTCAGAACAAACCCAAGTTCATTGATTTCACTGCATCTGCCTGAACATGGCTAACATTGGATATCAGCCTCAATAAATTTGCCTATAAATTTGTTTTTGGTCCCCCCCCCGAAAATCTTAATGGACTTTAATTGAGATCAAAGCAGCCACACTGATTTATGCTTATACCACTAGGTACATTTCATGAAACCCATCAGCTGATTATTTGCAAAACTAAATACGTTTTTATTTAAGCAGATTTTATCTGAGCAGGTTCATCCTCTGCAGGTTTCAATTACAGCAGCATATGGGCTCACAGAAAAATAAAACCGAGGCACTTCTGCATAACCATGAGGTACTTTCCCCAAACAACAGATGTAGTGGTAAATGAAATTCGTACTGAAGATGGGAACTCATATAACTGAGTGCTCCTCCATAGAAAAAAATAAAAAGTACAGATGCAAATGCAGGTGGGTGGACACTACAGATCTGCAGCACTTGCAAAGCTTCCACATAGCTGTGTGTGCTTTTCCTAGAGCTGTGCAGGACACTTTGAAGCCCCAACAATCAGCTGATGGTTGGGTCTTCAAAGCACTTCACAAGGCTGTCTGTAAGTACTGGTGATCAGTTGTTGCCAATGCTTGCACAAAGCATTGCAGGGTGCTTTGAAACCCCGACAATAAACTGTTCATTAGGACTTAAATGTGCCATGCTGCTCCTTGCAGGCCCTTAGAAGCTGCTGGTAGTTTGTGCTTGCTTAGAGCCCTATCTGGTATTTTGAAGCCCTGATAACTGATAATCAAAGCACTGTGCATGCGAAAATGGGCCACCTGCCACCATTGTGATGTCGGCTGGTGGATAGGTGGGCAGTATCACTGTAAGGAATCTTGATTTCGTAGAATCATAGAATTGCAGAGTTGGAAGAGACCCCAAGGGTCATCTAGTCCAAGCCCCTGCAATGCAGGAATCTCAGCTAAAGCATCCATGACAGATGGCCATCCGACCTCTGTTTAAAAGCCTCCAAGGATGGAGAGTCCACAGTCTCCCAAGGGAGACCGCTCCATTGCTGAACAGCTCTTACTGTCAGAAAGTTCTTCCTGATGTTTAGTCGGAATCTCCTTTCTTGTAACTTGAAGCATTTGGTTTGAGTCCTATCCTCCAGAGCAGGAGAAAACAAGTGTGTTCCCTCTTCCATGTGACAGCCCTTGAGATATTTGAAGATGGCTATCATGTCTCCTCTCAGTCTCCTCTTTTCCAGGCTTCTTCAACCATTCCTCAAAAGGCTTGGCTTTATGTGTTTCCAATGTCTAGAGCTGATCCACTTTCTTCTTTACAACAGTCATCTTCAACAGCTTAAATACTGCTCTGAGATCTGAGAAATTATTAGCCCTGGGTCTAACAGCACCATTTAAATGTTGCCTCTAATATTTTGCATTTAGGTGCTCGTATACTCCTTTCAGGAGGAACACCTACGATATCTGCTCCTGCACATGAGCAGTGGTGGACCTACATTTTTTGGGCCCTGAACTGTTATGGGGGCAACCATCTTCACAACCAGCAATGTGGTCTGGGTAACCACTGTGATTTTCTTCAGTTGGATTGTTCACAACCACCTCTACAACATCTGACAACTACTGACTCTCAAACTTTGGGATAGTTGAAATATATACAACAAAACATTAATTCATTTGTGTTGTGCAACTCAAACTACTAGATCCGTTTTTTAAAGCGATGTGAACTAAAGTCGCTTTGGTCTCTTCCTTTAAATTCCTGGGAGTCCATCTTAGTGAAGACCTTACTTAGAAGATCAGTACAGCCCAGGTACCGTATTTTTCACCCCATAGGATGCACTGGCCCATAGGACACACCTAGTTTTCTTGGGGGGGGGAATAGAGAAAAAATATATTATTTCCCCCCCAGGCACGGGGCTGGGGCAGGGGAAGCACGAGCTTCCCCCGACCCCAGCCCCCAGAACAGGCAGCTCTCCGCAAGCCTTAGGAGACCGGCGCGATTTCCTGCCGGGCTCCCACGGCTTGCAGATATCTGCCTGAAGCCCAAACCAGGTCGGGGAACAGCGGGATGGTGGCGCTGCGCCTCCCCGCTGTCCCCCAAGCTTCTGGGGCTGGGGCGAGGAGAAGCGCGCTTCTCCCCAACACCAGCCTTCAAACCACGTCGGGGGACAGCGGGAAAACGCAATGCGCCTCCACGCTATCCCCGGAGCTTGTGGGGCTGGCGATGGGGAGAAGCGTGCTTCTCCCCTCCACCAGCCTCCAAACCAGGTCGGGGAAACGAAGCCCGGGGCGCACTGTGCAGCGCGCCCCAGGCTTTGAGATGCAGGCTGCTATCCGCAAGCCTAGGGAGCCCGACGGGAACTCCCGCGGGCTCCCAAGACTTGCTGAGAGCTTCCTGAAGCCTGGAGAGTGAGAGGGGTCGGTGCGCACTGACCCCTCTCGCTCTCCAGGCTTCAGTGAAAGCCTGCATTCGCCCCATAGGACACACACACATTTCCCCTTCATTTTTGGAGGAGAAAAATTGCGTCCTATAGGGCGAAAAATAGGGTAGTTAGGAAGGCCCAACAGAGACTTCATTTCCTTAGGGTCGAGGGAAGAACAATATTAGACAGCAACTGATGATTTCCTTCTATCGGTTAACAATAGAAAGTGTTCTCTCGTACTGTATTATGGTGTGGTACACTAGTTTGACAGCCATGGACAGAAAGTCCCTACAGAGGGTGGTGAAGACAGCACATGATATCATGGGCTGTCCCCTGAGTCCACTAGATGTCATCGCAGGAGACTGTTGCCTCAGAAGAGCGAGGAACATTCTCAGGGATGACTCACACCATGGCCAGCACCTTTTTAATCTCCTGACCTTGGGCAGGAGATATAGAGGCATGATAAGCTGCACCAAAAGGTTAAAGAACAGTTTCTACCTGTGGGCCGTGAGGCTGCTGAATGGAAGACAGCAACATTGCAGCTGACGTTCGGGGTTGGTGATCATACGACAGCACACAGAGTGTTACAAGGACTGAGAGATTGGGGGGGGGGCTCATTTAATCTCACTGTAAACAAGTGGTACAGTGACAATAAAGTATTTCTATATTTCTATATAACGTCGCTTTGGGCCCCCTCCAGCATTAGAGGCCCTGAAGCTTAAGCTTCATTAGTTTCATAGTAGATCAGCCCCTGCACATGAGTAAATGGTTGTCATACATAAACTGATCCTTCAGGTGCCTTTGTATGTGCTGACTGTATATTTAAATAGCACTGGCAGAAGCAGGTGTAGGAGTACCTGAAGTAGCTGAAGTTGCAAGTAGTTTTGTGAGTAGTATCAGAAGACTTGAGGCCAATTTGTACTGATTTTACCTGACAATGTGCATTCATAGCCCCAATAAAAAGGCACGACTCCAAGGAATTGTATTGCTGAATTACACAATGCTTTAGGAAAGAACCATATTGCTGAATTAAAGACTGTGTCATATTTCTTCTCTCATTTTCTCCTATTCTGTTCCTGACTCTGAACGGCAAGCACGCAGAGAAGCCCTTCTGGATTTTCTATGCAAAATGAATCCCTGCTGGGTAAGAAACTGTTGTATATCTGTCTCTCTGCATCCCAAGCAAGGCACAATACTTAAGGCAAAACCAATAAATATTTGTATCTTAATAGCATCACTATAGTAAAAGGATTTTCAAGTCTTATTCGCTGTCAGCTTCAAGACTGGTACTATATGATAAAACTGTGAGTAACTGTTATGCTAAAACCATGTTCTATATTAATACTTTTGCACTTTGTTTGATATCTCACCTATGCTATTGTGCAGAATAAATTACTGTAATGTTTAGCATAAGATCATTTGGACCTTGGTTACAGTATTCTTTACTAAAAGGTTCCATATTTGAGAAAATCTGAACAAAGAAAGTCCAGTGTTATGTGCAACCCCAATCTCTGCTGAATGACTGTATGAGATTCCGGGGGTTCCAGGCATTTATCCAGGGTTGTATTTCCATTGGGAAATCAAGGCAGAGAGGAGCCTAGCAGCTTTAAGAATTATGGTTTATTTAAACCTGGGTTGAGTTTGGAGTCCAAAGAACCCTGTACACCATCTCTGTGCCTCCAATCCAGACTGCCAAGATGGTTCTGCCCCACATGGCCTCTGCTTAGAATTCTGGCTCTCCCCTTCTCTTTCCCAAAGACCCCTTGCCAGAAAAATAACACCAAGCCTTGTGTAAAATGACACTTTTCCCCTGTGTCTATTCCCTACATCATGGAAGCTGAAATCCTAAACCTTTCTCCACACATGGTAACCATGGGAACTCCTCCCTCTGTCCAACAGCAGAGAATCTCTTGCCCTGATTATGGCTTCTATTGATGGGTTAATGTCTTGCTTTCAGCACCTTTTGTCTTTCTTATTGACTTCTATCCCAGGTGAGGCCCTGGCTTGGAAAAGAAACATTGTCTTATTTTTCACTGGCAAAGTATCTTCTCTTCAATACTCCAAATACTATCTAAATGCTACCATTTATTCATTCCTAACATTCACTAACTCTAGCAGTTATGGGTGCCCTTGCACCCCCAAACTCTGTTCCCCAGATCTGTAGCACCAGGTTGAACAAAAGCACACCCTGTTCCTCTTGCTCCTCCAGCACAATCCTGAATCCACATTCACTTGGCGCTTGGGAAAGCAGTGAAGAGAGAGAGAGACAAAGATAAGGTAAAAGGTAAAGGACCCCTGGATGGTTAAATCCAATCAAAGGTGACTGTGGTGTTGCAGTGCTCATCTCGCTTTCAGGCTGAGGCCAGCTTTCTAGGCCATGTGGCCAGCATGACTAAAGCACTTATGGCGCAACGGAACACCGTGACGGAAACTAGAGCTCACGGAAACGTCGTTTACCTTCACGCCATAGTGCTACCTATTTATCTACTTCCACTGGCGTGCTTTCAAACTGCTAGGCTGGCAGGAGCTGGGACAGAGCAATGGGAGCTCACCCCGTCATGTGGATTCGAACCACCAACCTTCTGATAAGCAAGCCCAAGAGGCTCAGTGGTTTAGACCACAGCGCCACCCACCTTTACCTTTGAGAGACGAAGACACAGAGAGATATTACCGTAGGTTAAAGGTTGCCACAAGATTAGGTGAAGGACGTTGGATGCAACCTGAAGAAGGAGTTTAAATCAACTTGTGGAGATCAGTGATGGAGCTAGCAGGTGAGATCCTGGATCTCTTTTTTTAACATGCTCCTCCCCCTCTCACAATATTAATTCCTATTAACCTTTGAGTTGTCATGAGTGCAGACCTGGGGCTTTGTATCACTCAGTTTGCTCAGACACACCCATCTTTACATATGGGCTTTCTGCAAGTAAGATCTAGCAACAGATTGCTACTCCCTTTCTGTACACAGTTTTGCTGCGTTTTCAGGAGCCAGCTGCTACAATCCTTGTCTAGCCTGTCCAAGGCTCCCATTTCACTCTTACATTCTTACAATAACTCATCCTTCACAGAGAAAACTAGATGGCAGGGAGAAGAGGCCTAAGGTAGACATCCATAACATATGTGGAGCAGAATTTATATTTAGTGGAGTGTAATTATGTCAACCTCAACTGGAGCTTGAAGTGGGACAGCCCAGACAAAGGTTTACTGTTTCAATCAGAATTAATCAGTCACACATTTTGAACTTTCAGAGACAGAAAGCTCTAGCAGCTGACTCTTATTTCACAAGAGATTTGGGGAAATCTGATGCATAACTGAGGAACTTACATTTACATATATGAAACTATGTCATGCATAAAATGGCACTTTTGTTTTTTTGTAAAATGTCATGTAAAATGTCATAAAATGTCATAAATCATTACTGTCCTTCGCTTCCAAATGGTAAGCGAAAATTACTCTTGGATCTTTGGCTCTGATATATCCTTTCCCTTGGATCTACAACTTAGCTGTCATTGATTTTTTTCCTTCTTCTTCTTCAAAAAAAATAAAAATCAAAATGACCATCTTGGGTACTTTTTTTTATTTCATGACAGCCTTGTAAAGTTCACATAGATTAAGTCCTATTTTTTAAAAAATGCAGTCTCGTCCAAATATTTTGTACAGCATTAATTAAGACTGCTATTCAGCCATGGTGTTTCTTCATGAGCTGCAGATGAAGACCCTATAGCTGCTTAGATGTTGTCACACTACAGTTCCCATCATGCTGTCTGAAGCTGATAGGAGTTTGAGTCCAATAACATCTGGAAGGTTTACCCTACACCTCGTGTGGATAGTGCTAAACTACATGAACCAATAGCCTGATTTGATATAAGGCAGCTCCTTGTGCCTATATGTTGTTTGTCTTCCTTGTCAAATACACAAATTCGCAATAAGCACCTTTGCATCCCATATCCTAATTAAGATCTCCTTCCTCTGGATGCCCCCAGCAACCCAAGGTTAGCTGTCTAGCGGCACAGGGTCTTTTCGGTGGTGGAACTCCAGATGTGAAACTTCTTCCCCAAACGAACTTGATACTGGTATTCCTCAGACGTTGAATCAATACCTTTCTATTCTCCAGGGCTTTTAATGGATCAATCTCAAAGCTTTTAAAACTGATTTCACTGTTTTTATCTGCTACTTTTAGCAACGTTTTGCTTCATCTGTCTTAATTGTTTTGTTCTCTTGCTTCTGCTGCCATGGCAGCAGCTTGGATATTTTTATATAGGAAGGTGCAATATTAATATTTTAGTTAATTAATTAATGACTGTAAAAACAGAATAGGGAGGAGCAACAGATTAAAGCCAAGTTGCACAGAATTCAGTTAGAAAAAGAATTTAAAAGGAAGCAAAGGAAAACTACCAAGTTCTGAAGGCCATTCTTAAGATTTCAGACAAAATATGCAGGGCTATAATGTAGACTGTATAGTGTTTACACACACAGACACACACTAACATATACTACATTGAAAATAGTTATAATTGTTATAATTGTTTAATTGTGTCCTCCCTAAAAGAGGGTATGTGTTGCGTTGAGACCTGGTTGTGGGTGGCTCTATTGGATAGCCACAACACCCAATTGGTAGGTCCCTTGTTGCTGGGTTTAATCTGACCAATGGGGTGCAGTCTAAATGGATTGAGGGACCTATATAAACCCATGCACGTCTCCCAGAGCTTCCTCTTTCGGCTCGTGCATTGGAACACCCATCCACCTCTCCCTAACTTTAGGGCATTTTGCGATTGACCTTGCTATGCCGTCGTGTGTTGTCTGTCCTTGGGACAGGGGCATGGCAGGAATTTTTCCACTTGGCTGATTGGCTGGTGCCATTTAAGTTTCACCTGCCGCGTAGCAATTCATCACAACTTGTAAGGTTGCGGATAGGCACTGGTTCATGTGATAGGGATGGGAGAACAGTCTTGCCGTCTCTATGTGAAGGGTATTCCATTAAAGGAATCCAGGGACTCCACTTGGCTTGGTCAAGCCCCAAGAGGGGGTTGTGCCCATGCCTGAGTCCAGGGGAGCATCTGGGGAGTGAACAGAGTCTGTTCCCAGACTTTTCATCTGCCTCAGATATTCACCCTTGGCTGACCTATGATAGAGCTCTGGGTCAGCGCTACCTGCAAGGGTGTACAGAGCTAGTTGAACCAGAGCCTATGCAACCACTCACTTTTCTGTAATCAATAAAGTTGTGGCCTAAATTCCGCCAAAAACCAAAACTAAAACTTGAGTCAAATGTGTCTTTATTTAGGGGGAGGTCTCTGGGTCTGAGCATGCAAATTGTCTAATTGTTTAAAGAGTTCATTCATATCTACCAAGATTTAATAAAGCTTTCATATTAATATTTCTTTTTATACCAGAGCCATAAGATCATACAACCATAATATAATACTACCTTTAATAAAAGTGGCAAGTAACATTTACTGAGAGTTTGTGCACGCAAGAGTTTTTCTGCAGCATATCCCTGCAGGGTAAATTATATTTTCCTGTTAGTCTTCATGTTATGCCAGAGGTGGGTTGCAATTCTTGCCCATGCTTGTTTCTTTTCTTTCTGGTAAATTATTTCTCGCCACTGTGTAGTGTAGTTTGCAGCCATTTGGGATGTAAACATCACAGTTACCTCTTGGTACAGTAAACACAGAGAAAAACATCATTGTATCAATCCAGGTAGGGCAATATACACAAGGAATCCTTGCTTAATTTGGAGCTGCATGAAAAATAGGACACTGCAGAGGTAGCGCACAGTTGTGCCAGGAAGACCCAAGTTCAAATTCCCATTCAGCCATGAAACCAAGTGGCACCACATTCACACATACATTTAAAGCACTATGACGCCATTTTAAAGAGTCATGGCTTCCCCCAAAGAATTATGAGAGCTGTAGTTTGAGGGTACTGAGAATTGTTAGGAGACACCTGTTCCCTTCAAATAGCTATAATTCCCAGAGTTCCCTGTGTAACCAATTGTTCCCAGAGTAACCAATTGTTAAACAACTCTGGAGTTGTAGTTCTGGATCTCCTAGCATCTCCCTTAACAAACTCCAGAATTCTTCATGGATGCCATGATTGTTTAAAGTGGTATCATCGTATTTTAAATGTATACTGTAAATGTAGTTTGGGTGATTTTGAACCAAACACCCTCTCTCAGCCTAACCTGCCTGACAGGGTTCTGGTGGGGATAAAATTATATGAAACCACTGCCATCAGATTTAGTTCCTGAACTAGCAATGTTATAGAAACACAATGGGATGAATCCAAGGGGAAGTATGGTAGCTTCCTTTTTATATGTTAACATTAACATTCTATCAAAATAACAACAACAAAAAGAATTAACAATGTACTAATAAAAGACAATAGTTTAAAATTCATTTACAATATCTACCTTAAATAAATATCAGCTTTTACACCAATCTATCACAGTATCCTATATCCTTAATTTACAAAGTTTCAATAAATGGGTGACAAATGCTAGCCGCAGCTGGTTAAACTGTTCTTAAAATGCAAGCATAACTGTTGCAAAGGAATATTTGTCCTACAAATTCTCAGCAGAGAAGTGAAATATTCATTAAAAAATCTGTTGAGTTGTTTTGGAGATAAGAAGGGGGGGAACGGGGACACCTACTTTACACATCAAGGCTAATAATACTACTTTTTTTAAAAAAAAACCAGAAATAAGCAATTTAACTAGAAAGGTTTTTCCAGGTGTTTTTCTGCACAGATAACTCAAATATGATGTAAGTTTAACACTTCAAACTCTGTATGCGTATAAGGCTGGATTGTGTGTGACACAGATAAACTCACTGCTTCATCCAAAGTGCTTAGGCAACTCAACTTTCATTGAAGTGAAAAATGAAATGCGTTCTCTTTGCCTCGTAGAGATGCTCAACAGTTTTTGAGGTTTTCAAAGAAGACTTAGAGTATATATAAACTGAAGTTTACAGGCTTGTTTGAAGAAGTTAGACCTAAAAAAAAAAGTTATAGCTGTTTATCACAATTCAAACTGCAAATAGCATTTGACTTGAATGGATTTCTTACGAGCAAATATAATATTTCAGTTGCTGTTAAACAGTTTATTGCCCAATTAGGCATATATCTGTGTCCCTTCAAACCACAGTGGAGAGGCCCACACATTTAAGAAATATTCATTGACTATAAAAGGCTAGAGAAGAACCCACAGAGTTTTCTATGAATGGAAGAGCATTCATGTCACTGAGCTATATAAATTGGTATAGTCCAAACATTGGCCCCATCTGCACTGTACATTTAAAGCAATGCCATTCCACTTTAAAAATCCTTGGCTCCCCTCAAATAATCATTTGAACTGTAGTTTGTTACAGGTGAAGACAGTTATTGTTGTCGTTTAGTCGTTTAGTCGTGTCCGACTCTTTGTGACTCCATGGACCAGAGCACGCCAGGCTCTCCTGTCTTCCACTGCCTCCCACAGTTTGGGCAAACTCATGCTGGTAGCTTCGAGAACACTGTCCAACCAGGGAGTCTTCTCTTCTCATGAGGTGGCCAAAGTATTGGAGTCTCACCTTCAGGATCTGTCCTTCCAGTGAGCACTCAGGGCTGATTTCCTTCAGAATGGATAGGTTTGATCTTCTTGCAGTCCATGGGACTCTCCTCCAGCACCATAATTCAAAAGTATCAATTATTCAGCGATCAGCCTTCTTTATGGTCCAGCTCTCACTTCCATACATCACTACTGGGAAAACGCCTTCATGGATCACTGCCTTGCCATGGCGAAGGGGCTTGAATAACTCAGAGAAGCTATGAGCTATGCCGTGCAGGGCCACCCAAGATGGACAGGTCATAGTGGAGAGTTTTGACCAACCATGATCCACCTGGAGCAGGAACTGGCAAGCCACTCCAGTATTCCTGCCAAGAAAACTCCATGGACAAAGACAGTTATTAGTAGACCCCTATTCCTCTAACAGAGCATCCATTCCCAGAATTCCCTGGAGAGGGGTTGGTTGTTCAACCACTCTGAGTACTGAAACGTCAAATAGAACTCTTACAACAACTCCCTTCACCCTTAACAGACTATTTTCCTATCAACAACTTTAACAGCACCTTAGAATCTGCTCATTGACCACACGAGCGTCCTCTTGGCCCTGATGGAACCTATTGTGACATGTGGCACACATCCTCACTCAACTTCTGTTATTGTGGTTTGGAAGAACCCACAAACATTCTGTAGCTTTGACCCTCTCGACAGCCTCCATGCTTGCTTCCCCACAGTTTGTTCCTGTATTTTATAGTATCTTCTTTATACAGTGCAACTATTCTTTTTTAGCCTCGGAGATACAGATACATAGATACAGATGAGTCAAAAACTATTTATCAGCGAGTTCTTGAATAATTAGAACGTTTGGTGGAAATGCTTCTCACCGCCACCAGCATCACCATAAGAGCTCTAGCATAACGCCTGACAAATGGAGCTTTAACTTCACAATAGGTCTCACAGCAGGCTCGAAACACGGAGAAGGACGCTGTGGGCTTTCCCCCCTTCTTATTGTCTTATTTATAGTGTGTCTTAATTGGTTCCTGGATAGGAAAATAGCCTAGTTGAGGCATTTAAAATCCTCATTAAAAACTTTGTGGAGATGATGACATAGAGGGAGTGCATGTTTGGAAGGAGAGAGCTAGGAAAGAACAGGGGCAAGTATGTGGTCCAGGTGAGATTGAAGTTAAAGTTCAGAGCAATGAACAAATTTCATATGGGCAAGATTCAGATATAGAAAAGATTAGGAAGATGAGAAGACTTGAAATATGGTAGCCGAAGGCAAGGCCAAGCCATATGAATGACCAACAGTTCTGTCATTGAAAATGTCTCAAGAGGAAGATCTTACATCTTTCCCCCAACTTCTAGTATCATGTCCAGTTGAAGATTTGCCCTGTACATTATCATCTCTGCAGGATCGTCTTCATTTTTTTTTTAATTAGGTGAGCATCAGTCTCCATTTTGTTACTCACACTTTTACTTGGAAAGTACAGTTTTCATTAGGCTAAAGATATTCACTGTTCTTTGAAAAGTCAAGTTCATTTTTCACAATAATCTTGCTTTCAACTCCTAAGCTGCACATCATCAGGTCTGTAATTAGTTTGATGGACTGCTCATATGACTTAGCTTTGCCATGTCTGTTACAGATCATAGTATTTTTTGAAATTCAAAGTGCCTTGATCCATTTATAATTTCTTTCACACTCTCAAATTAATGTATTACATATCTCTAGAATTTCTGGTCCTCGCACACATAATGCTGCAGAAAATATACCCTTCAAATATCTTTCCAATATGACTAACTTCAAGAAAAAGAACAGTCAAGTTTCCAAACATTTTGTTGGGGGGGGGGGGCGAAGGATAAAGATGAATCAAGGTTTCTCATGTTTGCAATCTTACATGTAGTGTAACTTAACTGCCCAATTATCAGTCCTGATATGCTAAGTATTTAAGCTTGACTATCTAGATTTAGGTTGATTTCTTCCCCTAGAGTTTGATGACATTAACTTGATTTAGCTTAAATATGAGTGCCCATTGAAATGGTTGGTCAATAAATAGTATAGTTGTAATTTCTTGGTCCAAATCCAATGCCTAATGGCAAGGTTACATTATGATTATATAATGCAGTTAGCCTATTACGTTGCAACATAGGATAGGGACTTCTCTGTTGTGGTTTCCTGGCTTTAGAATTCACTTTTCCCGGAGGCATTGAAGGCAGAGACTTTAATATAAACACATTTCTGTTCTCCTAGACAATAGGAGTGAGTCCATGAGAGTCACTCTTGTTCTTGATTTCTAGACTGCTGCCATACCACACTGATTCCTATTGGTTGTTTTATTGAAATGTACTTTAAATTTAGTTGCTTTTTCATGTTGGAAACTGCCCTGGGATTACTGAAGTGATGAAGTTACAGGTAGGTAGCCGTGTTGGTCTGCCATAGTCAAAATAAAAAAATTCCTTCCAGTAGCACCTTAAAGACCAACTAAGTTAGTTCTTGGTGTGTATCTGAAGAAGTGTGCATGCACACGAAAGCTCATACCAAGAACTAACTTAGTTGGTCTTTAAGGTGCTACTGGAAGGAATTTTTTTATTTTGAAGTGATGAAGGACAGTCTATAAAACTGATTGGTGAATAAATAAATAAATAAATAAATAAATAAATATTTCCTGTGTTATAAGTTGGTGAGGGAGAAGTAGGCTAAGAGCTCATGTCTGAGGACTATTACCTGCCCTGCACCCGGAGAGCCCTATGCACTCTGGGCACAGAGTGGCACCTGGTGCTTTGGATAGAGATTGAATCAGGTAGCAAATGCAACAGCATTCTTAGGGATATTCATGGCGGCTATGCACTACCTCCAAATTCAAAGGCAGTTTTATGTGGAAAAGCAGGCCTTTATTTCAGTCAAAACTTGCCTGAACTCAGTTCCGGCACCTTTCAGGTGGGCGCCATTGCCATTCTAAGAGAACAAGGCAGCAGGGCCATCTTAAGCATGTCCGGTGCCGTGGTGCAAAGATCCCTCCAGTGCCCCCCCCTGGTTTCCCAGACCTTTTTTAAGGGAGGGAACGCCAGCAGTGGCGGAGGAAACCCCTTGGGAGGGGCCGGTGCTGCTGGCGACACGCCCAGCTTTGCGGGGCTGGAGGAGGCAGGCAGTGGCTGTAGGGTGGCTCCTCCGGCGGGGAAGAGGCGGAGGCTGGACGTGGTGCCTCCTGGCTCAGCTGGCCGCTTCGTGCCGCGGTGGCCACAGCAGGTGGAGGCTCCGGGTGTGGCGCTGCTTCGGTACGGCATGGCGGAAACAGGTGAGGGTGGCAAGTGGACCAGGGGAGCCGGCCCTGTGGAGATCTGTGGTACCTGATGCCCGGCTCGAAGATGAAGATGGCTAGCAGACGAAGATGCCTGCGCCTCAAACCATTGGGCAAGCGAGCATACCAAACCATTGGAGAAAGCGAGCGGGCCTGTGCCGAGTGAGTGTGCATGTGCCTCTCCTGCCAAGCGTCAGCTCGTTGCCACCCCCTTTAGCCTTCTGGTGCCCTGCAGAATTCGGTGCCTACAGGCTAAAAGGGAAAAAACTGAGCCGATGCTCAGCAGGAGTGGCGCATGCACTCTCACTCACTCAGCGCGCTTGTTCAGTGTTCCCCAGACTCTTGCCTGGTGCCCTTCAGAACTTGGCGCCCTGGTGCCCCGCACCACTAGCGTCTTTGGGTAAGACAGCCCTGCAAGGGAGGTGTTCATAGTGAGTTCCACCACCTCTTTTTCTAGAAAAATAGCACTATTATGGAACAAGAGTAGAGGGGCATTAACATCATTTGCTGCCCATGGACTTTCCATAAGAATCTGGCTGGTCAAGGAGGAAAAGGATACGGGACTAGATGAACCTTTGGTCTGATCCAAAAGGGCTCTTACATTCCTAAGGACACAGCAGCATTTTAAACTTTTGAATGGCCCTAAGGGAAAATTGCAAGCTCCTTTTCTCATCTGTTGCATCTTAGCACTTCTGCTGGAGACCAGGAGTAGGAGGCTAAACCTCTAAAACGTCAGACTGAACCTGGAGACTTGGCAACTCTTGGAAGGAATAGCACAGAAACATTACCCTAGATGTGAAACTCTTCCTCCAGCAAAGTTGGACTAGAGAATTAATGGGAGCAAATCTAAGGGAAACGGTTCAGGCTTAAATAATTAAAAGTTATATGTAATGGAGATTTCCCCCCACCCCCATAAAATTCCCTTTAAAAAATGTGGAGATAGATTATGGTATTTTTATTCAGACATCTGAGGCTCTGCACCACTATCCTTAGCATTCTTAAGGTTCGTCCCAATCTGACTTGTATCTATTGAGTAAAATAGCAACAGTTTAATCTCTTTTGATTAGCAACTGAACACAGCTACTAACTGCAAAGCAAGATGCTTCAAGGCTGGGAGAACTGCCACCATTTTATTTCTTCTAGGTGGAGTAGAGGGTATTGTTGGAGGTCACAGTGGCAGGGTGAGCAATTCCCTAGCTTAAATGGGATTTTGATAACCCTATAACCTTCCACTAAAATAACATATAATGTGGCTTATTTTTCTTTCTTTCATGTTACACCAAATACTAGGCAGGAATTGGTGATAACCAAACCCCCCCCCCCTCATTGCACATCCTTCCAGTATTGATTAGCATGGTTCCACACTCAACAAAGATCTCTGAAAGGTCCCATCTGTCTGGCAAGCAGTGTTTCACCCAATGATTTGTATCAGTTTCTGCAAAGCTGGGTAAAGATTGGAAAGGTTGGATGCCTTTTATGCACAACAAGCCCTGAAAAGGCTGTTAATATTGCTCATGACTTAGTTTATTATCATTTCCTGTTGTAGCAACGCCTTCCACCCTGGCCTAATTACAGCTGGCCTTCCTCATTGGGTACATGGCGGGTTTATAAGTCGTCTGATTATTCAGCAAAAATTACCGTATTTTTCGCTCTATATGACGCACCTTTTCCCCTCCAAAAATTAAGGGGAAATGTGTGTGCATCCTATGGAGCGAATGCAGGCTCCTTGGCTTCAGCAATAGCACTCCCTCCACGCTCCGGAGGCTTCACATTGCTTTCACTGAAGCCTGGAGAGCGAGGGGTCGGTGCGCACCAACCCCTCTCGCTCTCCAGGCTTCAGGGATAGCTGCCTGAAGCCTTTGGAGTCCAGCGCGAGTTTCCGCTACATTCCAGAGGCTTCGGGTTCCTTTCACTGAAGCCAGGAGATTCTTGCTCTCCCGGTTTCAGCAAAAGGAACCTGAAGCCTGTGGAGCGCAGCGGGAACTCCCACTACGCTACGGAGGCTTCGAGTTGCCTTCACTGAAGGCGACTGAACGCACCTTGAACGCACTGAATGCACCTTGTTTTAGAGGGGGAGAACAAGGGGAAAAAATTCTCCCCCTCTCTGAGCAGCGCCCCTTCAGCGAAGCGGCAGGAGAAATGGAAGGGGCTCAGTTTCTTCTGCCGCTTCGCTGATGGGGCACTGAGCAGAGAGGGGGAGATTTTTTTCCTTCTCATTCTCCCCCTCTAAAACAAGGTGTGTCCTATGGTCGGGTGCGTCCTATAGAGTGAAAAATATGGTATATACTGCTTATATGAATATATTCTAGGGGGAGATTTATGGCTGTGCGAGCAGTTTGCATGCACTAGGTGCTAAGTCTCAAAACCCAGTGAGTGAGGCACTGAGCTTTGAGAAGGAGGCATGAGGCTCTTACACAGTCCTCCTCTTTCCTAAAGCCCTATATATCACTTTCCCAGCTTTGGGAAGGAGGCGGGAGATTTCTAGGATCCTGCCAGAGCCCTCACACCTCCTTCCCAAAACCGGACACCTCCTTACCCACCTTTGGGAAGGCAATGCGAGGACCCGGGGGGGGGTGGGGGTTGGCTTTGCACAGGACACCATAGTACCCAATTCCACCACTGTCATTTCCCGATGATGTTTTAAAGGAATGAATGCAGAACCAAAACAAATGGCCACTACTATGATTTTTTCCATATAGTTCTCTCGCCAAGTAACGTGTGCAGAAGAAAGGCATCTACTTGAGTAAAGTGTGTGTAAAATGCACATATTAGTGAAAAAATAATACCAAATGCCTTAGGAATACAAAATGTGTATATGGGATTATGCAAAATTGCATACAGAAATGTGTATATTCTGCGGATGAACTTTCATCCGGACTTTTCAAACTGAAGAGGAAATGGGGGGAACCAACCTTGAGATTGGAAAAATGAGAAACTGAGGGAAAAAACCAAAATGACAGATTCATCCGTCTCTAGTAGGCAGGTAAACTGCATCATTCTTCCTGGTAAGGCTCACTTGCTAGGAAATTAGCATAGTGACAATGTCCCATCCAAAGATCTAATTCTGGTGGCATGTGACCAACGTTCTCAGCAGTCCCTAATTTGTGGACAGTCACAGCGTCTCTATAGATGGTGGTCTTACCTTCTACCCCAGCTAAGCATACATAGGATTTGGTGGGATATCTCAGGACCTGGTATTAGGTAACTATAGGATTGCTTGGCTTGACAATTAAATTCAGGACACTACTGGGCTACAAGGTATTAGCATATTCCTCGTTGGTCATTTCATCAACAGTGTTTGCAAGAAAGAGTCAAACATGGATTTTAAGGACTGATATTTCAAAAGTCAAAGTTCAAATTATGCTGCCAATTTGTTAAGTCATGTTAGCTTCAAAAAGGACTACTGCGTTCAGCTATAACTGCTTCTAATATTATGCCTTCCTCCATCAAAGGAAGTATTTATATGTGACAGGCATAATTATGCTAAGAAATAAGCAAAATGAATTTTTTATTTTTTAAAAAAGTTAAATGTTCTTTATAAAGGAAGAAAGTACAACCTTCCCTAGTTGTACTTAATAAAAGCGTATTTGAAAAGTTATAAAAATGCTCTGAAGACGATACAGTACTTATTTTTCTCTGACGGGAAAAAAAATATTTCAGAACTGAATAGCTTCTAAAAGACTTTGATACCTCTTTTATCACTGTGGCCAGTTTAAACATTTCCATGCTTTAAGTTAACAGGATATTTTAAAATACAGTCTCCATTTCACTGGGGGAGATAGAAAATAATAGGATTAAGGTTCTGATTGAAACTTTTCCAGTCATGGGATACGTTGGTGATTAATTCACTTTTGTTGGAAACTTCTGGCAGGCAAAAGATAATATTCAGTACAACTAACCCTGGTTGTGTGCATTAAAACTCTGAATGCAAGCCTATGTGTTTGAGACCTAGAACTGGGTTTTTCGCTCTTTGGGGATCTGGCTCATTAACTGCACATCTTCAAGGCCTAGTTCTAGTATAACCAACAAAAAAAATAGCTGTATCTCTTTGTTGTTGTTATTATTTTGCTAAAGTTAAGCCAACACAATTCCTGCCATTGCTTCTCCTCATTTTTAGAAGCCACCAAATCCTTTCTTCTTCTTCTTCTTCTTCTATTCTTTAATCAGGATTGTGTGTTTTAAATGTGGCAATTCATAGCCTCCTACAGCACCTCTGTTGCTTCATCTTCTTCTCACCCCTTTTCCCCACCTTAAAGTATTATACTGAAGTATTGTACCTAGGGTGTGGAAACTCCGGCTCAGGCTCCAAATGCAACCCTCCATGTCTTTCTGTCTTGTCCTGGGAACATTTCTCAGACAACAGCTCTCCTCAGACTACACCCATCCATGTCCACAGCAAAACACTGAAAGGAGACAATAGTGTGTGAGAGAAATAAGAACATTGCCCTATATCTCAGGTTCCACAAGTGCTAGAAACCTGTCTCTTTTCAATGAAAGGTAGGAATCTGGGAATTTACCCCATGTGGATATCTATGGTCACCACCACCCTACTTCTCCTGGTCCATGTCCTCCTATAATACTGGTTGGAATATGTCCTTGAGCTGTGGTAATACCTTCTGCTTGCCTAGATGGATTGTGGATTATTATTTTTTGTAGGGAGCAGGAAGAAGGATGCAGAAACTTCTAACCTTTCTATGGCTGGTATGTGCCCTACTGTACATGGGCAAATTATGTATCTGCTGCTCATCTCAGTATTTGCCTCTGGCCATGTCCATGACTGGCACATGGCCACTGGAAGGCTGTTCATGAGGGAGTATGTCCCTCAGATTGAATAAGGCTCCCCACAGTTGTGCTGATGATCGTGTTGTGTTGCTGATCATGGAACCTCAGACCCTCCAAGTGTCCCTATTTTCCAGGGACAGTCCTGGATTTACAGAAGCCATCCTGGTTTCTGATTTGATCCCAGAATGTCCCGCTTTTCCTTAGGACGTCCCTATTTTTAATCAGAGAAATGTTGGAGGGTATGGAGTTATGCAACTCCCAAGCCAAGGAGATAAGATACCACCTTTAGAAAAAATCTGAAGACAGCCCTGTGTAGGGAAGCTTTTTATGTTTAATGTTTTCTATGTGTTGGAAGCCACCAAAGTGGCTGAGGCAACTCAATCAGATGGGCAGGGTATATGTTATGTAGTGAAGTTCTCACCCTGGGCCAGCAGGGGGATACTGTAGATAGTTATGCAAATGAAGGATCGAAAGTGACGTTCAGTGATTGGATAGTTTGTATGCAAATGAAGGATCGAAAGTGACGTTCAGTGATTGGATAGTTTTAGAAAGTTGCAACAGTTACAATTGTTCTGGAGCTCTATATAAGCAGGCTGACTGAGCTCCTCAGTTCAGTTCTGTTCCAGCTTACAAATAAAGAGCTGCTTTGGAAGAATCGCTGTGTCGTCTGATATGTTTGCCCACATCTTAACAGTGTAAATAATGTTATTATTTATAAATATATTGTTTGTTTGTTTGTTTGTTTGTTTTGGAATAGGACGTCCCTATTTTCATCGGAGAAATGTTGGAAGGTATGGGACATTCCTGATACCTTTACAAAAATTACTGTAAGTCCTCTGTCAGACGTATGGGGCTGTTTTGCACTCTCCTGAGAAAACATACAAAAGGAAAGCCGAGCTTGCTCACAGCAGCACTTACTTGGGCATCTTGTGTGCAGCCAGCAAGCACTTGAAGCCTGGAGAGAGTATTATCCTGTCAGGATTATGGATGTTTCCACTGCCCCAGAGACCAAAGGAGACTGCCTGGCTGACCCACAAAAGACAGACTCAGTCCCTTTCCAATGCTTTATTATTACACACATAAGTATAGGTTCCCCTAGCACACAAATCTTAACACTAATAATCTAGCAGCCGATAATATAAATTTACTCGATCAGTCTGAAAACACTCTGGCTGGTTGCTCAGACCAACCAGAGGGCAGACATCTTACCAAACGCTGCAGTGAAATGGGTGCCAGGAGAAATCTGAAGAGCTGTTTCATGGTAAAACACAGGGGGCTTTTAAAGGGTTAGAGCTTGATGTCCCCAATAAGTTGGTCAGATGATGAAGTTCAGTATAAATTGCCTTGGGCTTAATGGAAAAGGAGATTCCTAAATTAATCTATTAATTATTATTAGTAGTAGTAATAATAATTTAGTAGTAGCAGTTTAGTTGGAGTAGTAGTAATAAATGGCTGAGTTGCTCTTCAGTAAAGCCCTCTTTAAAATACTGGTATATATAACAGACAAAAGCCCAAACATGGACTGCTGTAACACAGAGGAGGTGTTTATTGTGCAACCTATAATCATTCGTCTGTTGCATCAGCAAAGACTGGTTCCAAGGGTGGCTGAATTATTTATTCAAGAGTCAGAAACTGCATTGTAAGCCACAGAGGGGGAGAAACGGTCTTGAACAGTAGCCACCTGGAGAAAGCACTGTTATTGCATTCATACTCAGGAGAGCTTCATTTGCAAATTGGGAGGGTTTACAAAAGCATCATGGGAGTAGAGTTCAGGTGCTGTAAGCTGCCTGTCTTAAGAGTTAGCTGATGTTTTGGGAAATTAATTTGGAGGATGTTTGGAACGTGGCTCCGCTTTTTTTCCCCCTTTAAAAGGAGGAATCTGCCTAAGAATTCACACAGGCTTTCTTAAAAAGCACAATAATGCTTCTTTACGAAACAAAAAGCCACTATTCCAAACCGAAAAAAGAGGGTGAGGTTGGGGGCTCTCTTATCTGACAACAATTGAAAATTGACTATGGTTGTCACAAATTCGAATGCAAAGCTTCCTTCTCTGAAACCTAATCCACGGTATCAAGTTGGGCTTCCTACAGAGGATTGCTAGCAAAATGACAAGAGAGAATCCATGCTTATTAAAAACGCAGAACAACCTTGCTAAGCCGTACACCTTATGATTCACCAGACGAAAGCGCTCTCTAATTCTTAGCAAATATTGTACAGCTAAAAAATCTAGAAAGGTGTTCCATTTCCAACATGCCCTCTTTATTGTGGTGTCCCTCTCTTTATTCAAAAGTTCAAACACTCTCAAACGTGGGGTGTTTTAACCCACTTGAGCGTGTGACACTTGGCTTAAAGCTGTGAGAATCCAGAAGGAGCCACACCAGGTTTTTGGAAGATCACCCCTTCTACTGAGGTGGGCATGCCTCCCAGATTTATTACATTCTTATTCCAGCTTGTCTCCAGCTTGTGATGATCTTCACAATCATCCAGTAAAGTAGGGGAGGCTAAAATTCTTCTTTTTTTGCTCTGGCAAGCCTACTCAGATGTGTACATCTGACATTTTAATATCTAATTTTATTTTATAGTGTATGCGTTTTTAAAACAGCTGATTTCATTAATATTTTGTCATTTTTTTAGATCAACTTGTGTTTAAAATCTTCTTTTATTTGTATTTTTAATGTATATTCTATGTAAACTGCTGAGGGGTTTTGATTATTAAGCGGTGTTTAAATCCTGTTAAATAAAATAAAGATACTGGAGTCACATTTGCACATTATGCTGAGCTATAGTGAAGACACAACAAGCTTTGTAAGCTAAACAAACCGTGGCTTATGTTAAGCTGCAGAGCTAGGCTTGGATGATCAAACAAACCATGTGTATTTACTATGTAAAATGTTAGTAAATCATGGCTTAGTGTTATGTGCAAACCAGTCCAATGACTGTCCAAAGGTTACTCAAAATAAAAAAAATCCTTCCAGTAGCACCTTAGAGACCAACTACCGTAAGTTTGTTATTGGTAGGAGCTTTCGTGTGCATGCACACTTCTTCAAATACACTGAAATAGAAGTCACCAGACCCTTATATATACCGTAGTGAGAAGGTGGAGAGGGGTATTAGGTGTGGTAAACCTGTTGACGACTGTTAAGGACTGCAATTGGTCTTACAGGAAAAAGCAAGGAGTGAGATGGCTAAAAATAGCTTTATCGTGTATAATGAGATAAGAATCCAATGTCTCTATTCAGACCAGGTCTCTCCATGGTTTTAAGTTTGGTAATAAGTTGCAATTCAGCAACTTCTCTTTCCAGTCTATTTCTGAAATTCTTTTGTAATATGACAGCTACTTTGAGATCTTGCATAGAATGTCCTGGGAGATTGAAGTGTTCTCCTACTGGTTTCTCTGTCTTGTGATTCCTGATGTCAGATTTATGTCCATTTATCCTTTGGCATAGGGTTTGGCCTGTTTGTCCAATACAGAGAGTTGAAGGGCACTGTTGGCATTTGATAGCATGCACAATGTTAGAAGATGAGCAATTAAATAGTCCTGAGATGGTATGTTTGATGTCGTTGAGGCCAGTAATGGTGTTGTCCGGGAATATGTGGCAGCAAAGTTGGCATCTGGGTTTATTGCAGGCTCTGGTACCGGTGTCCATGTTAAGTCTGGTTGTTGTATTATTGTGGGTGAGGAGTTGTTTAAGATTGGGTGACTGTCTGTAGGCAATGAAAGGTCTTTCTCCCAGAGCTTGAGAAAGAGAACTGTCATTGAGAGGTTGTAGATCTCTGACAATGCATTGAACTGTTTTAATTTGGGAGCTGTATGTGATTACTAGTGGTGTACCCCTCCCCACCCTCTCACTATATATAAGGGTCTGTTGACTTCTGTTTCAGTGTATCTGAAGAAGTGTGCATGCACACGAAAGCTCATACCAATAAAAAACTTAGTTGGTCTCTAAGGCGCTACTGGAAGGAATTTTTTTATTTTGTTTTGACTACGGCAGACCAACACGGCTACCTACCTGTAACAATGGTCACTCAGTGAGATTTATGATCAATGAGGATTTGAACCTGGCTCTCTCTACTCTTAGTCTAACACTCTAACCGTTATGCAATAACTGCCTCTATTTGTGTTCAATAAAATGTGGTAATAGAAGTGCAGTTAAGGCTTTTGCATGATAATGCTTTTTTTTTTTAACGAGATATGTAGTGCATTCCCTAAAACGCACACTGGCTGTGCTAATTAGCACATTGTAATTTAAATAGCTTAAATGTACAATTATTTCTATTATTCACATTTGCTCTTTCAGGACCACTTCATGAAGCAAACTGTGTCATCTTTAACGGCCATGAAACTGGATTTTTCTCAGCTGGTGTCTTCATTCCTTTAATTGAACTATTTAGCATTCATACATAGAAATGATTCGTTTGACACAAGCCACATAATTTATATTTCAATAGTCAGCTTTGCTATCAAATAACTGGCGTTGTTTGGAAACAGGGCTTCCATTTCTTGTCACTTTTGTACCTTCCCACCACTGGAACATAACTTAAAAATCAGAGTCACACATCTATTGGGATACTCCACTTCACAAGTAACACCCACCCACCCACCCACACAAGCAAACATATCTCACAGCTTTTGGAGAACTATTATTGATTTTATTATATGCTGAGTTTGGAGATGGCTTGTGCAGTAGATTATTCTGCCTGGATTATTTTTTCCTTCAGTAGATGTATTTTGAATTGAAATAAACATTATCTCTGAAAATTAACCATATATCTTGTGTATGAATGCAATGGGACTCTTATAAGTGCATATTCAAAATTGCTCCAGAAACATGTCACTGGTTAAATTAGCTATATAATTTGACATGGAATTTTATTTTGAATTAAAGTTGAAAATACAGGCAACAAATACTCAAAATACATGTGTTTACTACTCAACTATGCCATGGTTCAGAAGTAATGCTAAATTAGGGATAGCCAACATGGGGTTCTGAAGATGTATTGGGCTACAACTCCCATCATCCCCGACCAATGAATATGCTGACTGAAGCTGTGAGAGCTGGAATCAAAAAGGTCTGGAGGGTACCACATTGACCATCCCTGTGCTAAACCATAGTTTCGTGTTACCTACAAGAGCATGGCCATGAGGAGGAGACGGGACACTTTTGCTTCTGTTTTCAGTTGACTGGTTTCTTACTGTTTAAATTGGGAACTATGGTCGGTGCCAACTATAGTTTATTGAAAGAAGCCGCAATTATCATTCATGGTTCAATGTTGGCTTATTTCAATCAATAGCTATTAATTATCTCAGGTTGTCCAGATTTGGATGGAACAAGAAACTGTGGTTAGTTGAAAATAGAATCAAAGCTTCCCATCTCCTCCCTCTTGCAGCTGCAGTAGAGAAGGGGAGAGGAGTGTGCGTCAGTCCAAGGCTAGTGTGTGCAATGCTAAACTCTGGTTGGGTTTTATGTTGAATCTAAGACACAGATGCACCCATCACAGACTCTACTAATTGTCCTCACAGCATAGGAGCCAATTTAGAGGGGCTGTGGGGGCCCCTAGAAATAAAATATTTGAGCAGGACGGGCCCCCGCAAAGTTGATGGGCATTCTCATTCAAACGGTGTATGTGCACTGTGTCATGTGATCAGTGCTTTTCTTCTGGGGGTACACAGGGGTACACATACCCCTAAACATTTTGTGAAACTAGGTTTGGCCTCATTGAGGGGCAGTATTTCAATATGAGTAGGAAAATGAGAGTACCCCTAAACATTTTTTAATCAGAAAAAAAGCACTGCATGTGATGAATTATGTGGGGCGGGGCTTACCTGGGTCCCCACAATATTTTATTCAAGTTGGCACCCCTGCCTCACGGTTGTCCAGTTAACATCCCCAGCTCTCTCATGCAAGAAGAATTGGGGTAGGTATTTCTAGAATGGGCCAGCCTTTGAGCCTGAACTATTTGCTCGCTTGTCTTTGAATGTTTTTCTATACCACTGAGTCCCAGCTATAAGTAGCCTGGAAGTTTGGAATGCAGCTTAATCCAACCTAAAACGCCCTTGAAACCCGTCCTGGGTTGTCTGTTGAAGCTTGACATTCAAAGTCCACGCACACGGATACGTTTATTGAACACCGTTATATACAACTCCAAGGAAGGCTTTCTTCTAGTGGGATGGGAGAGAGAGAATTGAGGCTGGGCTGTACTTACAGTGCACCATTACTTACTGCACCTCAATATAACACAGACCCAGCCGTGAGTCTGCTCCAGGCTGCGTTGACAGCACAAGCTTTCGGCACGAGACCCTTAACCTCAGGGTCGTGGGTTCGAATCCCACTTGGGGCGAAATATTCTTGCATTACAGGGGTCGGATTTCAGATGCGTCCTCTCCAACCATCAGTTGTCGTTCACATCTTTCGGGTCTCTACGAACAAAACCGGGCAGCGGGCTGCAAGTAAGGATCATTCCTCCCGAGTGCAAGGCAGCAATCCTGCGCACGCTCCCTAAGCCCCGTTGCATTGATTTAGAACTTATTTCCGAGCAAAACTGCGCCCCGGGACTGAATTGCAACCCCTTAGATGGAAGAGATGCCGCTTGCGTTCTAGACATCCTTTTTTCTCTCCGCTTTGCCGAGCAGCTCCGAGCCGGGAGCTGTTTTAAAGTTCGGGCAGGCGCCGTCTCCGCCTCCTCTGGCCCCCTATTGGCCGGGCTCGGCTCATCATTTCACCGCCAGGAGGAGGGCGGCGCTAAGTGACGCCCCGGAGACTGGCGGCTGCCGCCTCTGCTGTTACCTAAACTGGAAGGCAGCGTGAGAGGAGCGCGGAGAGGCTGGAGCGAGGAGCTCGCGGGAGCGCGTGGGCAAGAGGACTTTGCCCAGGGGAAACAGCCGCCGCCGTCGCCTTTGATCCCTCCAGCATCCCGCCGGCTTTTGATTTTTTGCTGCTGGTCCTTAATTTGATCCCTTGCTCTTTTTCTCCTCTCCTTTTTCAAAACCCATCCTGCCAAACAAAGGAAACAGAAGGAACATACACACAAACGCGCGCACGCCTATTTGCCGGAGGAAGGAGACATGCGTTCGATTCGGAAGAGGTGGACTATCTGCACGATAAGTATCCTCCTGATTTTTTACAAGACAAAAGAGATTGCGAGAACGGAGGAGCACCAGGAGACACAAGCCAACGGGTAAATGCAAAGGGTCTGGATGTCTGTCTGTCTGTGCACACCTTTTATTTTATTTTTCTTGACCAAGGGGGAAAGAGCCAGTAAGATGCAAGCGCCGCGTTCGGCTTGCCCCCCTGGACCTCGCCGCTTCCCATTCATCAGACCTGCCTCCTTTTGATGATGTTCGCGTGCTTTGATCTGTAGCCTGAGAACACTCCCCATCCCCGCCTAATTAAGCGTTCCGATGGGATCCAGGAGGAGATGCCTTGCAAAGGCAGAAATAAATCGCGGGGGTAAAAAAAAACCCAGGTCTCAAATGATTAATGCCGGTTGGGTTAATTTGCAATTGATGAGCAGAACAAAGCGAAGGGATGGGGTGCGGTTTTTTGCTTTTTAGAAAATAAATAAATTTCTAGCTTTTGGTACGAAAGTAGCGGGAGGTTTGCAATGCAGAAAGCGGTGTCACGCCGGCTCTGTTATGTTTCTGTGTTGATAAAGGGGGAGTGGCATTTCTCCGAAGTTTGGCTGGCACCGATCTTTTCCCCGGAACTCCTAGCCGGATCCTTGCCTGCTGTGCACTGGGAGTTACTCCCAAGTAAGTGCGCACAGGATGGTGGGCTTTGCCATCTCTCTCTGCTGTCCCAGAGCAGCGTTCCTCATAAGTCCCCTTTGTACCCCGCCCACAGTAGGGGAGTCAGCCTTCCAAGAGCTGTTGCGCAGCACGATCCTAAGCGTGCTAACTTCGAAGTAGTTACCCTTCGCTAGTTACCCTCAGAATGAAGTGAATGGGTCCACTAGGAGGATAATAAGGCCGGAAAGGCGATTTATCTCCAGGTCCCACTGACGGGACTTAGCGAGCGTGTTTGAGATTTCGGCCTCTCTTGCTCCCCTTGAAGTTTTATTCTTAGCTAGTTCAATGGCACGTAGGATAAGTTCCCTGGGACTCTAAATACTATTCCCTCTCCGTGTTTGTCAGCGACTTGCTATAGAAACACGCGCCTCATCTCTGACAAAGATCCCCGTCTGTTTCTTTCTTGTCGCTCTTTTTTATTGCCCCAAAACAAAACAAAAAACCCAAAGTCTCGTGCGGGTTCCCACTTAGGGCTTTGTTGTCCTTTCTCGTCTGTCAAGCGTGGTGAGTTGTTTTGTTGGTTTTTTTGTTTCGTTTTTAAAAGCTTTAAAACCTCCTGTGGAAAGTTGCTTTGGAATCATAGAATCATAGAGTTGTCTGAGTCTTGGAACAAAACCCCCAGTTTTTAAATTTATTATTTGATTTTCGCAGGCTTGCCGAACTAGCTACACCAAGGAGAGAGAGGGAGTGGTGGGGATGGTGGATTCTGGAGGTTGTTCTATTTATGTCGGCGGCGGCAGCAACAAACCAGAGAGCTTTGATAGCTCCGCGGAGGGTATTTGTTGCTGCATTATTTCATTGACGCCTGCAAGCATTTCCAAGCGTGGCAATAATAGCTAATGCTCAAGCCGGCTGGTTTGGCGTGGGGCGAGCTGGGAGGTGTGTGCCTTGTGTGCTTGCCTTGCACAGATGCTGTGGAGAGGGTATATGAGGCGCCTAGGAAATCCAGCATGGATCATTGCGCAGGAAAAGAAAAGCAAGCCTTTATGAGTAACTGCAACCCTCTGCCCATCCAATGTGCGATTTTTTTAATCCTTCCTGCGCGTTGTCCATGCAGCCGGTCACTCTGCCTGTCTCTCCCTCCCTCTCCCTCGCCTTTCCATGCGTGGCTAGGCGAAGTGGTAGCGCCTCGTTCCGAGAAGGGAGGAATTGGAGGCTGCCTGAGGCAAGCGTGCGCAAGAGGGCATCGCCTTCTCTGTATGGGCAGCCTCATCCCCGCAGCATCTTGCCTCGAGTCTAATGGTACATGTTTCCAAGAAGGCTGCAACACCCCTCACTTACCCGGGAGTAAGTAAGCCCCGTGAGATTCAGTTGGATTTGCGCCTGTATAGGCGCCTTGAAGTTTATGCGCAGTGCGTTTAGGATCGCGCGCGGCGCTGCCCCTCCCACGCGGCATCATTGCGCACCTGAGCCCAGTTCCAAAATTTGCCGGCGAGCTACGGATCGTGTAGTCTGTGCTGGCGCTCTCTCTCTCTCTCTCTCTCTCTCTCTCTCTCTCTCGGCTTCACGGCTTTCTAGGCTTTCTTGGCAGGGGGTTGGACTCGATGGCCCTTGTGGTCTCTTCCAATTCTATGATTCTAGGCAGCCGTGCCAAAAAGGGGAGGCGCGTACGTTTGACTGCCCACCGCTGGGGTTCCTCCGCTGCCTCCATCTCTCCTGCCTGCCGCTTGCATCCCGGGGCTACGCCAGGCCAGATGCGCACAACTGGTTCCCAGCGGAGAGCACGCAAGCAGCAGAAGCCAGCCCTCGGCAGTGCTTTTCCGCGAGCAAAAAGAAGAAAAATAGGCGGGGGAGGGGGCCTTTGCACTTCCTCTGCCTAAAAATCCGCGCGGCGGTTTTGCGAGGTTTGCACAAACAGGAAAAGGCTCTCCGCTTGGCTTTAGATCGGCGCTGGCTTCCCGTGTATGAAAGACAAAAGACGAGACTCTTTGTTCCACTGTCAGCTAGATAGGAAACCTCCTGCTCCTCGTCTCCCGCGAAGAGTTTGCGCAACCTATAGAGCACGAGGCCTCTTCCTCTATTAGTCCACTCATTACAACTCTGGAAGGGGTAACACATTGTGCAGAGAACCCTTCTTTCATTTTTCACCCATCCTTCCTGTTTTGAGTTCGTTTGCAAAATCAAAAACTCCCAGATAAGACTTCTGGAGGCTATTTACTCATTCCAACCCAGAAATGAGGAACTTGTGGTTCAATTACTTGAATTAGTTCCCATTATTTGTGGCCATTGATAATGCTGGCTGGGACTGATGAGTATCACATGAGTATCACAAGTTCTCATCCCTGTTGCCTTTCCTGTCCAAACTTTGCTTGCTTCCAGGTGATCTGTTTATTTGGCATTCAACCTGGTGTTTCTGTCCAGCATTTGCAGGCGGTTTAGATGACCTATGTGATCTATTGATTCATTCCAATTTTGTTTGCAGGGAGGTTATATGACTGTGCAAAAAACCAAAAAACCCACACTGCAGTACATTCCCCCCCCCTTGTTGTTTCTGACTTTGCGGAGTGCCAAATTGGCTTTAGTTGTAACACCTGAATTTTCCACTGTATGATTGAATCCCACCTGATAATAGCGACAGTTTGAAAGTGCCCTTGATGCATTAAAAGCATAGGTTGAGTGCATATCAGGGGGTTTTTTTTGGGGGGGGGGAGGTCCGCCAAAGCTTTTAAAACGACCTTCTGTGCGCAAGATCTCTCTAAAACACCCTTTTACTATTAGACTCGTAAAGGCCATGTGCTTTCCCCATCCTTTGACTGCAAGGTTTCAGGAGAAGGGAACATACGGGCAGAGATGTAGAATCAAAAGTTGGTTGCTCTTTGCTGGCTTCTTGCGATGCTACTTAACTTTACAAGACGTAATTGGCAGGGCAAGGACTTGCATAAGGTGATGGGACCTTTCAGTGGAGCTGCAGCTAATCTTGTTTCCATCTGTGACAAAAAAAAACCCACAACCACATTGTGAAACACATGTGCCCTAAATCACAGCAAAACCGGAGTCTGTATTCCCTGTCTCCTTGTTGCTTGTAAATGGAGCAATCAATACTCTTGTTTTTTTGGAAAGCCTTTTGCTCCCCTGCTAGCTTTCTCCTGGATCATATATGCTGATGTCACTTTTCTGTGGGCAGAGGAAAACAACAATCCACCTGCCTCTTGTTTACTAACCAGAATAGTGGATCTTGTTACTAGCTCTCCAGTCTGAAGCCCTTGGCTTGAAAGTTCCATGAACACCAGGAAACTTCCTTCCAAGTCCTTTAAATATTTGTTTAAATGATTGGCTTATTAGAGAGCTGCAGCTAAATAATATTGCAAATAGGAGCATCGGCATATATTCATCCTTCGTTTACATTTTCTCATTTTATATCTGCTGCAGTAATTCTTTAAATGCTTATTTAGTATCTGCTTGAAAGATTTTATGGAATTCATGGAAAATAAGCCTATTTTTATAACATGAAATAAAAACGCATGGAAGTAAAATAAATGTATTTCGTCTGTAGACAGCTTTAGCATCTTCTGAATGAAATAACCACTATTTCCTCTTGCATAGTTTTAGTCATAGCTTGCCTCCAAACTTCTGTTTGCCTTTGATATATTTTGTAGTGCAACTTGGTGTAAGAAACTAAGACTTCCCTTTTTACTAAGATACCTAATCTCAGTAAAGGCTGTCTGCTAGATATAAAACCTACATTGTGTTTTTTTTGGCATGTGGTGCAGATGTTGAACCTGGTACTGTTTTTGGCATGATGACACCTGCCTATCTCAGGAGACAATGGAGGATGTGACTTTGGAGGTCAAGTCAAATTGTTGGACCTGCTATTTGAGAAGTAATGTTACATGGTATCCCTCACTCTAGACTTCTGGTTAAGTAATGTGCAAGAGCCTTTTGAAACAAACATCCACAGCAATTAGTTTTAACGGTGTGCTTCTATGATTTGTCTTTTAAAAGTTAATATCCTTTATGTTGTAGAATGTACATATGATGTTGTAGAAGCAATGGTCAGGGCATTGGTCCTAATCCTGCAGCCATAGCTTGTCAGCTTGCATTCCAGGGTTGTGCTCTGTTCATTTATTTGTTGACCTCAGTGACACCTATTTCTGAGTAAACTCGCTTAGAATCAGGCTGTAAAAGTCAAGTTCAGGGATGAGTGGACCATAGGGTAGCTCGATGCAGACGAAGCAAGGACTCCTGCCCCTTTAATAGTTGTATAGGAGAGGGAATTTCAAGCAAGTGTAGATTGCGTGAGAATCTACACGGGTTAAAATCCCTTCTTCTATGCAGCTGTTATATACAGTATAGCCCTATGGACCATCGAAGTAGCACTTGAGTTACTTTTTGGACAACTTCCTTACAAATCTGGAAAGACATTCTTGTTCTGTGTATGCTCTGCCTACTTGCCACAAAGAGCAAAGCATGCTTTCTTGTGTTAAGAGTGTTGTGTTATGCTGACTGCTGATAATATGGATGATGCGTCTAGATGAATTGTCTTACTAGATTTGCCTTGGGTTTAAAGCTAAGCCTGGCTTGCCCTTTTGTAGGATAAGAGAAGCTTGCTTTTAAACTAGGGTAAGGCTTTGCTATGGTGAATAAAAGAAGAAGAAGAAGAAGAAGAGAAGAAGAGAAGAAGAGTTTGGATTTGATATCTCGCTTTATCACTACCCGAAGGAGTCTCAAAGCGGCTAACAATCTCCTTTCCCTTCCTCCCCCACAACAAACACTCTGTGAGGTGAGTGGGGCTGAGAGACTTCACAGAAGTGTGACTAGCCCAAAGTCACCCAGCAGCTGCATGTGGAGGAGCGGAGACGCGAACCCAGTTCCCCAGATTACGAGTCTACTGCTCTTAACCACTACACCACACTGGCTCTCTAAGCAATACATAAAGAGAGATTCTGCTTAAAAACATTGGTGGGGTTATAAAAATTATGCTCAGTAGCTCAAGTAAGAGAGGCATGATCCAGCTAACATTAAGCACACTGAAGTCCCAGTGGGATTTAAAAGCAATCAGATATTGCTGAGATCCCAAGGACAGTGTCACAGTTTTGCTGGTTGAAAGAATGTCTTTTAAATGACAAAGTGAAAGTAAACATGAACCAAATGGATCAAGAGCATCTCCTTGAGTGGGGATTTGGAGAAATGTCTTAATGATAAACAGTTGGGACCTGGAGTGCCCACAACAGATTTAAGGTTGCTTTAATGTACTTTAAATCTGTTGGTGGGCACTCCAAGTAAATTGTGAGCTCCTGGGTCTGCTGTATTTCAAGCATTAGCACTTTTAGGGACAAAAACGTTGCGAAAAGCCAACCTCTCTCTCTCTCTCTTTTTCTTTCTCTCTCTCTCTCTCTCAGTGTATATTGCAATGCGGCAGAGGATAAAGAGGGAAAATCAGTGATGGTTGTTTTGCGAGGGCTTTTTGGAATATATTGTGCATTGAATTAGAAGACAGAAAAACATCTTGTAATGAATCTCGATGTTGCTCTTTCCCTCTGGATTCATATAAGTAGTGTTCAGTGAAGATCATATAATTATTCTTCACGGCATGACACTTTAAAGACCATGGTTTTTAATTTGAAAACCTTCCCCATCCCACAAAAATAATTGTGTCTGAAGCGAGGAGTAAAGCGCGTTTGGTTTTTCAGTAGGTGGCACTCTTAGCTGTAAATCAATACTGCATATCGGATGAGGTGCAAATCCAGTATATATTAATGTATGATCATTGATCCTATAATTTCTTCACATAGTCAGGTTCCTGGATGCTTTGGAGCAAACTAAAGCCTCTATGCATACCAATGCATTGGGAAAGATTTCTACCTGTAGCGCACAGAATTCCACTGACTTTTAAAGTGACTTGCGATCTGCTGATGAGAGGCTGCTTGCGGATGTTCAGACCCGGGTTTGGTGTTCTCCTTCACTTGCCAGCACAGGAGCTGCTGGGCTAGTGGAAAGGCAATACAAGTGGTTGAGCAGTATGAACTCCTGTGCCACAGCTGAACTAGCAGAAGCTGGTTGTGCAACAGGAAGTATTAGGGCTAAAGCAATCTGTTGAGCAACCAGCCACATGAACTGTGATGGCTTCTTGCACTTTCTTTTGCAGAAGTCATTCCACAAGCACAGCTGGTATACTGCTAAAGGACATTAACTCGAATCCCAGTGTGGTGTAGTGGTTAAGAACAGTGGACTTGTAATCTGGTGAACCAGGTTCACATCTCCGCTCCTCCACATGCAGCTGCTGGGTGACCTTGGGCTAGACACACTTCTCTGAAGTCTCTCAGCCTCACTCACCTCACAGAGTGTTTGTTGTGGGGGAAGAAGGGAAAGGAGATTGTTAGCCACTTTGAGACTCCTTAGGGTAGTGATAAAATGGGATATCAAATCCAAACTCCTCCTCTTCTTCTTTCCTCCCTAAGTACACACACACACACACACACACACACACACACACACACAGTGAATGTTTGGAGAAGGCACCACAGTTCATGTTCCAGGTTGAATAACCAGTGTCTCTAGTTAAAAGGATCAGGTTGTAGGTAGCAGGGAAGACTCTCTTGGGAGCTGCTGGCAGTCACAGTGAACAATACTAGACTAGATGGACCATGTAGTTAGACCTGGCATATGCCTCCCTAGAAGTGGCTGGACTTTCTCAATTGGCAAAGAAATATTCTGCGTATATATTTGATAAGAAAGAGGAGGTCTTTTTGGTAGGAAGAGCTTTCCATAGGTAGGAAGAGCTAGTCTTACCTGTTCTTGCTCATTCTACTAGTTTTAAACATTCTGAATTTAAGAACTGCTCAGGTTAGAATGCAGAAAAAGAGAGAGAGAGAGAGAGAGAGAGAGAGAGAGAGAGAGAGAGAGAGAGAGAGAGATGTGTTGCCTAATGCATGAGACTCTTGCCTCCTGTGGTTAATAAAGGAAAATAAGAAAATAAGAAGTTTGTACGTTGTTAGGAAGCAAGCCAAACAGGACTCCTACTCATACAGCCCAGCCCAATGATTTCATACAGAATAATTTCAGAAAGCGAGGCCATGTTAGTCTCTTGTGGCAAAAGACAGCCTGTTAGCATGCTATAGGCTTCTGCTACAATACTATGCAGGCTTGGGAGTAAGTTCTACTATTGTCAGTTTGGCTGGTGAGGGCATGAATATAGAGTGGAGACTTAGCTAGCTTATTGTGACGTGAATTTCCAAGGGAAGAAGTCAGCCAGATTTCAAAAACAGTTTGGCATCAAGGTGGGAACAGGGAAGTTGCTGTTTGTGTTGTCAAAATGTAAGTTCAAGTTTGGGGCCATTGATTTAGAAATAGATAACAAGATTGCAGAATAGCTGTATGATTTTTTTGCATCTGTTTTCAGTGTGGAAGTTGTGTCAGTTTCTCAACCAACTTCACATATGCAGTGTCTTGGTTCACACATAACACTAGCTACAAGTTGTTTCTCGGGTGATAAAACAAATCATGGCTTGTTTTCCCCTCAGAATTTTATTGTTTCCCAGCTGCCGTTGTCTCATGTCATTATAATTTGGCAAGCACCTATGATGTGATGGTGAAATAAACCATGGTTTGGGAAGAGTGCTGGGTTTACACGTAACACCAAGCCATAGATAAAACAAATCAAAGTTTGTCAGCCAGCAACATACTGGCTTCAGAACACATTTTGTTGGCAGGAAACAGACAATGAAGTTATGCTGCTGGGCAAGATCACAATAAAATGCAAGCAGAACTGAATTTCTCTCCCATCCCTTAGTAATGGTATTGTTGCTAGAATAGTGGTTGGCGGCTCTTTGTTTTTGTGGCAGATGAATGGGCTGGAGTATCCTTTTCCTTTGCTTCTGCATTCCCAAGAAAACTGACTGTTGGAGCCAAGGATTCTTCCTGGCAGTGAAAAGGAAAGCAAGTCTCTTGCATTGCAGCTGCTTCTTCTCTGGCTGATGGATGGAACCATGTTGGTTTCTCCTGTTCCATTCCATGATATTCTTCCTAGGAGTTCAATCATCCAGTGGTCTTTGGTCCCCTTCGCCAATGTCCGAAGTCAGAGTGTGCTTCCTTTCTGCTCTGCAATCCTAGAGCAACGTTGGCTGCATTCAGACGTCACATCATTCTGCTTTTCCTGATATTTCCTCACTTTGTGTGTTATGCAATCTTTCACACAATGTAGAAGCTACCTACAGAAATCAATCATAATCTAGAACAGCCTTGTTCTTCTACCGCAGCAGGTAAACAGCCAACTTTCCTATAGCACTTGAAGAAAAAACCAGTTTATTGTAGCAATAGCTTTTTGTGGGCAAAAAACTATTTTTTTTTTTTAGGATGCAGTGATGCTAGAGCGCTTGAGGGGCAACACCCTAGCAGGAAACCTATGTCTCATGGGAAGGTGGGGGCAAATGTTTCTGAGGGTTGTTTCAGCTAAATAGAAAACAGTTTGTTTCTTTGAAGGAAGAGAGGATTTTTTTGGTAAATTCTGTCTCTGTAGGACAAGGAGCATAGGAAGCACACTCTGACTTATTCTGAGTTCAGTACTGGCCACACTGACTGGTGGTGCCCTTTCAAAGTTTCACACAGGGTACATTCCCAGCCTTACCTGATGATTCTGGGGATTGAGTCTGGCAGAAGCTCTACCACTAACCTACAACCCTTAGCCTGTAGGGTGAGTAGGGCTGGGCGATATCAGCTTTTCTGCATTGCAGTGTAACACCAGCCAAACATCACAATATAGTGATACATTACAATGTTGAAAAGCGGACGGAGGAACAAGCTGCATCATCCCCGGCCCCACGGGGTGAAACTGCCTCAGCTCCCCTCATGGGGCCAATGCAACTTGTTCTTCTCTCTGGGTGCTGGCGCTAGAAGGAGTCAGGTGCGGGCAAGCCCTACCTGTGATATACTGTGGAGTGAAGGTGGCATTGCACTCTGGCCCTCAAACTAGTCCTGGGCAATGTATCAATACATTGCCCAGGCCCAACAATGAGTACAGAAGGATTTATTCATTGACTATATCCGCCACAAACATATTTATTCATTGTGTTTATACACTGACTTTCTGCCAAGGCACCCAAGTGGCTTACACATTTTTAAAGTCCTAAGATAACATGCTAACTTGGGAGGGGCCGGGGAAAGAAATAGACAGTTTGGCCAGAGCACAGCTTGATGTTGTCTGTGCCTGCCTCCCTGACATGCTTCTTCTTCATCACAGGGCAGGTGGTTACCGTTGGCCTTCAACATATAAATAGGTCTGGTATCAACAGTTAGCGTTCCAGACCTGGTACTCTGGTTGGGACTACAGTGGTACCTCGGGTTACAGATGCTTCAGGTCGCAGGCTCTGGTAAACCCAGAAATAGTACCTCGGGTTAAGAACTTTGCTTCAGGATGAGAACAGAAATCGTGCTCCAGCGGCGTGGAGACAGTGGGAGGCCCCATTAGCTAAAGTGGTGCTTCAGGTTAAGAACAGTTTCAGCTTAAGAACGGACCTCCAGAACAAATTAAGTTCTTAACCTGAGGTACCTGAGGTAGTTGTGATGTTGACACCTGCCCTGTTCTTCCCATGTGCTCTCCTCAATACCTTGAAATGACACCAGGTAAGGTGCCCCAGGGCATTGTGAGAACTTGAAAGGGTGGCTCTCAGTTACCCTTGGAGTCGGAAGTGATCCAGTGGGTGCTTGGTGCAGAGCCATGATCCTACATGGATATAAATAAAACACTCCTGCTGTTTGTGATGTAGATAGGGCAGGAAAAAAGGGTTTCTGGATGGCTAGTGCCAAGCTAATTTTTAACGCTCTCTTTTTGTATTGTGTTTTCAGAGACGGTGAGCTAAGTTTAAGTAGATCAATGGTCAATAGCTCTGATAAAATAAACCAAAAGAGTGGCTCTTCAATGTTCCAGCATTCCGTGGAAAGATGGAAAATCAATTCTTCCTTGGTACTGGAAATAAGGTGAGTACCTTAAATAACGCACAGAACTCATTTATACATTGTGGTAGCTTGTAACTGGGTATATGCAAGTGAGGGCTGGCAAATCTGTCTTTCTTTACAGCTGTTGGTCTTTACCAATGTGGAAGACAAAAGTTTGGGGATTCCAGTGTAAAAGGTGTCTCTTTAATTTTGAACATTCCTTCAGTAAAAACTGAATCCTTTACTAAACTAAATTCATGCAGAATAGGGTCTGTATAGTGGCATCCAGTAAGTTTGACTGGATTGGTCGCAGCATTTCAATGTGCTGTATAATAAAGCACGAAAAAGATATTAATGGCATACAGCTAATTAATATGTGCAGAGTTGCATTAAAAGAAATCTGCAGGAGGCCTCTAGTTTGATAGCTCTTGGAAGGCTTCGCCTGTGAATGATCCCACTGTTTCATCACTGTAAAAGCAAATGGCCAACAGTGATTCTGACAACTTGTATTTCAGTACACTTGACTGACTGATATTTTCTTTTATGATCTTACTAATATCATTGTACACACTTGGTTAAGAAAAAAGTATCAGCAAATCACTTCTGTTAAAATAAAGTGTAGTTGCTTGCTTTTGAAGAGTTTGTGTCTCTGAGTCATATCTTTTGTTTTCCGTTGCATCAGTCTAAAACCACAATGGCAGAACGGGGCTGGGGAGGGGGGTTTCCATTTTCTTCTGTGAGAAGGAAAAGGGACATCTTTTAAAGTGAGAAGTGTTGGGGCTCACATCTGGCTGCAAGTCTCTCCCTGGATACATCCACATAGCAGTTTATTCCTTTCTCCTAATTTAATTTCCATGCTATATGTGAGCTTTCGCATGGAAACCATTTCTGGAAATCTAATGAAATATAGTGGGAGTTTTGTTCTCATTTCCATGTTAATTTCTTCCAGAAAACAATTCCCTTGCAACCCCATTATTTGCAGGAAGAAAGTGACAAAATCTGGGGTGGTATATTGGCATATGGTTCTTTCCTGCTTAAAGCAGTATCATAGCACTTTAAATGTATGGTGTGAAGGTGGCTTTGGTTACTCCTACAGTAAACATGATCAGTTCTTAGTGGTGCAGATTATACCCTGGACAGGACTCAGGCCACCAGGCATTGTGCAGCCTGATGTTTTACTATGATCTTTCCCATTACTGGTTATTTTTAAGAGCAGTTAAGGACTGTTTTCTGCTGTGCTGGGAGCCTTCAATCCCTTTGCTCTGGGAAGGCTAGTGCGTGTATCTTTTAAAGGTGGTTCAGAGTCGGATTTCAAGCGTGTTTTGGTTATATCTTCATCTGGGATTGATAGTTCATGCAATACTAAAGACTAAGACTGTTGTTTTATTATGCTTTTGTATTTGTTGGAAGCCACCTAGAGTGGCTGGGGAACGCAGTCAGTTGAGGGGGTACGAATAGAAGAAGAAGAAGAAGAAGAAGAAGAAGAAGAAGAAGAAAGTTCAGTTTTCTGGATGTAGATCTTTGTGTAGGCAAGACTGGACCATCCCCACCCAAGAGGGAAGTACTGGCTGACTTGGAGAAACCTCAAAGTTTGCAAAAGTCCAAAAATACTTTACTCTTCCCTTACATTTCCTTATAGCATCCACCAAACAGATGAATAAGCAGAACTGAGCATGCTTATTGGTCATGGAATGTGGGGGCAGCAGGGTGGGATGGAGTGTCCTACAAGAGGACATAGCTGTGTGTATGGAACCCCAAACTGGATCACTGCACACAGCAACCTTTTGTTTGTGGGTCCCACTTATCCTTTTAGTTTCAAAGCCAGTTTGAGTCAGTCATATGATGGCTGTATCCCAGGAGGAGTTGCACATTTAAAGGCAGTAGGGGGCTGGCAATTCAAAGGACACAAGCCATGATTGCTGTCAGCAGATGTCCTTTAAATTCCTGCCATTATGGATTCATTTACCTCCTTTCAGCCTCCTTCATGCTCCTTCACACAAGAAGCAGTTTGCAAAAGTCAAAGTTCTGGAAAAGAAACCAGCCTGGGCTGAAAATGAAAATCCGTTATAGCAATCTGTTCATTTGGCATAATTTAACTTAATTGTAGAATTGAGATTCGATCATTGCTGGGTATTGATAGGTGTGAAATATCTTGACTAAAGCTGCATGTCAGGCGTTCTCCTTTGTAGACATTGTGAACAGATGGCGTATCAGTAACCAGGCAGTCCAGATCAGTAGTGGCGGAAGAAACATTGCCTCACGTTGTTGCACGGCACCTATCACAGCATCTTGGACCTGGCAAGTGACAGTTCACCTGGATGTTACAGCATAGTCACTACTCCTGCCACACTTAACAGTGATGGTGTGAGCACATCACGGTAAACCAAACTTAATGGTTTACTATGCATGGCCTGGTTGTGCCTGCTCCATTCCTCGCTGCTAGTGCTGGTTTAGGATTTTGTCTGAACAAGGGGTTGTGATCAACATGGTAAAGGTCCAGCCATTAGTTCCAGTCGTGGCCGACTCTGGGGTTGCGGCGCTCATCTCGCTTTATTGGCGAACCAGAGCAGCGCACGGAAACGCTGTTTACCTTCCTGCCGGAGCAGTACCTATTTATCTACTTGCAGGTTGGCAGGAGCAGGGACTGAGCAACAGGAGCTCACCCCACCGTGGAGATTTGAACCGCCAACCTTCAGATTGGCAAATCCTAGGCTCTGTGGTTTAACCCACAGCGCCACCCACGTCCCTGGGTGATCAACCCAGGTTGTGATCAAAATGGTAGATGAGCCAAAATCAACTCCCAGCTTTTCATTATGGTTTGTTGGGAGGAAAACATGCCCCATAGTTTGAAAGTAATGAGAAGCCATGTATTGTGCTTTGTTTCCTCAGTGTGATGTTGGGGAAGAGCAAGAGTCCAAATTCATTACCATTAAGTATGCTTTACTGTGATGTGTGAACTGCATAGCTCTGCAGCACCATGTGATGGCTTGGGGTATGTGCAGACAGTCTGTCGGTTGAGACTATGGCCTGATGCACTTTCCCCTAATGGGTGCTATTACAATGGGGGCTGATTTCCATTGTTTGCGGTTATAGGATTATGCCACTGTGAGTCTCTGTCATGTGTTGGGCTGGAGTGAAGTTTTGCCTTCCATCTATAGAAGGTTTATCATCCAGTGGAGGGATCTTACTGGCTGGGAATGGGTGACTTTTGTTTATCTTTATTCCCCTGTCCCCATTAAAGGTTTCGTGGAGATGAGGGAATCAGAAGCATTAGCCATCACTGGGACTAAAGTCTTCATACAACCCAAATGTATATTGTAAGCAGTTCTGTGGAGTGACCTCATACAGACAAAAAATAAAATAAATAAAAAGTAAACCATTAAGACCAGCTAACTGCCCAGGCTGCAAAGGTTGGGTTCAAGTAAAAAAGAAAAGAAAATAATTCACACATTTATTATTTGGGACCTATTCGTTCAGAGGAGGTGATTTCAATTGTTAGAAAAATGATCAATGAAGTGAAGGCTTTGTTTACAAAGGTGCCTCATAGGATAAATAAAATAATGTGGAGTTAGTTATAATAGTGGCCATTTGTCTTTTGGTAATCAATAACTCCTAGGAGAATCTAAACATAAATCTTTCATTTTCAATCCTCACAATAAATTAACTGCAACTCCAAAATACGGGAGCTTTCCTAAATGCATCCTCCGTAAAGCAGTTGTTGGGTCGTTTGTCTTCTTGGCAGTGTTATAGGGGTACGTACTAAACTTCTGATCTGCATAGCATACGCCTTTAAAAAAGGAAATAATATGTTAAAACAAAAAACCGATCAAGTTAAATGGTGCATTTTTCATTTAATGAAAAGCATTACCTTAAATTGTTAAAAGTCACAAATTTCTTTCATTTGGATGCTGAAGACAGGACAGTTAGAATGCATTTCCCCTTAAAGATTTTCTTAATGTAGCCTCTTCATATAAACAGTCAAACTGAAATTGTAAGATCAAGAGCAACAACAAAAGGTTACTTTCTGCACAACTTCCTTTTTCATTATAGTATGCAGGAGCTGTATCTCTCTGTGTTTCAGAACATAATGTTATCCCCCATTCATGTTTGCATAGCAATGTGCAATTAGAAACAAAGGTAATTTAGGCTGCAATGTTGTGCACACTTTTTCTTGAACTTAATGGGGCTTGCTTCTGAGTAGTTACGCATCAGATTGCATTGTTAAGATGTCTGCAGTTTTGCGAAACGAACGTTTAATGGAGTACTTAGCTGTTTTACCCAAGACTGGCTACACACAAGCCGGTTAATCTGCAGCATTTCAGTAGAGAATGAAGGTCTTGTGTATGCATGTTTGTTGTATCTGAAGTTGAACAACAGCATGGTTGTTCTTGTTAAAATACTTTTAGAGGCTTTAGAACCAGCTTGGAACTTTCCCCCCAGGCAGAAACTTAGTGAGTTTCTTTTGACTTCTGGCTATAGAAGCTACTTTTTAAAAAACCAGGTAGAGGCAAGACAGAAAACTTCTAAAATATCTGCATACAGTCCATTTAGAAACTTTGTCAGCCCAGTTGAGCTTTCTTTAGGCGGTAGGCGAAAACATTCCTCTTCAACCAGGCCTTTGGCTGATTCATATTCTACAGCCTTTTAAACGTGTCTGTGGGAAGGGGTGGCTATTGTTTTGCTGTTTTGCTTTACTTATTTTCATGTTTCTACCCTGTATTTTACTCTGTGAATAGTCCTCAGTAGACCCGCTGCATGTTGTTCCCTTTTACAGTGCAGGCATTTGCAGAGAGGGGTTTTTGCATGTCTCTGCGTAGCTGAATCCATAAAGGCTTCCATGTGATCTGGGACCATAAGTGAGTGAGTGCAGATGCACGTGCAACCCCTCCCTTTCCTCACAGTTGTTTGCATTGCATTTGCAAATGCCAGGGGAAGGCACTACAGTCGTACCTTGGAAGTCAAAAGGAATCCGTTCTGGAAGTCCATTCAACTTTCAAAACATTCGGGCAGCTTCTGATTGGCTGCAGGAAGCTCCTGTAGCCAATCAGAAGCTGTGGAAGCCCCATCAGATGTTCGGCTTCCAAAAATAGTTTGCAAGCCGTAACAGTCACTTCAGGGTTTGCAGCGTTTGGGAACCAAAACGTTCAAGAACTAAGCTGTTTGAAAACCAAGGTACAAATGTACTTAGCAGTGTGGGGATACTCAGCACCTTCTGGTCATACCAGTATAACTTCTACATGGGTGTCAAGGCCCAAATGCTAACCAGACAAGGGAATTAAACTTTATATCCCATGAGAGGTCTGGGTTGCAAGTCAATCAGGGTGTAAGGCTGCCTGCACTGTGGGTCCGGCTGATTAGCTGCAGCCACTTGGTACTTCTGTTGAACATTTCAAATGCATGACCTTGGAAATCTTTACAGCATCCCCATAAGACAGGACAGCATGCTTATCACCATCACCATCTTGCAGACGGTAGGCTGAAGGAACTGTGCCTTGCCCAAAACCACAAGCAAGCTTGAATCTGAGGTGAACTGTGGGGATTTCCTAGCTCCCACTCATATCCACCATGCTGCAGCAGTTCTCAAGATTAAAAGATCGGTAAGTCATTGCCTTCTGTGAGCCTTTTGAGAAGCTGTGCTGTGTGCTTCAGCTTGCAGAGCAAAAAGGCCTGTGCTCTGTTCATAACTTGATCTAGAGATAAGGTTTTCTCTGAAACTTATCTTTGATGCTGCGCAGGTGTTCTGCTATATCAATAGGCCTCATTTCCTCCTTCAAAAAGCCACAGATCTAAGGCTTCTGTGTAACTATGAATCGGGGGTGTTCAGCAGTGTTTCCGTGTCAGAAGAAGCACGGGAGCTCCCTTAGAGTTGGGGAGAAGCCACGGATTGGTGTTAAAACTTGTGTGTTGTGATCCTGGGTTCAGTCCTAGGCATCTCCAGATAGGGTTGTGAGATTGGTGGTCTTTACTTAGTTTAAAGCAGCTTCCTATGACCTTCTTCTCTAAGAAAATATGGGTTATTTTGTTAGATGAGATCAATGGTCCATCTTACTGATAGGACTGATATCTGATTTTCAACACCGTGATACATCACCAGCTAAACATCGGGATATACCAGTACATATATCACAATGTCTAAAATAAGAATGGAGCTATGTAGAGGCATTAGGGACATGGGTAGCGCTGTGGGTTAAACCACAGAGCCTAGGACTTGCCGATCAGAAGGTTGGCGGTTCGAATCCCCGCGACGGAGTGAACTCCCATTGCTTGGTCCCTGCTTCTGCCAACCTAGCAGTTCGAAAGCACGAAGTGCAAGTAGATAAATAGGTACCGCTCCGGAGGGAAGGTAAACGGCATTTCCGTGTGCTTCTCTGGTTCGCCGGAAGCGGCTTAGTCATGCTGGCCACATGACCCGGAAGCTGTACGCTGGCTCCCTTGGCCAATAAAGTGAGATGAGCGCCGCAACGCCAGAGTTGTCCGCGACTGGACCTAATGGTCAGGGGTCCCTTTACCTTTATGTAGAGGCATTGGTGATTTTTGCCAGTGCCTGCTCTTGTGATTTGCTGCCCCTTGCATGAAGCAGGGGAGAATTCACCCGGCAGAGTTAACAGGAGCTGCAGAAATTGAAAGAAGCATTGACTGGCTTCGTGGTTTTTTGCATCACATGCACACACACACACACACACACACACACACACACACACCATGATTCGCGATATATTGCCAGATCAAAAATTATGAAACCAATGTCACGATATGGACTTCAAACCTCTTTGGGACAGTGTATCAATATATCGCCCAGCCCTGCCAACTGACAAGGCAGACTGTTGGCCCATCATTCCCACAAGGATTGCTTAGGGCAATACTGTGCTTGGCCTGACTCAGTTTAGAGCAACTCAGTTTAGTATGCCTGACCCTTTATAGCATGGACTCCTACTCTCATGCGCTCTGACTGGGGCTGATAGCAGTTGGAGTTGAACAGTATCTGGAGAGCCATAGGTTCCCAAGCCTTGCTTTATAAGGAAGTTTATAAGTCAGGAGTTGGCAATCCTACACAGTTCTCTTGCTATCTCATGTATTGTCCTATTTCAGGTCTTTAGTGCATTTAGATCAGTTCATTTCCTTCTTAATGTGTTTTCTCCAATATATGATGTTCTTGGAATATTAGGCATGAGCAGCTTTTAAACCCATCTGTGTACAAGATTAAAAATATGATAAAAAATATAGTCTTTAGGTTTCAGAAAAGCAAAAATCAAGGAAAGGGAACCTTTGCCTTGACTTATCATTTATCTGATGCTCTAGGCACTTTGCATCTTAATATATCCCATTCTGCTTCATTACTATGTTGTCATACAAGCTCAGTTGTGAGATATTCCCTTCTCCAGCACGGCTTCAAATCTACACCAATATCCTAAAGAATGTGTTTTTCCTCTTCTATTTTACTGAAATGTAAGTTCCAAAAATCATGGCTCAGTTCCCTTAGGCTTAAAAAGTAAGTGTAGCATCCTCATTGTTGTAAAACCAAGTATCAGAAATCTCTTTTTGACTTGAAGCTTTGACTGTGGCTTGTATTACGATGCCATTTCCCTCTTTCCCAGAATGAACAAACACACTTAGGAAGTTTGTAGAGCCACTGGAATAGTTAGGAGAGTTGTTAGGAGACACCAATTGCCCTGACAGACGCACAGTTCCCAGAGTGGTTTAACAGTCAACCCCTCTTCCCAGGGAACTGTGGAAAGTGTAACTTTCTGAGGGGAATGGGGGTCTCCTCACAACTCTCAGCACTCTTAACAAGCAACAGCTCCTAGAATTCTTGGGGGGATCTGTTTAAAGTAGCATCAAGGTGTGAATGTGGCCTGATACTTCATGACAGCAAAGGAACTGTTACTATGGGAGGTGAACACTGCTGTCATGTTTCTAAAGACATCATTCACCAACCTATCTGCCTCTCTCAGCTTCTCATATTCAGCTACCCTGACTTCAAGGGAACAAACTTGTTGTCTGAGAACCAGGAGCTCTTTATTAGGGTTGCCATATGTCTGGGTTCTCCCAGACATGTCCTGGTTTTGGGGGGCCAGCATGCCGACCTGGGCAGATTTTTATTTTTTAAATGAAATGTCAGGGCTCTTTGGGAGTGGGGGCAGACACATGCCACTGAAGGGTGGGAGAGGGCAGGCACTCTTCAGAGTCAGCCACTCTCCACTGCCTTTCTGCACTGCGGCTGTGCCCCAGAAGCAGAAGCGCTGCAACGGGATCTGGAGCACCACCACCACTCCTTTCCAGTGCCCGCTCCTGGCTGTGCTGTTTGCCAGACCCTATTTGCGTGAGGCTACAGCTTGCTGGTGCCGGGGGTGACTCTGGGCTGCTGAGTGGCTCCGCTGTGGAGCTGCCTCTTCCTTTCAGGCCTCCTAGTGGTCACTGGCAAGGACATGTCCAGGATCTGGCCCGGGGAGGAAGGCTCATTGCTTTGCGGCTTCTCTGGTCCTGCCTGAGCCTCCCCCAGCAGCAGTGCCCCCCCCCCATGGCTGCTCAAGTGTGGAAGGGGCTGCAGGAGCTCTATGGTCTCTCGGGTCCTACTCAATGCGGTTTTCCCTTTTCTTGCGAGGAATCCTATTTGGAATAAGGGAATTTCCCTTTAAAAATGGGAAATGTTGACAGCTATTGTTAGGGGTGCCACTGCTGCTGCTGGGGAAGGCCCAGGCAGGACTGGAGAGGCCACAGTGCTGACATAGCTGCCGCAGCCACCATTGCAACTGCCAATGCAGCTGCTGGCCGTGACCCCTCTGACGTGGCTTGAGCAGCCTTTGGGGGCCGCCGGTGGGCCTACTCCTGGATACGACTTGCTGGCGGCCATTTGGAGGGAGGCCGGAGGCCTGAAAGGGAGAGGTGGAGCCCATAGTGGAGCCTGCTCAGCGAGGCACCAGCAAGCAGAAGCCTCTGCGCGAAGGGTAAGTCTGTCAATATGGCAACCCTAAGAGAGGGGAAGGGAAGGAGGAGGAGAGCAGGTGGGTAGGGAAGGGGTAGTAGGGAGGGGGCGAGCAACAGAGATGCAGGATGGGGGGGTGTCCCGATGGTGGGAAATACCCACATCTTCTGTCCAGCTGGCAGACAGGCTACATATAGCTAGTTCTGCAATACATTGGAAGCCACACACCCCTCCATGTCTACATAACTGTTTATTGGCCTCATTTATTTGGAAAGTTGAGCTATGAAAAACTCAATGTTACTTTCAGTGTCGTTCCCACTACTATGTCATATCATAGAAATGCTTCCATTTCAAAAACCTTTTTGAAAGTAAAATTCATTAGTAATAATTGATAATCTTTAGTCTCTTGTCATGAATTCATAGGTCCCATCCTTTTTACCGAATGAGTGGTTTTTCACCCCCTTCATGGGATAAGCACCTCTTTTTCAAAAGGATGTTTTAGAGTGTGGAATTTTCTGTTCGGTCTGTAGGCCAATCTGGAGTTACGGGGACAACCTTAAAGGTAAAGGATAAGCCACTGCTGAAGTTAGCTGTGAAGCTGTCTTCTAAGTAGGATGTTAATTACTAAGGTGCCAAAGGAGAAGAAAGGAATAACAGTGCTAAGACATAGATGTTCCTTAAGTATCTCTACTTGATGGGACATTTATCAGGTGGGCAGGATGTGTACTTTGTTTGAAGAGATAATGTGTGTGAGAGACAGTCTCCTGGGGCACTCTGTCTGTTTCCTAAAAAGTGACTCACCAGCCCGTTCTCACAGAAATCTCAGGCTGGTCTTTACTTTATAGATGTCTGGAATATCAAAAGGTATTCAAAAAGGCATTTCTCTTTCAGAGACCCTGGTTGCTCTGAGCAGTGGCATACTATGGGTTGCCACGTCCCGGGGCCGCGCAGAAAGGGGGGAGGGAGGGAAATGGATGGAGCACACCTGCGCATTGTGTCTGCGTCACCCAGGAGATCTCAGCTGCAGAGATAAGAAGAGCCATTCCATTGTCTTGAGAGGTCACTTCCTGGTTCACATGGAGAAACCGTTTCTCAACAGAGCCCAGCAATGGAAGCACACAGCTGTATTACTGAGGCATCACTGGGTGTGCCTGACAATTTTGCACCGGGGGGGTAACCTCCCCTGTGCCCCCACCAATGCTGCACCACTGTTGTGGATAGTTTGTGTGTATTGTAGCAGAAGAAATTGTGCAGTTAGCTCAGGGCAGAAGGGAAGAATCTTTCTCATCTTCCCAGAGCGGCTGAATATTTAATACAATGGCTGTGCCATCTCCTGTCTTCAACCCCAAATCCACAGAAATGTCACGGCCACCTCAGTGGGACTCAGGGACCTCTGGTGGTCCAGGGCCCACAGTTTGGGAACTGCTGGTTTAGGGGTCAGTGCTAATGTGCAGAATTAGCTTAAATGGGACCAGCATGTATCCATGCCTCGTGTCCATAAACAGTGCACTCGTTGCAAATTGCTATGCAATATGAACTAATCTGCACCTCTGGAACTAATGCGCATATTGAAATTTCGTTTTCCCTGGGATTTTGTGTTTCTCAAAATGTTGCAATGTATCATAATATCAGATTGAAAGAGAACTTGAGAGAGCATGAACATTTTTATATGTACTTTGAGAGGACTTTTTAAAAATTGCAGATTGATTAGGAAATGGGTAGAAATGTGGAAGTGGCCAGACCAGAATTAAATTCACCTATCTCTTTCTTTGCACAATTACTTAATAAGATGAGAATTTCATACGAGCCTATAATTTAGAATATTATAACCCTGCTAAAATCAATGACCATGTTGCTGCCGACTTCTATGAGGTTTTTTTTGTGCCTTATGTGATTAGAAACCATAAACATGCTGGTTTTGAGCCTGGGCTCCACTAGTTACATTTATTTTCTCAACAATATTATTGAACCTGATTCTTGCTCTAGAACTGTTGATTGCTGTTTTGATTTTAAAAATAATAATAAATATTTTTTGTATAAAAAATCAGTAAAGATGGATCAATGGAAACTGAGCTTTGACATTTTAAAATCAAGTGGTGGCTTTTAAATTATAGGTTTACAAATGCAGTCTCATCACAGTTTAATGAAACCCACAAAGTAACAGTTTTCATGCTTTGTTTTGTTTTTAAGATGTGTCAGGTGTTACTGGAAAAGGGAAAGTGCTGTTGCACATTGAAGGCTAACTTTGAGGAGGCCAGAATTAGTGTGATCAGATGGATGAAGTGTACCTATGAAAGGGAGGTTGGAATGCCAAATCATGGATTGGTTTCATTTCATATGAATCAACAATCAAGGATTCTCATTGCTGCCCCTACCTCCTGATTTCTGTATGGTGATTCCTTCCTGGTTTTAGCAAAACATTTCATTTCTTTCAAACTGGAAATCTTCGATTGTGGCACTTGCCTTGGATAGCAGTACCAAGCCATGGTTCGATGTTGCATGTAAACCTTTCTAAAAGTCCATGCAAGATTACACTGCAATTTTGCTCCAAGCAACAGGCTACTCTTTTGGAATACAGTGGTACCTTGGTTTTTGAATGTAATCCATTCTGGAAGACTGTTCGACTTACAAAACGTTCGAAAACCAAGGCACAATGGGTGGTCTGCAATTTCAGTGGAGAAAATTGGGGGGGGGAGGAACTCAGCAGAAGCTGTTTGACTTCCGAAAAGCGTTCAAAAACAGAACCAATTAGTTCCAGGTTTTCGGCGTTCAAAGCTGAAACTTCGGCTTCCAAGATGCTCGGAAACTGAGGTACCACTGTATATTTTGCAGAGGTATCATAAATTTGCATTCTTGTTTTCAATACAGGAAGAACATTCTTCGTTTCTTGGATGCAGAAAGAGATGTCTCAGTAGTCAAAAGCAGCTTCAAGCCCGGAGATGTAATCCATTACGTGCTAGACAGACGCCGCACACTAAATATTTCTCAGGATTTACACAGTCTTCTTCCTGAAGTTTCACCGATGAAGAACCGCCGATTTAAGTCATGTGCTGTTGTAGGAAATTCTGGTATTCTCCTTGATAGTGGCTGTGGAAAAGAGATTGACAACCACGAGTTTGTTATAAGGTGAGCATTCATCTCTCACTTGACAGGTTGTCTTTTACTTCAGCAGTAATGAACACAAATGTTTTAACTTGGAACAATGATTTGGAATTGCTAAATGATAACTTTCACTGTGTGGTGCCCAGAGTTAAATATATTTCACAATAAAAAGAACAGGTCCGTCTTTTATATTGCAAATGAGAATTTGCACTGTTGGAGACCGCAGTGAGATTTGTAATATTGTTTTGTAGGTTCTGGTTTTGCTCTTTATGCAGGCAAAAATCACTATTCCAATAGCAAGCTGGCTCTGCAAAATGAAAATGTTTTCATTTTCTCCTTCCTGCCAATAGTCATAGTAGAAAATCACCACCTTTACTTATTATATATGCACTGTATGGGGTACAATTTATGTGAAATGCATTGAGGATTAGCCAGATAGCTCCCATTAAGGGAATTGGAAGTCACACATCTACACCCTTGTGTGCTGCACCGAAAATATATTCTGGCTGCATCTGCAAATGTATTCACATATTTTAGTTTAAATAATTAGTTTGTTTGTCCAAAACAAAGTGTTCTACTTTGTCAAAGGTCAGCGAGGAATTGAAAGGAGTTGTGGGCACTGTTTAATAGACTGTCACGTACGAATGTAAAACAAGTTTTAGTTGAAAATACGAGGCATTGGGTGCCATCCAGAACCATTAAAAATCAATCTGAGTCTTGCTGTTGGCTTGAGTGGAATATGGTTTATTCCCACTATGCTTTTAGCAAGTCACAGTTTTCCATGCCTAATAGAACGGACATGATCCTGCCACTTCCATCTGTCAGAATAACATTTTCTCAGCTCTTGTATTGAAATCAGTGGGCCTAAGTCTGCAGTCCTAAGCAAGTTCAGTATTGTGAAGGCTCGAGTTCAGTGGGACTTACTTCCGAGTTTGTATACCTAAGTCATAGCTGTCAACATTTCCCCTTTTTTAAGGGAAATTCCCTTATTCCAAATAGGATTCCTCACAGGAAAAGGGAAAAGTTGACAGCTATGACCTAAGTACGTACCATGTAAGTAAGTAAACACTATTGAAATCAGTGTGAATTATTGCTGTGCCTCATTTTTGTGAGGTTTGGTTTTTGATGTGAATGTTGTTGCTTTAGACTATAGAATGAAGATGTCTGTGAAAAATTCAAAACTTGCTCTTTGCACATTTTTGACACCTATTTACTGTTATTGTTGCCCTAATATACCGCTGGTTCATCGCCCTGTACATTCTGCCCCAGTTAGTCATCTACATGTGACTTGGCTGGGGCAAGGGGAGAACAGCCAGATTGCCTTGGCCATGGTGACACATGCCATATTGGATGTCTTGTCCCCTCTGCCCGGAACAGTATCCGTGCTTTCACAAAAGGCTGTATGTTTCATAGGAAGTAAACATTTTCTTGAAATATGCCCCATGCTATTTTAGCTCGGCGTTACTGAAATCATGCATAGGATTTCGCTGTTGAAAGTGCTGATGGATTGAACCTCTGCCCCCTCTCATCACTGATAAGTACATCCAGGACTAAGTGCAGTGAGAGATGGAATGATATCTCAAAATATTACTGCACCTTTCTTTTCATAATTGCGGAATGCTGTCCTTGATTAAGGGACTTTAAAAAGATCAAGAATGTACACCCAGAACCCTACAAGACACTCCTTAGTCTACAATCATTTGTTAAGACGGGTGCACCTGATACCTTTTAAGAGTTTTAGACCTTAAAACATGTAAGATAAAAAGAAGTTAAAAGGTACTTGTTTTTTCTGTGTATACAGTAAAAGAAACAGTAAGTGAAACAAACATTAAATAACTCCAAGACATGTGCTATTCATCCATCGACTCCATCTAGGATGTTTCACAAGCATATACAGTAGATTTTTTGAGCTTATATTAGAATAGCACAGGGGTCAGCAAACTTATTCAGTAGGGGGCCGGTCCACTGTCCCTTAGACCTTGTGGGGGCTGGACTATGGGTTTTTTTTGGGGGGGGGGATGAGTGAATTCGTATGCCCCACAAATAACCCAGAGATGCATTTTAAATAAAAGGACACATTCTACTCATGTAAAAACATGCTGATTCCCGGATCTTTCCATAGGCTGGATTTAGAAGGCGATTGGGCCAGATCCAGCCCCTGGGCCTTAGTTTGCCTATCCATGGAAAAGCATATTTGAGGCCTGGGTCTTTTATTAGTGCCACCACCTGTTCTCCTAACTTAGGTTCTCATATTGCTCTATTTGGACACGAAATGCCCTGTGATTTACTCTTCTTTCATTTGTGACCAATGCAGACCCATTCCTGCTAGCCAGAATCTGGGAATGCTCTTCTTATTTGCATGTGTTCAGAAACGGGACAGACTCACAGGAGTCATTGCTTGTCTGAAAAGTATAATGCAGGCAGCTGTCTTGGGATTCAATTTTGAAAATAATATCACATTCAATACACTGGATACAAGTCTCTCAGTGTGTTAGTCAAGTTAACTGCTATAGCTGGCATGTTGGAATCCAGGGATGTATAAACTTTTAATATCTGCAGAGTAATTCCAATTTATCCAGCAGTGAATCTGCTAAAGCAAGATGAATGCATAGTATAGGATATTCAAGGATGCCGTGTGCGAAGTATTTGAAATCAGCAATGTATGCATTCATTATATTCTATTAAATGAATCTGGATTTCTATTTTTAAAGGGGCTAGACTTGATAGATCTTGCTCTTCTGTAAGATAGCACAAAAATACTCCTGTACTGTTCCTAGGGCAATTCTCTGGAAGCAGTCTGTATTACAAAAGATAAGAAAATTTATTGCTAAGTCTCTGTGCATCTGTAAATGGCATGGTTCTACTTCATGCTTTCCCTACATGCTCTCTTGCAAGAGATTCAGTCAAGAAGGGGCTAGATAGTTAAGCTGAAATACCTACCATTAAATTGATCAGATAGGTCACAACTGACTTTATTGATGGATTATATGAATAAAATGATAGGAATGTTGCACTCCCCCACCAGAAACGGCAATCAAACATTTGTTCAATTGATTAGAGCATCCTTGCTAGTGTGAGCAAAAATCAGCTACTGACTTTCTGTTGCTCTTCTGGCTCCAATGTAAGAATTGAATCAGGCATATGTGAAAAGCCGTAAGGGAGGACAAATAAACCTGTATGTAAGTAGACAGGAATGTAGAATAAGAATGTGAAATAACACAGAGATGAAGTCAGAGATGTAGATTCCGTTTGGATATACTTTCTTTCTCCCTCTCTTTCTCCACTCCATCAAATTTCCTGCCCACTATTACACAGGCAGAGTTTCATAAACCTGATTCCTTAAGTGGCCTGTGTACCTCAGAAGAAGCCATATTTTTTCATTCTCTAGAGTGATGTGTGGTCAGTGTTTTTTAGTTTTTATGGAGTGGCATTGTTGTGCTAGCTAATGATGCCATTGCATTCTACATGGTGGGAGAAACTTGCTAGTATTATTCGAGATAGTCTTAGTGTCTGCTACATGGCCAAGTATAATGTCTAGATGGGCTTAAGCTTTCTTGACTCAGGAGGAAGGCCCATAAAATAGCCATACTTAGCCAAGATTCGGGAAGTAGCAGGAACTTCTGAATAAAGGAAATTGGTCTTCAGCATATTTGGTTGCAACCAACACTGCTGCTCTGCCTGCACAACAGATTTTCACTCGTACAGAGGAATTTCCTTTTCCTCTTGATTGCAGACACCACCACACCTCAGATCCTCAATATCTGTTAGGGAGCAGATTAAGGGGGATGCAAGGAGAAGGAGGAAAGTTCTGTTGTGTGCTCACGCAGTGTTGAATATAGCCCATTATGTCCGTGTCTAAATATCACTCAAGAACAAGCATGCATGCAAAAAGATGGTAACTTGTTGGTTATGTAATTCCAAGCAAGTAGTTTATCCCTGCTTCACAAAATACTATTGAACTAGTAAAAGGTAAAGGTACCCCTGACCATTAGGTCCAGTCGCGGATGACTCAGAGTTGCGGTGCTCATCTCACTCTATAGGCCAAGGAAGCCAGCGTTTGTCCGCAGAAAGCTTCCGGGTCATGTGGCCAGCATGACTAAGCCGCTTCTGGTGAACCAGAGCAGTGCACGGAAACGGCGTTTACCTTCCTGCTGGAAGGTACTTGCACTTCGATGTGATTTCGAACTGCTAGGCGGGTAGGAGCTGGGACCGAGCAACGGGAGCTCACCCCATCGCGGGGATTTGAACCACCAACCTTCCAATTGGCAATCCCTAGGCTCAATGGTTTAGACCACAGCGCCATCCATGTCCTGCCACTATTGAACTAGGTCATATTTAATAAGTATGCTTACATTTTTACTTTCACTAAACATACCTAGAATTCAATGTAACACCAAGGAGACAAAGCGACAATCCCCTGTACTGATTGTAAGCGGCTGGTCAGAAATGTCATAGCAGCTGCTGCCCATGGTTCTGAAGTTTCATGGCTCTTCAGTGGAGGAGAATGTATTATTGGGGGAGAATGGGGTGGCATGGCAGGCAGAATTTGGCCCGCAGGCCTTAAGTTCCCCTCTGCTGTACTAAATCATGCACTATTCTGATTCCCAGTACCTCTGCAATTTCCACAATACCTGTTGCAGATTATACCCCAACATCTTACATTTATATTTTGTGGGTGTATATTTTCCATGCAGCAGATCTTTAGCTCTCCAGCTGGTGGTCTCATGGGCATATAAGTATTATCTGTATAATCTTTACATAGCAAAGCAGATCGAAAGATAATGTGTATGTAGATTTGAAGAACTGGATTGTAGAGTTAAAAAACAACAACCAGGAATAAAGTGTCTAGGCCACATCTGCTTGTTGAAGCAAACACTCCAGTCTCTCCTACAGAAAGCATTAGAGTAATTTCAGAAGGTAGATGTATAGATCAAGGATGACAATCATTATTTTATGCCGTGTTATTCTTGCTACCTGTTATTCACATGGAAAAACTAGCCTTTGAAGCTGTCACACGAAAGGCCATGCAGGTCCCCAAAGACTCTTTTATATCCAAAACTGAAAAAGTCACTATAAAAAATAAGAATGAGTGAACGTGTTTTTGGCCCTCCAAAAGAGATGAGATTTTGCAGATCAACAATGAGAGACTGAAACGAGTGACAACTATTTTAAAAATGTTCATTTTCGTTAAAAAAAAGAAAACAGTCGTTCTTCATATAGTCTGAAAATTTCTTGTTTACCAGGCAGGTTTTTAATCTTGCCTAAAGGCCAGATGGCCGGACTGGAGAGGCTTTCACTCTCAAGAGACTTGGGTGAAACACGGGTGAAACTGGCTACCTTATATTCTCTTTCCCCCTGAAATTTAAATATATCCCTTTTGCTTATTTTTTTCATGCCCTTACAAACTACTGGCTTCAACAGATGAAACAATCTGAGAACTATGTTTAGCATCCTTCATGCAACTCAAAACTGAGAATGTGAGTTCTTTCCCCCACTTTGTTCTTTCTTCCTCAAACTAATCAATTGCAGCATGCTGAAACCACTGCCACTGTTTTTAGCAAAGCAACACACTGTCCATAAATAGGTACTGTAAAAAGATAAAATTCACTTTCCTAAATTTGTTTCTGCACAGAATGAGTGGCCTCATGCCTGTAGATTTACATACTGCATGCTTGCGAAAGTGGGGACTCTCAAGTGACATTAATGAAACCTCAAAATATAAATGCAAAATAAAATTTTGATGGATTTTAGTAGCTTACTTTTTATATTGCAGAAGAACCTACTGCAGTTGGCTCATGGTATCAGGGTCCCAGATACCACTGGCTATTGAGTGTCAGTGGGAAAGAAATATATTTCCTCTTTTTCAAAATCCAGATTAACAACAAGATATATACCAGGCTTCCTCAGCCTTGGCCCTCCAGATGTTTTTGGCCTACAACTCCCATGATCCCTAGCTAGCAGGACCAGTGGTCAGGGATGCTGGGAATTGCCGTCTCAAAACATCTGGAGGGCCAAGGTTGAGGAAGCCTGATCTATACATTAGGCAAGCAGCATGCACTTACAGTCCTAGTAAGGTTAGCTCAGAGATGTAGAACCTGTGGCCCTCCAGATGTTGTTGGAGCCCATCAGCCTCATATAGCATAGCTTAATAGTCAGCAGTCATGGGAGTTGTAGTCCAACAATGAATGGAGAGTCCTGGGTTCCTTATCTGTAGGGTAATAATAATAATAATTTGTTATTTATACCCCGCTCATCTGGCTGGGAGAGGGCTCTATCATAATGGGAAAGTCTTCTTCTCTGATCGTGGGTAACTTATAAATACCCACTTACCTGATACCTACAAAGTAACTCGTGTGTTTTGCCTAACATTGGAGATAGGTCAAGAGAATGGTATATAAGTACAGTGGTGCCTCGCAAGACGAAAAGAATCTGTTCTGTGATTCTCTTCGTCTAGCGGTTTTTTCATCTTGCGAAGCAAGCCCATTGACGGATTAGCGGATTAGCGCTATTAGCGGCTTTTAGCAGCTTATCTGCTGATCGGATCAGCTGATAAGTGGCTTAGCGGCTTAGAAAAGGGGGGGGGAACCCGCAGGAACTTGCAAGGCATTGTCGTCTTGCGAAGCAAGCCCATAGGAAATTCGTTTTGTGAAGCACCTCCAAAACGGAAAACCCTTTCGTCTAGCGGGTTTTCCGTCTTGCGGGGCATTTGTCTTGCAGGGCACCACTGTATACAGAGATGGGGAATCAGCCATTGTGTATTTCTCCCCCACCCCCTAAAGGCTGTGGTGCAACCTGGAATATCCATAGCACCCACAGTTTATGTAGTTTGAATGTCTGCCACCTTCTTCATATTCCGCCTTAACACTCTTTCAAGATGACTTCACATCATCCAGCTTTTCTTCTTCATCCCTTTGCTTTGCTTATTTCGCCTGATTAGGAGTTCTTGCAGAAGTGCACTTAATATATATATATGCCTCCAACCCTCCAATATCTAAAATGTACTGAAATTTTCTGCTCTGGAGAGAAGCAGCAACATAGAACCCTTATCCTTTTTCTAACTATGTTTGATAGTAGCTACAGGAACTCCCAATTTTTGTTTCTGTTTCATTTAGTTGCAATGCATTTTTTTAAAAAAGCATCACTAATTTCCCCATTGTGAAACACTGATGTTAGCTAAAATAGTGAAATCTTTCTAAAGTTCTTTTGCTGCCATTGTTTCCTGGTTGCTCACAGATTGCATTCTAAATCCTTCCATAAACATATTAATGGAAGGTTCTGCAACAAAGGTATCAGTAGCATTGCAGTCTTTCACAGGAAGTGATGAATCACTGATACTCTTGCTGTTCATATTTATAGTCATGCACCTGCTTCCTTGAGTCAATATGCAGTCTGAAGAATGGCACTTATTTCAGATATGTGCTCATAGTGGAATGGACCATGCTGCAAATGGCTGAAATATTTACAGGAGTGTTTTGTAAGATGAAGTGCTTTTTGAAATAGAAGGAGAGGTGGCTAGATTATCACAACAACTGAGATTTTAAATAACAAAGCTGCCCAGAGATTATTTTGAGCAGATGCAAAGGAAAGCTTTTCTTCCTTCTACCTTCTGAGTAAAAGAGACATTAATTTAGATGGGAAAAGTAAAGATTGGGGTGTAATCTTATTTACAGTAGGTGGTTGGGTGTGATGATCTAATGCTTCCAGTATTCTTCAGCTTATACTTGGCATTTAGGTAACTGCGGCCTGGTAGTCATTTATGACTGGTGGACATGTATTTTTTATTATAATTACTGAAAACCTATGAGGAGATTTGCGGGTTGTACGTTAGTTGTACTAAAGTAGCAATGGTGGGTCCAGGATGCCAGGGGGATTGCCTCCTCTTGTACAACCTACCTACTTCCCTAATATGAGATGGAGAGGCCCTTATCTGTGTCCCATCTAGGATGAAAGCGTGGTTGGTGGTGGCATGGGATAGAGCCCTTTTAGTGGCTCCCACCATCATTGTAGAACTGTCAGGGTTCAGCCCTTCCCAGGCCTCAAACCTGAGGTCTCCTCAGAAGAGGAGCAGAGGATACGGTGAACCAGGTAGGAACTTCAGAGCTGCATCAAGCATGGATGGACTAGCTGGATGCAAGGCTACTTGAGAAACTGAGGAAGCACCTGCTCAGATCAGGGCTGGCTGAGAGCTGGGAAGGGGCAGAGCTTCCATATCCTGTAGAAGCTCCCAGTCTGAGATGATTCATTGTGGAGGCAATAGTTCTTATTCAAACTCCATCCTGCCTGACATGGGGAATATGGGCAGGACACATTGCCCTGAGAAGACTAGATGTACCCCAGTTACCTATGGCTTTTTAAAATGATTTTTTCTAAACCTGAATCCAATCCTTAGCAGGAGACTTGCAGGACAGACAGCCAAATCATATGGAGAGGCTATTGTCCCTACTTCCTATAGGAAGCAATAAGGTCAGTCCCTCAGTAGCCTTCTCCATTGATGTCAGCCTGCGTCCCCTGTTCCTATGTAGTGATGCCTAGAGTTATACAAGGTGACCAGTATAATAAGTTTGCTATGCCCTCACGCCTGCCTTTGCTTACAAATGGCAACACATTTGGGATTTTAAAATAGAAAGCTGCTACTTATACAATGGTATTTGAGGTTTTATGGAACATTTGACAGCATTTTACAATGTTCAAATAATAAGCAGTCAGTTTATGTCAACTAAGTAGCATGGCAACCATTTTATAAAAATATACATGTTTTTACAGATAAATATGTGAGCAGGGCTGCATTACAGTTTGAAATACCAGCCACAGAATGATTAATTTGATGGTTCTTATGACAGCATTCTTATCAGTGCATCCTGATGGCAACTGTCGAAAGGGTATAAGTGTGAGTGAGTGAGTGAGTGAGTGAGAGTGTGTTAGGGATGAATCCTTCTATTCCAATCTGTGTCAGATCTGCCAGTGCTCATCCATAAACCCATTCTGTCCATTTCTGAATTAATATATGGAATCTGCAGGGGAATGTGGGTTTTAAACGCGTTTTGACACTTTTTGAAGCCGAGAACTGTGTTGCAAAACTCGGAGAAGTGCAAAACCCCTAGGATAATTGTGTGATGATTTACACATTAGACTGGGAGGTGTTGATCAGGTTAGTCTGCATTGGAATTCAGAGAAATCAAATTCCTCTAGTGTGGTACCTTTAGAGTAAATGAACACTCTGTTAATTTCAAGAGCACTGGTTAGTTCCTTACAGCCTAACTATAAAACATTCTTCAGAAGTTCGTTGCATTCATTGAAATGGTGCTTATCTTCTAGGGAACGTACTTTAAATCAGTGGCCCATTCATTCAGCAGGTACGCTGTTCTTCGTCTTGCTTAAGTGCATCATAAAGTAAGAGGTCCTTGTTGAGTTCAGTGGGATTTTTTTTTTTTTTAAATTTTAAAAAAACCTTTATTGTATCACCTCAATTAAAAAACATTTGTACATCTTCCATAAAAACCGACACAAAAACAACAAAAAAAAAGTATCAAGTATCAAAGAAATTAAAATACATAAATCAATTTCAAGTTTCTTACTACTTAAATGCACATATCTTATATACATCAGATTCATTATCAGACTTCCCACCACCACGTCGAGAGCCATAACTCAACAGTATAATCAGCAGTGTCTTCATCTAATCGTAGTTCATACCTCGCGGTTTTTATATCGCACCAACTGTAATTTTTACATTTCCCAGAGTCAACTCCATGTATGAGAGAAATTTATTCCAATTGTTAATAAATTTGTTATTTCTCTGTTGCCTGATCTTTTGAGTCATTATTGCTGTATCCATGTATTCAATTAGTTTATTTTGCCAATCACTGATCGAGGGGACATGCGATGATTTCCAACTCTGCGCTAACAGTATCCTTGCGGATACTGTTGCATACTGAAAAAAGATTTGGTCGTCTTTGTTGATTTCTTCTCCTATCATTCCTAAGAGGAATGCCTCGGGCTTTTTTGGGAATGTATACTTTAGAATCTAGATTCTAAAGATTCTAGAGTTCAGTGGGATTTAAGATGCTTCTGGATTTCACCCAATATTTTTTAGATGACTAGATGCCACACAGTGCTTTGTGAAAGCATGTGGGACGCCACAGCCTTGCACGTTCATTTTCAGCCTTTATTTCACGCACACCTTTTTATCTGAGTTAATGTTTCATATTTATTATTTTATTTTTTTCCATTAATCTCTTCCTCTTCAGGTGCAATCTAGCTCCCGTGGTGGAGTATGCTGCCGATGTGGGGACTAAATCAGATTTTATTACCATGAACCCATCAGTTGTACAAAGAGCATTTGGAGGCTTTCGGAATGAGAGTGACAGAGAGAAATTTGTGCATAGGCTATCCATGCTGAATGACAGTGTCCTTTGGATCCCTGCTTTCATGGTCAAAGGCGGAGAGAAGCATGTGGAGTGGGTTAATGCATTAATCCTTAAGAATAAATTGAAAGTGCGAACTGCCTATCCATCACTGAGACTTATTCATGCTGTCAGAGGGTAAGTGTCTGGAAAAGACTGGCCTGTCCTTGGCACAATAGAACTCATAACTAAAATTTTCACTAGAGTGAAAGAATAGCACTGGAAAGGTTTATGATAATTCTGTTCTTACCACAATGGAGTATGCTTTCGATAAAGTCATGCTTGTTTGCCTGAAAACGTTTCCCACTCATTTAGTCCAGGCAGAGGCAAACATTGGCAATGATTTGATTTGGTGACCTCCCTTTCCTCTTTTTATGGGACGGAGCCACTTTATGAGGAATTATTTGAAATCTTCTAATTTATAACAGAACCAGCTAATCCCAGTATTAAACACTCTTATTTGAAAGTTGTGTTTCTGTCCTCCAGCTGTATGCGTTAAATTTCTTCATCTGAAACAGGCCTTTAGTCGCCATAATTCTCCTGTACAATCAAGCAAATGGATAGTCTTAACAGGCCAGACGTGGAGTACCTCTTCGTGATTTGTTTTTCTCTCAATCCTTCTTGTACCTCTTTTTTAAATTCTCCCCAAAAGTTTCTGTGTCAATTTAGAAAATATAGACAAAGTTGCTATTCTAATTTCAGCTTACTTGGTTGTGTAAAAATCATGTCTAGCTCCTATTGCCCTAGTTCCTCTGTTTATGCATTAAGAATTGCATTAGTCATTTTGTCACAAAAGTCGAATTCTTGTCTGTCGTGATGTATTAAGTCTTCCTTAGAGACACTTCTTTCTAGGATTTATTTCTTCATTGTGCTGCATTGCTGTGCTGTGTGTTTTCCTGTTTCGCTGTTTCCTCTTTTCTTTTTTAAAAAATGGTATCATAGCATATTTGTGGCTAGAATTAGTAGGTTTTTCAGTCCATTAAGCATTGCTTGCTTATTAAATGGGAGATACCCTGTGGATTGAAGATGCTTTCTGAAATGATAGGATTTTCATACTGAACTTGCTGTCAGTATTTGTGCCCTGTGCAAATTTAACTGTCAAGTATGTAGTGGGTTAGATGCAGAGAAATGCATGCATAAGGAACTGGAAGAAGCAGGCTTTAATACCCCTCCTCCCTGGCAGAAAACCTCCCCCATGAGCTGTGGCACAGGGGTCTGAGAGAGCAGGGAATACCTGAAAACAGAGGTTGCCTTCAGCCATTTTTTTCATAGCCGCTCTTTTTCCTCTCAGCCCACTGCTTTATCCCATCCAGCAATGTCCCCCGATCCCCTGGGAAGCCGCCTCCAAGAGCTTCTGGTGGAGGAGGTCCTATTAAGCACACATTTCTCTGGATCCAACAGAATATTTTCTTCATTGATAGAACGTTTGAATGATATTAATCTAATACAGGTGGTGACCATATTGTTCAGGGGGTTCCATTTCCAGTCCCTGTGCATGTCGGGTGTGTTCATAAGCCTGCCCCATTCCACCCCGTTCTGCCCTCTTCCGAGTCCAAAATAACTCATGTGTCGGCAATCACATGTCAATTGGACGCACCTGAAATGTTCGCTGCTTGTATAAAAAGGTCCAGTCGTGACCGACTCTGGGGTTGCGGCACTCATCTCGCTTTATTGGCTGAGGGAGCCGGCGTACTGCTTCCGGGTCATGTGGCCAGCATGACTAAGCTGCTTCTGGCGAACCAGAGCAGTGCACGGAAACGCTGTTTACCTTCCCGCCGGAGCGGTACCTATTTATCTATTTGCACTTTGACGTGCTTTCGAACTGCTAGGTTGGCAGGAGAAGGGACTGAGCAACAGGAGCTCACCCCACTGCAGGGATTCAAACCGCCGACCTTGTGATCGGCAAGTCCTAGGCTCTGTGGTTCAACCCACAGCGCCACCCGCATCCCATCGCCGTTTGTATAGATCAGCTTTTAAATCTCATTCAAAAGATTGCATCGATTTGGAGATTGACTTGGCTCTGCCACCACAGTTAGAAGCTTCCACATGCCCATTGCTAGAAACGGCAGGACAGGAGAGTGTTCTTGGGCTTGTAGGTTTCCCATAGGAATCTGGGTGGCCGCTATAAGAACAGGATGCTGGACTAGAATGGCCATTGGCGGGCTCTTCATTGACGGGCCCTTCTATGTACCCCATGAAAAACATTTTAAATATGTACCAGAAGGTTTTGTCCATTTTGCAAGTGTCCCTGATATTGTTATGATGGGGCTCTTTCTTATATCCGCATATGTTCACAAGCCATTTCAAAATTTTAAGTATATTACACAAGCACAGCTATCAACCAAATGAACAATCTTTTTTTAAAAAATAGCCCTAATGCAGTAAATGGATTTTTTTTTAAAAAAAATGAAACAAATCAAGCATACATTAACTTCCATAGAGAACACTCCTTTCAGCTTTTCCGTCATCTCCCCCAGTCTATAGTTACCCACAAGCAAACAAACAAAACCCTTCATATTTTCCCTGTGAGAGTATCGATAGAAGTTCAACTTCTTTCTGCTCGGATAGGGATTGAGCGTGGGAGAAGGATTTGATTCAGTTTTCATTTAAAGGTAAACCTGCTTAATTTCCAAAACATTGCATGAACTGAAATACAGCCATCCTTTGAAATGGTTGTACAGTGTCTACAAAAATGCCTATGTGAGGGTAAAGTGTGCAAAAAAACACATATAGTCATGAAAATGACATACAAGAATGCATTTTATCTGGAGAAGTAGCTTTGCAAAAATATGTGTATTTGGAGAAATTTGCACTAATTAATTTTCACGGCAGCTGACATGGAAATGGGGAGAACTGAACAAAAGATTAGAAAAATGAGCAACTTAGAGAAACCACAATTGACAGATTCTCTCATCCCTGTTCTTGATAACACATGCTGACAATATTTGCATTATACTTACATCCAAGGAAAGACTGCGCTCAGAAGCAGAGAGTAGAGCCAAACATCTGAATGCCTTTTCCAATTGTTCTCTGTGTGACTTTTCTCACAAGTAGTTGAAAGGATTCAAATGCAGGCCCTCTTTTAAAAGGCTGGGGTTTTTACTCAGCTGTAATGTTTAAGCCAGTCTTTTAAATCCAACTTTCCCCATCTTCAGATCTTCCCAAGAAGAAAAAGTGTGACATTCCACGCAGCAACATGAATGATCTTTTCACTCTAGCATCTGAACATTTTTCAGCAGCACTTTTCTGGGGCCCTTGCTCCCCATAGCTTTGTTGATTACTCTGTTAAATAAGCTCATATCACCTGTTAGTTACAGAGGTAGAGAGTTGCCACCATTATACCTGGTAGGACTCCTGTAGAGCTGCACAAAAATCAAGGAGACAAAAAAACCAGAAATGAAACAGTTGCAGGGTTTGGGGTTTTTAAAAGTCTGGTTCAAAGATGCAGTGATGGAAGAAAGCTATACATGAAATTCTGTATGTCATGCAGTTATTTTGTTTGCTGTTGGATTGTTTGGGGAGAATTTAAGACCATCAGAGCCATTTATGGGGGGAGGAATACATCAAACAACAAAGCAGACAGGCTTTCAGAATTAAAATTTAGGATTAAAAACTAAAAAGCAAAAATCTTTGCCTCCTTCTGAAAGGAAAGGAACTCTACAGTTCTATGATTCTATAATTCTTGGGAGAGTCAGTTGTGAAGGGACCATAGGGGGCCATTTGAGGATGGTCTTAATCAGAGACGCTTGCAAAGTTTTCCTGAGCCAGGTTTAGGGAAGCCTTTTAGGAACTCATAAAAAGCATGCTCCAAAGGCATGGCTGACATTATTCTGTTTGGATGAAAATCCATGGCAGAAAAGATGTGCCAGCTTCCCTGGCTGCCGAAAGCTTTCCATGGCCAGAAGAGAATTGTCTCCTGGCTGAGGAAAGCTTTATCAGCCAGGCATAATGGCAGCAAAAGATCCAGTTGAAAATAGTTTTGGCATGCTGAATATTCGGCTGCCAGAACCTCTACCAGCCACTTACTTCATTACTGTTTAATGTGATGGAACAAGGCTGCTCCATCCCATTAAATATTACCAGAATCAAGAAGTACAGGGGCATTAGAGAGAGTAGGGAAGCCAAACCTTCATGAAGAAGCTGCATATGTTGGTGTTTTTGGACTTGGGTCCCTGACCCTCTTTTCCCCAGCCTTCTCTGAGTTCACTAATTAAGTGTTTATGCCACCAGATGAACCCACAAAGACCTATATTTTCCTAGCTAAGCAGAGGGAAAGTGTCTCTTTAACTTGCTTAAAAGCAGTGATGGGGCACACCAGCAGAGCTCATCTGGCAGGCCTGCTGGGGCATCTGTTAAACCCTGTCCTTGTCATCTCCCTGCCCCAGTTCTGTCCATGTAAGTTGTAGCAATGCCTGTGTGAGGAGTGCAATCCCACATCTTTGCCCCATCACACCAGCTGCTACTGAAAAGTAGGCCTTTTCTGAGATGGTGCTATAGGAAAAGAATGCAGTGACTAGAAAAACTGGGAAAGCTGCTGCCTCTGATTGGGAACAATTCATGGAGTTGATACCAGAGTTGGGCATAAATGATGCTGGGTCAACATGGCTTTGGTTGAGGCAGTTCCCTTTTCCTAATTGGACATATTTAGTATTTTTAGTGTCATATTTAGCAGAGTGTACAACAGGACTTTTCAGAAATAATGTTGCCAAGAATAAAATATATGAGTATTATGTGGTTGTTAAAATTTAGAAAAATGTAATATTTTAAATGAAATTGTACATTGTGTGTGTGTGTGTGTGTGTGTGTGTGTATCCTCTTCTCTTGTTATGGAAACCTTTAACAACAACAACAACCTTCATAATTGATCTGCACTCATCCGTAAGAGCTTAGAAGTGTAAAACATTAAGCTATGCTGACTTTAAAGAATATTTAAATCAAATGATATTATATGAGTCTTGGATTCTTGGGTACCACACTTCCTTTCTGTGGGCAGAACAGTAAGAACAAACTGGAAAGTACTACATACATATTGCCCTGACCACAAAAATAATGGAACTTAAAAATTGTATGGCCTAGGGGAAACTGTTTCAGAAAATGTTGCACATCCCTATTCATTTGTTAAGCCTTTCCTCTCCCCATTGGAAGAAAGTAGGTATGTGTGTGAGAGAGAAAGAGAGGCAGAGGGTGTGTGTGTGTTCATGCTGGGTTGAGAATTTCCTCTGGGATGCAATGCCTGAACAGGCACAGTGTTGTGTTGTATTCTATTACGAATCAAGCCTCGTATGCACTTAATATGATCTGTGCACGTCAAAGCAATCTTGCTCTTCCGACAAAAGGGAGTGATATTGTTGTCGGCTTCAGCTGCTATTGAGCACAGCAAGATCTTGAAAACATGAGCCATTCAGTTACTATCTAATAAGCAAATTATGGCAAATTAAGGAATGCAAATTTAGCAGAGGCATAAGAAAAGAGTACAATGGGGAACTGAAGATTGCTGCTAGGCGGGGTGTGTGCGTGTGTAAGAGTCAGGAAATAGCAACATACTCACTGAGGCCTTGCCTTTTACTTGGAGAAGGGAGGAAGCTGTGAAAAAGCTTCTTATGATGTTCCCATTAGATAATACCAGTTATCACTGGCTGCACGGCAACACCAAGAGGAGATAATGTGGGTGCTACTGTTGAAACACAGATGAATCTGATTTGTGGGAAATACGAACCTATGGAAGTTAGTCTAATGTATATACTCTTAGACCACCCATCACCACTCCCAGTTAGTAGATGGCTCTGCGTACTATGGGAGGAAGGAGGTGCAGATAAGACTAGAAGAGCCATAGGTGCATGGTAGGGTGCACACTTTGCATTCAGAAAGCCCCCAGCCTCTTCCATTAAAGCAGGAGTGGCTAATATTGCTGTATCCCAACTCACATCATTCCCAGACAGCATAGCCAGTAGTAAGAATTACTGTTGCTTTTCCAAAGCCATCACTTCACCATTGGAGGCAATGTTAGAAACTGAGATATGAAAGCTAGGAGCTAAATGGCACCTTAAACCTAGGATGTGCATAAAGGCCACAATCCAGCCCACCCCCCTGTGAAATGAATACACATGATTTAAGTTTAAACATTAATGGGCAAAATTTGGCCACAACTTTATTGATTACAGAATGTGAGCGGTATTGGCTTAGGCACTGGCATCCAAACTATAACTGACTCCTGCCCGCCTTGCAGGGAGACTGGTAAGGGTAACCACCCAAAGAGGGAGCTTGGTCGATGGCAATCAATTCAAGCTCTACCCCTGGGCTCCCGGTGGGACATGGCATGGACCTCACCCCTCCGCGGGCTTCGGATGAAATCCAGACCTCCGGATTCCTTTAACGGAATACCCTTGTTCCTGAAGGGGCAGGTGATGGCCGCACCTCCCCTCCCCCCCATCACTAATCCAGTGCCTAACTGCCACATGAGTTGCTTGCCACCGATACCCTCACACCTGCTAGATATGAAAGCTAGGAGCTAAATGGCACCTTAAACCTAGGTTATGGGCGCAACAACAGAATGTCTAGACACGCTTTTTAAATAACAATAATACAAAGCTGAAAATGAATGAACTGCAGCCAAAATATTATGTTCATTTTTCACATGGTCTAATCCTTCCCCTGCCCACTCCCCTAATATTCCTCAGAGGGTCTCTCCTCCCGTCTTCAGAAAGTAGCTGGAAGTGGGGAGGCAGAAAAAGGTCCTCCTGCAGTTATAATCTGAAATCTTAGGTGCAGTACTGCGCCCAGAGCTCAGAAACTGCTCACGCTAATGAAATTTCCTGTTGCAAAATGCGCCTAGAACAATGGCATTTTTGAACACTGGTTGGAGGTGCTCAGTCCATAAACCATGGGAGCTGTCCCATAGCAAAGGTACTAGCATATTTATAGACAGTATTGCATATTTATAGACAGCATTGGGGAGAAGTTGTTGGTGATGCTGGGACACCTTGGGCCTGTTCTTCCTACAAATCAAAAGCACTCTAGTCTTTCCTCATCGATCACTGAAGGGGTGACGTTAGCCCTTGGGAAAACAAATCCCCTCAAGTCCACACATGCCTGCCCTGGGCATGGACACAGCTGCCACTACCTCTTCCAGCCCAGGCTTTGTGGAAGAGGGTTCCCGAGTGAATGACTGGCAATGTCACTTGCCTGTTCAAGCTTAAGAAAACCCTGAGCTAGATAATAGTTGCAGTAGTGGTAGCAGTGCCTGCTGGATCTCTGTCTTTGTGGCACAGTGGAAAAGGAACACAGGGCTACTCTGGAAATGACTAAGTAGTAAAGCAAACAAAGGGAGCAAAAAGATGGGCGATTAACAAAGCAGAGAGTCTGTGCCAGCCGGAAAATGGGTGAAGCCCCTCGTTGAGCTCAGAGTCGGGTAAAAGAACAAAGGCCTGTGGCAGAGTTCCAGGACTGCAGTTTGTCCTTGGAAAAAATTTAAGACACCAGTCAGTTTGGAGTAAGCTCAGCAGTTTATAATTTTATGGAGGGAAATAAAGATGTAAGATTGCTGCAGTTTGAACGGCAAGTGGCCAATGATGCAGGTGGCATCCCTCTGCACTCCAGCCGGGTCACTAGCTGGTCCCGGATGCTCTCCCACAACACCGCACCCCAGGGAAGGGGACGTGTAAGATTGATTTGGTTAAACTAGAATATGTAGCCATAATCGAAGGAAACCATGGAAGGATGGATGGGAAGTCAATTAATTGTATTTTCCCCCCCCCCTCCTTTTTGTGCTTATTTCTTTCTTTGTTTTTTCTTTCTGTATTTACCAATCAATAAATTAAAGTTATAGCATTAAAGAAAGCATTGCAGTTTTCCCTGGTGTGCTAGAGGAAAGGTTAGAAGTTAACCTATGAGCAGGAGAGCAGGGCAGTCTGCAAGGCAACAGACAGGACTGTGCCTATGGGAAAAGCGAGACCTTCTTGGAGTGTAAAGCTGGGAGCCCTTCCATCCTAGGTTCAGGCTGTATACAGTGGTACCTCGGGTTAAGAACTTAATTTGCTCTGGAGGTCCGTTCTTAACCTGAAACTGTTCTTAACCTGAGGTACCACTTTAGCTAATGGGGCCTTGTGCCGCTGCCGCACAATTTCTGTTCTCATCCTGAGGTAAAGTTTTTAACCCAAGGTAATATTTCTGGGTTAGTGGAGTCTGTAACCTGAAGCATCTGTAACCTGAAGCGTCTGTAACCTGAGGTACCACTGTATATGTGTAAATAAACCATATATCATAAAGATACCACATTTGTGTGCCATTTCCAAAGGAAACATGAACCCTTGGGCAAACGCCTGGAACTCTCTGGAATCTCACACTGCAGTGGAGATTGTGGGTGGTGTGTAACAATATATAGTAGACTGTACAGTACTTAGATTAAAAAAAATTTAAGCAGTATATAAATGCTTTTGAATGCATACATATATACATCCACTCCTGGTGCTGTAGATCACATCACCAAGTGTAGGCTAAGAGGCAGGCTAGCAGTATTATCACCTACGGCCCAAAGATCAGGAAAGTCCTCGAATGTTGAAGGAACTTGTCTCCAATACCACCAAGATAGCAGGTGGGTAATCATATCATCTCTAATGACATCCTGATGATACAGCAATTGCCACTTTAGTAGCAATGTTGTGCTAACATGTAAGACATACCCTCATAAATTAATATATTTTATCTGGAAAGTAAAGGAAAGCTTCCCTTTTTAACATTTGCAAACAGTTTATTTCATTCTGATCCATATTAGCAGCCAAGCACTGCCTTGTGTTTTATTTAAAACAGGAACATTTGCATAGAACATTTATTTAAAACAGGAACATTTGCATAGAACAACAAAGAGTGTTGTTGTTTTTTAATTAGATTTTAATGATGAGGCTGTTAGTCAGCAAAGTCACAGAGGCTGTTATGGCACTTTTTAATACATAGAAATGAATCCAGTGTCATATTTCTTTTTTTTTTAGAATAAATAAATACAGGAATCTTTCTTTTTAAGCTCTACCAGAGGCACATCATTAGGAACATCTCCTCAAGTAGCAACCTGAACTCAAATCGATATAATCTGAGTAGGGAAACACATAAACAGGACAGTATTATATTTAATAGCCTAAGTGAGTCCATTAAACTGTTTTGGAGTAAAGGAATATTTATCTCCAATAGTAACATGTCCCTTTGTGCCTGTCTAACAGGCTCTGTTTTACCTTCTGAAAAACACAACTGCTCAGTAGATATTGTGGAAAAGAATAGAATTCTTTTTTCACCCGCTCTTTATATAACATTTTATTATGAGTTCTATCTCTAAAAACTGCCTGAACACACACAATTGAGTTGTTTATTATTTATATCACAGTAATGTCAAAGTTTCCAGCTGAGCATATGGCCCCATTGTTCTACTTTTTGTAGAAAATACAGCTCAGGATATTAGTGGCATGCAGTCAAAGCATGAAAATTTCAATGTCAGCAAGCTTTCATATTCAGATTATTTTGCATCCGCTTCTATATCTAGAGCTCTTTGGTGTGACCTTGAGGTGACTTACTGTAGCTTGAAGTTTGGAGGCCTTTTTTGGCTGAAAAATGATATACAAATAAATTAGAAAAATAATTTATTTGATTTGATTTGGTTTGGTTTCATCAATTCTTGATACCAGCACATGCTGGAGCATACAGTATCATTAAAACAACCAGACAAATCTGTTCAAACAAATAACAAATCAGATAAAACATGTGAAATTGGTATAGATATATAACATTTAAAATTAAAAAATACATAATGAAACACCAATTTACAGCTTAAACATCAGGTGCCCTCCATAAAAGCTGTTACCAAAAGGCAAGTCGGGCTGACTCCAGCCTTTCTGCAATGAGGAGGGAATTCTGCAACCAAGGGGCCACCATGGAAAAGAACCTGTTTTATGTTGCTGGCACCATGATATACAGTGGTACCTCGGGTTACATACGCTTCAGGTTACATAGGCTTCAGGTTACATACGCTTCAGGTTACAGACTCCGCTAACCCAGAAATAGTGCTTCAGGTTAAGAACTTTGCTTCAGGATGAGAACAGAAATCATGCTCCGGCGGCGCGGCGGCAGCAGGAGGCCCCATTAACTAAAGTGGTGTATCAGGTTAGGTACAGTTTCAGGTTAAGTACGGACCTCTGGAACAAATTAAGTACTTAACTCGAGGTACCACTGTATTTTAATAGTAAATGTTTATCTGAAACAATCTCTTTGTTTAACTTTAAGTTATGCACCTCTCTTGATTAGAAAGATCAATAGTTTATGTCCAGTAAACTATTTTGCAGACAAATAAACACAGTTTCTTGTAACTATTGTATTGCAATAAATGCTGTGTGTTTATTCCCTTTTTCTTTTTTTAGAGATCAGAGCTGTGCTCTGGATAACTGCACAACGTATTTGTGCATTGTTTCTAAATAGTTTTTGCAAAATTTTGTTACATAATTGTGGGTACATTGTTGAAAACATAATTGGGATAATCAGTGCACTGCAGTGTTCATTAACAGTTGAAAGCAGTTGCTGAAAGGTGACATTAAAATTATTACTTTCTGCATCTAGACTTCAGTGTCAGGTTAATTGCAAAGTCATTCCAGTTTCCAGGATAGAAATGTAACAGTGAAACATAAGAGGAATTTGATGGATGTTTTTAGGGACATGAAATGCTTTGCAGTCAGACTTCCTTAAATGTAGATCTCCTAGCCGAATTCAATGGAAAGAACATAGCATATATGTATACTCGTATCCCTTAATACTCCACAGCTTTCCATAATGAGACTGCTTGCCTTGAGCCAGGGATCTCAGACACAGTGGTGTAGTATGGATTGCTGGCAGCCGGAGCAGGGCAAGTGTTGCTCCCCTTGGTGGACTGGGCAGCTGTGCATGCCGGGGTGGTGGTGTGTGGAGCCCGCGCAGAGGGTGAATGGAGCCCGCCTCCAACAGGCTCCTCACCCGCTGCCTCCACCCACCCACCCACTAGACCAACCTGTTTGCCACTGCGCTTCAGCTGCCAGGGCTCTGTGCCTGTCGTGGGAGCACTCAATTTTGCCCCCTCAAAAATGTGTGCCCAGGGCCTTGGCTTGCCCATTCCACACCTCTGTTCACACAGCCACAGGTCACCGAGGCTTCAGAGTCTCAGTACCACTAATGTGCCCTGTATAGTCCTGCTATTTGGCAAGACACAAGATAATTCTGTAAGGGCAAACATGTATCCTTTTGTTACATGAGAATATTTTGTGTCCTTTTGTCTGCCACCTATGCTTTTCCAGGGGTGAGGGACTTGCTTGCATGCCTTATTTTAAATGGAGGAACCCATGATGTTTGTTTGTTTTTATAATTTTGCCCTCAGCAATCTAGGAGGACCCTTTGGCACTTTCCTACTCATTCCTTTATACAAGGAACTGCACAAAGAGTATCCTGTTCTCCCACCCCCTACATTTCCAACTCTAGTTTGTGAAAAACAATAGCATTATGCCTCTGTACTTCCTACCAAATGCTGGCAGTAATTTAATTGAGTATGTGCTCAGGAAGACGATGGCTATTTATCATTACTTTTCCAGGGAAATTTCTTTTTTTGGCCAAACTTCAGTTAACAGTTGTGCTACAAATCATCCATCGGAGGAAGTTTAGCTGCCCCGTTTTTACATAGGTCTTTGTAAGTTCTAACTAAAAAAGAATCCCATTCTTCGACTGTGTATAAGAGGTACGTCATTGCCATCAACTCTCTGTTTTGCTTTATTTGTTTATTTGGTTGGTTCATTTATGTCCCATCTTTTCCAGAAGAAGCTCAAGGTGGTGTAGATGGTTCTCCCCCTCCTCATTTAACCCTTCATTTAATCCACAGCAACGCTGTGAGGTTGGCTAGGCTGAGAGGCAGTGACTGGTCCAAAGTGGCCCAGTGAGCTTCATGGTTGACCAGGGATTTGAACCGTGGCCTCCCAGATCCTACCCTGACACTCTAACCACTGTACCACACTGGCTCCCAGTCCATTCCATTGTGTTTTTTCTTCCAAGGCAGAGGGTGTCTTTAGGAATATGGCTGTGGGGAGATATTTAAAGACTGGTCTCTAATCCACCCTCTTATTTTTTGTGTGCTGGGCTTTCCAGTCTCCTGGTACCCACTCTTAGACAGATCTGTGTGCTGGTCCCAGGGGATTACTGTGCGGCATGGTCCGAGTCCAGTTCGAGGTCGAGGGTAAGGTATGGAGGCTGTCCGTCAAGGCTGAAGTGGGGTCCAAGGCAAGGAGTCGGGTGTGGTCAGGAACTCTGGCAGAAGAGCAGGACAGGGTGCAGGCAGGAACAGGTTACCAACAATGTTGCTCCCACAACCTGGGACTGGGCTGGCTGGCTTTTATCTGCCCCGAGGCATAGGGCGGTCCCGGTCCACAGGTGACTCGCATCTCCCGGCCTGGAGGCGAGCACTCCTCCTGCGAGAACTTAGTTCCCTCCGCCTCTCTGCCCTGAGCCTCTGCAGCTCAGGAGAGGCTGGAGGGTTACTGGACCCAGAGGCAACCTCACCTTCCCCTGACGGGGCTGAGAGTGGAGCACCTGCAGGCAATGGGTCCTCGATCACCTCCGGAGCCAGAGCAGATTCAGCTGGTGTCTGCTCCTGAGGATCTGGCACAGGTGAGGGTCCTTCAGGTTCAAGCCCCAGCCCCGGCTCAGCTGGTCCTGGAGGTGGGGACTCACGTGCAGGCTGGGATTCCTCAAGTTCAGCCTCTGAATCCGATTCCCAGGCCACCACAATCTGTCACTTTGCAGACATCTGGGAACACAGGATTATTCTTGTGCTGCAGTTTAACGCCAGACTTAGAGCAGTTAAACCACCCTTCTTCTCCTTTCCCCCCTTCAGTAATGTACATATTTGGAGACATCAAGCAAAATAGACAATTTAGAAAGGAAGAGGTACAATTCCTTTTCTCTCATCTAACTGCCTTGGTGGAAAGGTGGGATACATACATATATGCATACATGCCTATCTGATAGTTCCTTGAGAAGCTGGCCCTAAGATTAAATTGAAAGTTAAGATGCAGACACATATTGGTGAAGGACCACCTTCTCGAGCTGTTTCCACACCATCCTCAGAAGCGAAACCCTCTCTTTTTCCGAAAGACAATCTCCTGTGGCCATGTATCCCACAAAACAAGTCAGGTATGAGGTTGATGACTGAGCATCATGTAAATTTTGGCCAGCTGTTTTTTGAAGTTGTGGTCTGGAGAGAGTGTGTTAATTGCTGTAGGCTAATGAGATCAGGAAAGGACACCCAATAGAGGCTGCTACAGAATTTCTGATACATATTGAGCTTTTAAGCTGTTTATCACTTAGGGGGGAAATGCACAGGAGATGAAGGTAGAATAGGGGTGAGACCTTGAGACAACTCTGCTATTTCCTGGAATATGAGGTCAGTGTGAGCAGATGAAAGATGACTTAACAGCTGTTTCTTTGTTAGTCCTACGCACACGTAGAATACATATGAAGGGAGGAGTGGGACCACACTCTTTGGCTCTGAATTTGGCTCCAGCACATTCAGTGGAATGTTAGACACGAGAGCCTAGCCTGTGTGCATAAGGTCTCCTTTCTGGCATTCTTCTTGCAGACATCAGCAGTAAGAAGACTGCACACGAATGCACAAGTGGAAACAACATCCTGTCCCTCCTCCTTATAGAACTTAAAACATGGCTGCCATCTCTTTCACACTGAGCTCCATAGAACAGCATTTCACCCAGTCCAGGCACAAGATTAGGCACATGGTCGGTTCTCTCACTGAAATATTTCAATTGAATATATTGATTAAAAAACCAGGTTTCAAAAGCAAAAACTATCAATGACAAACCACCCCCATCTCCAAGCAGTGAGACATTTCAGGGATTTCGGTTTCCATGGAATGAAGGCCACTGGAGAGTGTGGTGTCTTTTCGATATGTGATTTTTATTTACACTGATATACAACCAGAGCATAAAATGGAAGAGCTTACAGCATTATCACTTTAACATATCTTGCTCATTGGGTCTCTAGGAAGGCCCCTTCCCCTGAAAGCTATAGCAAGTTAGACATTGTGTATTCCCAACTCCTGTCGTTCTCCTGGTAGACAGATGTGGCATCCAGCCAGGTCAGTGCTGTGGGGAGGTCTACCTGCTCCTTCTGTAGGTCTCTCTAGCTTAGTTGTTTCTATGGCAACACATCTGCACCTGACCAACTGTTTAAAAGGCTATCAGCAAATAGAATGGTTTGACTACTTGAGGAGCTCCTTCTACTATAACCTATGATATTGCAGATGCAAAACTTATTGTCATGTTCTTATGTAGAAGAAAACAACTTCTTTCCATTGTACCTTTCTATCTGCATTAGAACAAAGGTACATTAATTAAAAGAAGAATTAAGACTTTCCAAAGGGAAAGACAAATTAGTGTATACAGGTAAATGTATTAATAGCTACCTTAAGCATTATGTGCTCACTTACCAAAATAGAAATGGATAACCAAGTACTGCCTTCTGCTTTGAGTTTTGGGTTAAGATGCTTTCATTCCTCCTCCTTGAATTTTCAGCGAGCTGTAAAATAATTTTTGTTCTGCTTGTGCAGAGTTGTTGTGCTCATGTGTAAGTTGAAGATGGCATAGCATGTAAGGTAGAGATTCACACCAACAAAGCTTGTGGACATACAGATGATGCTGGACCATAACTGCTACCACCTCAGGTCTTGCAAACTGGGGCTGATTGGGAGCAGGAGCCCACAACATCTAGAGGAAACCAACTTGGCAATAGTTGGAATACAGCATCAATTGCGGTGGCTGTGAGGGACAAGAATTGCGGGGGGGGGGGGCAGGGAGGATAGAGGCAGGACGTACTTTTTGATGACAGCTGCAGAAAACTGATAATCCAGCTTCTTACATTTTCCTTTCACCTTTGAAAATTTCATATCGGGCTCCGAAAGTGTAGTGTTGGTTACTAAATAAATATCCTTCAATATTTCCTCTCTGTCTCCTGTTGTGCAGTGTTTCGCCATTGATTTTGTTGAAGATCAGGCTGTGAGTCTGATTAAGTAGAAGGGTAGTGCTTGACATCCTGTAGTGAATTTGGCACCTTACTATTAGTTTTCTTTAAAAAAAAAATGACCTCAAAGTTTGCTTTCTAAATACTTGAGAGAAGTTCAGTAACAAAGCTCTCTTCTTCCAGGCAGTTGCTAAGAGGAGCATGTGACATACCTCAGGTGACGGCCCACCTTGTATTTAGCCGTTTAAGAGAGAAACAAAGTGTGCAAGCCGAATGCCATTTTGGTGCTCCTTAGTGAACTGTAGGGTTCTGAGTGATACCTTGGCGCCTGATGGGGAAAAACACCAGTTCCTCCTGGCCTTGCAAGCATGCTTGACTTCCTGACTGAGATAGTAACCAGGTAACCAAGGCCTTAGCTCAGAATGTGGGGTGGGCGGGGGACAGAGAGAAAAGGTTTTAAGGTCTCTGGCTAGAAGAGGAAACATATGTGTACTCTGTCTGCCTGCAATCTAGTTGTCAGATTTTATCAGAAAACGGAAATTAATTATATTTGCAGGGAGGATGACAATGAGCCACATTGAGAATAAAAATGGTACAGGGCTTAGTACGCTGAAAAGCATAATGGAAAAATGGATAACAATACCATATACAGTGCCACCCAGATTCAGCTAGGGGCCGTAAATGTACACACCTGTAAGGCAAAGGACCCCTGGACGGTTAAGTCCAGTCAAAGGCGACTATGGGGTGCGGCGCTCATCTTGCTTCAGGCTGAGGGAGCTTGTGTTTGTCCACAGACAGCTTTCCGGGTCATGTGGCCAGCAGGACTAAACTGCTTCTTGCGCGACAGGGCAATGGGGCAATGGGACACAGTGACGGAAACCAGAATGCATGGTAATGCCATTTACCTTCCCACGGAGTGGTACCTATTTATCTACTTGCACTGGTGTGCTTTTGAACTGCTACTTTGGCAGGAGCTGGGACAGAGCAACGGGAGCTCACCCCATCGTGCGGATTTGAACCACCGTTCTTCCGACTGACCAGCCCAAGAGGCTCAGTGGTTTACACACCTGTATCCCACCCTGGACAGGAGATCAGGCTCTGCTTCCACAATTGCCCACCTTTATCCTCAGCTGGAACAGAATTGTTGTGACCGTGTAAAAGTTGGAATTACCCAAAGAATTTTTCATCACTGTGTGGATACATTGTCTATTGTGTAGTATATAAGCCTTTAAAATAAATAAATGTAGAAATAAATTGCCAGAAATAAATTGCTGTTGATACTGGACTATACACATACTATCCTGGCAGCTTTGCCTGTGACGGATTCCCAAGTTTAAGTTCTATGCTTTCATGATAATTGATACTTCCTTTGTTTGCTTAAAGGGTTATCTTTTATATTAATGCACTGTGGTTCTTCTGGCTGGCAATTGTGCCCAGGCACCAGTGGGATACACAACGGTAAAATCAATAGCTTTTATATCTGATTAATCTAACCTGTTTAAAACCTAAGCATCTGTAAATGGATATTTGATACGATAGGGCTTTGTAAAGGATGTTTTGCATTACATTGATTGAAGGGGAAAGAGGTCAGAGTTTAGCGGCATGATAAATTAATATTAAATATGTGATTTTATCAGGAATACAAACCACAGTTGATTCATAGCAGTGTGCCTGAAGAAGAGAATCCTGGGTAGAATTTAAGCCCCAGAGTTCTATCATTGCATTGCAATTATATTGAAGCAGTGTGCATTTCTCAGGTCTCATGTTGTCTATAATTCAGAACCCTAAATGTTTACAGGCCTCCCATTGCTGACAGAGATTATGACTACCCTTTCCTGCAATGAAAAGTCTGACTTGCAGATACAGGACTAAATTGGTGGGTTGCAATTTCTGTCATTGGTGTGCCCAGTGGTTTTTTTCATACAGTCATACCTCATGTTACATTTGCTTCATGTTACGTCTTTAAAGGTTGCGTCCCGCGGTGACCCGGAAGTACCGGAAAGGATTACTTGTGGGTTTTGCCGCTCATGCACGCGCAGACACGCAAAATGACGTCACGCGCCTGTGCAGAAGCAGTGAATTGTAACCTGCGTGTGCGCAGATGCGCCGCTGCGGGTTGCATTCCTTTCACGAGGTACCACTATATATATGTTGTTGTTTAGTGGTTTAGTTGTGTCCGACTCTTCGTGACCCCATGGACCAGAGCACGCCAGGCACTCCTGTCTTCCACTGCCTCCCACAGTTTGGTCAAACTCATGCTGGTAGCTTCGAGAACACTATCCAACCATCTCGTCCTCTGTCGTCCCCTTCTCCTTGTGCCCTCAATCTTTCCCAACATCAGGGTTTTTTCCAGGGAGTCTTCTCTTCTCATGAGGTGGCCAAAGTACTGTAGCTTCTGCTTCAGGATCTGTCCTTTCAGTGAGCACTCAGGGCTGATTTGTTTAACAATGGATAGGTTTGATCTTATTGCAGTCCATGGGACTCCTAAGAGTCTCATCCAGCACCATAATTCAAAACCATAAATTCTTCGGCGATCAGCCTTCTTTATGGTCCAGCTCTCACTTCCATACATCACTACTGGGAAAACCATAGCTTTAACTATACGCACCTTTGTCGGCAAGGTGATGTCTCTACTTTTTAATGACAAACCTAGTCAGCATGTGTGTGTGTGTGTGTGTGTGTGTGTGTGTGTGTTTAGAGGTAGTCTCATTTTTCTACTCATATTGAAATACTGCCCCTCAATGAGGCCAAACTTAGATTCACAAAATGTTTAGGGGTATGTGTACCCCTGCATCCCCTCAGAAAAAAGCACTGGGTGTGCCTGTATTCTATGTTTGCCTTAACTGATGAAGCTGGTGGAAAATAGGATGGGGACCAACCTCAGAAAAGAAAGACTTGATTTAGTGCTTTTGTGCCTGTTCACTTCAGGAGGCAGGTGGGAAATTGCACACTAGAGTGTTTCTTTCATGTCAAAACCTTCCGGGCTGAATCGTTGGCACGCCTGGAAGAAGAGCATTAGCTTAACTTTTCCTCTGAAATGCTAGTTTTCTAAACAGTGGTTCATTCATTGGTAACCTCAAGCCTTGATTACTTTAACACATTTTATGCGGAGCGGCCCTTGTATCCGATCCGGAAGCTGCAACTGGTACAAAATGCAGCAACCAGGTTGCTCACAGGAGCAGATTGCCAGCACCATGTTATTCTACTGCTGAGAGAGCAGCTGAGAGAGCAGGATCAAGGCACGTGTGTGAATTCACAAAGCCCTAAACAACTCAGGCCCAAAATACTTTAAGGAACAAGGAACACCTGATCCCTTATGTTCCACCTTGATCACCGAGATCCTCTGATGGGGCATTTCTGGTGGTTCCCCATACCCCTGAGGTTTGGTTGGTCTCTGTTAAGGACCATACCATTAGGTTCCCCATTAGGCTGGCCCTGCCCTATGAAACTCCCAAACCCTCCAACATTTTTCCAATGAAAATAAAGCAGTCCTATTCAATAATAATAATCATAATACCCCACCCATCTGACTGACCCACTTTGGGCAGCTTTCAACATATATAAAAACATAATACATCATTAAACATTAAAAAAAAAACACTTTCCTTTACAGGGCTGCTTTCAGATGTTTTCTAAAGGTTGTACAGTGGACGCTCGTGTTGCGAACGTGATCAGTGTGGGATGCACATTCACAACCCGCAGCAGCACGTCTGCGCATGCGCAGGTTGCAATTTGGTGCTTCTGCGCATGCTCAAAGCATGATTTAGCACTTCTGCGCATGTGCGACCGCCGAAACCCAGAAGTAGCCCGTTCCAGCACTTCTGGGTTTCGGCAGTCTGTACCCGAAAAAATGCAACCTGAAGCATCTGTAACCCAAGGTATGACTGTATAGTTACTTACCTCCTTAACTCAGGGTTCGCATAACTCCATACCCTCCAAAAGTTATCCGATCAAAATAGGGATGTTCTAAGGAAAAGCTGGACATTCCAGGATCAAATCAGAAACTGGAACAGCTTCTGTAAATCTGGGACTATTTCTGAAAATAGGGACACTTGGAGGGTCTGAACTCCCTACCTATAAAAGTTCTTCGGGAACTGTCCCTGCCTTTTTTTGAAAACTCTATTGTGTAGATAGACAGGTATTTGGAATATTTCTTTTTCTTTTTAATTGACCATTATTTACTGATGTTTTATCGATGCTTGTATTTATGTTTTTACTCTTGCTTTTACTGGTTTTATTACCTGCATCTTGCGTACTGCCTTCTTGTACTGGTAATGAAAGCGCAGATTATCAATACTTCAATGAACAAGTCAATTCAGGGAACTTTTCATGAGGGGAAGTATTCAGAAATGCGATTCCCGTATATGCATATCCCCCTCAAATAACACAACCCCAAGAAAGTTCTTTTGCATTTAATATATGTGTAGGTTATACCATTTTTAGAGCAACACTGGTAGTTGTGTGTGGGACCTACTCTTTTTTTTAAAAATTTGGATAAGTTCCTTTATTATTTTTAAGGCCCTTAACATCTTGGGTCCAGAACACCACTCCAAACCTGTTTTTTTTTTCCTTTCCAGAGGGAGTGCAGCCCCATCCAGAACATCTTTTTATTATTTTTATTATTATTTTTATATTTTTATTAGTTTTTATATATATTTTCTAAACAAAACATAACATCTCTCATCTTATACAACATTTTGGCTAATAAGCCTAGGACTTCCATCAACCACGTCTAACAATTTTCAGTCTTCATCACTTAGACTTACATTTCATTATTTTCACTATTACTTTTAATAGTCCATAACTTAAAATCCATTCTCCTAATTTCCCCCCTGCAGGACTTCATATAGTTCTCCTTACAAAACTTCTTGTAATCCTACAAGCGTAGTCAATTAATTACAATTGTTTTTCAAATAGTTCACATATTTGCTCCAATCTTTCAAGAATTTCTGGTCCTGCCGGTTTCGAATTCTCCCTGTCATCTTATCCAGTTCTGCATAGTCCTTTAATTTCACTTGCCACTCCTCTTTCATCGGTAGTTCTTCTTGCTTCCATTTCTGTGCCAATAATACTCTTGCTGCCATTGTCGCATATAAAAACAGTTTGTTATCGTGTCTATTAATATCCTTGCCTACAAGTAGAAATGCTTCTGGGGTTTTGTTTTTTTAAATTTAATAAATGTCTATTTCAACATCTTTTTCATCTCATTATATATCATTTCCCAGAAGCTTTTCACCTTCTTACATTCCCACCACAAATGATAGAAACTACCTTCTTTTTCCAACATTTATTTCCAACATTTATTACTTGTTTTGTACATTTTAGCTAATTTCACTGGTGTGATACACCATCTGTACATCATTTTCACCACATTTTCTTTCAAAGCATTGCATGCTGTAAATTTGATTCCTTCTTTTCACAATTTCTCCCAGTCTTTTAACTGTATATTATAACCAAAATCTTTGGCCCAGTGTATCATGACCGACTTTACCTCTTCATCTTTCAAGTTCCATCTTTTCAAATGCCATTTGTATTAGGCACCAAATATTTAGGGGCTACTTTTTCCTCTTTTCTGTCATCGTTCCAGTGCACAATGTGAATGTCCCTGTAATGTGTTTGTGCATGCCTGTGTGTGTAAAACATTCCTTGACGGAGAACTGAATGAGACAAGCTTTGTGTTTCTTAGGAACATTGGATACCCACATCGTACTTGTGAGTGCCTCGTGTTTTCAGAGCGAATGCTCAGTTGAAATAGGCTTGAGAGATATTTGTGTAATACTTGCCCTTCATTTAGCGTTTATGCTTCCAAAAAGATTGGCCTCATGCTTGTTAGTTCCACAACTCTTAACTCAGCTGAATTACAGCACTGACAGCCTGAAATCGAGACAGAGCACTAGTCTTTTAACACCTGGCAATTGTGATTTAGATTGGTAGTTCAAACAAGCCTGGAGGTCCCTGATGTGTGTTTATCTACTTCAAAATCACAAGTCTGTGCCGTTTACAGGCTCTGACCTCAGATCTGCAACCTAGCAGTATGGATTGATTGAGGTGTTGCAGTCGAGCAAAGGTGTGTGGTTCTGTTCTGTTATACTTTGCAATAATGTGTTCAGTCAGCAGGGTACATATATATGCAAGAATCTTAAACTCCCACCGTACATATGGCGTGGTGCCACTCTGCAGCTTTTCCTTTCCTCAAAAGGCAAATTTGTCCACAGCAGTTCCAGCATTCACTTAATCCTTTGGGTAATTGTACCCAGCAATTGTACCCAATTGTTGTATTCTTAGCAACAGAGGGTGTCCATGTTAGCAAATCACTCCTCCGTTGCTAACATTGTGGCTAACATGTCTGTGTCCCCTGAGCTGGGAAAGTTCTGAGGACGGAAGTTACGTCTTATCTCTTCCGTCATGTTGTGCTGTTGCACTCTTTCTTTCTCTCGCTCTCTCTGTTGCTGAAGAAGAGAACAGACGCAATTATGATTTGTCCTGTAAATACTGTAGAATAAATCCTTAGGATGCTCACATTCACACTTCTGGTCATTACTGCTATCTCTGCTGATGAATAGCGTGCACAGGATCAGCCGATCTGTGTTGCTGGGTGCACCGGGGATGAAGATTGATGGCCATCCTGGGGGAGCGCAACACCGGAGGACACCTGGAGAGGTTTGTCTCATACCGGGGGCTGCAGGTGCCCCCAGCTCCTCCAGACAGTCCATGAGGGGCAAGTGGGAGTGGTCCCTATGGAATTTCCTCCCACAAAAGGCAGTGATGGTCACCTACTTAAGATGGCACAGGAGGGTTTTTACACCCACCCACCCCGCTTTCCCAGAACCGCACCATTCCACAATTGCCGCTGCTACCAAGAATGGCAAGCAGTCCCCCCCCCCCATTTTGAAAAACTAGGCTGTTGATAGAGCAATTATCATCTATTTCATAAGAAATCTGCCAGTGTATGTTGCCAAAGGGATGTTTCTGTATTCAAATATGCGATGATGATTTATTTATCTATATAAAATTGTCTGGAAGTAGGATGAAAGGTTAATTTATGACATCGACCTTTGCAGAAACAAGTTTCTGAAGAGTTGATCAACCCACCTCCTTTCCTAATGCTTTGGTGATAGAATGGCACCGCTTTATTTAAGCTGTACTTAAGTAATTTAAATTTCATTTGAACACTCCTGCCAGCTGTGCTACAAGAATCTAGAGAGCATACAGTCTATATGCTGTTTGGCATTGGTACACATTGGCAAATCATATGGCAGTAGGCTGATTGAACTATCTCTTGCCTGCAGATGTTCTTAAAGGAGCCGATATGCTTTAAAGAAATATGAAACTCTCCCCCCCCCCAAAAAAAAATTCTTAGAAGGCAGCTTTGTTCTGAAATACTTCAAAGGGCCTCCTTAAAACCCACTGTGATGTTCTCACAAACTAATGGAAGTTCTTTATGAAAGTAAAGTTTTACCTTCTTTGTTTTGTTTTGTTACACAAGCATCAGTTCTTGGCAAGAGCAGAGTATATTTTGGTATAGAGAGCGAGTCCATTGTGCATAAAGAAATGCATACAGTGTACTGGTAAGAACTGTGCTCTCATTTTTTATTATTTTTGTATGGAGAACTGCAAAGCAAAGATAAGTGGGTTTGGCACTCATGCCACCCAGAAGTCGCAATACATTTAGCCTAACAACAATGGTACTGACTTGCTATGCATGAAGTTATAGTAAATTGATGGGTAGCTTAATTTTTGTGTGTGCGCACACATACAGTTGTGCGTTTGTGTTATATTCTCCAATATAATATTGGCATGAACCAGTTTCTAGCCTACTCTCAAAATTTATTCCCGTGCCTACTGTCATCAAAGTCTCTTCCCTAACTTAACAATAATCCTAGTATTCTCAGAGGGACCGTCACAATACATTTATCAAAGCAGGAGAGCTTCAGAAAAGAAGTGACTACTGAAGGCTTGGGCGAGTGTGCAGATAATGAGGAGTGACAAAATTCCAGGCACAGAGAGCATTCTGGTATGGCTTGAGGCACTGAGCCATGCTTGACGCTCCAAAGGCATTTCTGAAAAGCTGTGTTCTGCAAACATAACTGCTCTGAGGGAGCAACAAGAACTCAGAGTGGCCTTGGACATTAATGATATTATCTATTAAAGGCATGTTATAAACTTCTGAAGTGGGGACCCACATCTGTAGCCGCCTCCTAAGCACTTGCCTCCCTTTAAATGTTAATATTTGAAAATACACAAAGTGTGGCTTGGTCATTAATGTCTGAAGCCACTGAAACCAGATGAGTTTCACAGCGTTTTCAGGGGAATTCACTTGTTGAAGCACTTGCAAAGATAGGCAGTACAGCTTCAAAGGAATCCATCGTTCTCAAGGCATTCAAAGGCCTATTTGAGTACTAGCACTTCACACAGTTACCGTTGTGTGAAGGAGAGAGCAGGGCTTCGCTTGCTTCCCCCTCCCTTGTCATAAAAGTCCTCACCAATATGCCCACCACATTCCACATGTTGCGGGGGAATCTACATTTTTGGGCTTTCAAACCTTTTGGGAAACCTACATACAGAGAACACGCTCCCCTATTCAGGCCTAGCCCAACCCAAGTGGGTCGGGAGAGTGATGTAGTTATGGCTTGGAAAAGGCAGTCTTGCTCTCTGCATGACGTAATAGTGTTTGCATATTGCTTTACACGTGAACATGAGACTTCACACAAGTCCAAGTGAATTTTGCAAATGACTGTACCCATGTTGTTGTTTTAAATCAACACTGCTACTTGAGCCCTCAAACTGAGGGCACTTCTGTACTCACATTGTATGTGCTTGGATTTGGTCATCTGCAATGTTTGTGTGTGAAGCAATAATGTCTGAAATCGAAAGTATGACTGTTATTAAAACGCTTTATTAGTTCTAGTAAGAAGAATGTGCAGTGCATGTGATGAAGCTTGAGAGTAATGAAATATTATGGGTAATCACATTCAAAGCAGTGCCATTGTAACCACACACTGATCCATCTCCCTTAAGATGGAAACAAATATGTATATGTGTAATAATATTCTCTACCATTGGCTCCCCCTTTTGGAGTAACTTGGCTGCCATACTTGCCCAAAGCAAACCTGTTTCTCTTCCAGTCATCTCAATTTAAAACCAAAAATTGTAGGAAACAAAAAAGTGTCGGGAAAATCTGCAAAATATTTGTTGAAATTGGGCTGAGGGCCACATGCCCTCAGTATTGTGTATTTGTTAAGAGTGTCAGACCAGAGTTAAAATCCTTACCCAGCCCTGAAGGTCACTGAGTGACCTTGATCCAGTCATAATATCTTAGGCTGACCTATCTCAGAGAGGTAGGACCATGTATGCTACCTGAAGTTCCCTGCAGGAAAGGTGGGATATAAATTTAATAATCATGATGCTGTTGTTGCTGAGAGTGCCCTATAAAAATGCTTGATAATGTGCTTCTTTCTGAAATATATGATGAAAAATAATTCTGTTGCAGCATTGTAATTAATGCATTCTGTAGGGAAAGGGGAGGGAAACAAATTCTGTTGCCAAGGCACCATAGTTACAGATGAACAGCCAATGTAAGGAGTTTCACTTTTGTTTGGGGGGGGGAGTGTTTCAACACTCTTATTATTTACAATGCTATTCCTGAGTCCTTAATCCTAATTGCCATATTCTCCAAAGAAAAATGTTTGTGTGTGTGTGTGTGGAGAAATAATTTTAGAGCTGCTCCTTGCTAATTATTTTCAGCTTGTGTCATTTAATTTCATAGGTCTTTACAAGGCTTGAAATATTTATTTTTAATAAGAATAGGCAGGTTTCAGGTAAATACGGAAAGCAAAGGTGTTGGGGGAATTAATAACAACCAGTTTTTGGGTTTTTTAATCGAGAAAAAAATACTACTTTTTTCAGGCTGCCAAATTCTATGCCCCCATCTTGACAGAAGGTTATCTTTTTAAAGAGGGCACATGCCTTTGCAGTGACGGATGTTGCAAAGGCACTGATAACTCCCCAAAGCAAGTGAAAGCAATGAAATTTCCATGGAGAGAGTAGCTCTCTGCCAAATGAAAGGCATTAGGTTTCCCCAAAGGTCTGATCTTTCTCTACCTCTCAGCTTCCAAATGGTATCTCTGCTGCCTATTCTGTCAAAAGGGTTCAGGGGCAAAGGGTGGACAGATGTCTCCTCTGTGAGTCTGTCTCTCCACCACCTTCTTCTGAGATGTGCTTACATGAACCAGTATTTTGAGTGATGAGACTGAGATACAGTGTAATTACATTGTTGAAGTCATCCATTTATTTTTAGGGAATTATATCCCTTGCTGTCCATCCATTTGTGGACAGCTCATTGATCCAGTTGAGAATTCCCAAAATTGGAAGGGGGAGGGATACAATTTTTGCTGATTCCCTTACACACACACACCCATAAAAACCCTGGTCTAGAGAGTTGGGGTGCCCTCTAGAATGTCATGAGAGGTGGCATAGTGGACTGCAGGAGAAAGGTGAAATGTGGAAAAGTCCTTATGAGGATGACAGGACAGTGTTGGATGCAACCCATTGTTGTTGTTTTTAAAATGACCGAATAAATGAAACCATCCTTGTACCAGGGATTTATTTAGGGAACAGTCCATTGCAAAGCAGCTAAAATAATGAGAGATGTGCAAAAATGCAGTTGTGCTCTTATGCATATCCCATTTATTTCACATTTCAACCTCTTTCTTTCTTGAAAAATAAGAACACTTTATTTTTGTCCTGGGGTTGCAAGTCAGAGTGATTTATCGTGCCCTTAAGGTCTGTCGGATGTTGCTCATTCAGTCAGATGCTTCAGTAGTGCTGCTGACACAACTAAGGAGAGGGAAATACCTACGACAGTGGGGGAAAACATTTGTCTGCCTCCCCCCCCCCCCATATAGATCAGAAAAGTGGTCATATGAATTTAAAATTTTACCTATCAAAATGTATTTAATTTTGGCCTGCTACCATGCTGAAGCAAACATTTATGTAGACATATGTGCATCTTTCTCAGACATGTGGAACCCACCAGTTAATAACTTTGTCGTAATGATCGCGAATGTATTTATTGTCTCTCGGTTTGTTCGTTGCCATTTTATGTGTCCAGATATTTAGTTCCTTTTGGGTGCTCACAATGTAAGATTTTTTAATTTATTTTTAAATAGTTGTTGTTGTTTAGTCGTTTAGTCGTGTCCGACTCTTCGTGACCCCATGGACCAGAGCACGCCAGGCACTCCTGTCTTCCACTGCCTCCCGCAGTTTAGTCAGACTCATAGTACATTGTAACATAAAGGTTGTAATCCAACAGCCAAGTAACACAGATGCCTCTGGTACTTCCCTGTCATCAGCTATGAAACAACTTGTAGCAGTGTCTCCATTCCTATTGACGCTTTTGGTCTCACACATCCTGAAGTGTACAAAGTGTACATAAATGCTTTGTCTTGCCATATGACAGTTACTTGACATGACACATGAACTTACACACTTTGTCATGCAGTTTTCATACCGTGTTTGGGGAAACCCTGAGGTTCCTTGGAATAAGCATTGGCTGAGTTCTTGAGAACATTTTTGGTCTTTGCAAGCTGGGGAAGGAGCTCTTCTCTGTGCATTCCATGAGCTCACTGTATGCCCTAGAATGTGCTCATGCAACCTGACAATCTGGATTTCCATGGGCTGCTAAGCAGACAAGTTTATGTAGAACTGGATCCCTGAACATACTGTTGCAATGTTCTTTTTGCAAGCAAATTCTCACACTCTCAAGTATTTCGTGCAGAATTAACAATAAAGAAAGTACAGCTGTACTAATACAAATCAAATCACTTGAGAGAAGGGACTTTATAAAAGCGTAAGGTAAAGGTACCCCTGCCCGTACGGGCCAGTCGTGTCCGACTCTAGGGTTGTGCGCCCATTTCACTTAAGAGGCCGGGGGCCAGCGCTGTCCAGAGACACTTCCGGGTCACGTGGCCAGCGTGACAAAGCTGCTCTGGCAAGCCTGCACCAGCGCAGCACACGGAAATGCCGTTTACCTTCCCACTATAAAGCAGTACCTATTTATCTACTTGCACTTTCGAACTGCTATGTGGGCAGGAGCTGGGACCGAACGATGGGAGCTCACCCCGCCACAGGGATTCGAACCGCCGACCATGCGATCGGCAAGCCCTAGGCACTGAGGTTTTACCCACAGCGCCACCCACATCCCAAAGCGTAGCTTGCTTTAAAACATTGGACCATATTTACAGGGTAACAAGATATGAAATGAGAGCATAGAACATATATTTTAAAAAATGCATTAGTGGTAGGTGTAATAGCGGAAACACATTTCAACAGCCTTTTAAGCATTCTTAAAGAGTAAGGTAAAGGTAAAGGTACCCCTGACCATTAGGTCCAGTCGTGAACAACTCTGGGATTGCGGCGCTCATCTCGCTCTGTAGGCCGAGGGAGCCAGCCTTTTTCCGCAGACAGTTTTTCCTGGTCATGTGGCCAGCATGACTAAGCCGCTCCTGGTGAACCAGAGTAGCGCACGGAAACGCCGTTGACCTTCCCGCCGGAGTGGTAACTATTTATCTACTTGCACTTTAACATGCTTTCGAACTGCTAGATGGGCAGGAGCAGGGACCGAGCAACGGGAGCTCACCCCACCGCAGGGATTCGAACTGCCAACCTTCTGATCAGCAAGCCCTAGGCTCTCTGGTTTAGACCACAGCACCACCCGCGTCCCATTCTTAAAGAGTAAGCCTTTCTTTAAAAAGTCTTTCCCAGATTACCTCAGAGATTGCCCCAAAGGAAGGGAAGAGAAGAAGCCAAGGTAGTATGAGGGGGCAAGGTGTCAAAACCATCCTGATATATATTGTATTAACTGGCTCGAATATGAGCTTTGTTCGTTTTATGTCTGACCCAAAAGGGTCTCCTGTAAGCATTCTTTAACACTAGATTATTTAAGTTACAGGATATGACCTATAGTCCTATAACCTAATATTTCCTGATTATATTATTAAGCAATGTGAACCCTCCTGATGATCCACAACAATTCACCTGCCAGGAAGGTAGCACTGCAGCTCTACTCCACCTGAGAGCCAGTGTGGTGTAGTGGTTAAGAGCAGTAGTCTCGTAATCAGGTGAACCGGGTTTGCGTCTCTGCTTCTCCACATTCAGCTGCTGGGTGACCTTGGGCTAGTCACACTTCTCTTAAGTCCCTCAGCCTCACTTACCTCACATAGTGTTTGTTGTGGGGGAGGAAGGGAAAGGAGATTGTTAGCTGCTTTGAGACTCCTTAGGGCAGTGATAAAATGGGATAAAAAATCCAAACTCTTCTTCTTCTTCTTCTGGTAAGCTTCTGCTTACATTTCAGCCTTTTGGAAACAAAGAGCTTCCACAAACAGAACATTTAACCAGCAATATCAACATTATCAGCTTAACCAAGCTCCTTCTGCTTGAAGCCTTTCTTGACTCTTTCTGGAAATAAGACTAGAGCAGACAAAATTCAGATGAATAGAAGTCTAATCATATTTTAAACTGTTGGGCTGAGAGTTCAGCAGTAAAAAGTACAGTAGGTTTCTAGGTCAGAGGTTGCAGCCTGAGTCGACCAGAGTGAATGAGTCAGCTCGAATAAAAATTATTTCAACTCCTATTCTCACTTTCCCCTCTTCCCCTGCAAGATCATTGACAACACTCCAGTCAACAACAATAATAATAATAATAATAATAATAATAATAATAATAATAATAATAATAATAATTTATTTATACCCCGCCCATCTGGCTGAGTTTCCCCAACTGAGTGTTAAAAACAATACAGCATTGTTTTGTTTGTTGAAGCAAAGATTACCAGGCAAGCTCCTAAGTCAGCAAGAGTTTACAAAAGTAGTTTTAAACTAAGTGAAACAATATGCTGGAGAAGAAATTTCTGGGATAGGAATAAGTCTATTTTTGTCTCCTGTCCATCACGCTAGAAAGTGTGAAAATGATTGGTGTAGATCATTGCTGAACTGTTTGACAACTCATCTCTTAATTGCTATTAGATTGCTGTCTAAAAGGCATAACTGATGACTCTTAGTGCTTGGCAGAGAAATAGAGGCACATCTAATCTAACCATTGTGAAAGGACATGTTCATGCATACTAGAAGGCAACCTTAAGGTACATGTATCTAAAAATAATTTCAGAAGGAACCATGAAAATTGAAATCTTGTCCTAACAGTGAATTAAGTGGAGTTAGTATTGTGCTATGTCACTAGAATAAAAAGGAACATTCACGTGTTAGTGGAGAACTTAGAATTGCCCATACATATGATTGTCTTACAACACAGCTTATTTATTTTGGTATTTATTTATTTTGAATTATTGCTAACATGCTCTTCCTCACAAAGAACCCAGTAAACAAAACTAAAATCCAGTATATCACAGCACAGCAGTATAAATAAATACAGAGCAGAAAGTATCTAGCTGACTTTATGTGACTTGCTTACATTACACCACCACAAGGAGGAATAAGGGTGAAATTCAAATCAGTCTGCATTTATAGATAAATCTGCCTAATTTACATTTTCTGAAGCACAGCCTTCTTTTGAAATGTGCTCTTCTCTGAATATTGCAATGCGGTATTCTTCAGCTTTGTAATGTGTACAAAAATGCATATATTAAAGTGTGCACATGAATGCATATATTAGTGAAAATGACCTATATAAAATTTGTGGGTTTTTTAAAAAACGGAAATAACATATAAAATGCAATATATAAGGGGAAATTGTTTTGCACATATGTGCATATTAGCCAAAACTGCATGAGTATATTAGGAGAAATCTGCATTAAATGCTGCCACATTTTCATTAGGACTTGGGGGGGGGGGGTTCCCTCCAAAAAAGATTGCAAACTGAAGTGGAAATGTGGAAATCTGAATTTAAGAGTGGGAAACTGAGAAACTGAAATTGATTGGCCCATACCTAACCGCCAGTGTTCAGTTAAGATTCAGATGCCAGTTGCCTTAGTCATGTTGCCTTAGTCATGTCCAGTTAGTCATGTTCAGTTAAGATTCAGATGTCCAGTTGCCTTAGTCATGTGGAACAGAGGGGGCTGCCATATTGCCTTGCAGCAAAATACCTTGGCCCAGCTCTGCTTAGGCCACAGTTCTGATGAGCACGCTTATTCAAAAATAAACCCATTGATTCCAAAGGGGTTTACTTTCTAGTAAGCATTGCTTAATAGGCAGTAAGCCTCATGAAAACAGTGGACAGACTGACTTCCTGCTAATCAGACATAGGATTGTGCTACATGTTCTAATTGGCTGTAAAGCTGTAGTAGCTGAAGCTTCTTGTTCTGTAGGAGAACAGGGGACATAAAATTAAAGGCCATACTAATGGCCTTTTCATTCAATATCTGCTTTACAAACAGGAATCTTGTTGTTCCTGCAATATTTAGCAGAAACACTTAGCATTGACTGAGGTCAAAGTGGGAAGGAGGAGGAGGAGGAGGTAGTATTGATTCACTGAGTGGAACTTGTCATTAAAGGAAGATTGAATGTTTGACTCTTATCTCCCTTTATTACAGTGTGTTTTTACCTTGCATAAAACAGCTGTTTGTCTTATTTTATGTTACCTACTTGAGAATGCTCTTTAGCTAATGCTCATATGTTGACATTATACTGACACATTTATATGGTGCAGTTTGGTACACAACGGCTGCTGAAACCGTCACTTGGGTGACACATTATCTGGACAGGAACCAAAGACCATGATAGTGAGCTGCATATATGGAGTGTGTGGTGGTGGGCTTTTTGGAACTGGGTCCACCGGACCAGTAACTCCAAATACGATACAGTGGTACCTCGGGTTAAGAACTTAATTCATTCCAGAGGTCCGTTCTTAACCTGAAACCATTCTTAACTTGAGGTACCACTTTAGCTAATGGGGCCTCCCGCTGCCGGAGCATGATTTCTGTTCTCATCCCGAAGCAAAGTTCTTAACCCGAGGTACTATTTCTGGGTTAGCGGAGTCTGTAACCTGAAGCGTCTGTAACCTGAAGCGTCAGTGGTACCCGAGGTACCACTGTACTGAGAAACTGGTAAAAAAAGGGGGGGAGCAAATTCCAGGCACACAGAGCTCTTCCGCATGTCTAAACGCAATCAAATTTCAGATGTATAGACAGTTTCATTGTGTGGATAGTTATTTGTATATCTAACTAAACTGCTTCTGCTACTCACAAATTGCTACTTTCAACAAAAAATCACTTTGGGGTCATTTTGTAAACAGCAAGTATGATTATTCTCCTTCCTTTTTATTTGTGTTTATCAAACTTGGGTTTCCAGCTGTTTCTGGACTACACTTCCCATCATCCCTGGCCACTGGTCTTGCTAGCTAGGGCTGATGGGAGTTGTAGTCCCAAAACAGCTGGAGACCCGTGTTTAGGAAACACTGCTTTATATTGTACCATGACTGTGCATTGTTGTTTTGCAAGAATGGAACCTGCAGTCAGGGCCTAACAATCTTGAAACCAGGGGGACCCCAGGCCCGTGGCCAGATCTAAACCTTCAGGCATCTCTGTCTGGCCACACTCCCTCCCTGAACACACTGTCTTTCTCCTGGCCACACCTTTCACTTTGCTTCACGTCTTCCTTGAGCATCATTGGCTGGCTGGAATGTTTCCTTGAACTCTGACCATTATCCTTGCTTGCTTAGATAAAGGGTGGGGAGGGGTCTGTGTTTGTGTGCAAAAACCTGTCTACTGTACAAAGGTAAAAGTTATATTCATGGCTCTGCACACTGTTGCCTCTGGCACCACTGACAAGTGCCCAGAAAGTTGCCTGGGGGGGGGGAATGTGGCTCATGTGCTGAAAAGGGTTTCCCGCCCCTGCTATAATTTAAGAAAGAGAAAACAAAAGAAGCAGGAATAAACAAGAAAGGGAGGCATGGATAAACAGCAGAAAGCAGATGTGTTTATTTCAACTGCATGTGCTTAGGCTTAGTTATAGTAGGGCATGGGAACTGGGGAGGGAGGGGTTGTGCCAACGGATTCACAACAAAAGTGGGATTTGGGGAAGGATTTGAGGAAAGGATGAATCAGCTTTTAAGGAAAGCACTGGTTTATAAAACCTGCAATATTTGAAATAGGCTGGGATCCAAAAGCTGCTTTAGGCATTGATTTTTTTTTCCTGTTGAAGAAGAGATCTGCATGGCACGTCACAAATAACTTTTTAAAGTCACCTTTGGCTCAAAAGTGGTTCGCCATGTGACATAAGTGCTGCTGTTAAGAGAAATGCAAGCCCATAGTGCAGGACTAGTATCACAGTTCTTTGGACCCCATATTGATTGATTGATTGATTGATTGTTCAGCATTTCTCATCAAACATAATCCTCTGAAGAGGACCAGGGTGACATGGGTTGGGGATTGCTAGAAAGTCCATGGTAGACCTTCTACGTTTTGACACTCCTTAAATACGGTTGTGCTGAGCTGATTTCTTATGACTGTGAATATTTGCTTTTACAAGCATCTCCCCCACAGTTCCTTAAATTTATTTACCCTTCCAATACACAGCTGACCAATCTACATGTTCCTCATCTACAACTGCCAATAACATCTAATCTGTCTCTTACATGTCAGTTGTTAAATAGGAAGTAACAATGCAAGCATGGCACTTCAGTGTAATAGGGTGAAAAGTTATGTTTCAGGAATGTCTACTTCTTGAAATCAGAAATGGTGTGGCATGATGCATTGTCTCTCTGGATTATGTTGCATAAATGTACATTCTGGGCATTTAGTATTTAACCAGCATTTCTCTAAAATTGGCTGCTTCCCCAAACCTGCTCATAGCTGCCTGTTATGTGTAGATGGTGACGATTTTGGCTACACAAAGGACTGTACTTACTCTTAAGTTTCAGGATTCCTTACCTCCTGTTTTAAACTTAAACAAATATATTTGCATTGCTACCAAAGGAAGCTTTTCCACTTGTCCACAGATCCTCTTGTTGGGATTGCGTTCCAGAAAGTATGAGCTTCTGGTGCGTCTGCAGAGCCAGATATAACACACACACACAAATTCACCCATCTCGCCCACCTTAAAACATTAAAAAAGGTAAATGCAATTTGGAGAATTTGTAACAAATTTATATTCCCCTCTTTTTAGGGTGATGTATGTTTAGGATTTCCCCATGCAAATTGCTAGGAGGGAAAAATCGGTCAAAATCTCAGCACAGTTCAAAATTTTATCTTGTCTCATGTGCCATGCCAGAATTTGCAGTATCTGAATAGTCCTTAAGGTGAATCATATTGCAAAGCATTGCTCTAGATTAGTCAGAACAAATCTAGTCAATAATGGCAGTGTGAGTAATATCTATTTTACTTCACCAGCACCCATCTAACATAATTCAAATTCACATCAGTCATTCGGTGTTTTGCATATGAAATCTCACCAACAGAGCTTGGACTCAGGATATTTTTTCTTTAAGGGGAAGAAAAGTGTCTAAACTTTCTCCTTAGTATTTGTTTGCATTTTCCTTGCTTCCCTGTTAACTGCTGCAGGCTGTATTGATAATGCATTCTTTCCCATTAATCTTTTCTGTCCAGAGGAATATTATGGGTTCATTTGTCATTTTAGGGAGGAACTAGGCATTACGCTTGAAATATGAGTGCTCAAACTGAGTTATCTGCCTTCCTCTTCAAAATATTTAGGCACTCTGTGGTGTGATTTTACGTGCTTTTCCATACCCCCAGGCAAAAGCAGGCAGTGAAGTAGAACAAGTGGTAATGTCACAGCATGCATTACAAAGAGAGGTAAAAGGTAAAGGTACCCCTGACTGTTAGGTCAAGTCGCGGACGACTCTGGGGTTGCAGCGCTCATCTCGCTTTACTGGCCGAGGGAGCCGGCGTTTGTCCACAGACAGCTTCCGGGTCATGTGGCCAGCATGACTAAGCTGCTTCTGGCAAACCAGAGTAGCACACGGAAATGCCATTTTCCTTCCCGCTGGAGCAGTACCTATTTATCTACTTGTACTTTGACATGCTTTCGAACTGCTAGGTTGGCAGGAGCAGGTATGGAGCAACGGGAGCGCACCCCATCACAGGGATTCGAACCGCCAACCTTCTGATCGGCAAGCCCTAGGCTCAGTGGTTTAGACCACAGTGCCACCGCATCAACCAGGTTCAGTTCTCCCCTTAGATAATGAATGATCGGCTTGCTTATATTTCTGAAGATTTGATAAAGACCGATACAAAATTCTAGAGTCAACCATAGTCAAGTCTGAGATGGAGTACCTAATTTTTTTCATAAAACAAACTGTTTGCATATAAAATGGGGCATCTATTATACATCAGTTCTAAGTTGTGGGTGGTGGGTGGCATGTGGTCTAAACCACAGAGCCTAGGGCTTGCCAATCAGAAGGTCGGCAGTTTGAATCCCCGCAATGGGGTGAGCTCCCGTTGCTCGGTCCCAGCTCCTGCCCACCTAACAGTTCGAAAACATGTCAAACTACAAGTAGATAAATAGGTACTGCTCCAGCAGGAAGGTAAAAGGCGTTTCCATGTGCTGCTCTGGTTTGCCAGAAGCGGCTTAGTCATGCTGGCCACATGACCTGGAAGCTGTCTGCAGACAAACACCGGCTCCCTCGGCCTATAGAGTGAGATGAGAGCAACAACGCCTTTACTAAGTTGTATATAATTATTACTTGATCATATAAGGATTATATGGTTGTATACACAGATTTGTATATATTGAAGGCACAGCATCAGTTCAATTTACATGAATTTGGCATCCTTTTGAGATGCTGGAACTAGACAGTTTTGAAAACTAGTAGAGGACTGTTGGTATCTTTCTCATCTTCTTTTAAATATCATATGGCAGTTGTTTGACACACGGAGACATTTGTGTTTCTCAGAAATAACATCAACATTTGGCGCATTCAGCCACCCTGTGGCATTCGAGCCTGATATTTTCAATCTTCTGTGCTCTGGATAAATCGGTGCTATCAGTTCCTAAGAATAAGACTTCAGATGATAAATAGTCCAGGCTGCATATTTAACCTTGTCTTCTTTACAGTCCTATTCTGGGAAATAGATCCCACTCCGTTTGGTGGGGCTGCTCCAGAGTCATTATAAGTTAGGTTTTTACCTTATTCTTGCATATAGTGTTGGGCACATCAGTGGTGGATCGCAGCTTATTCATTCCCTTCTTCTGATTGTGGATATTCTGTATGGCACAGTGGAGCCTGTTTCTTCCTTTGTATTGTTCACGTGTTATTTATATGCAAAAATACACAAGTTGCATTCATTGAAGGCTTGTGCAACATTGAGAAGTTTCCTTAATTGGGATCTCAAGCCAGGATTTTGGGACAATTAAAGCCAGATGAGACTTTCTGCACTTACCATAAGTGCTCAGAGGACGGAGTAGAGACAGGTACTTAGCATCCCTGGAAGAAGTCCTTTACTTTCCTTGACATCAGCAAGGACACCTACCAAGTGAGCATCTATGCACCTGCATGGTGCTGAGTGATTTGCTTCCCAGTGCTTAAACACAGGGCAGAGAATCTTTCCGGCTGCCCACCCTTGGCCCTGCGGTGGTGTGTAGCAGTTTGGCAAACTATCTCACCTTTCAAAGAATCACCTTAGACTCATGTCAGAATGTAAGTGAAGTTGACAATGGGAATGTGAATTCCTCCTGGAAGAGAAGTACGTATTTTCATTGTGTATTGTTGGTTTGTGTCAGTTATTTTCATAAACTTCTGATTGCTCAAACAGGCTTTAAAATTGGAGGCACATAAGGAAGCCTTAAGGCCTCAAAAGGTTACTTTTGGGCAGTGTTATTAAAAGGAGGCAGGCTCAGAGTAGTGACTCAAATAGTGCTGCAACAGGCATCTTCAGACGTGAGATAATTCTGCCGTGTCTTTGGATCAGCAGCAGGAAACCCAACTTTCCCAGTGTTTATTGTTGGCGGGGGGATAAGGTGATACAAATCTCCACTAGGCCTGAGCAGCAGTAAGCTGTGGTTGGCAGTCCTCCATTGTTAGCCAGCAGAATAGTCCTGAAGTGGAAGGAATGCCTGCTTTGACATGCCTGCAACACTACAAATTCCTTCAGTGCAATCCCGAGCACACTTAGTTGAAGTTAAGGGGACAAGGGGTTGTATTCAACTAAAGCCAGTGCTTCTTCAACTTGGGTCTCCAATTGTTGTTGGACTACAACTCCCATCAACCATGACCACTGGTACTGCTAGATAGGGATAATGGGAGTTTTAGTCCAACAGCTGGTGACCCAAGTTTGAGAAACACTGAACTAAACTTTACCTAGAATTGTTGTTGTTTAGTCGTTTAGTGGTGTCCGACTCTTGGTGACCCCATGGACCAGAGCACGCCAGGCACTCCTGTCTTCCACTGCCTCCCGCAGTTTGAAACCCATGTTAGTAGCTTACCTAGAATAGACCCACTGAAATAAATGAACATGACTAAGTTAGGTCCATTAATTCCAGTGGGTCTGCTCTGAGTAAAACTTTGTTGGATATCACTCTTAATCTTGAGTAAACAAGCTTTGGATAACATAAAGAAAACTCTTCCAAAAACGTCTTTCCCCTGGGGAAAATGAGATCAAAGACAAAATGAGGCTTGTACAGTGACAGATGTCAATTATATTACTTAATGCACTACTTGAGGTCCATTGAATAGATTAACAAATTGTGACAAAATGACAAGTACATTCTGTGGTGATTGATGAATTGATGTGTTATCAGGGTCTTCAAACTGCCAGACCCAGAAAAATAGAAATGGTGTGAGATCAGTGTGAAATCATTGTTGAGCAAATGCTGTTACTTATTTTGTATGAATAGGCTGGATTGTTTTATCTTTTCCTGATGGGTTTCTTTTTTATTTATTATGTTTATATTCTTCCTTTTGTTCCTTGATAGTCTTATGTTTAAGGCAGGGACCAGACCCAGTGCCTTCCAATAATGCCCTGACATTCCCCAGCTTGTACAGTAATCCAAGGATGTACGAGGTGGGCTATGTTTATGGTGGTTGACAACCAACAAGGAAAGCTCTTTGTGTACAAGTGGCTATGTTTCCCCTAAATTTCTCAGATAGAAGACAGCTCACAGTGGCTTCAGCCGCACCAACCTGATCTTTCATCATATCAGCCATATGGGCAGTAACAACTGGCAAAAAATGGCGGGCCTAAAGTAGATCTGATTGAAGTGGGCCTGCAAGTTCTTGCAAGTGAGGTGGCCCCACTTCCTTCTTCACACCACTGCATTTACACAGATGGATTCAATGTGGTTTCCATGTTTAAGACTTGGAAAACTTAGTTTTGTTACTAATCATACTTTTCACAGATGACACCATTTCCATCATTTTTCTCAAAGGATCTGCTCCAAAAATACTGCTTTCATTATGAGAAAATAACACATGTGTAATGAACAGCTGTGGAGCCATTTAAAGGCATGCATAATGTGTGCCCTTTACTTCCCTCCCCAACACAATCCAGATTGTTCTCATCCAGATGTACGCTCATGGATCTTGTTAACAGATGGTGAGCAAGGATTGGGAACTGCATGGTGGACAGCCTCTTGTGTGTGTGCATGTCAGTAGCTAATGTTCAGATAAAACAATTGCTGGATCACATGCACAGGAGATTTTAAATGGGACATTTTATCAGATAATTCTGAAGTGCTTGCTCCATGCCGGTTAAAATTTATGTCCACTGAGACCTCAAACTGCTTCTTTCCCCCTCCCAACCCCCAATTCCTGTTGGGTCATTGTCGTGGTAATTGTGGGGGAAAGGAATTCTATAAGTAGAATCTGTGTCTTCAAAGAAACACTGCCATGTCAGGATTTCTTAATGGCCAATAATTACCTGAATTTGCTCACCCATAGGACAGAAACAGTGCAAGCAGACTATTAATCAAACAATTACTTTTCTGGTTAAGCAATTTTCCAATAATCAGATTTGACTGATCTCTTAGGCAGCAATGCTGTTCACTAACCGGTTCAGTTGCACAATCTAGGAACAAATCATAGAAGCGAAATAAACCCACAGGTCAGTTTTAAAATCATTTAAGCAGAAACTGGAAGCCAGGGATTTACTGGGATGAGATGTGTTATTGACTGATTAATTACAAATTCAGCCTCTGGAAAGGGATTTAAGTTCTAAACTGCAGGTTAAATGCCTCAAGTCATTTTTGTTACTTGGATGCACTTGGATTCTCTCTGAGATGGTTAGAAGCTGCAAAATTTCACTGTGAATTTCAAGGTGTCCTAGATTTATAGAAATTGAGATTGAGCTTGAGCTCCTTTCTCATTTATAAAGTACCCAGCCGTTATTTTTGGTTCTGCCTTTTGGCTTACTATCACCACATCAAGACTTGTGCAGAATGTGGGAAATGTGTCTTTTGTTTGTTCATTTCCCCTCTTATTTTCTAAGGGTCAACTAAAACTACTGAATTTCTTCACGCAGTTGTGTATACAGTGGTACCTCGCAAGACGAATGCCTCGCAAGACGAAAAACTCGCAAGATGAAAGAGTTTTTCATTTTTTGAGTTGCTTCGCAAGACGAATTTCCCTATGGGCTTGCTTCACAAGATGAAAACGAAAACATTAATTGATTTTCAATGCATTCCTATGGGAAACCGTGCTTCGCAAGACGAAAAATTCGCAAGACAAAAAACTCGCAGAACGAATTAATTTCGTCTTGCGAGGCACCACTGTACAGGTACGTAGCCAAGTGGAGAAAAGGGTAGTGTGAACCAAGCAGGCAGCAGATGCGATGAGCCAGCATGCATCTGCATTCATTTCAAGAAAATGCAAATTTCGTTCATCATGTGTGCCACCCACTCATATATTTTAATGAGTAGATGTGATTACATTAGACCCATCAATTTCAGTGGGTCTGTTCTAAGTCTGTTTTAGTTGAATACCATTCCATTTGTGGAACACATTTCCACTCTCTCCTCCCCATGCAGCCACAAATCTGCTCTGAAGGGTTGGGGCACCTTCCAGAGCACCTTTGAGGAGGCATGAAGGACTACAAAGAGTAGGAGAAGAAAGGAAGGTCCCCTTGCACAAGCCCTAAAAGTCTCACTCCCTTTTTATAAGGAAATTGTGTTCATGGCAGCTCACAATATACAAGATAAATGATCAGTTACACCAGTAAATAAACATGAACAATGCACATTTCAGTGGCAACACATTTCTGATCTCATAAGGGCATTTCAAGGATGTCCCAAATAACAATTCATAATTGTTTTATTTAAAAATAATCAAACCAATATTTCTTCATAGTTATTAAAAATCATCCACAATCAAGAGCTGTAGAAAAGAGTGAAAACAGAGGGGGGAAGTCTGCTTCCCAGGCCATGCCCCCTTGGCCCACCCACAATTGGCTCAAGCCATGGGTGGGCTCTGACAGCCCCCCGCAGCCGAGGAGGAAATGACATCATCTGCCAGCTGTGCAGGGCCCAGAAGGCTGCTTCAGCCCAGGGGCAGGCTGCCCTGAGCCGCAACCCCCACTCCCTGGCAAGAACAAGGTGACTGGTGTTTTTAGAAGCAGCTGCCTCTTGGAAAATCCTGAAGCTGAGCCAAAAGGCTGATAGTAGCCAAAGATAGAGACTTTCTCAGCCTCACTTTCTTCCACTCTATACTTTCTCCAGTTAGGTCTTTGTGTCTCCCCATGCGGACACCATAAGCCAGGATTTATTGCTAGGTTATTGGTTTGGTGTTGGTTGGCACTTGGCAGTCCTATAACTTTCTACTTTTTTAAGCAAGTGAGAAAACATTTTGTCCATTCTCAAAGGCATTGTCTTGTTTTTGGAAGCTCTGTGGGCAAAATGTTGACTAGGAGGACCTACTGACAAGAATTTTCTTTCGCAAGCACCCAATAAAACCTGGAACTGGTTGTGCCAAGCATATGCCAGCATAGCAAATCTGAATTTGCAGTAGGCACTAGAAATCTAGTCCAGAATAAAAAACTCAGCAGATGTTCACTCTAGGCATGGGTCCAAGCAAAGAAAACTGGGCATTGGCACCAGCCTAACCAAGAAAGCTAGCCCAAGGCAGAGCAGCGCATCTGGCAAATCCCAGATGCTCTATGAGATTCATGTAGAAGGAAGCTGATACCAATTTCCAGCTGATAAACCCAAACTTCTGTATATGGGACAGCGCATGTGAGTGTGCCATCTTCACCTTTCATTTTAAAGTTGCTTCAGCTCCATGGGACCAACTCCACTTTTGTAAATTGTTTGACTACGATGCAAAATGAGGTTGGGTTATTTCTTCTTTCCCTGTGATATGAATGCCAGGGTTATTTGAGCCATAGAAACATATTCTACTGCATTCCTGGAAAGCTGAGACTGTTCATGTTACAAAAAAACCTACAGCCATCACTAAACAAGATTCCAGTTTCTGCTGGCTAAAGATGATCTTTCCCAAAGCAACTTCTGCTTCAGAAGTGAATGCTTTGCTTGGGATCCAGAGTTCCATTTCCTTGCTGCTCTTTGTTTCCTTGCTCAGGGTTGAATGCAGGTTCAGTACAGTGGGCAGCCAGTGCTGGCATGAGGTTCTCCTGCCCCACACAATGCCCATTGAAAGAGGGACCATTGTTCCATCCACAACAGCCAAAGAAGGATCTCTGTACTATAGGCACATGATGATCAGAACTTCTGTCCAAGCAGAACATTTATAGAAACCTGCAATCTATTTCTCTAACACTTCTTGTGTTTCTGCACACAGTGGCGAAGTGACAATGTCTCAAATATATGCAGCTGTGCCTTATTCATTATTTCTGCTGCTGTGCTTTTATTCATCTCTTTTAGTAGGACCAAGGAACAATTGCCAACAGAGTTTTCTCCCAGTGTTGGAGGAGCGCTTCCTGACATGAGCTTTATATAGCAAATGGGTTGTTCAGATCTATTCCCCCCCCCCTGTGTGTACAACTGGTGTGTTTGCTTCCACACAGTCCATTCTTCTCATTCCTTGGTGTTCACTGCTATTTTGCTGTTTGCCATCCGCACCAGTAGGGGGAGCTTGACTGTTTGTCTATACTCTGTTACTTTGTTGCTCCTCCACCTTCTCCCATTCTGGACATGTATACAGTTCTCGAACTCAATCCATTCTGAAAGTCCATTCGACTTCCAAAACCTTTGAAAACCGAAGTGAAGCTTCTGATTGGCTGATTAGCCCCAGAAATAATGCCGACAGCAGTTCGGCCTGCAAAAAACTTTCACAAACTGGAACACTTACTTCTAGGTTTGTGGCATTTGGGAGCCGATTTGTTAGTCAACTAAGCCATTTGGGAACCAAGATATCACTGTACATGTTATTTCTGTACCTGTGCATGTGTACTTAAAAAAACAAAACCCACCAGAAGCAGGCAACTATTACCACCTCATAGGTATCATTTTTCACAATGGACAAAGCAGAGGCTTGAAGTTTTGGCCCTTCAAGACCCATTTCTATGGAGGTCTTGTACAAGCTTGATATCTGGCTATATTTATCTGCTGTTTAATTTTGGGGGAGCAGAGAGGCAGTATAAAAGTCCCCAAGAATACTACCTTGAAGGACCCCGTAACAGTTGACAGACAATCACACATTTTCCCCACAAAAACGGGGGGTGGGGGGGAGAGACTAAATTAGTCTTCCAGAAAACCCCCATATAATAACTTTTTTAAGGCCAGTGTATGTCCTGCTATTACAGACCTTGAGGCAACCATCAGTTACCCACATTTACTGTGTGGAAATCCTCCTTCGAACTGGGTTGTTGAAATTCAGAGGTGCCATTACATTGCAGCAATCGGTGGAAGTAGGTGTCAAATACACAATTCGGAGTAACACTCACATCATTTAGTATTGGGGGCTAACTAAACCAAATGGATAGGCTGTGATTTGATGGTGAACAAATGGGAGTAGGGGACAGTTCTAGAGAACACCCCTCAAAACATCGCCACACACATATCCTGCCCCCAAAATGAGGTGGGGGCTTTCCCCCCCAGTAATGAGTTCCCACACCAGCAGTGACTATGGCAACATAATAGATTTTTCCTTTTTTTACAAATTGGATTTTTCACAGTAAGGGAAAATCCAGATTAAAAAAAGAGTTGTGCCTGGCATTTTGATGACGATGATGCCACAAAACCTGTATACATGAGCTGCTGAGATTGCAGAATAAATTCCTGGCTGGAAGCGTCCAGAGCCTAGTCTGGAACAAAACTATGTATAGCTTTATGTGTCTCATATTCTGCTTCTAACAACAACAAAAGAGCTCCTGGTTGAACTTGTGAAATGGTAAGAAGCTTGAATAAAAATCAAACTTCGGTAAGACAAGTGTTTTGGCTCAGTGTCTGTTTTCAGACTACATTTCTTTTAGGTTTATTCATAGCATACCAGAAAAGTGGCCCTTAATTATCTACTGAAGGATTTGCTGCGAGTCAGGATTCTCCCCCCCTCCTCCCCCTCTTAACAGACAAGAAAATAACTCTAAAATTAGCAAATGCTTCACATACTCCATCCCCTCCCCAGGTCTGCTACTGTTGCTTCAACATTTGCTTTTTAGAGGTTTCAAGTCACAACTAATGTAGGCTTTGGAAGAGGGGGGAAAAACCTGCCCAACATGTGACTGATGACAGCCAAAGCTAAGCCTGGCAAAACAGATTTAAAAAATAAATAAAAATGTTGCTATATTCAGCTATATTCAGAAGGAGATTTTGCTGAAAACCAGAGAAGGGCTGAGGCGCAGCATTAACAAAAGAGATAATCCTGTTTGATCGTTTCTATTTTGCACAAATACATTTCCATGTGCTTAAGCCTTCATAGAGTGGGAATGGCATGAGCAAAAGGCTGGTTCTGAGTTCTGGACTGATCATTCTAAACTAAGCAAGGAATTACAGATTTGTGAACTGATCACCCTTCCCTTAAGAGTTGTTGTTTTTCTAAGTAGCATGGTGGAGGGTAATGATGGACTGCATTGAAGCACAACAGGATGGGTGGGTAAATCCAATCTCCTTGCCACCTTTATGTCCCTCTTCCCCCAAGCTGCTATTTGCCTTATTGGGGAACCCATATTGCATCCACATACAGTGATACCTCTGGTTGCGAACAGGATTCGTTCCGGAGGCCCATTTGCAACATGAGCAGAACGCAACTCACAGCGGCGCGTCCGCGCACACGCGGGTTGTGACTTGCCGCTTCTGCACATGTGCGTGACATCATTTTGCGCATCTGCTCATGTGCGAGTGGTGAAACCCAGAAGTAACCCTTTCCAGTACTTCCGGGTCACCATGGGACGCAACCTGAAAAAACATATCATGAAGCAAACATAACATGAGGTATGACTGTACATTTCTCCAAAATGAGTAGGAGGAGAAATTTATTTGCACATGAAAACAGTGGGGGAAGGGTTAACACCCTTCTTCACCCAGTTGGCTTTGGTCTGTCTTGGGAGACAATGGAGGGGTACACCTTTGGGGTGAAGTCAAACTGTTGGAGGTTACAGTGTTTTGTGTTGTGTATGAGCCTATTAGGTCCGTAAATTACCATATAGCATACGTTCAACACACACAAAAATGGCAATTTGTTGTTGACAAAGGACAGCTGGACATATAAAGGACTCCATTAACTTCAGTAGCTTAGGGCCTCATCAAACCTAAATCTGGCCCTGTGGAAGAGACATGTTTTGTTGCAGTTGAGGCAGATGAAGACATCCAGTTGTGCTGCTGCAGATGCACCCTGGTGTTTCTAGCCATCATTCCTCCTCTGGTCACTGCTGTGGATAGACAACCTGACTGTTGTTGTACTGTGGTCATCTGCAAGGAATTCCCACAAGGTGGTTCTGATTCAATTTGGGGCTGGAGGCATGGTTGCTATAAAGAGATGCTAGAGCCAGTCACATATCTCAAAAGTCGCAACTGGTTCATCGCATACATACACAGCACCTGATTGACAGTTGCGACTGCCAGCTGGTCACTTGAGCTGGAAGGAGGCTCACTCCAGATTCTTTCTGCTCCTCCACTTTTCCTCCGCTGAGCAACAGAAGGCTCAAATTCAATCTCTGTGTTTACTCACTGCTTTGAAAATACCATTCACCCAAATAATGATGATGCACAAGGCATATATTGTAATATATATACAATATATATTGTATTAATATATAATATAATATAATATAATATAATATAATATAATATAATATAATATAATATAATATAATAATATAATATATATTGCATATATTGTGATAATGATGATGCACAAGGCATATATTGTATCACAAGTGCCCGCTTTACTGGTGCAACATTTCTGCACCTGATTATGGGCAATTCCCCCTTCACACTGCAGCCCTCTGCCACATAGCTTGTTCAGGAAGGTCCTGCAGCCCTGGGAAGAATGTTTTCAGGGCCACACAGGACTGCAAGGGACAAAACGACAAGGTATCTTCAGCTCATGCAACCATTGGGTATGAACTGTTGCTGATCTTGTAAGTTAGCCCAGTTGATCCGTTGATCTCATATCCATACTTAGCAAGATGTACAGTGGTACCACAGGTTAAGAACTTAATTAGTTCTGGAGGTCCGTTCTTAACCTGAGGTACCACTTTAGCTAATGGGGCCTCCTGCTGCCGCCGCGCCGCCGGAGCACGATTTTTGTTCTCATCCTGAAGCAAAGTTCTTAACCCGAGGTACTATTTCTGGGTTACCGGAGTCTGTAACCTGAAGCGTCTGTAACCCAAGGTACCACTGTATAGTCATAATTGATTCTGATGGTTTGTTGGGTTGTGCGTGTGGGAGAAAAATATGGAGGTGTTATGCCTCACCCCCAGGAAAAGAAATAGAATGCCAATCATTGAAGAAGCTAAAATAGTAATATGCTTGGGAGGTAAGTGGCCTTTATACTTGAACTGTGTACCTGCAAAGCGTAGACTCCTCCTGGATTTCTCCACTAGTGATGTGTGAGTAATTCAGTCTTTCTAGATTTCAATATGAATTGACCTGTTGCACCTCCTCAGCTACTATTTGGATTGAACTTTTGTTATCTACCAGCTTTCTCACTTCTCAAATGTTCCAATGCAGTTCTCAGCTCAAAAACTGTATCAAAATGCTCCTTTTTAAAAAACAAACAAGCACAAAGTTTACTCTAATAGAAAACACATTTGCAAATTTCCTAAAAGGAACTATGTTTAACAATACATCATTAATAGGTTTAATTATTTTAAAAAAATTAAAAATCAGATTAATGCAGAAATGGGATGGGATGAGCCACAGAAATAGGATGGAACTTTCATCTCCATGGTGATTATAACATTTGTAATTATCAAAATGCATTCAATGTTGTTATAATTTTATTTTATTTTGAAAAGAGAGAGAGAGAGAGAGAGAGAGAGAGAGAGAGTTGTGCATGCTGAAGTGCAAACAAGATATCCAAATAATCAAATGTGCATCTCTTGTTTTTCACTTCCCTTACAGTTATTGGCTGACCAACAAGGTTTTCATCAAGCGACCTAGCACAGGACTCCTCATGTACACACTTGCTACGAGGTTCTGCGATGAAATTCATCTCTATGGATTCTGGCCCTTCCCGAAGGATATAAATGGAAAGCCAGTCAAATATCACTATTATGATGACTTAAAGTATCGATTTTTTTCTAATGCCAGCCCACATAGGATGCCATTAGAGTTTAAAACTTTAAGTATGTTACATAACAGAGGAGCACTTAAATTGACGACGGGGCGGTGTGCGCAGTAATAAAGCACAAGTCGAGGACTAGGAGAAGTGCCGGATATGGGCTTCGCCATGCAGATTTTATGGAAGAGCAGTGGGATCAAAACAGTGGATTTATCCCTGTGCGCTGTACCAAGCCATTGGAGAACAAGGAAGTGCACCGGAACTCCCATACCAGCGAACATTTTTACCTGTTGAAGTGCTAAATCTTGAGTGCAATGGTTCGAGTAAGTGCCACTTTCTCTAAGAGCAAAGCTTGAATGTATAAAATCAGTAGTGTTTACAAGATCCAACGATGCATTCATCACCTGTTAAAGAAGCAAATAGTCCATTTGCTGCTCATTTGCCAACACAAAGTCTGGCAGCTGTGTAACGAAATACCCAAGAGGTGGGGTCTGCCCTGAAGGAAATACTTTGCATTTGGCAGCAACAATCAAGGCGGAATTGGCAGAGCAGTGGATAACATCACAAACATCAAGCAAAATACCTTCAGCCGGGGCCATCCCTGGCTTTGTATTATAACCTTTCTCTTTTTCCTCCCTGTTTTTAAAATTGTCATTCATTTTCTATGGTGTTTGGGTATTGGAGCCCCTTAAGGGATTTTGACAAGATAATACTATGAACATTTTAAGTAATCTTCAAGAAGTGGTCTTAGAAGATCTTATTTTTTAAACAAAATCTTCATTGCATCTTATTGCTCAGCTTACGCATTGCAGCTGAAGTTGCCTCCACGTGACAACTTGCTGCTGCAGTAACACATAGAGCCAGTCATCAGGCTTTGCCCCCGCAGCCCCATATCTCAGCACCAGCCACTGCTAGGAACATGTTCTGCTGGGGAAGGTGATGTCGGGATGTGTATGGGAAATGGGAGCGGGGAGGGTCATCTCACTAGGTTGTTCTTGTTGAAAAAAGCTTAGGATCTCCCAACTGCTTTTAGGTGCTTCTTTTAGGGTGAACTGCATGTTACAATAAACACACAACAAAAGTGTGCTCAAACTTCTGAACAAAAAGCAGCTGTGTAGTCAGAATCTGGACTGGTGACACATTCCACATCAGGGCTCCAAACTACCGTATTTTTCGCTCTATAAGATGCACCAGAGCACAAGACGCACCTAGTTTTTGGAGGAGGAAAATAAGAAAAAAAATATTCTGAATCTCAGAACCCAGAACAGCAAGAGGGATCACTGCGCAGTGAAAGCAGCAATCCCTCTTGCTGTTATGGCTTCTGTGATAGCTGCAGAGCCTGCATTCGCTCCATAAGACGCACACACATTTCCCCTTACTTTTTAGGAGGGAAAAAGTGAGTCTTATAGAGCAAAAAATACGGTAATTTTTCTGCTAACCTCTTCTATCTAGCTGATGATGGCTCCTGAATGTATTTAGGAAAACACCATACAAAATACACGGTGTGTACAAATTTGTATAGAGTGTACATTGTTATCTTTAGGAGACAAATCGCAGCAAGGGCAAGGAATTTTCCACAGGATACTATCCTGATCTAGGTGTGTGTTCCAGATCCCAAAGTTGCTTTTTCTTTAAAACAGAAGTAGTTTAAACGTACTTTTTTTCCTGAAAGTGTGTTTATTGTAACATTTAGTCTGGCCTAAAGTACAAACTTAACAGAAGCTAAATTGCAAGTTAGCACTTTTAAACAATCTGATGTTTTGAGCTGTCTTTAAGGCAAGATTTTTGTTATGAAGATGATATTGTTAACAAGCAGGTGCCCTTACATTTGGTACCAAAGATTATGCTGATTTTGTAATCGATGTAGATTTGTTTTCCTTCAAATGATGAAAACGTGTAAAATTTAGTACTTGTTGCTGTGCTGCTTTAGAAACTGTTTTCAGTCTTTTTTTTTGTTTATTTGTTTACTGCTAACTTGGTGTCTAGATTTTGTTTGAAGGACAAATTCCTTAACTTGACTTTGCTTTTTATATATGCCTTGAAAATCTGAAACAGTTGCTTTCCCTTAAAAAAAAAAAATCAGACTATGACCATAATATTCTTGAATCAATATATTTAATCAGAATTAATGTAAGTTATAAATATCATTGAAATGTCAAAGTCTGTATAGTTTAGTTGGCATAGTGGATTTTGTTTTTAGTTTACAAAACCACTTTTAAAATGCAGATTCTTCATAGTGCTGGACAATATGTGCATTATTCCTGTTCTATAGCATCCTGATGAGCAATATGCGAAAATACCACTGACAAGTTCCCTTGCCTTTTCACTTCTTTGAAGCTCCACTTTCTATATGGGACTGTGTTTTTTGTTCTGAGACAGCAGACAATAAGAATTATTAATGGTTTTGTATGAACAAAAAGGGTTGTAAACAGAATGGCTGTAAATCTAGAGTATCAAAGCACAATTGATGGAGTGACTTCAGAAATGCATGCTGGGGAAACAACCAGTGGTTCTCTCATGTGGTTTCACCTGCAGATTTCTGCCATATAGAAGCAGAAGAAGAAGAAAAAACAGAAGAAAAACAAATTCAGAATAAATCTTCACTTTAGCCCTTTTCAGATATTCGAGGCCTTTTCACACACACTCATATGACCTTCACACATTTAGTGTGTTTAAAGGAACAGACAGGACCTGCACAGGTTTTAGTGCTCAGTGCATAATAGTCTGTGAGGGACCTCAAGACAAAGGGAGAGTAGCCTATGTGCATGCCTGCATCTCACTACTCTTTTAACCCTTATGTGTTCAGACCAGTGCCTGAAGAGAGTGATACAATGCTGTGTAGAAGGAAGGGTGGGCTGATTATGCCATTCCCAAATGCATGGAATAATCTTGCTCCTGCAGGAACCTACCAGGCCAACAAGTCTTACCTAGTCCAGCATCCTTTTTGCTGCAGTGGCCAACCAGATGTCCACAAGCAAGACCTGAAGGCAAAAGCCTTCTCTTTTCCTTTTCCTAGAGTGCATATTCAGTGGCATTCTGCCTCTTTTCTCATCAGGATATTCATACATTGGATGAAACGGATAAACCCATAAAGGAATGTGATTTCCCCTGCCCACCAGGAAACTATGAATAGTAAAATACTGCTTGTTGATTTTTGCAGCATAGGCAGCGAGCTTCGCCATTGTTATCATTAATTTTTACTATTCTTTTCCTTACAAAAGGAAGCCCATAGCAGAGAGAAAGAACATTTTTTGAGGAAAGTGTAGGCTTAAGGATTGGTTTTGTAAACTCCGAAGATATTACTGGAAAACGCATGGTGTTTAGGATGACACACACACACAAAAATAGTCCAAAATAAAAGTTCCTTAGGCTGTTTAATGACCATAATAGTAATGTTTGCATGTTTCCTTTTGAAATATAGTAATGTTAGAGCAGTCTAGCTAGACTGATTTTCCATAAAAGGTGTTAGATTTCACACAATCACCTTAAAGAAGTTGAGACTAGTGCCTTTTTCATCCTCAGGCATAACTTCAATCCTGTTACTTAATCATTTTGTGTCATGTTTTCCTCCCCTTATCTAGACTATTTCCACATGTCTATAAAGGGCTAATAAACTGGTTAACAAAACCACTTTTATGTTTTGCATCTCAGGGAAATATCAGTTTTTCAATATAAACACAACAGGAAAAGATAGAATTGAAAGTGGATGAAAGCCTATCATATTACATAAAAAAGAAGAAGCAAGGTTTTCATGTAATGGAATGAGGCTGCAGTCCCATGCACCTTGGAAGAATTCAAGGGGACATGTATGGGATTTGCACCATGAGGCTGCAATCCTATGCAAGTTTAGTTGAGAGTAAACACCGCTGAGCACAATTGGACTTACTTCTCAGTAGAAGTGCAAAGACTTGGGAGTGTGAAAAAAAGCCACTTAGATGAAGAATAAGGATGATTTAAAAGATGCTAGGAAAGATGTAAATGATGGAATGGTCTGCTTAAAATACAATGTTGCAGTGTTTGGCTCAGCATTTCATTTCGGTGTTGTTTCATTGAAAATCTAAAATGACAGTAATTTTAAATCCGGATGTCACAACTGTCTTTTTTTATGCGCGATGCCATTTTGGGTCCTCCAGTCCCCTCATTGTTTGCATATTATGCAGAGACCATGAGCTTCTTTTTTCTTTGTCAGAACTCTGCTCTTAGTTACATGAGCACAGATTCTGCAATTTTCCCTGAATGGCAGGAACCCTGCATTTCACCAATGGGATGTTGGCAAAAACTTCTCACATCCTGCCCTGTGTCTTTGCCTTGACCTTTTACTATATATCTCTTCTCTTGAGTAGTAAAAACTATCACCATTTAAGATCTACATTCCCCGTTGAGATCAAGCCCTAGAGTAGCCATCCACAACCCAACACCCTCCCAATGTTTTGGACGACAACCCCCATCAGCCTCAACTAGCATGACCTTGTTGCTTGGGTCTGATGGGAATTGTAGTCCAAAAAACATGGAGAGCACTAGGATGGGAAAGGCTGTCCCAGAACTTAAAGAGTCAAAAAGGTAGCCTACAGAAACTTGGGCAAGGTTGCAGTTAGTGGGATTTACATTTGCTCATCACATTGCAAAAAATTAAAAGTGTTCAAATACAGGTAAGGAATAAATGGCTTCTTTGTTTTCATAATTTTTCCATAACATATATTTGTTGCTTGTTTCCTACCACAAATAGCTACTGTGATAGAGAATCATAATTGACCAGCACTATCTCCAACACATACCCAGTAGTTAAAATCTGATCCCTTAATGCAAAACTGTAGGAACAGTCTCTTTAGAAATGCACAGTAAGAAAGGGAATTTGTTTTCATTCGGATAATTTTACTTGTGAAGACTTGTAATTCATAAAGCGGTGTTTTATAATTTGTGTTTTTCCTTTTGTTTGGAGCTCTGGAGCTCCTCAGATTAATGAAGATAAATGTATAATATATTCATGTTTATCCTTTGAGGAGATTCTCCTTCTTACTCCCTTTCTAAAATGTGAAGACTATTCAACGTTTCAATTGAGTTTGGAGTCTCTCTCTTCAACAATGCCAGAATAACGTCCCACAAAAAAGAAATACAATGTAATGGAGCTAAACGAAAATGAATGCAATTGCCAGCTAGTATTCTGTTTGCATGTGCACATTTGATACCTTGAAAGATCATAAAAGCAAGGATTCAAATTAGTCTGCTTTGTGGCAACTTTCAATACTGGTTACCCACTGCCTTCAGCAAGTGTGGAAGTTATGCAGCTTCTTAGATCCTACAATGCTTAGATAGGTTGTTATCCAATGAGATAACACCTATTCAGACAAGCAATAGTGGTGTGTGCACTGACAACAAGTTTCCGTTCAGACCCCAGCTTTGCCCTTCAGAAAACAGTTCAGGGACCATCAGGTCAAGGACCACCCAAATACCTGGTGCTCCAGTCCACCATCTCCACCCCACCATCTGAATTCACTATTGGGAAATTTAAAAACAGCTATAACTCATTTTGACAGTGGATGAAAGTCCCTCCAGAGTGGATAGACCCTTCAAAATTACCAGCACATTGGTTTTTGAGCTTTTGTGCTGGGCACAATTCCTTTTGTAAAGGAGATATCTATATTATTTCATTTGGAGGGCAGAATTGGAAGAAATTTACAGACGCTATTGCCCCTTCTCAATGTATTACTCCTGCCAAATTTCAGAAGAATGTCTCTTAAAGTTTTAGGATAGGTAAAAAAGGAATCCCTTAATCTCCCAGGCTAGTGTCTTGAGGGCAATAGTTCTGAAATTTGTAGATATGAAAGCTGCCTTTGGGTAAAAAAACCGACCAAATTCCAGGTGAATAGGCTTTTGTGTTAAGCACCTGTGACATTTATTTTGGGGGGCAGATGAACAAAACGGTTTTCACTTTGGGGATAAAATCATTCCCTCTGATTATAATCTTGATTTGACATTCATAGCAGAGCTCTTCCTCTGCCCCCATCCCACCATGGTGTCTGCTGTCCTTTTCCCCATCACTTAGAGATATTACTTTTGCTTTTCTCAGATGCTTATCTGCAGCATTTTTTGACATTTGCATTGCTGAGGCGCCGTGAAATGCTTCAGGGGTGCCTATTTTTACTCATGACACCTTGAACAGAGCCTGCTTTGTTTCTGAAAAGCTCAAAATCTCTCCAAGGCATCCTTCTTCAACTTGGGGTTCTGGTTCTGAGGCACACCCCTAATATATTTCACAATTAGCCTTTCCGTATATATTCCAGTATCTCAACTGCTAAAGCTCCAGTCCTTTTTCTTTTTTTGTAAATGACATGTGTTGGGGGTGAAGAATGAGGCAATTGACTTTTAAAAAGACTGAAAAGTTTCATTATAGTTTAAAAATATGTGCTCCAATCCAATGGGAGGGGACAGTTACAAACAAGTATTTGCATGTGTTTCCTGGGCGAAAAAGTTCCAGTGTCTGGATCAGACATTGAGCTCTATGAAACAGGCACTCATTATCTGTTTCTCCTATTAGATTGAGATGGTGGACACATATCTCTGGATCTTGGTGCAATTTCATTTTTCCCCCCTTTCCCCTTTCTTTTTTCTTTTTAAGAGCACTGTTAACCTGGATAGGCAAAAGCACAATTGTTTTAACTGTATATACTAAAGGAAGCAAGTTTGCCCAAACCAGCCTTCCTGGACAGTACTACTGCTATTGAGCATACCCAGCTCCCATTTGTGTGCACTGTTGAGATGTATTCTGTCAGGATCATCTTGTCTGATGCTTTTTTATTATTATTTTGTGTACAGGAGTTGTTGTTAATTCTTTGTTACTTGTACAACCTGTAAAATAAATTAAAACTTTTTTTCCAGTACTTCTTTTGTTGAAGTTTTTGTACACAATAATTTCATTTCACTAAAAGACATAAATAGAAAATTAACACATATTAATTTGAGGGGAAACAAGATCGGGGATAACTGGAGCTGCAACACAGACCCTCAGCTTCTCCCCGCATGCTCCCAGGGGCTTACACGGCCCAAACCCGATTCCAGGGGTTTGGATGAAAGGATGGTAAGCCCCTGAATTCCTTTAACGGAATTCCCTTGCAGCAGCAGCATTGGAGGGGCAGGCACAGCCAACCCATACCCCTCCTCCAACCAATTTAAACCAATGCCTAACCGCAAACCTTACAATTTGTGACCGTTTGCTACGCAGTAGGCAAAAAACCAAATGGCACTCACTAATCAGCCAGATGGCAAAATTCCTACCGGGTCCCTGCCCCAAAGCAGACGACCCCATGACAGGCATAGCAAGGTCAAAGCACAAGCCCAAAACAAGGGAGGGAGGGCGGGTGATCCGGTGCCCATAGCGAAAGAGAAAGCAGATCACTGTGAGCACTGTTTAAATAATCTCTGTTCCCACCCCCAAATTGGCAACATCAATTTTACCCCAGCAACACAAACAACCAATCCTTTCCAGGCCCCTCAATCCTAACCTGCCTGGCAACTACAGGGTGTCTTGCTTGGCCCCATCTGCAAAACGCGCTCTCTTTTAATGAGAACACGCTTTATGGGAGGGGGCATTATGGATTCATTTTTGCTTTTATTTCCATTATGTATACTGTGTTTTTCATATTGTGATTTAATGTTGTGAACTGGCCTGAGATTTACAGCTATAGGGCAATATACAAATTTAATAGATAATAATCGTGTTAGATTTTGTAACACTTCTGTAGAATTCTAAGGCCTAATATACAATGAAATTAACATATTTATCCAGTATTCATTGGCTTTGGCACCACTTACTACTGACTTCTCTGCCTTTCACCCTACTGATCTCAGTGGACACCAGCCACCATTGCATAATGGTGATTTGCTATTGGGGAAAAATGGGCAAGCAATTGCATAGTTTGGGTTTTCTGCTTGAAGCCATTCAGTACAATGGCATAGGTGTCACTGAGCACACTGAGCACCAAATAATTTCCATCATTGCAATCAAATGGTCCACATGACTTGACATTCACTGTGCTAGTCTTCACACTGAAGGCAAAAGTGTGAGAAGCATTACTTGCAAGGAGACAAGTGACACTGTGAAAATACACACACACACACACACACACACACACACACTTACCACCATGATCCGTCCATGCTTTCCAATATAAACAAGCAGGGTATCTATACTGGCTTCAGATTGTAAAACCAAAAGTGTCTTCTAAATGACTCCTTCAATAAGACCTTCATATTGCTTCTTAGAAAGCACTCTTCCACATGCTTAGAACAACTCCTCTTTGTCCTTTTCTTGTCTGATACCTCTGTTTATGTGAAGGATCAGAAAAACAACTGGAATACTGAATCATCTTCCTGCCCTTCAGTTTTCCCTTTTGCTTCTATTCTCAGCATTTTATTTGTTATTTATTTATTTATTTATTTATTGCCTCCTTCACTTTCTTGCTGTTAAGCACTTAGGAGACCAGAACACATGGCTGGCAGGTATCCTTGAAGACTTTTGCCTGGTTGGTCCAAGGTGAGCCCTTGAGAATCTGAAATCATCACATGCAAAAGTGTTGGTTGAGTCCATCACCAAGTTTTTTTGTGGATCACTTTACCACCTGACCTTATTCTGGATATCATCTTGCTTTCAATGCTTGCCAGAAAGAAAACAGCAGATGGACCACTTAAATTATGGTATATCGGAAAGATTTTTTTGGGGGGGGTTTTGAAGATTACTCTTATTTTTATGGGACTACCAAGGGATCCACAACACAGAGAAAACAGTGATTCTGCTCTCCTTGGTTAATGCACCAAACCATTATGTTAATTTATACCAGGCTTCCTCAACCTTGGCCCTCCAGATGTTTTGAGACTACAATTCCCATCATCCCTGACCAGTGGTCCTGCTAGCTAGGGATTGTGGGAGTTGTAGGCCAAAAACATCTGGAGGGCTGAGGTTGAGGAAGCCTGATTTATATCTTAAAGCAGGGGAAGAGACGTGTTATCTGGGTTCATCATTGTATGGATAGATACTGCTTACAGGTGAGTTCATTCTGCCAAAAACAAGCATTAAAGAATCACCCTGAAAAAATATATGTTTCTCTGATATTCCAAATCTTTATCCAGAATCAACAGTTGATTCAGCCTGTGCAAGGTCCCTTTCATAACTCCAAAACATTTGTTTACACCAAAGCTTTATATAGCAATAGAGGGAAATGTTTAACTATCCATTAGGCTGACAAATGCATGAACACCATAAAAAGACAGCTTGCCTCAGCTACCTCTTAATTTGACAAAATTAGAGAATTAATGTAGCCTTTCCCGTCTAAAATACATGATTCAATCAGAGGCCCCCACCACCTACAGCTTCTCCGGTGCATAATGCTTTTTCAAAGAAATTATCTCATTGTAGCTGGCTAGTTTGGAGGGAAAAAATTACAAAGCCATCCATCACTGTCCATGAATGAGATAACAGTATTAATGTGGAACCTGTTTATCTCCATTCAGGTATAAAATTACAATTATTTTAACATTAATTCTTACCATTCTGTGTTTTTCTTTGCTCTCAAGGGTTATCAGTTCACAAATTTGCTCCTAATGCATAGCTAATAGCAAATCTTTTTTCCTCATTAAAATAGGCCCATGATATTCTCTCTCAGGAGCTCCTGTAGGCCTGGGCTATTACACAGAGTGCACAGCATGCTAAACCGCCATCTTAAGTTCACGTTGTTGGTGACAGCAGAGCTTGACAAAAGGAATACTGCCAAAAAGTAATAAAATAATGCCCAAGAGAAAATATGCAGTCAAGAAAATATACTGCAACGCCACAAAGTTACAACAAACCACCATCAAATAATGCAAATCATATTTTTGTGGCTGCTTTGTAAATCTCAGGCAAGACTGGGCCCACCATCAGACACAGTGAGGAGCTAATTTGGGGTGTCGTGAAAGGCTAGCTATTTTTTTATATTAAAAAACTCTATCTTTTATAGATATTATACAGAACAAGAAGATTCAATAAGCTCCTCTCTGCCCCACATGGAAGAACAGATTCATACAAGAGATACAGAAAAGATATCATTTGAAAGTCATCCTACTAAGAGATGTTAAATAAAAATATCTGTCCACAATTTGCTGTGAGTTGCAGGTGGTTGACAGTCATGCTCTTTGTATAAGCATATGGAAAAAAATATATTAAAAAATAAAATCATGTGTTCTGGAACATGTCTCTTTTGTCTTTTCTTTGTTCACCTAGTTTCCAGTCAATTTATCCATTAGTGCCGTGTCCCCGATTTGATTCAGCCACATTTTATATAAGTCAACATTTAGAGTTCTTCAGTTCCCGGCAATGGCCAAGTGAGCAGCTATTATCAATTGTAATATAAGCTTTTTAGATGAGAATTATTCAGCATCTCCTTCAAACATAAATAATAAAGGAATTTTGGGACTGAGATCTACCTGTTGTTTACTTACAGTACTTATTTCACACAAAAAAAATTTCCCAAAATGAGCAGACAAATTCACCACATGTAGACAAACAAAGCTACATTTTTAGAGTTTCTCCATCTAGTTTTTGGGACAGCGTCATTGATTTTACTGAGTAGTACAGGATGCATAAACCATCTATGAGTGAGTTTTAGTGTGTTTTACCTCACTTTATCTGAAGAAGAGCTAAGAGAAAACTTCTCCCAGATTCTATTCCAGGAAGCCTCATTTATAGTATCGTTCAAATGTCTCTCCCAGTGGAGTTTGAGAGCATTTAAAGGTTTGGAAGAAAAATTGGCCAATGAGCTGTGGTATATATTATATTTCCAGGGGAGTTAATGACTAGGCTGCCTGGGGTGTGATTTTTTTTCTACAAGCACATTTTAAATTTAAAGTCTTTAATAATAGGTTTAAACTTTTCAAGTAAAAAGTAATTTTCTTGGAATCAGTGTACCCAGATATTTTGTATATGTTTTCTCAGTGCTAAGTCCAGTAATGTTGTGTAATTTAGCTCTTAATTCCTGTCAGGTGTGAATACCTAGCGGATCAGACTTAGATACATTTACGATAAAGCCAAAAACAGAGCCATACAGTTTTAGTTCCTGCATCACTGCCAAAAGTGAGGTTTCCTATTTAGTAATAATCAATGCTACATCATTGGCAAACAGGTTGATGTGAAAGGCTAGCTAATTAGTTTTTTCATGTATTGTCTTGCAGGGAGAGGAATAAGCACTTGTGTAACATTTTCTTCTCCGGCCTCAGCTGTCATAATATCTTGATTGGCTTGGGCACTATATACCTTGACTTGGAAACAATGAGTTCATTTGCTGCAGTAAATCTCTTCAGCAGCAAAATGTCTTGAGCCAACCTGGCAGTCGGCAAAAATACAAGAAATGTCCTTACTGCTACTGGCTGAGAGAAGCACATTCCTGTTAGTTGCATTGGTCCTAACTAAGGATGATCAAATCTGTCAATCTTGGTTTCTCTCAGTTTTCCATTTTCCCAATTTTTAAGCTCAGTTCTCCACATTTCCATATCATCTTGTAGCCTGAGAACGAGGAGCAATGCCAACAATGAAAGAGAAGAAGAATGAAAATAACTGGATTCATGTGGAAAGTTTTGTGGGTTTTTTATTTTATATATATATAATTAGTTTTCCGATATAGCCCCAATAATAGCCAAATTATAACAATAACAATTAATTCCCAAATTATACAATTATCAAAATGCCAGTCAACTTCCAATTAGCACATTTTAGTTAAAGTCGCCCCCCACATGGTAGTTTGGGTGCATTTCCGATCTTATATCACTGCGTTCCATAATCTCAATTAATGTCAGTTACATTTCAGTTATAATAATAATCCCTTAGTCAACAGCTACATAATTAATGATTTCCATTCATGATGCTACATGAATGTTTTTAGAATTTTAGATTTTTAGAATGTTGGATTATTTTGATTGTTGTTAGCCGCCCTGAGCCCAGCTTCGGCTGGGGAGGGCGGGATATAAATAAAAATTTATTATTACAGTGTATATATATTTAAAGCTTCAAGTGAGGAACTCAAACTGTTACTGTATCTTTCTTCTGCCCTGTGTGTGAAAACTGTTATGTCCGTGGAGATTCCTTCTGTCCATATATGGTGTTGTCCTTTTCACTTCCCAGCTGTTTTCTTCCATCGTGGTTTGGGATGGAGCTGAATCTCGAAGTTTCTCAGAGGTCTTATCTCTCCGTCCCTTGCTTCAATGTCTCAGAACAGGCAACAGTCTGCTAGAAACCATTCTGTCTCACTAGTAGACAGAATGGCAGATCTTTACCATTTTCCCCTCAGCCTAGGAAAAGGTGGGCAGTTTTCGAACACACTGAAGATTTAATACTTCTTTCCAACCCCCAGAATTTCTGCAGCACTCTCATGATAGCCCCCAATCTTTTTTTTCTTTCCAGCAAGAAATTTATGGCCCAATTAAAATTTATCTTCGATTACATTCCATCAGTAGCACACACAAATTTCAGTCTCTTTTTCCTTGTCTACAACAAGGTGAGGGAAGTTACCTGTCTTTCCAACATAGTCATACTTGAGCTTCCCCTCCCCCACCTTTCTTCATTTCAGATCACACACAGTTTCCACTTTTGCTTGTTAATATCAATATTACTCCAACGTCCCTTCCTCACTTGTAAAGATATTTATTCTAGAGAGGGTTGTTGAATCATAAATATATAAAGAAATTTAGAATAAACAAACCATGGGTGGCTTCCCACTCCCCAACTGACTCTCATGCCGAAGAAAATCTTATCTCAATTCAAACGTTTGATCCATGTAGCTGGTATATTCCGCAGTACAGTGGTACCTCGGGTTAAGTGCTTAATTCATTCCGGAGGTCTGTTCTTAACCTGAAACTGTTCTTAACCTGAAGCACCACTTTAGCTAATGGGGCCTCCTGCTGCTGCCATGCCGCTGGAGCACAATTTCTGTTCTTATCCTGAAGCAAAGTTCTTAACCCAAGGTACTATTTCTGGGTTAGCGGAGCCTGTAACCTGAAGCGTATGTAACCCAAGGTACCACTGTATGTTGTTGCAACCTTTTCCCATCATGCACTGGCACTTTACAGCCAATTAAAGATCCAATTAAATGGAGAACTTCTGTTTCTTAATGGCAGTGTAGGAGGGTTTTCACCAGATGAAGTGCTTTTGCACTCAACACCTCCCTGCCTCCCACATTCCATGCCAGAGTGAGAGCCAGATAACGAAATGAACTGTGAGTAAAGTCCATTCCCCCCGTCCCGGGGGGAAGGGGTGTTTTCAAGGATTATTTACTCTCTGTCATCCTTGTTTTGCATTCGCCAATGATCCCCTGTTGTCGTGGGTGTCAGGGAGAGGCAAACAGGGAAAGATCTAAGGGGAGAGACCAGCACTTATAGAGAGCCAAAAGAGATCATTAGTAGTCTGTCGTCTGACAGTGAAGAGGAGGCAGGGAGAGGGGAGGATGAGCCCGGAACTAGTCATTCTGTAAACAGAGGAAATCAGAGGCGTGGTTTCCGCAGACTTGCATGTTGGGCAAGAAAAAGTAAAAAGAAACCAGATGCGGCATCTTTGCCGACAGGGTCGGACATGATTTGAAGCACTGGAGATGTTCATTTGAACTTTGTCAATAAATCAAAGAGATTGTAACTGGCAGTGAGCCCGGAGTTCTTATCTAGGCTGGCTTGGCAGCACAAAGCCTCTAACAGTGGGGGCTGCCTCCATTAAGGTAGGCAGGACCGGAAGACCATGGGAAAAATTTTGTAGCCATATGAAATGTATGACATCGGCCGGAGATCCAGAGGAAAATGTTGACGAGACACAAACATGGTACTGAATAGATAAATCAGAGCTAGAAATGTAGATCTGAAATCCATTAGCATGGCGTTCATAGCAGAACAAATAAGACCACAGAAAGAGAAAAAGAAAGCATGGAGAGGAAGAAAAATAGTAGATTGAAGACTGAATCTAGGGGGGGGGGTCACTCCTGGGTGATGGTAAGAAAGAAAAGTCATCAAAAGAAACAGGGAGCAAATAGGGAGAGAAAAAAGGGAATAAGAAAAGCATAGCTCCATAGAAGCCTATTAAAGAGAAGGAGTGAAAATGATGCCACACACATTGCCAAAGTATTGCTATAACATACTTTGTGGCAAATGCATGAGTGTTAAACTGTGGAGTAACAATATTGTTTATTTTACTCTTGCATGCAGATTTCACGAGACACAGCCAAGTCTTCCAAGAAATCCTGAAATGTGGGAATATTTCAAATCTCATCTCTCAATCAAAAATATCTTAAGTCAAAGCAGCTTCCTTCTCAAAGCTGTTGTCATCTCTCCACAGGAGGTTGCCATCCATGTGCATTTCCCCTTGTCCTTGACAGGAACCTGGATAGATATTCTCCAGTAGTTTGCTTGAAAGAATGAAAATCCTGCATTCTGCCACATTGCTGTGAAAAAGCTCAATATAAAAACCACTGCTACTGTTTCAACCAATGCATTTGTGGCCTTAGTGTGAAATGGGCCATAAATAAGAAATTAAACTCCTTTCCAGAATGCCACTTTCCTCACCTCAGAACATTTCTTGTTTCGAAAGGTTAAAATATAAATGTAAATACCTGAAAAATACCACTATTGTGATTTTTGAAACAATTACTCTAATGCCAGTTATCTGCTAGGTACTAGGGGTGTGCATCAATGACAAGATTCAGTTCAGAACCTTCTTTCATACCCTTCAGCATTTCTCGAATGAAAATAGGGACATTTATTATTATTATTATTATTATTATTATTATCATCATCATCATCATCATCATCATCATCATCATCATCATTATCATTATCATTTATGTTTGATGAGGCCCTAAGCTACTGAAGGTAATGGGGCCCTTTATAGGTCCAGCTTTCCTTTGTCAACAACACACTGTCACTGTTTTTGTGTGTCAAATATATGCTATATGGTAATTTATGGACCTAATAGGTATCTATTGCAACCAGTCCATGCAGAATGTAGGCACCCTATATACAGAAATGAGCAAACCAGTGATATTTTAGGGAGCAGGCTAGCAGGCGGGGCCCATGACTTACATCATAGGAAGCTACACAACAATAAACACTGTTGCTGTATGTAAGTTTTATTTTATTTGTTTTTAACCTTTTATTTTAGAAATGTACATCCAGGTTTTTTTCTTTACATATTTTTTTTTGGGGGGCAAGAGTGTGGGGCCCTAAGCTTTAGCTTGCTTAGCTTATACGTAAATCCGGCACTGTATCCTGCCCATATGACTGGGTTGCCCCAGCTACTCTGAGTGGCTTCCAACATAGTTTATAACATGCATGCCATGGAGAAACTGGATAGAATTTTTTTCCCCTCCTTCTCTCATAACAATGGAACTCACAGACATCCAATGAAACTGAATGTCAGAAGATTTAGGACGGATAAAATAAAGGATTTCTTCAATGCAGCACATCGTTGAACTATGTTTCTCATTCCTCCAGGAGGCAGTGATGTCCACTAACTTGGATGGATTTAAAAGAGGACTGCAAAAATTGACGGAGGAGAGGACTGATAATGGCTATTCGACACGATGATTATGCTGGAGGCAACAAGTTGATGGAATCACAGAAGGGGAGAGTGTGTCCGTGTTTGAAAAAGACAAGGTTCTGACCTCCTTTTTACTCCTTTGCCTAATCCTCAGACCTTAGTTGGCACAAAAGAGTCTTTGAGTCTTTGCTTCGAGCCCCAAAACCCATCCCAAATGGAAATAAAGACACAGTGGAGACAGAATTTAGTTTAAATGCTAATGGGCAAATTTTGGCCACAACTTTATTAAAATACACAAATGTGACTGGTATTGGCTTAGGCATTGGTATCAAACTATATCTGGCTCCTGCCCCACCCTGCAGGAAGTCTGGAAGGGTAAACAACCAGCAGGGGGATCTCTGTCAGTGTATATTGACTGGTGCTCACCTCTGGAGTTCCCGGGGGTCCTGGCATGGCCCTAGCCCTTCTCCGGGCTTCGGATGAGATCCAGACCCCCAGATTCCTTTAACGGAATACCCTATTCATTGGAGGGGCAGGTGACGGCCGCACCTCCCCTCCCCACACTCCCCTAAACCAATGTCTAACCGCCAAACCTTACAAAGTTGTGACGATTGCTAAGACGTAGGCAAAAACCAAGTGGCCACAGCCAATCTGCCACATTGGGGAAAAAATCCTACCCTACCCCCATTCCAAAACAGGTGACCAACCGAAGTCCAAAGCAAGGCCAAACACGACCTAATTAATGGGTGGGCGGGCAGGTGTTCGGCAGCACGAAGCAAAAGCAGGTCCCTATGTCGCACTGCCAAATAGATACCCCCGACCTTGCCACGCTGCTGATTGGCCAAAGGCCATTGGCATAACTGTGGCAGCACCGGCTTGGAGCGGGGCAAGTCCCGCCCACAAGCTGGTTAGGGAAGAGTTTCAGGGCCGAGCACAACATGAACCCTCTGTTAGGAGGATCCAACTTCTTGCAGAGTATTGCTGCTTTTATTCTTAAAAAGTCTTCTTCTCCAACCACGACCGACAACTTTTACACACACCAAACACAACCAGCTTTCTACCATCCAACCAACCCACAACCAACACTAACATTGACCACTCTATATATATAGGTACAATTTGGTGAAAGATTGCACGAGAGTCGTTGTAGGCTGACACATGCTGACATAGTTCTTTTAGCATTAAAGAAACAGTGGCCCATTTTTAGCCCTGACAGAGTGCTTGAGTGCAGCTCCCTAGTTTCCCATCGACATCTGGTTGGCCACTGTAAGAACAGGATGCTGGAGCAGATGGGTCATTGGCCTGATCCAGCCGGCTATTCTTTTGTTAACACAATTTTTTAATATCTATATATGAAAAAGCTATGCTTTCATTACTCCTACAGCTCTCTTGAGAGGCTGTACACTATGTGAAAGTAAATAAATAGGAGACACAACTTGTGGTATAATTGGCTCTTAAAACAACAACAGACTACACTTGTGATACTATTAAAGTTTAAAGCCTGACATAAAAAAAACTTTCGATGGAAATCTGGAATAACTGGTGTCTAGTTAGGGTTAGCACTATAAAAAAAAAAAGATGTGCTAACCCTAATTAGAAAGTATAGCATTAGGTCTCTACTTCAGGCAGCAAAATGTCTCAGCCTACCAATGTGATGATAAAAAAGAGAGAATGAAATATGCTCACCAGCAATCCCAGAATCAGAGACCTATGAAAGAAGTGAGTAGCCTTTTTTTTCATCTTCACTAGGATCTACACTATTTCAACAAGATGCTTGGGGAAGTTTCATGCAACATTAAAACATGTGTTAATAAGACCTTAACATAACGTGGCCTTGAAATGAGAGTGCTTTGATTGTATTTTCATTTACTTTTACTGCCCCATCGTTTATGTTGCTGTCTGTAGGACCCCATCAGCAATAAATCTGTTCTGCCTCAGTTCCTTAGTTAGTATTCCAGAAAGATATCTGCGTTTAACTGAATCAGACCCTTTCAAAGGCAAGCAGCCATATCCCGTCTGAAGCTCTGCAGCTGATGCCTTCCTAACAAAACAATATCCACTTTTTAATCAGCGGCTCGAACATATGATTGCATTTCTGGCTCTCAGTCTATAATTGCACTGTCGGCTGTGAGTTGTATCATAGGGGACTGTGAGAAAGACATGGCATCTTGGGGAGACATATGTGTGCTCCAGCTGAAGCAACAATAAGACTGCTGATTACAATCTTAGCTTACTATGGAGTGATCCTGAAATGTAGTTTGATATAAAAATAGCTTTTTCAGCCGTTGTCACATAATAGCACGCCAAAGTTGCAGGGCTTGGACAACCAGGGCGAGTGTGAGCTTCTGGCCTGCCATTCTATCTGCCGCAATTCACAGCACAATGTGTGGGAAGACAACTGAAGTCTGTAGATGTCTCTCTTTTTTATTCAGTGACCTGCTGAATAAAAGGAATGCACTTTGGGGAAAGAGATTACAGCTTGGAAGTATAAAATATGGCTCCAAAGGCAGTAGGTTTATTTTGGTTGACGTATTATTACTTTTTTAAGGGACGCGGGTGGCGCTGTGGGTAAATCCTCAGCGCCTAGGGCTTGCCAATCACATGGTCGGCGGTTCGAATCCCCGCGGTGGGGTGAGCTCCCCTCTACGGTCCCAGCTCCTGCCCACGTAACAGTTTGAAAGCACACTTAAGTGCAAGTAGATAAATAGGTACCGCTTTATAGCGGGAAGGTAAACAGCGTTTCCGTGTGCTGCGCTGGTGCAGGCTCGCCAGAGCAGCTTCGTCTCGCTGGCCACGTGACCCAGAAGTGTCTCCGGACAGCGCTGGCCCCCGGCCTCTAGAGTGAGATGGCCGCACAACCCTAGAGTCTGTCAAGACTGACCTGTATGGGCAGGGGTACCTTTACCTTTACCTATTATTACTTTTTACAGGAAACTATGTGTGCATATGCATGTGTGTGTGTTTTAGTGGCATTTGGAAGTGGGTTATGTTATAAGCAGGGAACCTCTTGGTCAACAAAAGAGGTTTAAAGACTGTCTCAAGGCAAATCTAAAAAAATGTAGTATAAACACCAACAATTGGGAAACACTTGCCTGCCAGCACTCCCATTGGAGAACAGCCTTTACCAAAGGTGTCATGGGCTTTGAAGACACTCGAAGTCAGGATGCAAGGGAGAAACGTGCTAAGAGGAAGGCACGCTTGGCAAATCCACACTGTGATCAACTCCTGCCCAGAAACCAAAGTCCCCACTGTGGAAGGATGTGTGGATCGGAATTGGCCTCCACAATCCCTTACGGACTCATTATTAAAACCGTGTTTATGGAAAACAATCTTACTCAGCTGTGGGTGATCAAAGAAGAAGAAGATGAAGATGAAGAAGAAGAGGAGGAGGAGGAAGAAGCAGGGAAGCACTACGGGGAAAGAAACAAGGACCACAAGTTGGCAGCTCTTGTGTACATCTGCATCTATGCATACATAGATGCTCCCCTGGTTTCTTCTAGGAACAGGGAAGGTTCCCCACATGCAATACAAACTCAGAGCTGTTTGTAGAGTGCTTGTTTTTATAGAAGACACAGGGGAGCTCCAGCATATGAGTTTTGGGGCACATCAACAGCATTTTAAAAGAAGAGATGCACAAATGTTCAAGCATCTACTTGGACCTGAGCGTCTGTGTTGACGGAGATGATAGTGTAACACCTCATTTTGTGACGGCTGACATAGCAAATGGTATCCGATCCTCTACATTTACCAGGTGGCCCTAAGAAAAACCTCTTTGTGTTGCATCCTTATCCCGCATCTGGTAACTGATTATAGAAATCATCTATGTGAAAGATTTTAAAGATTTGAAATGCATTGTAAAGATGTATGAAGTACTTTCACAATATTGCAGGGGTAGCCAATGGGGTGGCTTCCAGATGTTTAGGACTACAACCCCATCATCCCCAGCCATTGGCCATGCTATCAGGAGATGATGAGAGTTCTAGTCCACACTGGGGATCTAGAGTATTGTGTGAATGGAACTTCTTGAGTTACTTCATGATGCACCAATACAACAAGTTGTGATGTTGGACCAGAAATGGGGGACATAACAATTTGTTCTGACTGCTGCTTGGCTCAGGTAGTGGCTTCAAGGTTCAGATTACAGTGGTACCTCGGGTTACATACGCTTCAGGTTACATATGCTTCAGGTTACAGATTCCGCTAACCTAGATGAGAACAGGATGAGAACAGAAATCATGCTCTGGCAGTCCGGCAGCAGTGGGAGACCCCAGTGGTGCTTCAGGTTAAGAACAGTTTCAGGTTAAGTACGGACCTCTGGAACGAATTAAGTACTTAACCTGAGGTACCACTGTACCGACTTTCTGGCATGAAATGAGAGATCCCAGCACCTATTATCTTGCATCATTCTTATGAAAATGTGTTTATCTCTGTATTTACTGTTTGTTTAGTACAGTTATGTACCACCTTTTCAATTAATTGTGCAGGACTGTTTACAGCAAAAATATAAATCCCTAAAACAAATCACAAAATGCCATGTAACAAAAGCAGTCATAAAACCACCGGCAGTAACATAAAACAGAATATCAGCTTCAACAGAGAAAACAAGGGGAAAGAAAATAGGCTTTACATGGGGACTGAAAGAGAGCAAAGTAGACATCTTGGAGGAGGGATTTTTAAAAAGCACTTAATTCTTTGCAATGATTTTCCACTGTAATTTTTTGCCATAGGTTTTACAGCATAGCATTGGGTAGAAAGATCTAAAAACTCATTTATTAAGCAGGTATGATAGTTTTGGGGTTGTTGTTTTGTTTTGGTAGTGGCGCTCACCCTGTAGAACACCCTCCCACCAGATTTCAAGGAAATAAACAACTATCTGACTTTTAGGAGACATCTGAATGCAGCCCTGTTTAGGGAAGTTTTAAATGTTTTTAATGTTTGATGTTTTATTGTGTTTTTAATATCCTGTTGGAAGCTGGCCAGAGTGGTTGGGGAGGCCTGGCCAGATGGGCGGGGTATAAGTGATAAAGTGTTGTTGTTGTTGCTTAAAGGTATAATAATGTAGACAGGAGGCCATATCTGGATCAGGAACCTGGTGGGCTGGCAGCACTAAAAGGGCTTTAACCATTTTCTCCACACTATAGCCCCAGTTCAAATCAGGGTCCCACCCTGCCTATTAGGAGCAAACATATCACTGGAACCCATTACAAATTGTGTGAACAACCTCATGTATACTTTGCCCCCAACAAAGTAAGTCTGAGGATCACAATGCATGCGCTTTAATGATTATTTCCCATTTTAAATCTACTCAATGAGAATGTTTTTCAATTATCTAAAGAGTTGGATATAAAAGAATATATGTTGCCTCATGGCGTCCCATTTTTGAGTATAGAACAGGACTTTTATATTCAAATGCCATTTCAAGCCTAGACAAACTGATATTGTGTTTACAATTTACTACCCTCCAGTTTTTATATTCCTCTTCTATAAAACAAAAATGCTAATGACCTACAATCTCAAGCGATTGTAGGGATACAGAATACAAACCACTTCTTACACCAAGGAAATGCTACATAAAATATTCATAATACAACAAACATTAGGACTTGTTTATGCATTTTGAAAGCATGGTATTTTCATTCCTGACTTTGTGTTACAACTCGGCTGTCATTTTGAAAATATCTAAGTGTTAAAACATCAAGAAATGTCAACAGGGACAATTAATCTTTGTGAAATGCTCCCGAAAGTCACATAGGTGAAACATTGCCATGGCGTATCCAACCTGGGCTGTATCGCAATGGATTAATATTGAACTACTACTAAAACTGTGTGAATTTGATGTTTGACAAGAGACTGGAAGCTGAATGAAGAAAATAAAATGCAGAAACAAATAAAATATAATATCATTAAATGGAACCACCACCCACATTCTAATCTTGAATTTGACATCTATGGAATTCAAATATACATGCTTTACTTTGCTGCATATTTTGTGATTTTAAATCTCTGCTGGGGTACTTGCGCCAAACTGGATCTTGGCATCCAGGAATTCTCCTTTTATATACCTCCTCAGGATCTTCCTCCCTGAGTGGCTCCTTGGCTTCCCCAAAGACTGGATAAGGATTGATGATGGGCGCTTCCTTCTTCCCATCGTCTTCATCTGGCGAACAGCCCCTGTCCTCCACAATGTCTCCTTAGAACCTACGACACTTATTGACTTTGCTACTGGGCCACCTCTTTGAGTGTCTTTGCCTGGCTGGAATGTGTCCTTGATTTAGGTGAATGCCTCCAGACTGTCAGGATGAAGAGATGTAGGCCTGGAAACCTCTGACCTACCCACAGCCCCGCCTGCAGCTTCCTTAAACATATCTTGCCCTTGTCTCAATTGTGCCACACGTTGAGAAGTTTCCTCAAATTTAGCAGATCTCTCCTCAAGTTCCTTCACTTTTTTATCCATCCTTTCTATCTGCTGTGGAAAGTTGGGCTGTGCTATCTTCTATTTTAACGCTCGTTTTTTGGAACAGCTCCACCATCTTTAATTCAAAATCTTTCCTTTGTTGAGCAAATTGCTCCATTGCAAACTCTGTCAAATCTGGTTTGGGGTCGGTTTTTTCAGTGGTCTCTTCCTGTGCAAAGCCTCTTCTGTCTGCTTTCTCCCTAGGCCTGGAAACCTCTGATCTGGAGAGATTTGTGGGTGTGGGTGCAGCAATATCTGGCTTTGGTGTGCTTGGAATGTAGTCGGCTGTACAAGGGAAGAATAACACCTGTGGGTGCACTAGCTATTGCATCTGACCCCACCAATCACCAGCATGTGGGCTACAGAAGGCTTCCCATGGGAGAATGGAGCCAGACTCTGCTACACAGACTCAAGAAGATTGTTCTTCCCTCTGTTCCATCCTCTTGTGCTTGGACTGGTTCCAAACTCCATCTTATCCAAAGCATTATCAAATACTGAATGTCAAATAGAGAACATCCAAAATTAGATACCAGGTGCAATGTTAAATTGGGCAGAATGCAGCACTCTTGCTTTGGCAATCCTTTCCGATCAATGACTAGCTACCCTCTTCTGCCGTGGCATTGTGGTGCAATGGATGTTATTCTTTTCTCGGTATAGTAGGCTATATTGAAAAGTCAGAGGTAGCAATAAGTCACGGTTCAAAGAAACATTCCAGTCAGGCAAAAGTACCTGAAGAGGATACAGTTTAAGTATGGTGAGGGTTGTGGCCTGGAGATAATCCAGAAAGTGAGAAAGGCCTGGTCTTGGGCTGCATTATTTGGCTGCAAATTATGATTTGCTGCAATGGAATCCTTGATCTGGACCTTGTGTAGAGTAGAAATGAATGCTCTCCACCACAAGAATGAGTATGCAGCCCTATCTTGTGTTTAGTCCTGAAGGCAATTCAATAAACTTACTTCTCTCTTGTCCCAGAGAGAAATCCTAAGTAGCTTGCCTGTTTTATAATTGCAGAGCATAGCTTCTGCTGCTACGTGCTGCAAGCTCCTTCTCCCAACACGCTGAACTGGGTCCCTTCCGTGCTTGATCCCACAGACTACAGGGAGACACTGAGCTCTCTTGTTTCATTAGACACTGTTTTGGTTTCCAGTGATCAGTTAGCCTAAAGGCTTGACAACCATATGTCAGGAGTGCTCTGATGGTGTTTCCTGCTTGGCAGGGGGTTGGACTCGATGGCCCTTGTGGTCTCTTCCAACTCTATGATTCTATGATTCTATGAAATGCTCAAACAGGAAATATCCAACCTTTTCCTTACTGTATTTGCTTTAGTTAAAACTCCTGTCAAGCGTAAACCTCTCTTTATAGTGGTTCACATACAATGCATGAAAACACAACATTTTATGCTTATTAAACTTGTATCTTTAATATGAAATGCCCATCCCCTGATCTGGGTCTGAGGGAGAGGTCTATTCACCCACTTACTACCTGTTGCCAGGGATTTGAATCAGAGCTTCTCTACATGTAAGAACGTAAGCAGGACCTGAGCACAAGATCACGTTCCCCCTCGGTTTCCAGCAACTGAAGGAAACAGCCTCTTACCACAGAGCCAGAGCATAGCCAGTCATGGATGTATGTACAGTCATACCTTGGGTTACAGACGCTTCAGGTTGCGTTTTTTTTGGGGTTATGGACCCGCTGAAACCCGGAAGTACCAGAACGGGTTACTTCCGGGTTTTGGCAGTCGCTCATGCACAGACTGCGGTTGTGAACGCTGCAGGTTGCGAATGTGCCTCCCGCACAGATCACGTTTACAACCCAAGCGTCTACTGCATAAGTGGCCCCTTGTTGAGCGGCCATTTTAAAGATTTATGATGCTGTTGGACTTTTACCTGAAATTAGCTTTATAGGAAACCTCAGAAAACTTCAGTTGCTCTCTGTGTTTAGGCAGTACTTGTGCTAAAAAATATTGCTTTAATTGAATTTGATCACCGAAATCTTAAATTTGCTTATAGTTTGCTGCAAAATGTAGGCGCTTTTGACAGGTGGTGTTGTTTTTTTTAAAAAAAAACAATTTTTGCAAGCAATTCAGTGGAAATGCTCGTGGAGCCAAGGCAAACCCATTCACCTGTCAAAATGAAGTTATTCCAACTGGTAGTGGAAATAAAGTGGGGGGAAAGAATGGATAAAAGACATCTAATTCACCTAAAATTGCTTTTGTTCTTCTTGGATTTAAAGCAAACTGTGTATATCAAGTAATCAGTTTTGGTACAGCGCATTTCATTGTTGGAAATAATGGATTTTTCTTTCTGATGAATAATTGGAGGCCAGACTATTTTTGAATAAAATATATATTTATTATTTTTCTGAAGAAACCCTAGAATGACAGCTCTTAAAATCTTGTCGTATATAATGAAAGCTGAAATTGCTTCTATTGTATTATCCTGGCTGTACTATGAATTAAGAACATATACCGTGTCAGAATAAATAGAAAAATTACTTTCCTGTCCACTGCCTTTTGTTTAAATGATGACCAATTCACTAAAACCATAATTGGCTCTTGTTTTGCTAGGCATAAAGAAGATGCCATTCATTGATAAAGGCTATAATTAAGAATTCTGCTTTATTAATTTTATTTCCAGGTCCCTTGTAGTATTTCCTTGGTCTGTGCTTTCTCTAAAAATTAGACAGGAATGAAATGGAAAAAAGAAAGAAAGAAAGATACATTTCCACTGGAATGAAGCCATGATTTGTATGAAAACCATCCGAAAAATAATTTCTCACCAACAAGGATCCATCTATCTCCAAGTCCCGCCCCTATCTTGTTCAAATGTTTTTACCAGGGCATTTCAGGTTTATTCTGTGTGATATGCATCCCGCTTGCAGGCCTATCAGCAAGGTCAGTTACCGTAAGTTGGTACATTCATGACACAAGGCCTCCTCAGTGTTGGCCCCATATCTATGTAATTTTCTCCCCAAGAAGGTACAAATGACTCCTTTCCAAAACTTGTAATGCTATACTAGTCTTCTATTGGTCTGCACTGGGAATTGCTTCATGCTGCTGTTTTAATTCAAAAATTGATATACCGGTTTTAAAACTTTTATGATACTGACTGTATAAACTTTGGGTTTTCAATGGTAGCATAGAATCCTTATACATTTTATGAGGTTTGTTTGTTTGTTTATATTTTTTCATACAACCTTTTAAACAAACCTGCCACCTGAAGTTAACTGTGATTTAAACACAAATATATTCCCTTAAAACCAATGGAAAATGCTCAAAAGTCATGTACTGTAATGTCCATATTCATAGCTCTGATACTATATTTTCTGCCAATTATTAAGTCCATTGTCATTCTCAGAGCCATTTTTTAAAAACATATTTTTACTAGCCAGCAAACTTGGGGATATATGGAGGCAGGCATGTATACATGTGGGCTGCTACTTCAGACTTTTGGTTCTTTTCCCGTCACTTCAAATTCTATCACTGTGTAATTCCAAAAAAAAAATGATTTCTCCATTATCTCGTTGCGTGCTCAGACACAAATTGGCACAGATGGGACAGGGTGGAAAATGGATGCATCAGTTGGCGGCAATTTTATATTTCCTTTCATATCTTTCGTTGGTATCAAACAACTGTATGTGGTTTGTATTTTTGCTTGAGTATATTTTCTTTATCTGTTGGCTGCAGCTGCTGGAACTCAACCAAATCTAACCTTGTTTTCTTAGGGCAACTTTGGAGATGTGTTGCTCTAGCTCTAGCCTGCAATTCCAGGTGTAGAGGAAAGATGAGTCTCAACGGTGTATTGCTTTCAGTATGTTATTAGAAATAAGAGCTTGTTCAAAGCATTGGACATTTCAGCGTGGCATGAAGAACCACGCTTACACAGAAATATGCAGCTAGGTCAGACTGTATGCAGAGAATACATATAGGAGTCTGGGTCAAGAAATAGCCACAGGGTAGGTCTGGTTTCATAAACTGAATCTCAAGCCAAAAGGAGCTGGAGGGCATGGCAGGATACCCACAGTGTAGTATCCAGTTGTGACATTCAACATACAGTAAACAGCTGAATGAGGAGAGAAGCCATTTTCAGCAATCCAGCTTCCCCATAGGTTAAAAAAGGAAAGGAAAAGGTAAAAGACCCATGGATGGTTAAGTCCAATGAAAGGCGACTATGGGGTCGTGCCACTCATCTTGCTTTCAGGCTGAGGGAGCCGGCGTTTGTCCTCAGACAGTTTTCCAGGTCATGTGGCCAGCATGACTAAACCGCTACTGGCACACAGAGGACCATGACGAGTGCCAGAGCGCATGGAAATGCCGTTTACCTTCCTGCCGCACTGGTACCTATTTATCTACTTGTACTGGCATGCTTTCGAACTTCTAGGTTGGCAGGACTTGGGACGGAGCAACGGGAGCTCACCTTGTCGCACGGATTCAAACCGCCGACCTTCCAATCAGCACAGTCCTCCAACCCTCTGAGGCTGATCTGGGGTATGGGAGTTCTAAGGGGCAGAAGGAATCACCCCAAAAATGTTTTCTTTTCCATTCTTCTGATAGAACTTTTGTCATCAGCTGAGCAACACTACTGGGGTATAAAAGGCAGGAAACAGATGAGAGATAATTTGGGAATCTTCCTGAAAGTTGGTGGGAATGATTTAACCATTGAGGGTAACATCTGGGAGAGTTCTTGTGTCAGGAAGAAGCAACAGAGATTAGTAAATCATTTCCTTCCTTCTTTTGACCGAGATCAGCAAAAGGATAAGGGGAAGTGAAGAGATTGTCCCTAGTGAAGTACCATCTCTAAGGTAGTACCAACACAGTATATTCAGAAACGGTGGCTTTTCCAGATTTAATAAGCCTCCCAAATAGTTGTCCTTTTCTACAAAATAATGCTTTCAGTACATATTATTTGCATCATTGGGGGGGGGCTGGGGGGGCTTGTTTATTTTATTTTAGTGTGAAGACTCACTCTTCAGTGGGTATTGCTGTATTGGTGCCCCTTCCATAACCCATTCAATCAATAATTGTCTGTATATGAATGGTATATAAAGCCATATAATCTTACTTCCCCCCATCATTCTTAATCATGTAGATAACCTTTTATTCCCTTGCCTACACAATAGAGATCTCCAAGGCACTTATTGTGTGCCTACAATAGGTTCACTGGATGGCTTTGAAAGAAGATTAGACAAATTCATGGAGAATGAGACTATTGATGGCTGCTAGCCATGATGGCTGTTTACCATCTCCAATATAAATTATATGTTCATAAGTCACACTTTTGTCCAGCAAATCTTGCTGTTTGTTGCCACCCCTTTGAGTCATTTAAAAAATATATGTGAATAGCTATAATTTGTGGTGAGGGAGAGAAACAAGAAGTCCAAGTATTGCGGCATATAATGTCATTTTAAAATGGTCTCTCTCTCTCTCTCTTTAATTGACTAAATTCTACAGTTCTGTCATTTTAAACATTTCTAGCTGCTCTGAAGAAAATGGAATTGAAAGGGGGAATAAAACTCTTGCTGTTGAGCTGACTCATTTGGGCTGTCGCCTTCATGGATTGGCTCAAAATGCTGAATGTGTGAAAAACTTGAGTGTGAGCCAGGGGGTGGTGTGTAAACCTTAATACTACTGCATCAGATTAGATCTGAGAGCTTAATTCAGTTTTGAGAAACACACTTTCCCATGACTACTCCTTTTTGTGTCCCCGGTCGACTAGGGTTTACTAAATTATTTTCCTTAGCTTTTGTAGGCGTCTCAAGACAAATGCATTCTAGAAGTGGAGAGCAGATGGTTTAGAATAACATATTAACTAGTTTACAGCAAGGATTGATTGCTTCAGACCAAGAAAACAGGTTGATTAGTAGAAGGGTGTTTGTTTTCCAAAGACTCAAAATGTAAAATATTTCATATCCATGGGATTATTTTAGCTAGAGGGTAGGCCATGGGAATCTAAACAGAAGCTTTTGCTTTATACTTGGGCAGAAAATGAGTGCTCTATTGCCTCCCACTATCTGACTTTATTTTCATTTCCATCCTACTAAGTAGAATACTAATGTTTATTCATGAAACTAAACAAAGGACAATCTGCCCATCATTTGGACATCAAACGATATTTCCCTGCAATGAAGAAAAAAATGTTTGAATCAATGGAATCAGGAATCTGCTTTGCTAAGAGTTTTACCTTAGTATTATTTTCTCTCTCTTTTTAACCATTTCATGATGTATTTCAGTGCATAACAGAAACAAACATACAATCTAGGGTTAAGCACCATTCAAGGGAGCAGCTTCTCATCTGACCACCAGCTTTGTAACCAGATACGGTACTTTCTCCAAAGGTAGGAGCAAGAATAACCCCTCTGCAGCACAGCTGTACCACACAGGAATATTTGGGGAGACTGGCTCACCAACAGTTCCTTAAATTGGTGCAATGGGCAATGTGGTGCTTACTACAAAGTGCAATGACTTATTAGGGACAATAACTTGTTTGCGGAATCCATTGTCAATGGGTTGACGTTTGCTTATGCAATTGGACTTGTGCTTCCTCTCACCTGCAGCTCCCCAAAAAATGCTCCAGAAGATTGGTGCCTACAATGGGAAGAAAGGAAGAAGCAGACCTGTTGTGCAATTAGAAATCCTTTGTGCAATCATGGGAACATCATTGGCTATCATTCATTGAGTTTTAGCAGCTTACTGTTTGCATTTCATTTTCATGTCTCCATTGTGGCACCTGTCATATAGCCTTATCTTCTCACTGAGTTGGGTGTTTTCATTGTCAATTGCCTACATACCTCTTCACCCAGACTTTTTCTCATCCTTAATATTATTAATACTTCTTCCTGATGTCCATGGTCATTGTGATGATTTTAGTAATTGCATGGACCAATACTGATTTTTTTGAGATGTTATTATGCTTTATTATAGGATGAAGTGATTTGATGTTTCTTTTTGTAAATGGAAAGTGCCATAGAAATCCTTTAATTAATTAATAAATGTCTGGTATTCAGTGACTGTAGACTCAAATGCATACCCTTGATTTTGAAAATAGCCGCATTAACAATGTGTACGAAAAGGATGTATAGAAAGACTGAAGTGTGTTTTCAGTGCAATTTGTGCAAATAGGTAGAGTGCTGTAAATTTTCCACTCTTACCAAGGAGAAAATTTCAATTCACCTGTGGTGGAACAACAAACCAGCAACCACTGGTTTTATCTTTCAAATGCTGAAATTCTGACGGCAGGCTGAAGATGGAGAAGGAATGAAGAGGTGCAGGCATTGCTTATCATCTAATCTTAGCATGAATGGAGTCCATATGATCTGCAGTGGGAACATTAATTGCACAAAGGCTGACAGCATCTGAAGATTACTTGGGCAACTGCCTGCAACAAAGGAAAAGGTGGCACTGTGCAAAATATTGATTAGGTCTATAAAATAATATTGGTCTTTGTTGAAATAGCCACACAGAGGCCACACAGAAGCTAATATGTTACCTAGAAATTGCTGTTACTCTCACACACAACCACACTAGTATTCTAAAGATAAAATGCCCCCACAAGACATTGAAATGTCATTTTCAAAGCAGCAGTTCTATAATTTACTTTCACTCACAACATTCCTTTTATTTCCACCCCTGCCCCATATTTCATCCCATGTACCTTTCGTGACTTTTCCAAATACAAGTATAGTAGTTATAAAAATGTGATTTCCTCACTAAATTTGGAATGACGTACATAGCACCAGTTAATTAATGTATTGCCAGCTACAAAAACAGGATTAGAAGATGGCTGTATGATGTTAGCAATGGTATGGAACAGAGCAGACACTGTCCTTAAATTGGGGAAATGTTGTAACTCAACAGATGAACAGTTCTCTGTTTTTCTGTTCCTTCTGGGTTTCACATTTTTCAAGTTAAATACCATTTCATTTTAAAAACGTGGATTGTTAAGAATTCTCCACGTACAGGTTTGCTAAATTGTGGATAATATATTTTTTTAATTAAAGATTGCAAAGAAATATTAATTCAGGGAAGCAGAGAGAATTTAATCCCCAGTGCGAACTATTTCTGCCAGTTACTGTGGGTTACTTTCCTTACAGAAGAGGGGAGGGTTTCGTTTGAAGATAATCTAGAACTATTACAAGAGTTTATTAAACACAAACACAAAAGAACTAGCGGAGCTTTCTAAGTGGTTAATTAGGAATAGCTGGTGTGTGTCTAATGCCTTTCTGCACAATCTTTTGAGCAGCAAATCATGATAATATATGTTTAACTTTTCTCCCAGAGGCACAGAAATGCATATCTCATAGGTTTGTCACAGATAGCTACGTCAGGATTACACTACAGATATTGTAGGTTCTTTTAAAGAATGCAGCTATTATGTATGTTTTAATATCTCACTCAGTTTAAGAGGAAATGTACATAGCACAATTAACCATAGATATCTTCTCTGGATGGTATGCTTTTAAGATCACCAAAATAAAAATGAGATCTCACTCATGTAAGTGGGAACCATAAGTTTTCTCTTCCTACATATTACTCCGTAACACTTCACTGATACTTATGAATGGCCCATCAATGTCAAGCTTTTCTTGGCACTAATGGATCAACATCATGACTGATAAGTTAGAAATTTGATTTCTCTCTTAAGTTCTCATTCACATCCCAAGAACTTCACACAGACAGCAATGAGCAATGTTAAAATTAATTTTACTCAAAATAAAATTGCAGATCTGAATGTAATAGATGGGTAATAAGTTGCATGGAACTCATTCATGAATGAGATATAATTAAAATGATGGATAGAGTTAATAAAGTATAACAATGAAAGAGCCCTGAAAGATCTTTCAGTATAAGAAGCGAAGTGTTATTCAAATGAGTTCTGGTTTTTTGTATTATGTTTTACTAAGTTTTACTCACAGTAAACCCACTGAAATCAATAGACCCGAGTTAGTTTATTCCAATGGATCTGTTTAATGAGCAATGGGGAATACATTCCTAGAGGAGACTATCTGATTGCCTAGCGTAGGATTGTCTAATCTTTAATATGGTGTTTTATATTGTTGCAGCCCACCCTGAGACCTTATGGTGAAGGGCAACTAATACCTAAAATTAATAATGTTAATAAAATAATACTAGTGGTAGCAGTAGTAAAAGCAAGAACATGAACCTGACTGGCAACAACTCTCCAAGATATCTAGCAGAGGAAGGTGTTTCTCTTCATTAAGGCTCCCTGATTTGTCTAACTGTAGATGCCAGGGACCGAACCTGTGAACTTATACATACAAAGTGAATGCTTTACTACAGAGTTTAATGAGGTTGGCTCCTAGCTTCGTGAGTATAGTCTCACAACCCAAACCAGACACAACAGCCCAGCAAAAAGGGAGGAGAATATTTGCAAACAGCCTCTCAGAAAAGAGAAATGACTTCTCAATAATGCTACTAGGTACACAGTCTGAGAGAAAGAGGTTAAAAAAGAAAAAAGAAAGGTAAAGGACCCCGGACAGTTAAGTCCAGTCAAAGGTGACTATGTTGTTGCCGCTCTCATCTCGCATTCAGGCCAAGGGAGCTGGCCTTTGTTCGCAGACAGCTTTCCGGGTCATGTGGCCAGCAGGACTAAACTGCTTCTGGTGCAACGGAACACCGTGAAGGAAACCAGAGCACACAAAAACACTGTTTACCTTCCTACCACAGCGGTACCTATTTATCTACTTGCAATGGCATGCTTTCGAACTGCTGGGTCGTCAGGAGCTGGGACAGAGCCACGGGAGCTCACCCGGTTGCGGGGATTCGAACCTCCAACCTTCCAATCGGCAAGCCCAAGAGGCTCAGTGGTTTAGACCACAGCTCCACCCGCATCTATAAAGGAAAGAGGAACTACCCTTCAAGCCACTGGGAGTATAAGCAAGAACATAACATACAATCAGAGTGTGACACTCTGCCTTTCTTAAAGAACCCTGACTACCATTGTGTGATATCATTGCCCATAAGCTGAAGCTGTTTTTCCTCGTAAGAGTCCAGGAGCGATTGAGAGGCTTGTACCTTCACTGATTATCCCTTCCCTTCTTGATCACCTGCTAAGTCATTGTTCACAGCTGAATTGTCTCTGATTCTTCCATGAAGACCTGGTGATAAAGCTTCCTGGCACATATTTTTCTGACAAAAGTTTTCTCCAGCTGCTTTTGTAACTCTGAGCTTCCTGCTAAGTCTACAGCTCCTTTTGAAGTTGGATAAGGAGTTTACATATGATTTGTGATGGGGAGACAGGCAAGATGTCCAAGTCACTAGGAGTATGATGGGCTTTTCCAGGGCACCAGGTGAGCTGAGCTTCTCTATGGAATTCCACACCTCTTCCTTGAGGAGGTCTCTCTGGTGTCTTCATTGGTTGGGCTCCTGATGACTACATGAGCCTCACCAGCAATTTTTGGCAGTGAGTACACGCGGGTAGCTCTGTGGGTTAAACCACAGAGCCTAGGGCTTGCTCTGTGGGTTAAACCACAGAGCCTAGGGCTTGCTGATCAGAAGGTTGGCGGTTCGAATCCCCGCGACAGGGTGAGCTCCCATTGCTCGGTCCCTGCTCCTGCCAACCTAGCAGTTCGAAAGCACATCAAAGTGCAAGTAGATAAATAGGTACTGCTCCGGCGGGAAGGTAAACGCCATTTCCGTGAGCTGCTCTGGTTTGCCAGAAGCGGCTTAGTCATGCTAGCCACATGACCCGGAAGCTGTATGCCGGCTCCCTTGGCTAATAAAGGGAGATGAGTGCTGCAACCCCAGAGTCATCCGCGACTGGACCTAATCATCAGGGGTCCCTTTACCTTTACCTTTTTACTATCCATTGCAACAGCATTTACTTCCAGAACATGCTTAAAATCAGGATGTACATGTAGAACCACAGAATAAGCCAAAGGGTTTAATTTTGCCATTCTGAAGCATTTCACTGAAATACCATTTTAAAAATCCTTTGCATTTTCTTATATGTAGGTCATAGGAACGAAGATGTTGGGACTTATCTTTTTTGCCATCATTAAGAAACTTTGCATTAGCAATTAATCTTAAACAAAGTTGTAAACATGGATTTCAAAAGGCAGAGGTTGCTCTTACCTTTCTGGGTTTTCAGAATGGTGGTGAAAGGTGGATGAGAAATGGCGGGGACATAGTATCAGGAAAACATGATGGAGTTTTATCAAAACATTTCATTCTTCAGTTGAGAGTATGAAATCACAATGTTATGGGCATTCTATGGCGAAAGATGAAATCCACTCTATTTCTCTCCCTTCCAGTTGTCCCTCTCTTCTGGGAAATACAAACTATCTCCTGTTTTTATTATTATTATTCATATATTTTCAAGCCTTGTGTGATTTCATTTAGACATTTGATATTCACAAATGCCAATTTATTCACTCTGTCTTCCACATTATTCACTTCTTCAGTTCCACTGACCCATGATATCACTTTCCTAATCTTCTTGTTAGCTCCATCAACTATTTCTACAGCATTCATCAACTGGCTTAGTAATTTCTTATAGCCCCATCCCAAATTGCTTTTTAAATGCCATGTAATGTCAAATTGTAATCTCTCTCCACAAAAGTTATTATTTACTGCAACATCCTCATGATTGATTTTGGTAGGAGAGGAAAAGACATTGTCGGGTACACATATTTTTCTGACAAAAGTTTTCTCCAGCTGCTTTTGTGACTCTAGAAACCATCATTTTGATCTCAGTCACAAGAATGTGATTAATAATGTTCCTTCTCCTTGATAAGTAAAGCCAGCTTCATATTCTGTCTGCATTTTAAATGAAATCTTTAATAGAAATGTATCCAGGAAATAGTGAATATCAGTTTCTCCCACGTCAGGAACAATGACCTAGATTATTTTAGTTTTTGGCTGTTGCAAATTTTAAAACCCTCTTTATCACATTCTCTTTGCATTGTTTTTAGTACTTAACATGCAAAATATAAACACAGAAACTTCTGCCTTATACAGAGTTAGACCAATGGCGCATCTAGCTGAGTATTATCTACATTGACTGGCAGCAGCTCTCCAAGGTTTAGACGGAGGACATTTCCAACATACCGGGAGATGCTGAGGACTGAACCAGCGACATCCTTCCCCTATGCTGTTTTGGAACGTGGGAATTAGATAGACTCACCTTTGAATGCAAACCGAATCAAATTTCTCCTGCATCCCTTCCAAAAGTTAACCCCTGTGCACTTTCCCATTCTTTTAGGAAATCACTGACACAGGCAACCCCCAATTTGCACGGAGATTGTTTTCCAGATCATTGCGTGCATAAATTCGCCCGTCCCCGTTCCACCTCCATTCTGCCCACGCCTTGTCTCCACCATCACCACCCCAGTCCTCTTCCAGGTCCAAAAATGGTGCAAGTGTGCACGGTCATGCATGCTTTGAACGCAAAATGCTCGTTCCCTGTACTCGAGTTATGCTTTGAGTTTAGCTGAAACAATATGTTGTCCCTTCTGTATCCAATTATCAGTCATGAGTGTTATTGCTTATGTAGCCAAAATGGCAACAATCGTGAAAAATGGGACACGCAAGCAGGCCTGGGGGAAAGCCAAGGTTTGCCGAAGTAGGGGGAAAAACTCTAAAGAGGAGAACCTCTAATACAGCCTGCTGAGGACTGAGCAATCTTTGCGGGCGTGAAATGCTGGCTGGCTGCTGAGGGAAGAAAAGGAAAATAAGGGGCAGAAAAGAAAGGAGCAGCTGTATTCCTGAAGAAGAAAGATCACTCCCCTTGATCACATTTTGTTGCAGGTCCCCCTTGCACAATTGAAGATCTGGTGCTGGGCTTTTATAACCGGGTTAGGGCTGCCATGTCCTACTTAATTTCACGGAAACATCTGCTAGGCTACAACTGCAATCTGAGTGCTAGGCTAGGTAGTCTGATTGAGCAGTGTGCTTCTTATGGGCTTACAATTTTATGTGTATTTAATAGAGTTCCTACCGATGCATGAGATTTGTCCTATTAAAGATGATTTGATGTGCTGCAAACAGGATTTGAAAATACTACAAGGATACAGTTATTGCAAAAAAAATCAGATGAAAACTGCAGCAGGGTGAAAAAGTAATGAAGCACTAGGGTTTGAGAACAAAACACATGGTGGATTGCAGTCAGTCTCTCACAGTCTTCAGAATAAAATCTGGAATCATCAGAACCTTTGTATGCCATCCAAACTCTGCTCTTTAGTCAATGCGAATTGCGAAGGAACCGGGTTCAATTTGTTTTGGTGCCTCTACTAACATAAGATGCATTGTTGCTAACGTAGAAACAATCACACTTTAGTTTGGGTGAGTTCAACAAGTGAAAGATTCCTGCCTCTTAATTGCTTCCAAGGATGTTTTAAGGTTAATTGCATTGGGCATGTCAGAGAAGTGAAGAAGTCTAGGAAATACAGTAGACCGGTGGTAGCAAGAGGGCAAAAATGACAGTACAGTATTTAGTTTTCTGGTATGCTAGGAAGAAAAGAGAAAGTTGGCCTTATTAGCCAAAGGGCAGAAGGGAATGACAACGCGCTCTGTTCAAACAAACAAGGGCAAGTCAGCCTAGCCACAACTGAACACAAAATAGGATTGTGGTAGAAAGTCGGTTCAGATTGCAATTTAACATGAACCAAGCTAATCTTCACTTCCTGAAACAACACACCAACAGAAACTGAGCTGTCCTTTGAAACTCACACTTGTCCTCATGGGCATAGCCACGAAAAATATTGAAAAGCATTGAAAGTACTCAATTAACTGAGGTTCTGCTTCCCTCCGCAGCAGAAGCCTGCCCCCCCAAACCTGCCCCCTGTAATGTCCTCCTCTTGGGGTGACCTCAACAATTTTGGCTGTCCCCCCAAAAGAAAAATCCTGGCTATGTCAATGCTTGTACAGATATTAGGGGAGACTGCATATTAGGGAGGAGTGCACATCAAAATACATTCTGTTAGGGAAATTGCTGCAAAAAATGTGTATTTTAGAAGACACTAAAATGCTGGGGAATTATCATGAGGACTTTTAAAAGCAGCATTTGCTAATGGGTGTGGTAAACTGAGTTTAAGATTGAAAAAAATGAGAAACTGAAATTCACCGGTTGTTCATTCCTGTAGCTCACCACTTAATTTGGGCCTTGAAGTACTAATCTCCTACCTCTACTGTTTCTTTCCATTCCCCATCTGTCCTTTTTTTTCCTTTCTATTGATGTGAGTAGCTTTAAGAGACCAGGTGTTTTTTGCTCAGATGTCCATCAACCTGGGATCAAGGAGTGGCACAGTGGGTAGCTCTGACCCAAAATCTCATGCTCCTCCCCAACATCCATTCATACAGCATGAACATCTCCATGTTTATTGTTCTAATTTGGATTGCTTTTCCATGAACCACTTCAACTGATGCGACTTTCTTGCTTTCTAGGAAGGCCTCGTTGTTTCTTTGAAAAACTCTGTTGCTTGCACAATTGTGGCACATAGCTCTGTTTATCTTCTGAGGTCAAATGACACACGGCCTGATGATCTTCAGGATTTGAAATAACATGGTTTAGCAACATGTGTTTCTTTGTAACATCCAAATTAGAAGCTGCATGGCAGAGGGGAAGGTGATCAAGGCTGAGACCAGAGAGTGCTGGGGGCAGAGTTTAACCCTTTCCCATCATACTATGCCCTGATAAAAATATCTCCCTTTTGAAGTGAGTCCAAGCTAGGCCCACCATTTCTCCTAAAGAGAAGAAGCCTGGCGTGGAAGACTTGTGTATAGTACGCAGATCTGAAAGGGCCACAAAGGGTAAACCACCCAAAAGAATTTAAACAACCTTTAGATTCATCACTGCAAATGATTTTTTTCGGTCATAAGAAGAAGCAGAGTAGGAAGATGGCACCGGGTCAAGTCTCAACTTGAGTCTCTGCTGCGTGAGTAGGAGCTCTAATGATCAAATTACCCTGACAAAAAGGCTCAAACCATGAAAATATCTGCCAACTTTTATCAGTAAAAGACTCTGGGAGCTGCCGGGTGAACTTTTAAACCTCCCATCCCCTTTCAAAGCTACTTAAATCAACTTTGAACCACCTCCATTGAAAAGCCCATAAAGCTGTGGGCTGGATAAAATAGCCCTATTTATTTCCGAGTACGAAAGATGGTACTTACAAGACAATGTTGCAAAGAACTGGGGATTTCATCTTTACAACCTGCAACAACTCCCCCAAAGAAAAAACAGGCCAAAATTTCAACCTACTTCCATCCCAAGGCTGATGAACCAAACAATCCAGGAAATCTCCATTCTCATGAGTGGTCTATTGACCACACCTGGATTAGAAGGGAGGAAAAAACTAACGTTGGAGGTGAGGGAGTGGACTGGCAACAGAACTAAAACAAGCTGAGCTAGCCAAAGGGGGACATGAAGAAAGTTTAGAACAGGAGCTATTCCTGGAAAACCCAGAAGCCATGTTAAACGAGCCTCTTCTCTTCTCCCTATCAGGAGAGAATTTAAGGTGCCCTTCCCTGACTGAGCCGATTGAGACAGACAAATGGCCAAACAGATTAAGTTTACAGCACCCGGACAACTTTATCTTCTACCTGTCAGGGATGTTTGAAGAGTTACTCAAAACTCATTTCACACAGATAAGCAAAGAACTTGAGCCAATTAAAAATTTCCTTTCGGAAAGCTTGAACCTGCTTACCACCCTAACTGAATTGATTAAGAACCATGAGGCCGCTTTCCCTCACATGACATCTGGGACTAGGACTAATGGAGGTGAAACTAAGCCGGGACTCAATCACAAAAAAACAAACAGAAACAATTCAGTGTAGGAGGGAGGGCCCCTTGCTCCCAAGAAACCAACCTTAAAGAGAAAATGCTCAACACAAAAAATGAAGAAGACCAAAAACATCAAATTGAGAGGCCAAAGAGGAGCGCCGACCTGCCGGACTAAAAAAATGAATTTCCAGAAGCTATTTAAGGTGCTGGAGTATATAACAACAAAGAACTCTGCTTCCACAACCCAAAAGAAAATCATAAACTCATGCATGCCAATAAAGCACTCTTGTTTTCCTCCTCCAAAAACTAGGTGTGTCTTGTGGTCTGGTGCGTCTTATAGAGCAAAAAAATACGGTAATCAACCAGCTTCATTGTCCCACAGTATATTTAACTTTTGAGGGAATACCAAGGGGCTGCAACACTGTGGGGCATTTTTGTTTTGTTTTGTTCATGGCTCCATCTATCCTCAGCTTTTTGTTATTTAAATTCTCCCCACATAGGCACACTTACTTTGCCATTAAAGCTCATCAGACAGATCCAGAGAGCTCTCATTCACTGTCCTTTATTTCTATGGATAAGTGGTTAAATAGCAAGCAGAAGGGTTGGCAATACCAAATGAGCCCAAGATTTGAGAAGGGAGAATGCAAGGTGGTTGAAGTACTTAAATGACAGCAATTAGAACAATAATCAAGGGATGAAATGGTGCTTTTTTTTTTAGTGCAAACGGAGACACTAATACGCTTTTCTCCCCCTCTCTAGAGTTGTTTTTTAAAAAGAAAAATACAAAAATACAAAGGATAAAATGAACACCTGCTGAATGCTTTCATCTCAGATTGACTTCAATGAGAGTTGTAAGCACTCAACATCTCTCTCTGATTGGCTGAAGGAAACCATAAACACTTTTAATTTTGATCCCATGACATCCTTGCATCTTCACATCTCAGCAAGAAGGACGGTTGATTACTGCTGCATAAAACATTTAGTGCTTAAAGACAGCATTTTGGGCGGAAAACAACATTTTAGAAAGTTACTACATTTCCCTGTTTTGTATTTGTTATCATCTCTGGAAACAATCCCTTTCTTTCCTGAAGCTCACCATAAAAAGTAATAATTATCCTCAAAGGCAACATTTTTTTTTAAAAAAAGAATTGGTTCAAGTTATAGCTTATGATAGACATAAGCAAAGCATTACACCTTTTCACTATTCATAACAATTAAAGGCGAGAGACAGATGATGTTCTCTTGTAGAGATACACATAAATATACATATATATCTTTCCTTCTGTGCCTCTAACAGCTTCACAGTAGGCAGAAATCACACAGGTGAATCTTTGCCCAGCATTGTATTGCCACTTGGGGGCCTGGTGCATTTATTGAATTTCCGGCTATTACTCATGCAACATATAGTGTGTGTGTGTGTGTGTGAGAGAGAGAGAGAGAGAGGGGGGGGGGAGGGAGGGAGAGAGAGTGAGAGTGAGAGAGAGAGAGAGAGAGAGAGAGAGAGAGAGAGAGAGAGAGGGATGGATGGATGGATGGATGATAATATGTGCAATGCATTGCAATAAAAAATGTTCTGGGAGTTTCATCTGGTCAATATAATTCTGAAGCATATGAATATAAAAACCGGATGTGTCTGTAAAGGAAAGAGACACTGAGTTCTGTGTACCACAGATGTTCTGTGTACAACAGTACAACACCCTCACCATTACAATCTGGGACCAAAAGAGATGGGATACAGTTAAATGAAATACAGAACCCACTGGGCAATCTTATTCCAGCTGTTTAATGCCTGCTGGCCACAATGTTTCTAATACCTTCTGGCACTTGCAAAACTTCACATGGTCTACGAGCATGACACGTCATCAAAATGAAAAGGACACATCGTGGAACAATGGCGGCAAAGAGGCCCAGATCACTCAAACAGCCTATTAGCTGTAACCTCACCATGGGACAGGTGCAGAGCTGCCAAGAAAATTGCTTGAGCCATCAGGTGAGATGCTAGATGCTGCTACTGCGAAAGAAAGAAAATATGTCATCCGCCACTCTTGAGTTCGGTGATAGTTACTGCCTTGGGAGAAGGAAAATTATGAACAATACAATAAGGGGGATTTGTGGCACCATCACTGAAAGATGCACCTGGCGTATGGGATTTGGGACATGTAGCTTCTTGACCATTCTTTTAAAATAAAATTTGTGCCTTATTGTCATGTTTGTAGGAGGCTTCCTGCTGTAAAAAAAAAGAGAGGGATAAAATACATATAAGCGTCTCTATTTTCTCAACTAAATCACTCTACTTTTATAAATGCCCTTAATAGGTTCCCAGCATGAGGCTGTTGCCAGCACTCAGTGTTTGGTGCAATCAAAGCTGTCAATGGTGTGAAGAGCTGGTTACTTTGCTGGCCACTTTTTGAAACAAAATATGAACAGCTGCCCTTATGGATTTCTGTTGAAGATCTGAAGGAAATAGCTGCAGGCCACTGTTTCCTCTGCTTACACGCAATCAGCAAAGCAGTGTTGGGATTTAAAGACCCTTGGTTGAATTGGAGTCTGTAGTTGTGCCTGCAAACCACAATAGGGTAGCAATTTCTAAACAGCAACTTATTTATTTGTTTACCTAGTTTGTGTGCTGCCTGATTAACGGTGTCCTCTGAGTCAGCTTACAATAAAAGGTCTTTTTAAAAAATCATAAAACCAATCAATGAGAACCATAATAATCAAATAAATAAATAAAAACAGCAATGACATTAATACTGCAGTGCTAACAATACTGAATATCTTAAACCAATCTTAATATATCTGGAAAAACACTAAGGTCTTCACCTGGTGCTAAAAGACCACAACATAGGTGCCAGGTGAGCATACCTTGGGAGCATACCAACTGGGGCACCAACAACAAAAAGGCCCTTTCTCTGGCAACCACTGACCATACCTCATTTGGTGGCACTGCTAAGAAGGACCACTGAAGAAGATCTTGGAATCTGATTATCAAGCCTCCTCTATAGACACATGCCTTCACATACACACAGTCCAGGAATCTCGTGAATTAGAATCTTTTGGCATGGGCAATAGTGCATCTTGGCAGATTTGCCCAGTAATTTATAAAGGTATGTATAAAGGTCTTATCCTGCCAACCTAGCAGTTCAAAAGCACGTCAAAGTGCAAGTAGATAAATAGGTACCACTCCAGCGGGAAGGTAAAGGGCCTTTTCGTTGCTGCTTTGGTTCGCCAGAAACCGCCTTGTCATGCTGGCCACATGACCCAGAAGCTGTCTGTGGACAAATGCTGGCTCCCTCGGCCTGTAAAGTGAGATGAGTGCCGCAACCTCAGAGTTGTCTGCGACTGGACTTAACGGTCAGGGGTCCCTTTACCTTTACAAAGGCCTTAAATACTGGGATGTTTATTGAGAGCACAAGCAGAATGTGTGCTTTCACCTTCTTGTTTAACTTTTCAATGTTTTCGACTTTTCAGTGAGGAAAAGCACAGTAACAATATGCATATATTTTTGAGGTTTGAAGGGATTAGTGAAATAATCATAACTACATCTAAGTAACACACACATGCACGCAAGAAGGTACAAGCACACAAGGAATAGAAGGAGGGGGTTGCTTTCAGCGCAAGCCTTCTATCTCTCTCTCTCTCTGTGCTCAGGTTTCAGACTAGGTCCCAACTATAGGAGCCAACTCCTAGGGGCCGAGGTCCCTTCAGTCCCCCCATAAAATATCTGAGGGGGCCAGGCCCTCTCAAAGTTGATGGGGTGTGTGCACTGTTTATTGTGATCGATTCTACAGGGTTGGGCATATCTGCCCCCTCATATTTTATTCAAGTTGGCACCCATGAACAATTGCCAAACCTACGTAGATCCATCAGGAAACTGGGGGGAAACAAAACAAAACTGATGCTTGAAATATGATACAGTGAATTTGAAGACCAATTATGACACTTACTTGCACAGATATATGCATATATATTTAATGATGTTTTATTGATGTGTTGTTGATATGAATTGTTAATCATGGCAGGAGGGAGATGCAGAGGGAGAGTCACTTTTCTCTGCCATTTAGCCTTGCACTGAGTATGCTGTGCCTCGACTGGCATTTTAAAGGGCAGTCAGTACATGATGAAACCTAGCAGACTAACCTCATTTCATTTCACATTCTGCTCTCCATTCTCGCTCGGAAGTTCTTGTAAATCTTTTTAAGTAGACAATTCTGGGAATATTAAAAGTGCCTTGTTATGTCCTCCTTAAAAGGCGTTGATGAATTGGCTGGCTGTGAATAAAGATAAAGTGATGCTAGTATTAGAAGGGTTGTCACCATGGCATCAAATTTACCACCATCAGTAACTAACTATCCCATGCAATAAGCATCTTAATTCCTAGAAACCTAGAGCTACCAGAAGGCAGGCAGTGTCTAGGATTATGAAGTTAGAAATATTGGACTATGGTGGGATTCTGTACTCTCATGTATGTCAGACACCAGACGCTTACCTAGGGTGGTGTTAAACTACAATTTCCCACTAGGACATTCCCCCTCTCCTCCTCCCATGTGTGCCCCATGCCCTCCTCAAAGGACAAGGGGACCTCCCCCATACAGATTTAAGCTGCTTACAGGGGGAAAGAAGGGGATAAACTATTGCACAGATGGAAGGCTTACTTACTTTTACCCAAAATTTTCTGCATTGTGGATCCATAACGTAATGGTGAACCTGTCGTTCTGTATCTCAGCTATACATTGCTTCGGCTGTTAATGCTGAATCACAACAAAATAATTCTAAATCAGAACTAGTCAACATGGTGTCCTCCAGAGGTTTTAGATTACAACTCCAATCAATCTCAGCCAGCATAGTCAGGTATCATCATCAACAACATTTCCAATACTCTAAAACATTTCCCCTTGGTAAAAAAGACCCCTGGATGGTTATGTCCAGTCAAAGGCGACTATGGGGTTGCAGCGCTCCTCTCGCTTTTCAGGTTGAGGGAGCTGGAGTTTGTCCACAGACAGCTTTCCGGGTCATGTGGCCAGCATGACTAAAACACTTCTGGTGCAACGGAACACTATGATGGAAACTAGAGTGCATGGAAATGCTGTTGACCTTCCCACCACAGTGGTACCTATTTATCTACTTGCACTGGCGTGCTTTCGAACTGCTAGGTCAGCAGGAGCTGGGACAGAACAACAGGAGCTCACACCATCACAGGGATTTGAACCTCTGACCTTCCGATTGGCAAGTCCAAGAGGCTCAGTGGTTTAGACCACAGTGCTACCTGCATCCCCTCGGACACAACCTTGAAAAAGCCCACGAGAAGCCAGGATCTCACATGCTGTAGCAGCAGATTTCTTGCATCGGCAGGACTTTTGACTGGGTGACCTTTTGTTACCCTCCAGTTCTTTGTCATGGCAACAACTACAGACAGCTGGGATCTGCTGCAGTTGCCCAAAGGGCAAGTTAGACAGGATGATGGCAGAGTCGAGGTTTTATAATGCAGCTTGCCACCAAATTAATTCCTACAAAAGCAGGGCTGGGTAGCAATATAAAGAGCAGACGAGCTGGTACAAGAAGCATGATGAACTCTTTCCTTCCTATACTTCCCCCTTCCATTTCCCCCCCTAACTGGAGGGAGGTGATTACTGCAACACGTTATACATGTACTATGCTGGCTCTTCAAAGTATGCATAAGCCTAGCAGGGACACTTGGCCTTGATGGCCTTGATGTTGAAGGATGCTTGCAGCTAGTCCCCTGTATTTTAACCTAAGCCTAGCATTTTGTTTATAAACAATTATGCATATGCATTTTGTGCGTTTCTTTGCCAAGTTCCCAGATAAAATCGCTGGAGAGGTAGCAGCATCTGAAGGCAGCCCAACTGGGAGGACAGGCATGGCAAAAGTGAAAAGAAAGAAAAGATGGAAAGTATCGGCGAGGGAATTGACTCTTCTCTGCATTTGGTCCCACAGAGTTGTGCTTGCTGCTTTCTGATAATGTTTCGAACAACAGAAGGACAGCTCTATTCAGAGCGAAGGTCAGCAGACTCTAAGATTATGTACATCAATTCCACTTAATTAGCTTCTTATGTGTTTCACATTTCCAATACATTAACTAATTAGTCGCTCTTCCAAACCATTATTTTTATATCCTCGTGAGTGAGCTGACTAGCTCAGCGTCCCTTTGTATTTCCCATCTCGTTTCAAGCAGTAACTCACTTTTGAGGCCCAACTCCCTCGTGACATGCGATAACTCTCCTTATAGCATTGTGCAATAACTCTCCCCCGCCCCCATGAGAGGCAATTTAATCTATGCAATTAACTGGAGTTTGTGTAGCTCTCTATCGGAATGACTGCATGCACACGAGTCAATATTTGAATACATCAATGGGATTTTATGATTCTTGTCGGCCATTTACAACATGCATGATCTTCAAATTAAAATAATGGCTCACCCTTTTGTTAGGCAACCGAAAGGAAGATGCTGAGGAGATAACATCACTGTCCAGCTGCAACCTCTTAAACAAAACCTACAAGGGAGTAAGCCTCATTAAGCACAGCAGGGCTTCCTTCTGAGTAAACATGGATAGAATTGCAGTGCATGAGACTCCGGCAGGGTCAAACCTAGCTGAAAGAATGAAAATCTACTGGGGACTTAGTGGCTACTTACCTAACTGCCATTGTTTATTGTGCCAAAGTCGCCCGCTTTTCCAGCATTCAAGGGATCAAAGCAACTTAACAGCGTGGAATGTAAAAGAAGCAGCTATCAATAAAAGCTAATTAAGCAAGAGAATGGCATGGACAACAACAGTGTGACAGTCATCTCCTTCCCCCAAGAACGCTATGGAAAGACACTGTCCCTGGAACATTCTGGAGAACACAAAACAGTGGTCAGAGCAGTTTCCTTCTTGGTATCAGTGGACATGCCAGGCCAAAGTATTTATCTTCTTGTCTTATCTCTAGTTCTTTGAATACCCCAATGGACATCATGAAGTCTTTGGGATAGAGAGATGGCCACTCTCCCAAATAGATGACACCATCATGAATAATCATGAGGTAAAGGCAAAAAGAGTACAAAATCTATGGTTGATTCAAATTATGGGTGCATTTCACCACATGGCTTCCATTCAGACTTATTGCATGAAGTATCTTCATTATGCTTTGCTATGGTATATCTCCAGACTGTGGCCCATCAGATATTGTTGAACTACAACTTCCATCATCTTTTACCACTGGCCATGCTGGATGGATATTGGAGCTCTGGAAAGCATCAGGTTGGAGAGGCTGGTATATATGTTTGATGTATGAAATTGCCTTTGCTATACTTTTAGGGAACCTCAGGATACTCTCATATAGCATTTAGAATTAAACTGGGGTGGGCCCTAGCTGGCGCTCCTTCAGGAAATGTTTTTCCATCCAACTCATAGACATTACATTGTAAGAAGGTGGCTGAGGCATAAGGCAGAGCAAGAAATTTACTCTGGATTTGCAGCTTCACATTCTAATAATTTTCAAAAGGTATGCCATCCCTTCTTGAGTTACAATAGGTGCCCACAACATGACATTTCCGGAAACAACTGGAGACATTTTTGTTTCGACAAGCTTTCCCAGCTGTTTAAAAATAGTTTTAGGTCTCTGCCTTGAGTATTCTTTTAAAACGTATCTTTAGTTTATATGGGATGTGATTCAAGGTAAACTAATTGTCTGGCTCTACTTCAGCAAACAGTTTTCTGTTTCTATCGAACCAACTTTGCAGAATTTGTGGGTCTCTGTATAAACTGAATAGCAACACCATACATGTTTTATATTCCCTGGAGCCTTTATAAACCTATATTGCATTGTTTTTATTGTTTTAAAACCCATTTTTAGTTTTTAATATGGGATTTTCAATTGCCTCGAAATTTATATGAAAGGGAAGTCGTGAAATAATTAAATAATAACAATTGCCTGGCTCTACTTCAAGAAAGAGTTTTCTGTTTTTACCTAACCTAATCCTTACCTGAGAGCCAGTGTGGTGTAGTGGTTTAGAGCGGTAGTCTCGTAATCTGGGGAACCGGGTTCGCGTCTCCGCTCCTCCACATGCAGCTGCTGGGTGACCTTGGGCCAGTCACACTTCTTTGAAGTCTCTCAGCCCCACTCACCTCACAGAGTGTTTGTTGTGGGGGAGGAAGGGAAGGAGAATGTTAGCCGCTTTGAGACTCCTTAAAGGGAGTGAAAGGCGGGATATCAAATCCAAACTCTTCTTCTTCTTCTTCTTCTTCTTCTTCTTCTTCTAACCAGTTTTGCAGAAGTTGAGGGTCTCTGTATAAATTTAAAAAACAACAATAAACATGCTATATGTTCTCTGTGGCTTTTATAAACTCGTCAAGAATGTAGAGAGTACAAAGTTACTTGAATTGCTCCCTCTTCAACAGTCTTAGCTTGATTTAAGACCTACAGGATAAAGCAGCTGTATGATCTTGAAGCCACCGCATCTGTTTACTATCCTTATTTATTCTTGTTTGATTCGTGTTCTAAAAAATCACTTCTGAGAAGTTCTGAGCTGTGTAATTCCAATCAAACACTTAACAAGCCTTGGGGCACTTAATTCTTATGACATACTTCTCTTTGAAAACTTCGTTTTGCCATTGGCTGTTCAGTGGAGGTATTAAATGTTCAACTCTGTCTTTAAGCAGCAATACATTGGATACCTTTGTTCATTGTCCATAAGGCACATTTATTGATTTGCATTTCTTAATTAAAATAGGAGAGATCTTTCCCACCAAACTAGTTTCCTAGCAACATAACTTCATTTCATTAGACTGGTCTGCAATTTCGCCCGGACTGTGTCCTCAAAAATGTAAACTACGGTAGTTGTTTCCTCCTATTAATGTTTTTATATGTAAAGCTCCATTTCCAAATCCCCATTACCTAAGTTACATGGTTTGTTTATTTTTAGTGCTGTGAGAAAAAAGTTGTCCTGCATTTTTTTCACCCATTCTTAATTGATTAATAAGAAAAGAAGTTGCATTCGAAAACAGGAACAGAAAATGTCAGTGAAATTCTGGAGGGTTTTGGTGCTGCTTAACTTATTTGCCAACAAAGATCCATATAGTAAAAGCTATGGTTTTCCCAGTAGTGGTGTATGGAAGTGAAAGCTGGACCATAAAGAAGACTGATCACCAAAGAATTGATGCTTTTGAATTATGGTGCTGGAGGAGACTCTTGAGAGTCCCATGGACTGCAAGAAGATCAAACCTATCCATTCTTAAGGAAATCAGCCCTGAGTGCTCATTGGAAGGACAGATCGTGAAGCTGAGGCTCCAATACTTTGGCCACCTCATGAGAAGAGAAGACTCCCTGGAAAAGACCCTGATGTTGGGAAAGATGGAGGGCACAAGGAAAAGGGGACGACAGGATGAGATCAAGGGAAGTAATAGTGCCACTGTATTCTGCTCTGGTCAGACCTCACCTGGAGTACTGTGTCCAGTTCTGGGCGCCACAGTTCAAGAAGGACACTGACAAACTGGAACATGTCCAGAGGAGGGCAACCAAAATGGTCAAAGGCCTGGAAACGATGCCTTATGAAGAACGGCTAAGGGAGCTGGGCATGTTTAGCCTGGAGAAGAGGAGGTTAAGGGGTGATATGATAGCCATGTTCAAATATATAAAAGGCTGTCATATAGAGGAGGGAGAAAGGTTGTTTTCTGCTGCTCCAGAGAAGCTGACACAGAGCAATGGATCCAAACTACAAGAAAGAAGATTCCACCTAAACATTAGGAAGAACTTCCTGACAGTAAGAGCTGTTGGACAGTGGAATTTGCTGCCAAGGAGTGTGGTGGAGTCTCCTTCTTTGGAGGTCTTTAAGCAGAGGCTTGACAACCATATGTCAGGAGTGCTCTGATGGTGTTTCCTGCTTGGCAGGGGGTTGGACTCGATGGCCCTTGTGGTCTATTCCAACTCTATGATTCTATGATTCTATGAGATGGTTGGATAGTGTTCTCAAAGCTACCAGCATGAGTTTGACCAAACTGCGGGAGGCAGTGGAAGACAGAAGTGCCTGGCGTGCTCTGGTCCATGGGGTCACAAAGAGTTGGATACGACTAAACGACTAAACAACAACAAAACTTATTTTTGAGGTGACCAAGGAGAGTTTGTGAGTCTTCATTGTTGTTGTTACAACAGTGGCCACACTTTTAACATTTGGGGGTGGGGGAGAAGGTGCTGGTACTGCAAACCCTTGAGTACCCCCAGAGAAAAAGCACTGAATCCTTCCTGACCCAGGATTTTTACAGACTGGAGCTGACTGAGTTGTTCCACCTTGGATGCAACAAACCCTGTGACCAAACACAGCAGAGGCCTCAGACATTTCACTTTCTGGTCCAGAGTCTTGACTGTACAAATATGAGATCCGGCGTAAGGCATGCCTGGCAGTGAAAGCAACATCTGCCTCAGAGCTTCGCTCTGGTTTTATCTTTAAGTAACATATGTTAATTAAGTAGGTCAGACAAATGCATTAAACATGCTCACCAGTTCAGCCTCAAGTGACAAGCAGGCAAATCTGTGTAGCAAACCTACTTACAATGGCTAACAAGAGAGAAGTCGCTGGACTGGAAATAACAGGAGTTCAGATCAAATTCTTCCCACTGAATGTTGCAGAGACGAATGAATATGCAAGCACTTGAAAATCTAGTACCTGCAGGGGACTTCTATTATCACTCACAAAGAGAGGTGTGGGGGGAGCCTTCAGTGCAGTCACTGCTGAGATACGGAAACTCTAACAGACCATTTACAGCTCTCCGAAGTGTATGCTGGCAGCTTAGCCCCATCTAAACCAGCACTACAGGAAGATGAGCTGTACAATGAAGGTCAAGATCTCCTGAAGAGAAAGGACATATTTTGACCTCTGCCCGCCTCACTTTCCACATGTTCCTTGCAAAGGAAATGAATGGCTGATTAGGAAGTGAAAGGCCATTAAAGATTTCCGTGTCTTTTTATTCCTTTAAATTGTAACTGTGTTTAGGTAGCTGTTTACTCTGTTTCTGGCATAAGAAACTTCCACATTATAATTCCACTTTATTCTATTGCTTAGCATACTTTCATCTTCTGAGCTTGTGCACTGCAAAGTTTAATTTTTATGCACACAACCTTACACTTTGACCTCCTTACTTGGAAACAAGTTTCCATCAAATCAATGGGACGTCTTCCAAAAGAAAGATCTTAAATCCCGCTAAAGTTGGGGCCTTTCTGTTGGATATTTACTGCTGTCAAACCAACTATTAATGTTTGACCACATAGGTACATGAAGGGGCTGAGAGAACTCTGTGATATCATTTCCCTTTTATGCCCTGACAGGATGAGGCAGAACTTAATATGCTCCTCCCTGCCTAGGCACACTATATTTTCCATCATGTCTATAACATGAGAGCACCTGTAAGTCTGAGCTCCATCTCAGACTCCATTTTTAACCTAGACTTTAGTATACAGATTTTAGTAACTCAATTAGCATTTTAACCCTGCCTACATCAATCTGCTGCTATTCTTGAAGACGTAAACTTAGTGAGTAAATGTTATTCACTCCTAGTGCTCCTAGATGAGAGAAGTCACAGGATTAATCTTCCCTCCATTTTAATTTTAATTTTACATTTTAATTAAGATCCTAGGACATTTTAATTTGACATTTTAATTAAGATCCTAGGAGAACCCAGGAGTCAAGGCACCACCATGGTCTGTATTATAATTATTAAATCTAGAAATGGGATAAAAAGAGGGGACAAAACACTTGTCACTTCAGGAGTCTTTACTTCAAGGAATCTTTAGGGAATGCTTTTCTACTCCATCCTGTTCATTGCTGCTAGGCTCTCTTGCCTACATTCTTTGAATGTCAGAGTAAGTGCTCCTAAGGCCTGAACTTGTACCTCGACCATTAGCCATCCTGGCTGGGGCTAATGGGAGTCATAGTCCAAAATGTCTAGGGGGCTACACCTCATTTAATGCTTTAATTATATATTGCCGGAATTCTGTGTGAACCACCCGGAGAACATAGCTGATGGAGCAATCAGCAGATGTTCTAAATAAATAGAAATACAATAAATATCTTACGTGATTGATGTGAGAATAAGGAGTGCAGCGCTCTCGGCATATTACAAGTGCAATGGCTATTAGGAATAAAAATAGTGTATTGCAAGCTGAACAGATGCTAACCAACTATTGATAGCATCCCTGTCCTAGAAAACCTGCCCTTTTCTCAATGGGGGCAGCATGCCACCCGGACAGAAGGAGAGGAGAAAACAAGAGCCATCTTTTCTGAGAATAAATGAACAGTGCTGTGGTTGAGGTTCCAGGCAGGGTTGGTAAAGCTAACAGTCATCATTTTAAACCTCTCTTTCTGTGGCTTGAGTGATTTATGTTCTCTGTTTTTCAAGCTCAGAGATGGATGGATTTGAAGCGAGATCCTGGCTGCACCCATATGGAAGCTTATTCCATTTTCCTGTTAATTTCCACACTATATTTGAGTTTGTGGGAAAGTTGTGTATAGTAGGAGAGGATATATTGATTAAGTATTATTCTTTATAACTCACCCTAGTGAGTCATTCATATATATATATGCTCATTCCCCATTTACACAGCAAGGACCTAGTTGCTGATTCATTTGGATCTCTTTAGTTAAACAATCCAATCTGGTATGCCCAGATTGGAGTATATTCCTAGTAAGACCCCTTTAATTCCCCCCTAAAAGAATAAAGACACAAGAGTCTTCCTTATAAGTAATGAAAAATTTACTCATATTCAGTTCACAGTATGATCCCTGAATGCAGGCTTTAGCTCGTAGTTACAGATACAGTGTGGCTTACATCCTTGCAAGGATGGACCCATCTGCTGCTGGCAGACAACATCAGATGCATCAGGAGCAATGGCCAAAATACATCAAGAGAGAGAATTGGCTGCATGACTGGACCTTTTGTGAGGTCTGCAAGGGTCACATCCACCTACCTGGTAACATAAAGGGGGAGGGTGCTCCAGACCAGGTGTAATAAGAAACTCTAGCTTGACTGGAGTCGCACCCCAGCCTGTGTCCACTCCAGGGAAACAAGGAATATTGTATTTGATTGCTCCAGTGGATTACATCCCACAGAGCTTTCATACAGTGTAATGAAATACAAGACATGTTTAGCACACATTTCTTTGTCGTTTGATTCCAGAAAATAAAAAGTCTGTTTCCTGCACCCTTCACCCAGAAAATCATGGGAGTAAAGTGATGACATTTGGGGCAATATAACAAAATACAGTTCTTTCCTGCTGTTTTCATTGAAGGGGGATCATGGGAGAACAGAAGCAGGCAAGTGTGCAAGACGTAAGGGAGTAGCAAAGTTGTCCAATGACATTCGCTGTTGTGTCATGCCACACCCATGGGTGGGAATGAAATTTAGCACAACGTGCCAATAACTGTGGTCAAAAAGCCACAGTTCTGTAACACAACAGGTACTGCAGTGTCAAACGAGCATTAGAAAATGGGGCAGAAGTACTTGTATTGTATTCAAAAATACTAACACAATATTCCCCACATCTGAATGCTCCCTTGTCTGTCCACAAAATATGCAATTTTTCATTCTTGGCCTTCCATCCAGACCAACACTTTTGCAGTGGGTACTGCTTGCAGCATTTCTGCAAAGTACAAGTCTACATGCAGTGTTTTACATAAGTGGGAGGAGATATAAGAGGGGGAGAAGGAAGATTATCCATTGGGGACGGGAAGAAGCAGAGGCTTGGTGACGGAGAAGTCTTGGGGGCAGGTCATGATCACAAGGCATAGGCTAACAAGGCTTTCAGGACCATTCCTTTGGCATACCTCTCACTTCTGCTGTCAAATCAAGTTACAATAGAGAGAACTAGGATACATTACACAGTAGACATGGATTAAAAAGGGTTTCTTAGATTATTGGGACTATATATCAGGGACTCTCCTGGGGATGCTTTCTTTGAAACCACATTCAAATACGAGCAACTCTTAGATACTCAGTAAAAAAGAATCTCATTAACCGTACATAAAGCCCAGCAATTCTAAGGGAAGGTTCCCAGCGCCTTCTGTTAAAAATTGTGTATCTGCATGAAAAATGAGTATTTCAATTCATGATTAAATAACATGTACAGAGGAATATAAATGGCACTATTAAAAGGTAATTTAGATTAGCCTCAGTTGAGCATTTGGCTTGATTGGACTGTTATATCTTGTCATATATATTTAGATAAAATAGACTAATCAAACAAAGAGCACAACTGAGGCTGTGGCAGAAATGAGATATTTTCGGTGTCTGAATAGCTTGTGAAATGCAAGGTCTGAATGACAGACCCTATAATATGAAAGTTGCAGGTACCATCCTTTTTGCAGAGAATGCCATGTGTTCAGGTGATTCCTAAGAAACATCCTGTTAATCATCTAGTTTGTCTGGGGGTGGGTTCCATCCTCATTACTGAGTCCTGTCCTTGAAGCCAAATCAATGCATTCAGAACTGTCAATTCCTCTGGTTGTTTTTGAAATCTGATTTCTTCACAGAGCGCTGTGCATAAGTAGTTTGTGCCAGCCAACTCGTTTTTCCCTCCTCCACATTACCCATGAGAATGTAAGCACTGATAACATGTTACCAATGAATAAATAAAAGCTTGACAGGATTCTTGTACAATAATTCGCATCAAGTAGGGTTGCCATCTTTCAAAAAGTGAAAATCCAGACACAAGAGTTGTTGTGCTTTTTTTTTTTTTTTTTGCAAAATCTCAACAAAAACAAAGAGTTTTTTCAGCTATTTTTAATGAAATTCACCAAAACCTACACTCTAGCATCTGGCAACCCTTTTCATATGAGGTTGCTTCCACTTGCAGACATGAAAGCTTTTTTTCTGTTTTTGTTTTAGGGGGCCTTTTTGTTGCTGATTGCACACACACACACACACACACACACACACACACACATATGCATACCCTGCCCATCTGCCTGGGTTTCCCCAGCCACTCTGGGGTTCCAACAAAGTATTAAAATACAGTAGTCCATTAATAATAATAATAATAATTTATTATTTGTACCCCGCCCATCTGGCTGGGTTTCCCCAGCCACTCTGGGCGGCTTCCACAGAAACCAAAAAACACTAAAATATCATACATTAAAAGCTTCCCTGAATAGGGCCGCCTTAAGATGTTTTCTGAATGTCAGGTAGTTGTCCATCACCTTGACATCCGATGGGAGGGCATTCCACAGGGCGGGCGCCACCACCGAAAAGGCCCTCTGCCTGGTTCCCTGTAGCTTCGCTTCTCGCAATGAGGGAACCGCCAGAAGGCCCTTGGCACTGGACCTCAGTGTCCGGGCAGAACGATGGGGGTGGAGACGCTCCTTCAGGTATACTGGGCCGAAGCCGTTTAGGGCTTTAAAGGTCAACACCAACACTTTGAATTGTGCTCGGAAACGTACTGGGAGCCAATGTAGGTCTTTCAAGACCGGTGTTATGTGGTCTCGGCGGCCGCCCCCAGTCACCAGTCTAGCTGCCGCATTCTGGATTAGCTGTAGTTTCCAAGTCACCTTCAAAGGTAGCCCCACGTAGAGCGCATTGCAGTAGTCCAAGCGGGAGATAACTAGAGCATGCACCACTCTGGCCAGACAGTCAGCGGGCAGGTAGGGTCTCAGCCTGCGTACCAGGTGGAGTTGGTAAACAGCTGCCCTGGATACAGAATTGACCTGTGCCTCCATGGACAGCTGTGAGTCCAAAATGACTCCCAGGCTACGCACCTGGTCCTTCAGGGGCACAGTTACCCCATTCAGGAGCAGGGAGTCCTCCACACCAGCCCGCCCCCTGTCCCCCAAAAACAGTACTTCTGTCTTGTCAGGATTCAACTTCAATCCATTAGCCGCCATCCATCCTCCAACCGCCTCCAGGCACTCACACAGGACCTTCACCGCCTTCACTGGTTCTGATTTGAAAGAAAGGTAGAGCTGGGTATCATCTGCATATTGATGGACACCCAGTCCAAACCCCCTGATGATCTCTCCCAGCGGCTTCATATAGATGTTAAAAAGCATGGGGGAGAGGACGGAACCCTGAGGCACCCCACAAGTGAGGGCCCAAGGGTCTGAACACTCATCCCCCACCACCACTTTCTGAACACGGCCCAGGAGAAAGGAGCGAAACCACTGTATAACAGTGCCTCCAGCTCCCAACCCCTCTAGACGGTCCAGAAGGATGTTATGGTCGATTGTATCAAAGGCCGCTGAGAGATCCAGCAGAACTAGGAAACAACTCTCACCTTTGTCCCTAGCTCGCCGGAGATCATCAACCAGTGCGACCAAGGCAGTTTCAGTCCCATGATGAGGCCTGAACCCTGATTGGAAGGGATCCAAATGGTCCGCATCCTCCAGGCGTGCCTGGAGTTGTTCAGCAACCACACGCTCAATCACCTTGCCCAAGAATGGAAGATTTGAGACTGGGCGATAGTTGGCCATACTGGCCGGGTCTAAAGATGGTTTTTTAAGAAGCGGTTTAATGACCGCCTCTTTCAGCGGATCTGGGAATGCTCCCTCACAGAGGGAAGCATTCACCACCCCGCAGAGCCCATCGCCCAGCCCTTCCCGGCTAGCTTTTATAAGCCAGGATGGGCAAGGATCAAGGAGACAGGTGGTTGGTTTCACTCGTCCAAGCAGCCTGTCCACATCCTCGGGGGTAACGGATTGAAATTGATTCCATGCAACTTGACCAGACAGGGCTCTAGCACTCTCCCGCCCCAGCCCTGCTCCCACGGTGGTGTCTAGCTCCTTCCGAATATGAGTGATTTTATCTGCAAAAAACTTTGCAAAATCGTTGCAGGAGATCTTGGGGTCTTTATAAGGCCCCGATGGTAAAGGTGGTTCCGTTAAATTGCGGACCACCTGAAAGAGTCTCCTGCTACTATTTTCTGCAGATGCAATAGAGGCGGTGAAGAAAGTCTTCTTCGCCGTCGCTATCGCCACTTGGTAGGCTCGACGTTGAGCTCTAACCTGTGTCCGGTCAGATTCGGAGTGAGTTTTCTGCCACTGACGCTCTAGCCGTCTCAGCGATTGTTTCATCGCCCTCAGCTCCGAAGAAAACCACGGGGCTATCCGGGCTCCATGCAATCGGAGAGGGCGCTTCGGAGCCAGACAGTCGATAGCCCTGGTTAACTCCACATTCCAGCGGGCCACCAGGGAATCAGCTGAAAGGCCATCAACATGGGATAAAGCATCCCCTACCACTCTCTGGAAACCATTTGGATCCATTAAGTGGCGGGGGCGGACCATCCGAATTGGTCCCACCTCCCTGCAGAGGGGAAGGGTCGCGGAGAAGTCCAGTTGCACCAGGAAGTGATCTGACCATGGCACTTCTTTGGTTTCATTTTTACTTAGTGTCAGATCACCCACGTCGCTAGAGGTGAATACCAGGTCTAAGGCATGTCCATGACTATGAGTTGGGCCCAACTTATTCAGGGACAGCCCCATGGAGGCCATGCTTTCCACGAAGTCCCGAGCGGCCCCTTGTAAGGTCGTGTCGGCGTGGATGTTAAAATCCCCTAGGACAACCAAACTAGGTGTCTCCAGGAGAACATCCGCCACAACCTGAAGCAGCTCGGACAGGGAATCCTTGGTGCAGCGGGGAGGTCGGTACACCAAAAGGAATCCTGTACTGCCCCTATTGCCCAACTTCCAGAACATGCACTCAGAAAACTGGGTCTTCCCAGTAGGACGCCTGGTGCAGACTAATGACTTCCTAAAAATCACTGCAACCCCCCCTCCCCGCCCACATGACCTGGGTTGCTGTGTGTAAGAGAAACCTGGTGGGCAAGCGGCAGCAAGGACGGGCCCATCTGTCTCATTCAACCAGGTCTCTGTCACACAAGCCAGGTCAAATCCTCCATCCACAATCAGGTCGTGGATGGCAGTGGTTTTATTCACCATTGACCTGGCATTACACAGCAACACCTTCAGGTTATGTGGGTTTCCCCTGTTGATTCCAGTATCCAACATCCATCAAACATTAAAAGCTTCCCTAAACAGGGCTGCCTTCAGATGTCTTCTAAAAGTCTGGTAGTTGTTCTTCTTTTTGACATCTGGTGGGAGGGCGTTCCACAGGGTGGGTGCCACTACCGAGAAGGCCCTCTGCCTGGTTCCCTGTAACTTGGCTTCTTGCAGCGAGGGAACCACCAGAAGGCCCTTGGCACTGGACCTCAGTGTCTGGGTAGAACAGTGGGGGTGGAGACGCTCCTTCAGGTATACTGGGCTGAGGCCATTTAGGGCTTTAAAGGTCAACACCAACACTTTGAATTGTGCTCGGAAACATACTGGGAATCAATGTAGGTCTTTCAAGACCGGTATTATGTGGTCTCAGCGGCTCCTCCCAGTCACCAGTCTAGCTGCTGTATTCTGGATTAGTTGTAGTTTCTGAGTCACCTTCAAAAGTAGTCTCACATATAGCGCGTTGCAGTAGTCCAAGCAGGAGATAACCAGAGCATACACCACTCTGGCGAGACAGCCCGCTGTGCAAAAAAAAACACTTGATTCAATTGCATTCATTCATACATTTGTTTAATGAATTTTTACCTCACTTGTCAGCCAGAAAAGCTCCTAGAGCAGTTTACAAATCCATAAAAATAAAGCTGTTCCTGCACATTTTAAAATGCCATGAAGCATAAAGAAAAAAGATATGGGGAGGTAGGAAGAAAGTTCACTGCATTCTTTGTGTTATGCCAGCGCAAGATTGTTGAAAATTACTGCCAAGCTGAAAATGTCCTTGGAGATTTTTCTCTGGGAAACGTTCCTGCCTTTCAGGAAGGAGAAAGAGCTACGTTTGTGAGGCCTTGCCCTACTAGTGAGTGACTTGCCTAAAAAACACAAAGATGTTAGAGAATTGCCACAAACAATAGTAATGCCTTCCCCTGCACTAGTCCGCCCTTCATGGGATTGTTGTCCCTTTTACATGGGAACTTAGTTTATCATCATAAACCCATCCTTAGAACTACAGGCTCAGGGACAGCCTTTTCCATCAAATGAACAAGACTAGATAGTCTGCAGCTGGATTTGCAGCTGCAACCTACCACTTAAGAAAAGGCACCGTCAGACAGAAGAATGCAACAAAAAATATGACTCCAGCTTTCATCGGAAAGACCTAAAGTAAAAGTATGTAGAGAAAAGATTACTGGAACTCATATCAAGGGGGTGCTCTTGATGAAACAAAGCGCCTTTCTGCATTAGGCTACATAACAAAAAGAAAAGAACAGGGGAAAATATTTCCAAAATATATTGCAGTGTCCTTCAGGAAAGGTGGGGTGAAACCCTGAACTAGTGATAGAAATTGTTTTGACAGCACTCTTTCCCCTAGGGTTGTGGGTTAAGACAGTGATTCCCCCCCCCCCAATAAAAATAGGTGACAGAGCTCACCATGAAGTTGTTACAGTAAGTCACCAGGCAACTCAAGGCAGCCCTGCATAGACGCTGGTTTGACCGTAGCCATGCTCACTGCCCACAGAGGTGCTAAAAACTATGGCAAACTAAGCGGCGGAGTAGGAAAGGGGTGGAGAAGATACTGCCCACTCTCCTCCTGCTCTCCTCCCTTGGGTCAGGACTGACCCGGGGGACGGAGCTGCACCAGGCACAAGCGCCACAGCCAAGGCACTGTTCCTTATGGCACAGAGCCAGGGTCTGGTGAAGGAACCTGCTGTGGGGGTGTCTGTTAGTGCCCCCTCTCAAAATTGCATCCAGGGCCCCATGGCACACACATACCCCACTATGCCTCTGAGCAAGCAGTCTCCCTAGCTGGTTTGTGGGTCACCCTTATTTCTGGTGCAGGACAAATAAATGCACCCCCTGCCTCCCTTGTCATCTTAGATTCAGGCAGATGGCTAGGGAGCCAGTATGGTGTAGTGGTTAAGAGTGGTAGTCTCGTAATCTGGTGAACTGGGTTCACCTCTCTGCTCCTCCACATGCAGCTGCTGGGTGACCTTGGGCCAGTCACACTTCTCTGAAGTCTCTCAGCCCCACTCACCTCACAGAGTGTTTGTTGTGGGGGAGGAAGGGAAAGGAGAATGTTAGCCGCTTTGAGACTGCTTTGGGTAGTGATAAAGCGGGATATCAAATCCAAACTCTTCTTCATCTTCTTCTAGGGCAGCTCAGAAGTACCTTCGCACAAATGCATGTGTGTGCAACAGTAGATGCCTGGCTGGAAAAATTAAAGCCTGCCACCACTACACGGGGGATGCATTGAAGAAAAGGAAATATGAATTGGAGTCACTGATCTAAAAAAAAAATGTTGACTTTCATGCACTAGCCAGCTTTCACTTTGACTTGAAATGTTCGTTTTGGGCTTCTAAGAAGCACTCAAAGGCAAGAAGTGGGCAGGGGGAGTGCCGACCCACAATGGCGCCCACCTGAGAGGTGCCGGAACTGCACTCCGGCATGCTCCAGTTGAAAAAAAGCACTGGGCTAAGGAAGGATTGCTGGAAGATGTTTGGGTCAGGGTGGAGTGGGGTGGAATAGTATAACAGATATGTTTGAAAAATGTCAAAGATCTTGCAAATACCAGATAGGTTTAGGATTTAAACAGGTGATGTTAGGGAATAAAATGTTTAAAGTCAAAATGAAAAGAAAGAATGATCTTAAGTGATTAAGTTAATTTTATGAGAAACTTAGTTTTGGAAAACTGTTACAATGATATACACTGAAATTCAGCCAGGGGCATTAGAGGAAGTCACCTAACAATGTTATGAAGATTGGATTAAGTACAGATAAGATTTATGATTGTTTGTTTGTTTTAAAATTTTTGGAAAATCAATAAAAAAATTGGGGGGGGGACGAAAAATGTCAAAGATCATTGACTCAGAAGGGGATTTTTTTAAAAGTTCAGTGGGTAATGGCATAACCCACCCTTCACCGACATGGCAACCTCCAGGTGATTTGAACAATGACTCCCATCAGCCCCAGATTAGGGCTGCTGGCCGTCGTCATCTGAAACACCTGGAAGGTTGGCGAAGGCTGGCATAATTAAACGCCAAAAGGTGCGATACCATTTAGCTCATCACAGGCAACTGTTCTCAATCAAATCCACATTATGTAAGAATGCTATAGCAATGATAATCACGGCTCATCATTTTGCAGCACTTACAGAACGTAAATTGCTTCACAATGCCGCTCATACATCTTTAGCCCAGCGACGGAGTCATCAATTTTCCTGACATTACAGATGTAGAACTGAGGCTGAGACAGAGTGAAGTTGAAGAGAGACAATGTAGCAATTACTGTATCGGTACCCAATGCCTGGGCCAGGTAAAAACAAACAAACAACTATCAAAGCTGAAGTAAAGCTCTCATTCTGCACCTTTAGGATGGGACACCTGTGGTCCTCCAGATACTATTTAGACTCCTGTCAGCCCTAGAAAGGTCAATGGTCAAAGACGATGGCAGCTAAAGTCCATCTGGAATGGCCATAGGTGCCCCATTGCTGCCTTAAACGTTTACCTGAACACAATGGAATTTACATCTGAGCAAACATCTACATTCATGACTTGAAATATTTTGCCCTGTGTAAGGGCCTTCCAGATGGGACATGGGTGGCGCTGTGGGTTAAACCACAGAGCCTAGGACTTGACGATCAGAAGGTCAGTGGTTCGAATCTCCGCGACGGGGTGAGTTCCCGTTGCTCGGTCCCTGCTCCTGCCAACCTAGCAGTTCAAAAGCACATCAAAGTGCAAGTAAATGAATAGGTACAGCTCCGACGGAAAGGTAAACGGCGTTTCCGTGCGCTGCTCTGGTTTGCCAGAAGCGGCTTAGTCATGCTGGCCACATGACACGGAAGCTGTACACCCACTCCCTCGGCCAATAAAGCGAGATGAGCGCCACAACTCCAGAGTCGGCCACGACTGGACCTAATGGTCAGGGGTCCCTTTACTTAAGGGCCTTCCATACTGGGATTTCAAGTATCTTGAGGGATGCTACTGTAAGATCTCTTCAGGTGAAGGATATTGTCCTGCTCATTGGATTCCCAGAGGCATTTAGTTCGCCACTGTGAGAACAGGATGCTGTCCTAGATGGGCCTTGGTCTGGAGCTCTACTTACGCTCTCCTCCCACTCTTTTTTTTTGGGGGGGGGGAGAGTTCAGGTGACTAAGAACATTTGCCATTGGTTATTGTAGCTAATAGTCACATGGAGTCCTTTCTGGGGGTACTCAGGGGTATGCAGTACCAGCACCTTCTTTTTCAAATGTGGCACTTATTGAAACAACTTCATGGTGAATATTAGCACCTCTTTTTCTAAAAGAAAAAAGCACTGGTTACATGGAACTGAAGGGGAAATTCAGCGAACCACTGGTTTGGTCAGTTCTGATGCGTAAAAAAATTCGCTTTCTGCCTAATCAAGAGAAATACATTACATTCGGAGATTTGGCTTCGCTAAATAGAAAGTGAAGATAATAGGTATCAAAATAAATGTCCCAAACCGTCAAAGCGCGTCTTTATATTAAGCTATGACTTTAAACACATCTTAAACACATGTGCACCCAGTTTGATAGCTTGCTTTTTGTGGGTGTGAGGCAGGTGCCAGGAGCGAGCCAGCAGCAAATCACGCTGTGCAAATGGGAATTAACTCTTTATTAGCAAACACAAAATCAACACAGGAGTTTCAGATTTAATGAGCACAGCAGCTCACCTCCGGAAGGTCTTGCGTCCAGGAAGCAGTAGCTGAGACTGAATATCCCTGCCTCCCAACAGCTGCCTAAGTCCCCTCCTCTCCAGGGCTTTTCCCAAGTGACTGGAGACTGGAGGGGCAGAGGAAGGGGTGGCGGTGGGGGTGGACCACCCGGGTGCCCTCACTGAGGAGGGTGACATTCGGCGCACCGCCTGCCCATGGCTCCTAAGCCTACCCTGAGCCATCAGGGTAAGTGGGGAGCTGTGTCGCTTTGCTGGTGGCATGCCCCCCCTTCCCCCTTCATTTTGACAGCTTGGGGAAGTTGCGGGGGGTGGTGGGCTGAATGTCTGCCATGGGCGGCTCGCTCCGCTCCTGTGGGCGGCTCGCTTCATCCCTGGCTGCAGGGTGTGTGCGCCACTCAGGCCACCTGAGTGGCTATCCCACGCTTGGGAGGGCACCCTCTGTGCCACGCCCCCTCCTTGGGAGCGCACTCACTCTGAGCAGCGTGGGCATATGCTTCCCCGCTGACTGGATACTGCATCTGCACGGTGCCAATCTCCCATCTGCCATCCAATTCTCTCTCCCCCACCTGGTTTTATTATATTAGCCTTCCCAAAAATGGCAAGCAAGCCAATGGGTTTCAGATATCCCCTGCCAATATGTCAAAAATGTGAATTTGAAAGAGACGCAAAAACAGTATAGAATAACCTATTGCGGACTATTGTAGCTCTCTTCTCTCCCCCCCCCTCCCCACTCCTTAAACATGAAATCTCTTAAGGTTTAGGACAATTTGCATGCCACCAACTGCCTAGGACTGAGAGGGAGCTCTCTTTGGAGAATACACTTTGCATCACAAAGGTAACGACTCCATTCTCCGGAGGGAAGCATCCTATTGATTTTTGTTGTGCTCTGGTAAGCAGATCAGGGGCAGGCAAGGACTGTTGCTTACCTTGAGGAATTAAGCTTTTGTTGGACAGCAAAAAAGTGGCAATCCATTATGTATAGGATCCTTCAAATCGGTTCTGCAAAATTGTGCCATAACTACTTTTGGGAACATTTGCTTTTCTTCTAGTGAAAGGGACAGAAAAAAGCAACCTTTTTCATCTTCGACAGCCACGCTGATTTTGATAATATTTAAGGCCTGTGGGGAGAACGCTAGTGTTTTAATAAAAAGGAAAAACTTGTCTAACATGTTTTGTTTCCCATTTTTTTAAATGGGTTGTCTTGAGATCACATGAAGGTAGCATTTTTCTCTCTGCTTTGTTTCTATAAGAACAGAAGGGTTGGTATTGGGACCTGTGCTTATTAACTTGCTCATAAACAATCTACAGCTGGGAATGAGCAGTGAGTTGGCCAAGTTTGCTGCCGATATTAAATTGTTCAGGGTCATTAAAACAAAACTCAATTGCAAAGAGCTCCAAAAGAACCTCTCCAAACTTAGTCAATGATGAGTAAAAATTCTTCTGCTTCTGCTTCTTCTTCTTCTTCTTCTTCTTCTTCTTCTTCTTCTTCTTCTTCTTCTTCTTCTTCTTTATACCCCACTCATCTGACTGGGTTTCCCCAGCCACTCTGGGTGGTTCCCAACAGAATATTAAAAACACACAAACAATCAAACATTAAAAACTTCCCTAAACAGGGCTGCCTTCAGATGTCTTCTAAAAGTCAGATAGTTGTTTATTTCCTTGACATCTGATGGGAGGGCATTCCACAGGGTGGGCACCACTACCAAGAAGGCCCTCTGCCTGGTTCCCTGTAGCTTTACTTCTCGCAGTGAGGGAACCGCTAGAATGTCCTCGACACTGGACCTCAGTGTCTGGACTGGACAATGGAGGTGGAGACGCGCCTTCCGGTATACTGGACAATGGAGCGGTGAATGCAATTCAGTGTATGCAAATGTGAAGTGATGCATGTCAGGGTAAATAATAATAATTCTTAATTTCACATATGCACTTATGGGATCTGAACTGGTGGTGTGTGACCAGGAAATGAGATTTTGGGGTCGTAGTGGGTAGTTTGGTGATGATGTTGATCTAGTCTGCAGCAGCTGTGAAAACGGGAAATCTCATGCTAAGCAGCATTATGGAAGGAAGTGAAAGTAAAACTGCTGATATCATAATGCCGTTATATAAATATATGGTGCAACCGCATTGGGAATACTGTGTACAGTTCTGGTTGCCTCACCTCAGAAAGGCTATAGTAGAGTTGGGAAAAGTTCAGAAAAGAGCATCCAAGGATCAAGGAAATGGAGGAATTCCTCTGTGAGGGAAGGTTGCAGCATTTGAGACTTTTTAGTTTAGAGAAAAAGCAAGTAAGAGGTGCCATGATGGACATTTATGAAACAATGCATGGCATGGAGAAATAGATAGAGGAAAGTTTCTTTCCCTTTCTCATAACACTATAACTTTTAAAAATTATTGGAAAGGGTTCAATTATAAAGAAATAAGCCAATGCAAAGAAAAAGAGAAGAAGAAAATAAAAATAAAAAGGCACAAAAAATGTGTAGGGGGAAAACCCATATATGAAAAATAACCTAACCCATACATTCTTTTGATATTTGATTTGATATTATTATCCTAATGCATATGTAAATATTAATAGTCTGCTACATTTTCTAGAAACTTATTCCAAATATTGCCATATTTATCCAAACAAAGACTAAGCAGTCCGTTCATAAGTTGCAAGGGTTATCATATTGTCTATGCATTCAGGAAAGGGGATCATATCTTTATTCTTCCGCTTCCTCAATATCAGTCTCTTGGCTACCATTGAAGTGCATGGAATCTGTTTTCATCACACTAGAACTTATGGGCAAACAAGGAAGCTGAACTTTGGAAGATTTCACAGATAAAAGGAAGTACTTCTTCATGCAGCGCCTAGTTGCATTTGCAGCCACAGGAGGCTGTGATGGCCAACAACTTGGATGACTTTGAAAGAGAATTAGACAAATTTGTGGAAGAGGAGGCTACAAGCCATGTATCTAGCTGCCAGTTGCTGCAAATTTCAGGTGGGCAGAGTGTTTCTGTGTTCATGTCCAGCTTGCAGGCTTCCCACAGGCACCTGGCTGGCCACTTGGAAGACTAGATGGGCCACTGGCCTGATCCTGCAAGCTCAAATTATGTTCTTTTAAAAATTACATACATCAGACAATCCAGCTACAAAAGGATTCCTTGTTTACCCTAATCAGCAGTCACAGGTTGTATTTTATGCTTGTAATTCTGAAATTGCTTGACAGAGACAAAAACGTTTTTAATGTTTAGAATTAGATATGCAAATATTTGAGCAAATCTGATGCGAACAGGTGTTGGTGAGATGGATGGATGTCTCTTCATGTGCAAATATTTACAGCTGTCCAACTTTGCAGCTGAGCATTTATACTGTGCTTCTATTTTGGAATGGGCCAGCCAAAATGGGGCTTTCAATTTGACTCTCTCTCTCTCAATATGTTTCCAAAGCAAACAAAGCCTGTTAACATATTTTTTTTTTGGGGGGGGGACCCCAGACAGAAGATTAAATTCCAAATGGTCATGCTCTGAATTGTGCAGTCAGAACCACTGTTTAGAATTGTTGTTTAAGCAGCAACAATGTGGTAAATTAGTCATCCTCCATAGAAATGCTAGAAAGAATGTAAAAGCAGAATAACAAAAAATATCCATGGTCTAAGAAAGTATTCCCCAATCAGATGGTCTCCAGGTTTTTTGGACTACAACTCCTACCATCCCTGACAATTGGCCACAGTTTGGGGAAGCCTGGTCTATGAATATGACATAAGAGGAAACACTGAATTAAATGATTGGGCATGGTTGGGGCGAGGGGAAGAGCCTCACAAGCCAGATTGGGACACATTCTGGGCCAGATTTGGCCATTGGGCTGGAGGCTCCACACTCTTGCATTATAGGTTAAGACCAGCATTTTGCATTGGGCTCAGAAATATATTCGCAGTTGTTGCAGCTGGGCCACAAACTGTGTATTATGATCCAACCACTTTGTCCCTGTTCCCAATCTATCTGCTGCATTCTGCATCAGCTGCAGTTTCCAAACTGTGTTCAAAGGCCTCCCCACATATAGCAATTGCCTAATTTATTCTGTTAAGCAGAATGCCTGAGATGTGAATGGCTGGACTCTCCCATTCCCATGTACGTTGCAATACGCTAGTTCATAGGGATCAAATCATTACACAAGGTACATGTATCCATACTAGCTCCTTGTTGCTAGCTTCTTAATTCTTGTTTTAAATGCAACTGCTACATCAACAACATTTGCCCTTTGGTTCGCTGTCAGGAGCCTGGACACTGATCTTTGCGTCACACATAGGATCCTTCTGACATCCTCCGGCCCAGAAGAAAAGATTCTCTTTTACAAATAATTGCTCAGAATTTCCTTGGAGCGAAACGCAGGCATGAGCAGGTTCTGTGGCGTGCTTAATACTCTACCATCTCCTCGGCCAACTGTACTTTGATGTAATTCCAGATGGCAGTTTCATACTTGTTCCTTTATGATATCCAATCCTCATTGTGCAAGGTGATTATATTACAAAAAGAAAATAGCAGTTGAACAATTACATCTCAATTACACATGTTTATTGAGCGACAAGGGAGCCATCACTAGCCACTTCCTGCTCAGTTTAGCTCAGTTATTAGTGATAAGTACCACAAGAGGGATTTCAAGTGTATGTCAAATAACCGATCAGCTTTTGTGAAAATGACAGCCCAGAGTTCCATAAATGTTCCCCTGTTGGAGATGTTCATAAGAAGAAATGTGGCCAACTAACAAAAACAACTTTTTTCTCTTTGGTTATTTCTGCTTCCTTTTCCCCATTGTTGATCACAAGCAGAAAGAAGAAGGAATCAACATTTTAAGCTAGCAATTGCCGACGGGCAGAACAGGATGTTGTTGTTGTTGTCCTTCTGTAGTTATTTTTGCTCTATTGGAAAGACAGCAGTTTAACACGACAGCCTGCTCCTCTGCCTGTATGTGGGCTCTGTGGGGGGGGGGGGAGAGGGAGGGAGAGGGCGGCAGACTGCTGATTATGGCTGAAAACTTGTCTATGAGCTGATTGCATTCCAAAGATCTGAAGGAAGGGAAGAAGGAGTTCCTATGGACCAGTGATGGGGAACCTGTGGCCTTATAGGTGTTGTTGACTAGTGGAAGGAGAACTCTGTTAAGAACCCCTGCAGTGACATTGGTCACCATGGAAATTCAAAATAATAGGGAGCATTGGTGATGGTAAGTGTTGGTTATTTAGCGGAGGGAAAAATACATCTATCACATATGGTGGAAGTGCCAAAAGGTGAAGGAATTATGACCTACAGCAACAAACATACAGTGGTACCTCAGGTCATGTATGCTTCAGGTTACATACGCTTCAGGTTACACACTCCGCTAACCCAGAAATAGTGCTTCAGGTTAAGAACTTTGATTCAGGATAAGAACAGAAATCGGGCTCTGGCGGCGCGACAGCAACAGGAGGCCCCATTAGCTAAAGTGGTGCTTCAGGTTAAGAACAGTTTCAGGTTAAGAACGGACCTCCAGAACAAATTAAGTACTTAACCCGAGGTACCACTGTAATTAAATAAAATTCCCAAATTGATTTTGCATTCGATACCTGGGTATGTCTACTCTGTTGAACTGAAAATGCCATCCTTATACAGGGCAAAGGTTGCCTATATCCTAACCATGGCAAGGATTTTGCACACTGATTTATGGGGGAAACCTCAAAAACTGAGGGCAGTATCCACTGCAGGAGTTCCTTTAGCACGAGCAGCCTTCTTCTTCTTTGTTTTTTGGCAATCACTCTTAGCCGAGTAAGATTGTCTTCCACAAACACGGTTTTAACAGTGGGTCCATAAGTGACTATGGGGGCCAATTCTGGATCCACATGTCCTTCCACAGTGGGGACATTGGTTTCTCAGTGGTGAGGGTTTGCCAAGCATGCCTTCCTCTTAGCACGTTTCTCCCTTTTGTCCTGAGTTTGAGCGTCTTCAAAATCCATGACACCTTTGGTAAAGGCTGTTCTCTAATGGGAGCGCTCAGAGGCCAGTGTTTCCCAGTTTCCCTCTGCTCAATGGGCCTTCCTTTTTCTCTCCCTGTGTGCCCCCTGTGCCCCCTCCAAATTTGTCCTGGGGGGGGGTGTTCCCCAACCTTCCAAAGTATATTTGAGAAGAGGAGAAGGTGGGGGAAGTTCTGCCAGCTTTCTGGGCACATAGTATGCAGCAGCTGTGAGAATTTAGGCTTATTATTAGCCTATTATTTTATTCCTTCTTATTTGAAAAATTATTAGTCGATCAATGGACAGTATGCTACTAATGTGTCTCTTGATGGAAGTGTTTCCATTTGTGCAATGAGACTTACTCCCCCTCCCCCCTCCTGCTCTATAGGGTTGGGGACCCCATAAAACAGATTTAGGGGGCACATGTGGGTGGAGAACATTTGGTTGCAGAAGCAGAAATCCTTGTGCTGACAAAATGATTGCCTTAGCAATATGTTGGACTCCCCACACTCTATCTCTCTCTTTATCTATCACGCATGCATGTGCGGCACACACACACACACACACACACACACACACACTACAATACACAGTTGATATTAATAGAAGGCATTTATAAATAGCCAGGATTGACGTTACAAACCAATGCTCCCCACAAGGGAACTTTATCATACTGTATTGTTTTAACTAATTAAACAGTGCAAATCCATAAATCATAATTGGTAGTGTTCCATATCAATAAAGTTTTGCTAGTTCACAAAGAATTCATCTAAGCACAAAGTATGCAGTACCTGTGAGAATCTAGACCAATTTCATAGTTCTTTCCTACCAAATAGAGTGTGTTCCGTCATAATAAAACAGTGAAAATACTGGGGTTTATACAGGTTCTATTCTGCTGTTCGATATCTCCTGCAGATTTTCTTCCTCTTTGATCCCAGGCTTTCTATCTTAATCTTCTATCACCAGTTCCTCTTGAGCCCTGTCCACCTCTAATTCTTCTTTCTATGATGTGTATTATGGAAGAATCTGAAGGGAATTGAAGGTCATTTTGTCCAGCCCTTACTCAGAAGCTGGACCCTCCAAGCCTAACACCCACAAATTATCCAGATTAGTAGACCACAAGCAGAAAGCAAACCTGAGTAGGTTCCACGATATCAGACCTCCCTATAGGATAAGTTCTTGCATGCAACTATTTTCACTTCGCTTGTTAATTATTATTATTTTCAGTTCTAACCATCAGCCTTTACTCTGCACTTACTCTACTTTTGCCACTGAGTTTCTTCGGACAACAAGGAAGCCCAGCCATTAATTCAGCATGTGCTACTAGTGTTAAAAACAGAGAAATCAATGAACATAACATTTGGGTTAATAAAAAGGAACCCCCCAAAAAGGCAAAGTAATTGCTTGCATTTTTGCTTGATAAGGAAAATCAGCATGGCGAAACAAAAATGTTTTTTGCAGGACAGAGAGAGACAAAAATAAGGAAAAAGTCCCAAGGGAACTTTATATTATTTTGCTTGAATTTCACATAGGTTAGCTTCATCAGTACCCAAAACATTGCTGAAGGGATTTATGTCTCTGAACCTGATCAGTAACCTTTTAAAAGCTCCACTCACAAATTATTTGACCAAAGAACAGAGGAGGTAGCAAGTGTCACCATACTTTCCCTCGTCGTGCAATTTCTCCTGGCCCCTCTCATCTTTCAGGTGAACATCTACAGCGAGAAGCTTTCGGTGTCTGGCTTTTCGGGGTTCTGCATCATACAGGGAGCCTCCACAGATAGAAAATTGGGGATACAAAACTGACTTGTGTGAGTGCTTGCAGCGCGTGGAGAGGGGTTATCACCCACTCTCCATTCATCAAATGATTGCTCTGATAATTAGGGAGGGTGCAATTTGCATCCCCACCAGGATACTGGGATGGATGCAGAGTTTCGAACCTCTCTGCTCACCTTGCCCTGTGTCTTTTTCATTTTGCTGTCATCACCAAAATCTGGGGGGAAATTTTTGCTTAGGCTTCCAGACTGGGGGTTAGCCAGCCCTGACCTATAAGCACCAAGGATAAAACCCTATTAAAGTTATATAGACCCCTGAAGTTCCTCATCTCTCTATTCTGCTAATAATAATAATATATTTTTTTGCATTCATTAAACCAGGGGTGTGAAATTTGTTTTGGGCTAAGAGCTATATTAACATGACAGGAAGTGGTTAGGAACCACATTCTAATAGTGGACAGGGCCAAATCCAAAAGTGAGTGGAACCCCCCCCCCCCACGTCTTAACAGATTCACAGACTCATAAACACACAGTGACAGACATTAACACACAAAACAACATGTCCCGGAAACAGAGGCAATATATCTGAGTCAATCCACTAATGTTTCTCCTTATTTATTTATTTATTTATTTATTTATTTATTTATTTATTTATTTATTTTATCACATACACACAAAAAACAAAACAATAAAACAGTTAAAAACAGACATGCATTGTGAGTGGATGTATTCTTAATTGCCTGGAGTAGAAGAGTTTCCCTGCTTCCTTTCCACTTTTCTCCATAGACTTTCAAGAAGAAAGTTTGTTCTTTTAAAACAGCAGATCAATGCAAATATAATGTCAGCACACAGCTGAACTGTAAGCCTTGCTTCACACCTATTCAAAGCCTCAGATTCCAAAATGCAACCGCATCACTAAAATTGCATCAGCGACTTTTTGTATATTTGCAAGGAGCACAAATCTACCTCTTTGCTGAAATGTTTTATCTCTGCGTTCTGTTCCTGTCGCAACAGATCTCCTTGTAGAAGCTGCAACTGCACAACCTCAGAGCCCTTTCCCCTCTCAGCTGCCCCCAACCAGGAACACATGACAGGTGGGAGAGGACTCAGAGGGCCAGAGGATATATTGAATGCCTCTAACACGCAAGCTTCTAACTTTGTTTTCACAAGTTTATCTCGGCTGATGGGGTCAGTTTACTCTACAGCAAGGAGCAAGGGCAGCGTCCTGGGGCAAAATGGCCGTGGAAGCAGACAAAGTAACAGAGAGAGTGTTTCATGGAGGAAATGAATCTGTTAAGCTTTCACTTAAGCAGAGCTCTGGCTGCACACGGTAGCCTCATAGAGAGGCCAGCCTGGAAACAGAACATTTCCAGCATGAATTTAGTTCAGTAGAGCAGCTCTAAATGTCTGTTTCTTCATTTGTGCCAAGCGATAGCCATACAGATGTGCCTCACCTTCTTACATTGTAAGTGTAAAAAAAAGCTGCTTTTTTCACAGATGAAAATAAACTGCAGCTTCGAAGTTTGATGGAAGACAAGTACCAAACCAGTTTTGTTTGGTTGTAAAAAAACAACAAGATTGTAGCTGTGAAGTTTAGGGGTAGAATTGTGGCTGCTTTAAATTTTAACTATCAGAATTAGGAATTTTATCAGAGGGAGAACATCCATAGATCTCAGTGAGATACAGCAGATTTCCTGAATGAATGTCTCTTTTATAGCCACGATTGCTTTGACACTTTTCACATTGTGCATTATGATGCCAGCTTTGATGGTCTTCCGAAAACCATAGCTATTATGAGCTGCTATAAAATTTAAAACTAATAGCCTGGGAATTTAGGGCTTCTTTCCCTTTTCAAAGGTTATAGAACCATTTTAGCCGGGGAGGGGGCAGATTTTTATTGGACATCTCCACCTCGAGGGGCCAACGTTGACAGATGGATGGGGCAACCCACCTGCCATCATTATGATTGACAGGTGTACTGCCCTGCTCACCTGCCAAAATCCCTTGTGTGTGGTCCCCAAGTGCCTAACAGTCATGTCACCCTCCCTGGATCCCAGGGCTGGGTTGGTGTGCGGTGGGCTCCCTTCGCCCTCCACACCCTGCCCCCCTCCCCCAGTGCCAATAAAGTACACTCTGCTGCTGGGTAGCTGTGGTTTCTCATGGGCCAAATGGGACTACAGGCCAGAGCTTCCCCAGCCTTGGGTCACAGCAACGGAACCTTTTCCATCGCTTTTCCAGGTTGCAGAAAAACATGCAAAACATGACTGCAAAGCAAAGGGCGGACATGAGCTTGTACCGTTTGCATCAAATGCTCCAAAACTCTTTGACCCCATGCTGTTGTCTTTTCCTCCCCGAATGGTGGAGGTGGGTTTCCCTCCTCGCCTTCTCGTTCTTCAGCCTTGCTTGCTCCGTAGCAAGATCTAATAAATCAAAGAAAATCCTCGCAGCAACACGCCAATATAAACAACAGGCGCACAGATGGGTTTTATTTGCTCGGATTGCTGTCATTTGCGGTGACATAATTAGAAGTCTGTCAAACACTCCAGTTTGAAGAACGCCCTTCGCTGAGAGCAGATTTCGCTCAAGGAAATGTGCTTGGTGTCAGGCTGCAAGCAAGACTGTGGCTGCATACACCCTATGCCTTTAAAGAACGCCCAAGACACACACACACACACACACACACACACACCAACCCCAAAACTATTCTGGGCACTGTAGTTTGTTAAGGGTTACTGGGAACTGTAGTTTTGTGAGGGGTAAACTACAGGGCCCAGAATTCTTTCAGGGGAAGAATGTTCTCTGAATACGCTTTAAAGGCTTACAATCTCAGCAGTTTCTGCATCAAAATGCAAGCAAACATCCATTAGCCAGCAGACTAAGGAATGCTTTTATTGTGTATGTTTTGGTTTTCCAGTCCATTTGTAAGGTATCTTGAGGATCATCACTTGATCAAAAGGCAGAATATAAATCTTTTAGATAAAATAAATGGGGGCTATTGAAAAGTAACTTGATCTTTTGAGCTCTGCTTCTTTCATTTGTTTTTAAAGCACAGGACCAAAAAACAGGAAACTTTGACCTCATCAGTGCTGTACATTTAAAGTACTGTTATACCATGGCTCCCCCCCCCCAAAAAAAACTGCTGCCAACTGTAGTTTGTTAAGGGTGCTGAGAGTTGTTAGGAAACCCCTATTTCCCTCACGGTACTACAGTTCCAGAGTTCCCTGGAAAGAAAGATTGGTAATCCACTTTGCAAATTGCAGCTCCAGTGTGTACATATATCCAACCGTCCAGTCAGTGCAAGGATTTATGCTTCTGCAACAGGACTCCCCTCACCCCAAATCTGCTCTGGATCGCTGGAGAAGTCCGAGAAGAGATTTAGGGGGATCATGGGGGGAGGAAAGTCGCATTGCGCAAGTGCAAATTCTTGCGCTAACAGGACAGTTACTTAATCTCATATTGAATAGAAGCCAAAGACTTCCTTTCGCCATCTGCAGTCTCAATGAAAATGCCTCCTGCTGCTCTAATCTTAGAAATTAGTGCTCGTGATCCCATTAGGAGCTCTTTTTCCTAATGCTAATAGTGGTGGGAGTGGGAGAGGGGGAAAAAAATTTTTTGGCCAGAATTGGCAGCTGGGGTGGAGAGGGAAGGGTTATTCTCTCTCCCCCTATGGTTTCTGTGAAAACCGCCCATTCCTATTCTTATCCAAATAAAGAGACCCCTGATGTAGAGGCCAATGTCACATTTAGTATCATGTCTAATTTGACTCCCAGACAGGCGGGAGCAGATGAGCCTTTGGTGGAAGGATGCACTCAAGTTTTCGCAGGCGAATACAACCTGCGCTCCTCTCTCATGTCAGTAGCGCAGGGCAGCTCATTAAGATGGCTTTGTTTTGAAAAACCAGGCATGCTAAATTGGCAGATCCCTACAAGTTCAATTCATTATTCCAAAAGGCAATCATTCTCCGTCTATTCAGTCTATTCAGGGTAGCATAATACAGGCATTTATACACTGCCGAAAAAGTTATTTGTACTGATTTGGGATTCATTATGAAGTGCTGTGTAGCCTACAACAATACTGATTGTGCTTTTCAGCCCTCACAGTGGAGTGGTGGGGGGAAAGAGAGAAATACACTTTCTTAGAAGGAGCAATGAGTAAAGCAAACAAAACCAAGCCTTGGTTAGGGCTACTGGTAGTTGGTCTTTGGCTCCTACATGTTGCATAGCCTTCCATTTATCATGACAAGAAAGGCATTGTGCTATAGGCTTGGCATAATTGTGCATCTGCCAGAAGGGTAAAAGCAGGAAGGGGAGACAGACCGTCATATGATCAACGTACTTGCAGTTGAATACTGTATACAGTGGTACCTCTGGTTGTGAACGGGATCTGTTCCGGAGCCCTGTTCGCAACATGAGCAGAATGCAACCCGCGTCTGTTCGTCTCGCCGTTTCTGCGCATAAGCGTAACGTCATTTTGAGTGTCTGCGCATGCGCGAGCGGAGAAACCCGGAAGTAACCCGTTCCACTACTTCCGGGTTGCCGCGGGATGTATCCTGAAAGAACGTAACCTGAACCGAACATAACAAGTGGTATGACTGTATCTGATTTTGCTCAACTTCCTTGCTCTACTGAGAATCAGAAATGTTTTCCCATTTGGGTACGATGTTAAAATGCTAAAATCGAATCATATGCAGATCTGAAAGCATGCATAAACTATGTACGGACCAGACCAGTTTATTCTACATACTAGCATCTTAAAAAGTAGACACATCACCTTGCCAACAAAGGTCAGTATAGTAAAAGCTATGGTTTTCCCAGTAGTGATGTATTGAAGTGAGAGCTGGACCATAAAGAAGGCTGATCGCTGAAGAATTGATGCTTTTGAATTATGGCGTTGGAGGAGACTCTTGAGAGTCCCATGGACTGCAAGAAGATCAAACCTATCCATTCTTAAGGAAATCAGCCCTGAGTGCTCACTGGAAGGACAGATCCTGAAGCTGAGGCTCCAATACTTTGGCCACCTCATGAGAAGAAAAGACTCCCTGGAAAAGACCCTGATGTTGGGAAAGATGGAGGGCACAAGGAGAAGGGGACGACAGAGGACAAGATGGTTGGATGGTGTTCTCGAAGCTACCAGCATGAGTTTGACCAAACTGCGGGAGGCAGTGGAGGATAGAAGTGCCTGGCGTGCTCTGGTCCATGGGGTCACGAAGAGTCGGACACGACTAAACGACTAAACAACAACAACAACATGACTGTACTAATAACATTAGTTCAATATTTAAGTGTCAGCCTTGTGCACAGTCTGGTAGTTGTTGTTTTTTAAATCTGTGCTAAATGAACATTGATGCTTCTCTGTAACAAAGGGTTTCTGCAACCATCTGCAGACATGATTACCCTCGAGTCCATTGCGAATTGATGGATTGCTGTCTAATGAGAGAAGGTCCTCCGCCTTAAATCACAAAAAGAGTAAGAAACGGGGAACCATTTCCAATCCCAGGTTGCCGCAAATAAAAGCAATTGGAAAAGGAAAAGCTCAAATCCACAAGAAAATATCAAGAGGAGGTACAATACAACACAATTATTCTAGTCTTTTGATAAAAAAAATTAGACCCTCCCATGAACACTATTATACATGCTGGCCCTCCTTCCCTCTAGAGTAGTATTACATCTGAGTTCGAAATCAAACAAAGGCATCATAGAAATTTCTCTGTGAAGAAATCAAGTGCATTTTTCTGTTACAAAACAGAAGCTGATTAATGTATTGTTGGTGCAGTCCCTAAGCCTGCAGTGCCAAACATCTCTTGCAATGAAATACTTAGCAGTGCACACACTGAGAATTATACATGCTACTTATACAGGGATGGTCGTTTGATGAGTGAAAGAAGATTTGCTCAGTTGACTGCCCAATTTTTTTTTAAAGGATCATTGTTACGACAACAAAGAAGAGAGTAATCGACAGGTTTGGTACCTGATAACTACAAAATATGAATCAGACAAGATCACTTTGCCAAAAAGCTAACTTTAGCCAATTACAGTGGTACCTCGTATTATGTACTTAATCCGTTCCAGAGTTCCGTTCGTAACAGGAAACAGCTCATAACATGAGGTGTGCTTTCACTAACAGCGCCTCCTGCTGCTGCCATGCCGCCGGAGCGCGACTTCCGCTCACATCCTGGGACAAAGGTCGCAACAAGGGGCATCTACTTCCGGGTTAGCGGAGTGTGTAACCCGCAGCATTAGTAAGGGGGAATGGTACATAACACGAGGTACCACTGTATTAAAACCACACACATGCGCACAGGAAAAACCTTAGGATGGCATACATATATAGCTGTCTTGTGTTTTATCCTCACAAACACCATGTGAAGTACAGTACTGGGTATTTGAAACCCGAGTCCCTTGGTTCATAGCACATCTTATCCACTTAAATATTTATTTACTTGACGCACATGTACTGAATTTATGAAACTTTTAAGGATGGATCTTTGCACTGCTCGAACAAATTATTCCATTCTGGCATTACATCTGAGCCAGCAGAAATTCCAAGGAAGGTGTTATCTATTTATATGAATGTTATTATGAACACTAAACTTCACACTGTGTTCCCCGTCTTGGGCATTTGGATGTGCTGGAACACAATGTTGTTCTTCTATCCACTTGTAGTGTGATGAAAGCCTGTAACATTACAATGAACATCTGAATAGCTAACAGGTCCTAACATACATTTCGATAGCAATTTGCCCTCCTTCAGAATTTGATCTCCTAGAATTTGATCTCTCAAAATTCAATGGCTCTGTTGAAGCTATTATAGTATTGAATGAAGGATACTAGTGCTAAGAAGGCTGTTAAAAGGCACTAAATTTAAATATTTGGCAAGCCTGGTTATTGAACAAGTTTCCCATTCTAATTACAGCTGTTTGAGACAGCAATTCTGAAATTCCTCACTAAATCAAGCTGATCCTGAACATCGCCGTATATCCCATTTCTCTCCAAATGCAAGCCCTTCTTCAATGCTAGTAAACCCAAACCACTAATCCTGGTTTCAAATCAGTTTTAGATCACTTTAATGGGATAGATGGGATGCACAGGAGAAATCACACTTTTCAAGCATGTATGGGGGGGGGGGTGGAGAAGAGAAAAAACTAAATATCTGAGAAAGCTTAAATATACTATCTCAGTATAGTGTTCCTTTATTAAATTTAAAATAAGAACAGCCAATGAAATTTCACACCTCAAGCTGAGCAACTAAAAATGGAATTGGAAGGAAATTGTTTCACACAGGGAAGTTTCAATGTCTTCTTCAGTTCAAAAAGAACAGGTAAGCTTTAAAACTGGAGACATTCCCAGGCATACCTCTTCTATTCCTAGCCTTCCAGTGTTGGGCAGGAAGGTCTGATGAGAGCTTCTAAAAGCAGTTGCCTAGACACATTTAAGAGCTCCCATGCAATTAGGAGTCTGGATGATGCAGGGTTCTTGGATCGTAGGGAGGCTTCTAAGTGTGTCAGGCTGAATGCACTTCTTCAGATCTTCCAACTCAATGAAGAAAGGTGAGGAGTGAAGTAAGTGTGCCTGAAAACCTAAGGTAGGGAAGGGGATGCATGCACCTCCATCCACCTTTCCAGTCTAAACTTTCACACATTCTTTTTGAATGCTTGGAGTCGGCTTCTATTGGAAGGATTTTCTTTGGACAGTTTCCATCAAGGCTTGCACATAACTGCCGGCAGATCTCTTAGCAGAGGATCGGGGAACCTTTTTCATAGAATCATAATAGAACTGTAGAGCGGGAAGGGACCAAGAGGGTCATCTAGACCAGCCTGCTGCAATGCAGGAATTTTTTGTCCAGCGCGAATCTTGAACCCATGACCCTGAGATAAAGAGATAGTCTCATGTTCTACCACAGGCACAGGCAAACTTGGCCCTCCAGATGTTTTGGGACTACAATTCCCATCATCCCTGACCACTGGTCCTGTTAGCAAGGGATCATGGGAATTGTAGTCCCAAAACATCTGGAGGGCCGAGTTTGCCTATGCCTGCTCTACCATTTAGCATGACACTCCAGGGAGATTTCCCATGGGAAAATCTCAGCTTTGCGGCTCAGGACTGTAATACCTCAAGGATTGCCTCTTTCCATATGAACCTACCCGGGCTCTGAGGTCATCTCCTGAGGGCCTCCTTCATGTGCTTCCTCCTCAATATATAAATTCAATAAATAAATAAAATGTAGGAAATCTTCCTGGGACCTCATGCCAGTGGTGAGCAGGGTTGGAGATACTCCAGTCTGTCCGTCTGTCTGTCTCTCTCTCACACACACACCCTCCATTTCTCTCTACCCTTTTTCTCATTTTCCCTTCCACCTATCACATTTCACTCCTTCCCACTACTTTCTGTGTTAGGGGAATTTCTGGGGAACGCACACACAGTGAGAGGAGGATTAAGGGTTTTGTGTAACTTAAAGTATATAACTGACACCATTCATGATCTCCCTCTCATTAGGAAGTCCATGGTGCTTGAAAGAAACCAAATGTAAACTGAAGCTTCATTTATTTATACCTGCTGAGTAGGCTTATCGTTTTCAGAAACGTTCTTCAGAGTGATCTCAGCCGGCCTGTGAAAGACAGCCAGGGACAGCCTCACCAAAAGTCTTCGGTTGATTACTATCAGCATATTTCCTGCTGTCCGAAGCATTACATTCAAAACCAACAGATAACAGAATACAAGTAATGAGTGTTAGGAATACTGTAAACATTTATTTGCATCACTCACACAGATCTATAATGTACATCCAGTTTACAAAGGAGAGGGAACACCCCTCTGACACGGGTAGTTAAGTTTGGCAATATATCTGTTAAATGAAAGAGTAGGCGCTGAGAGTTCACATAAGTAAGTTATCACACTTGACACTCATCTAAAAAAATTAAGTTGGTCAAGAAACCCACAAATATATCTCAGTTAGTGTTCTGTGGAAGGGGAGATCACCATACAGAATTAACATAAGCAGAAAATACCCTGTTTTAAAATAGGTTTTAAATTTAGTGCACATTTCCCATAGACTCCAAACTTAAAATATTTCTGTATATACAAAAGGTACAATAAAATGTTACAGTGTTTATTGCAACAAACTAAGGATGCCATAATATAGATCAATTGTATACACCCAACGCTGATATTGGCTTCTTATTCCTTCTGTACAGCCTTCTTTCGTTGCTCCACAACTGAAATATTCTCCCAAAAGGCACATACTTATCTACAAATAAAAAAAAATATTTTTTTAAGTAAACACCATTCGTTTGAAATCTTTTAACACACACAAAAAAACCCAAATCTCCTCAACGCTGCACCCACTTGAAAGCAACAAGAGGATTTCATGTATATTATATATCCAGCATTTAACATACTTGATTCTTGCAATGACCCAAAAGCTGAGTTCAAACTTCCCTCTACACACACCAAAAAGCCCCTACCTTAGTCACCAAGCCACCACAAAAGAATGGATGTACTGCGATTGAAACAAAAGCAAAGAGAAGGGGAAACGTGCATTTTGGCATGGATTGGTGGGGGGCTATGACTGTTTCTCCTGTGGCTTCTAGGCTGCAGCTCCAAGCCCAGGGCCTCAAACCCCAAGACTCTCCCACCACAGCTGTGAATAGGAAGACTTCTCTTCAATTACAGTAGGGCTAGGGAACGTGTAGTCCCAACAACATATGGAGAGCCACGAGTCCCATTACCCCTGACCATTGGCCTTGCTGGCTGAGACTGATGACAGTAGGAATCCAACAACATGGTGGTGGGGAGAGATGTCCCAGGTTTCCCAGCCCTGATTAACAAGGTGGGGGACGACTTCATATAACAGACCAGTAGCACCTTCCACTCAATGGTACACATCTACTCCAGCCAATTAAGCTGACATGTTTGTGTTTTGAATTGTGGCCGTAACATTTTACAATGCAGAAGTTGCAAAATGCAATGCTTTTCGTTCTCTTATTTCTGACCTTAATCATCATGATTAGCAAGCTAGACATTGTCTTCTAATCCATTTTTTCTCATGATGGTGATGATATTTAGTAGTACAATGGTACCTTGGGTTAAGTACTTAATTCGTTCCGGAGGTCTGTTCTTAACCTGAAACTGTTCTTAACCTGAAGCACCACTTTAGCTAATGGGGCCTCCTGCTGCACCGCCAGAGCATGATTTCTGTTCTCATCCTGAAGCAAAGTTCTTAACCCAAGGTAGTATTTCTTGGTTAGCAGAGTCTGTAACCTGAAGCGTATGTAACCCGAGGTACCACTGTAGTAGTAGTATTACTATTATAACCTGCCCATCTGGCTGGGTTGTGCCCCAGCTACTCTGGCAGCTTCCAACACATAAAAACATAATAAAACATCAAACATTAAGAACTACCTATAGAAATGTATCTTACTGAGATACTGCATCCCATTTTACTTCCATCCCCCCCCAATCTTTTCTAGCCACCAAGCCACTGTCCTTTAAATCAATCTCTTTCCATCCCCCTCTTGCAGCAAAAAACACAAGCTTTACAGTTCCATCCTGTCATGAAATCATAACTACCAGAGCAATAATATTCAGTCCACTCAGCAATTTATTTTTGGTACACAGTGCAATTTTGAGCATACTTTATCTGCACAACACACAGCTAGCTATTACTTATAGGATGCAAGCAGTTCAATAAATAAAGGCATTATTGGATGTTAAGATATTGTTTAAGTATCTTTTAGAACCATCTCATAATGGCACTCAGGAGAAGAACTCAGTTTTCCAAGTATTTCTCTTATTTCAACATTTATATCTTTTCTGCACTCGCAGCATAATGCTTCTGTGGACATTTACTTTTTTCATGTTTATAGCAAATAAAATAAGCTGCACTGTTTTTAACTGTTTGCTGCTGACACGACTCAAAGTAGTGCAGCTTTTGACCACATCGTGTTATAAAAAGGGACTTTAGGAGATGACTTGCACCACTTAGGAATGCTAATGATTAAGCAGTATATTAATGCCTTGAAGAGATAAGGGTTCCATTTGCTTCTGTGTTTTTAGATTTTGCAACACTGTAGATAACTTTATCAGCATAGCACTGAGAATTTCCAACTCAGGCAATGTCGTATTCATTACTTGTATATATATTTGCAGCAAGGCGTAACATACTCTATGGATTACAAGCAGATAAGAGAAGTCTGTTCGTAACCTTGCCCAGACAGCTTTCAAATCTGTCATTGTCACCAATGTTGCATACGTTTTGGAAGCATTAAGAATATACGAACAGCCATTTATAAGGTTGCTTCACAACAGTTAAACATAGTTATTAGTACTCAAGACATATTCAATGTAATTCAGGAGCTTCTTTTTCCCTTACTGACTTAGTAAACCAGTACCAGGGATTTGCAGGCTGGAAGCAGAGGCTTCCTTGACAATGATCCTGTAACCAATGCTATTTCAGCCCCAAAAATGGCTTGTCAGGGAGAAGGCAAGGCAAGAACCCTTCTTCCGACACCTAGTTTTATTCAGAGAGTGGATATTTTGGTATAGAGGGGCAGGGAACACCCAGATGCAATGGGACAGGTGTAAATTCGCCATAACAATGAGAACAAATATTAAGAAGAAGGGGGGGGAATCCTTGTTTTGAAATAAGCACTGTCTTGGTGGATACCTGAATGTGAGCCTAGGGCAATTGCTACAAAGAGGTCTCACTCCAGCTATTCTTACAAGGCAGAACAGGCAGAGAGTCAGTCCCCTCTCTAATAATTAATAACCACGCTAATTATTTTAAAGATCTGGATGTGTTGAATCAAGATATGCAGTATTCTTCAGAGGATTGGGGAAAATGTCCCAGCACCCAGTAACTGGTGGTGAGAGCTGTGCATGCTTAAGCCTTTGCCTTAATTCCTACCTAGAGTTGTTTTTCCATTGTGAGGTTTCAGTCACATGTTTGCAAGTTGAAGCAGCTTAGGGATGCGAGTTTCAGGGAAAGGGTAGCTTCTGCAAGATGTGATACACATCTCCTTCCCAACATTTCTTATTGAACTTTACAACCCCTAGAGGATGCTTTGCAATGGCTAGTGTTATTGTAGCATGTCAGGATTCCTGAACTTGGAATTGGCATGACTAATATACAGCAAGGGTATGAAAGTTTCAATATATGCAAGAGTGAAACACAAATGAAACACTCAAAACAGAACAGAATATACTCAGTTTGAAAAAAAAATATCTTGGAAAATATAGTCTGTAAGCTTTGGGGCAGATACCATGATGGAACTGTTTCTAAACCTGAAGCAGCAAAGCAACCTCAATTTTTTTATAAAAGCAGAGGGAACCATGAATTCTAATAATGTTTATAAAGTACTTTGCAAAATTAGGAAATGAGACAGCATGTATAAGAACTAATGGGGAAATAGGGCATTCAAGCAAGTTAGCTATATTCCAGAGAGAGACTTGGAAAAGATTGCCCAATTTTGTTGAGAAAACAAAAGCCAAAGCACAGCCGTAAAAGTGCAATTATCTTACTGTGCTTTCCCATGGGAAATGAGCTGTATTCATATCAACAATGAACAACTGATTGTTGCTGTTCCTCTAATATTGAGTATATTTCACTCAATTTCCCCCATTTTAGCATACAGAACTGTATTACAAGTAATTATCAACTAGAAGTGCATCTATCTAAACTGTGTTGTTTTTGTTTTAAAAAGAAGTTGTTTCTGTATCTTGAGACATATACACAAAAATAACAACCATGCACTAGCTCAAAGATTTAGATTTAGACAGAATCTCATTTTTGCCTTCCTGTGCAATTTTAGTAGAGCTGGCCAAAAAATGTTGGTAGGCTAAGAAGCTGATCCTTTCTTAAATCAAATAGTCTTATTTGAAGCTATGGCCTTAACTGCTAAATAAATAAATAAACTCAAGTAAAGGTACAATTTGCCATGAAGCTGTCCAGTCTACGGCAATATCCACTGACACAACAAACACAACTCCTATTCTGCCCAACATCTTAATACTGAAAATAATGGCATCCAACTAGACAAAAACTATGCTAGAGGCCAGTTTAGTAGTGTTCTATGTTTTACTTGCTTTTTAAGGCAAACTAATTTTTAATTCTGCTGATTGGGAGTGTCTCACTTTTTAGAATTTTGTTAATATTTTAAATTTACATGTCTTCTGTATAAAAGACATGAGAAAGCTGCTGACATTAGTTTAATAAAAGAATTATCTCAAAAATCACTGGAGATGGGAGTGTCAACACAGCTTTACATCTACAGTGGTACCTCAGGTTACATACGCTTCAGGTTACAGACTCCACTAACCCAGAAATAGTGCTTCAGGTTAAGTACTTTGCTTCAGGATGAGAACAGAAATCGTGCTCCGGCGGTGTGGCAGCAGCAGGAGGCCCCATTAGCTAAAGTGGTGCTTCAGGTTAAGAACAGTTTCAGGTTAAGAACGGACCTCCGGAACAAATTAAGTACTTAAGGTACCACTGTACATTGCAAAACTAGGTTGTTACAAGTGAAATCCCATGCCACAATAAATCCAATTAGTCTACAACACACAAGAAGACCTGTGCCACCTGAGAGACTTAACACAGCTACTATTTGAGAAATGAAATACTACCAACAATATCATGTAAGGATAGAATCCTTAATTAATTAGACGTTGCCATTATTTCTGGAGTATAATAGCTTACAGCAAGCCTGGTATGCAGTATGACTTTATAAGAACAGGGACATAAAAAATAGGCAATTTAAGTATTTAAATAAATCAAATGCCCATAGCACTAAAACAGCACCATGTAAAGTATGCTACAGAACAAAGAATACAAACGACTTATTCCTAAATTAAAAGTCACAGATCTAAGATTCTCATACATAAGTTTGGGGATAACTATTTCCCTCATGTCTGATGTTGGCAAAGGGAGGCTGCATGCAAGTAGGTTTGGCAACTGTGCTTGGAATGCCCCAAGACAATATTACACAGATGTACCGTGCCTTCCTTAAAAGAACAACCAGCGCCTCTGGTCACAGAGGCATTTTTATATCTTTTCAAAACATCCACTTCATCCATGGATGCAGAATGAAATACATCACGCTTGGTTTCCAGTCATATACAGTGGTACCTCGGGTTACATACGCGTCAGGTTACACACTCCGCTAACCCAGAAATAGTGCTTCAGGTTAAGAACTTTGCTTCAGGATAAGAACAGAAATCGGGCTCCAGCGGTGCGGCGGCAGCAGGAGGCCCCATTAGCTAAAGTGGTGCTTCAAGTTAAGAACAGTTTCAGGTTAAGTACAGACCTCCGGAACGAATTAAGTACTTAACCCGAGGTACCACTGTACCTCGGAATCCGTTCCCTCTTACAACAAGGAGAACATCCTAAACTCTGTCTACCAACCTTCGAGGATGATTGGCATCAAAGAGTGTTGTGTCGTCGTCATCATCATCTTGTTCCAATGGTGTCAGCTCTGTATTTTCTATGTTTGTGTCCAGAACCCCATACCTCCTCGTCTTTCTGTTTCTTCGCCGAAGTCTGAAAAGTGTGAAAGGTTACAATTTATTAAGTGAATCACACTAATAACAACAGAATTAAAATACCCCTCTGAAGGAAAACTTAAGAAAAACTAACATGAATTCAAGTGTACTAACAACCATCTGTATAAGCATTGCATTATTGTAATTCACATGCGTAAGCAGGACGCCCAATTCGACAGTCAAGCACTGAAAAACTATTGATTTGTATAATGTGATTGCACAATTTTAGTTTGCTTCAAAGAAAATTCAGCTTAATTTAGCAAACAGTATGAATAATCCTGCATTTTATCTTGCCAGATCTTACTCCCTTAACTGCAGAAGTCCAAAAAGGAAACAGGGAGGGATGTGCTCTTCCATGGTTGAATAACAAAACACACACACTCACAAAACACTTCTCAATTCCAAGCCAGAAGCTCCCACCAAGGCACAAGTACAGTGGTACCTTGGGTTACAGACGCTTCAGGTTACAGACGCTTCAGGTTACAGACTCCGCTAACCCAGAAATACTACCTCGGGTTAAGAACATTGCTTCAGGGTGAGAACAGAAATCATGCAGTGGCGGCAGCGGGAGGCCCCATTAGCTAAAGTGGTACCTCAGGTTAAGAACAGCTTCAGGTTAAGAACAGACCTCCAGAACGAATTAAGTTCTTAACCCAAGGTACCACTGTATCAGAATATCATATTGTAATTTTGGGGAAATAATACAATATTGCTACTTTAACACTCAGCCAATGTAGCTATTGACTTGTGTCCAATGTTTCACATGTTGGTCTTTGAGTATTTTTTATGTAGCCAGAACAATATCTATGCACAAGAGAGAGGTATCAGATGTTTCTGGGGAACCCCAAGTTTTGAATGTCAAAAAAAGCCCTTGGGGCGGAGAAGCCCAAGTGGAGGAAGACAAAAACAGTCTAGTGAGGACTGGGGATGTTGACAAAGAATGATGAGGACATTGGATCAGAAGGGAATAAAATAGAATATTCTGAAGATAACTGAAAAGGTGAAGAACAGCAGGACCTATTTGTATGACCCTGTGATGGAGCTGTAAGACTGCAAACAGGTCACAAATCAGATCTATTTTACAGAAGCTTAATTATACTCTGATGATGCAGTCTATACCAGAGATCTTACTTAAGTCACTAAATCAAAGGGAACAAAATTCACTGAAAACTTGTCTGAAGAAATTCCAGTAAAATCATGTGCTTGGTGCTGCCACCTTATGGCAGGGCACTGTCAAAATAATTTCCTGATTGATTTCTTAGCATATAAATGCTGCAATCCGATGCACACTTACTTGGGAACAAGTTAAAACAAACTTTCATTTTGTTAAAATAAAAAATTCCTTCCAGTAGCACCTTAAAGACCAACTAAGTTAGTTCTTGGTATGAGCTTTCGTGTGCATGCACACTTCTTCATTTTGTTCTCATTCAGAAGTTTTATGCTACAAGTATGTTGGGTGTTTTATGATTCTAATCACATCCATATTCAACAACCAAGTGAGGCAGGATTTTGTTCTCGCTTAATAAATTACAGCGCCTAAAGAGAGTTACTAGTCCAAGGCTGCCAAAACAAATCTTAGCTAAAGATGAATCGGATGAGGGGACCATTTGCCAAAATGCAAACTATAATGTTATTGCAAAGCTGTTAAAGAACAAGATGGAAGGACTGTGTTGCTTGTTTCCCACTAAATACAGCCTTATGCAACAGCCTTAATTTGTGATTCGAGGACCCGATCCCCGCTTGGGGAATAAAGACACGTGGACACAGAATGTAAGGTTAATGGCCACAACTTTATTGATTACAGCATGTGAGAAGGTATTGGCTTAGGCATTGGACCACGGAACATTAGACTCCACCCACTCGTAGAGGGGTGAGTCTGAGGAGGGGTTAACCACCAGTAGGGGAAGCCTGTTGATGCTAATCCAACTATAGGTTCTCTTCCTGATGTCACCGAGAGTCCTGCCATGGCCCCCCGCCACATGGGCATCGGACAGGATCCACGACCGCCGGATTCCTTTAGCGGAATACCCAAAATTGTTGGGGAAGGCGATGGCCACACCTTGCCCCCAAAACACCAACAACACATTCCAATGCCTAACCGCCACCCGAGCCGCAACAGCCTTAATTTCACAGTGAACAATTCATGACAAATGGTGCAAGACAGGCTTAAACTTTTTATTATTTAAGAATATAAGGCCAGATGTCCAACACAGTTCAACAATTTGGTCAGAAACTATCTCTATATGCTTTTCACAAATAGGATGATTGTGAGAAAATCTGTAATTTAAATGTATCATTATAAGTCTGATGACAATCAAATGCAGGAGTTTAAGCATTTGTGAAACTCATTCTGATGAAATGCATGCATTACACAAATGAACATTTTAAGAATACATTTGCCTGAGTTATGTGAAGAAAATGTAACTTCTCTCTAATGTATTTTTTGTTCTTGAAGCAGAAAAATAAGTTGAAACAATAAAGCAGCCACTTCATTTTAAGTATTCCATTTCTACAGAATATTCCTTGAAAGTGAGCACACTTCCATGAATTCACAAGATGTAGATTTAATATCCAGAACTTTGTCAGTTGTCCTTCAAAAGGCTTACTCTGTAATTTGTGCAAATGCCATTTTAAATTCTATCCAGGTTGCCGATTTTATGCTGAAATACATTTTGGACATTCTGATTCTTTATTTAGACTATATCTATCTTCTGGTTAATGCAAAATGAGACTGATGCAACATGTAACATGTACCGACTTGTCAGTCGTTTTTCTCAGAGACTATAGTCCTTACAGAATATGATGCTTCAAATCAACAAGCCCTACAGTCCATCCTCCTATTTCACAGTTTATGGTTTTCTTATCCCCTTTCTATTTTTCCTGTTATATTTTATGTATTAATTTTTATTCTGTAAGAAAAATTCAAACAAAGAGTGGTCAATTAATACCTATAATAAAATAAACAAACATTTTCAACAAGTCCTTTTGGAATGCTAAGAGACAGGATATGAAATTGACAGCTCTCACCAACACCCATATGTTGCATGTTATCAGCATGCTGTTCACAGGTATACTGCTGCTGATTGTGGAAACTCTACTTAACCCTATCAGGACTAACACTTGTGGATAGATGTATTCTCCATGAACTTGTCTAATCCCCTTAAGAGCAAAGTCAGCTACTATAATCACGTAGTGTAGCCGTGAATTTACTAAGTAAATTCTACATGGTTTAGAAAAAGAAGGTGTGGGGGTGGGAGTGGGGAGAGAAAATTCTTAAGGTTGAAAAATCAATACATAATTTCATAATGTGTTGTCACACCATCCTTCTGAAGGCCATTGCTAAAGATAAGCAGGCCTGGGTCTGGTCACAGCTTTGAGGGATGAATTACTGGGAACTACATGTACCCTGCCTTTAGCTCCATAACAGAAGGAAGGTAGGATACAGTAACAATATAAGATCTAATCAAAATAAATTTTAAATACATTGGTAAACCTGCACATGCACATGGGCTCTACCATTTCAGACTTCTTCTTCTTATTATTCCAACTGTAGGTGGATTTGCATGATTGAATGGTCCTTAGCAAAAATAAATAAATGTATATGCATCACACAAACACACATGCATGCATGCATATACATTAATATACAAAGGAAGTTAGGCTACAAAGTGCCCTGCTTTTCTATATAAAGGTGTCAATAAAGTTTGCACCGACTTGGCAGCCAAGTCAAAATCTGTGGTCATCAGACTCCTCCTTCACTGCATGTTTTCTCAAAAGTTACTCCCACTGAGCTCAATATGGCTTAGATCCATGAAGCATGTTGCAGTCAGGTTGGGAGGCTATTGAGGACCTCTGGGCAGCTGAGATACACAGAATGCCAGCCATCACTCAAATGGCCCCTCCAACCCTTCCTCTCCAGAACACGGGAAAGGATGGGATTTGGTTTGGTTTGGGTGTGGAGTGCCTGGCTGCTCACTGTCCAAACAATCAACTCCAACCTTCCTCTCAAGTTGGAAGCTGCACCAGAAGTAGCTGTGTTGTGCCTCCAACATGCAGTGTAACTAAGCGGTTGGGCATCACAATGCTCCCTCTAACTCCAAACTGCAAGGCAAAGATGGAGTTTAATTATGCTCACCAGATAGCAGTGGAAGTGAGTGTGGAGCATGACCAGAAACTTAGGCCAGATCCTGAGCATGTTCGGCTCACTCACATGACTCGGCAACCCAGGTTCAGACTATTTTAAAGGCTTATGCAGAGCTATGCTACTGAGTGCAGCTTGGATCTGGGGTAACATTTGGTGGCTTAACTAACACCAGCATCTTGTGCATATAGATTACCCTCTAGGCTGTTTTCTTCTTCTTCAAAACATAGAAGCTGCTTCAGATCCTTGATATTTTGGTTGCCCTTCTATGCGTTTTTCCCAGATGCATACAACATCCCAAACAAAGTCACACTATACCACAAAACAAATTAGTTCCCACACAGGACTAGATTACATTTGTTTCATGGCTTTAAAAGCCCACTGCTTACTTGTTTTAGATACATATACTCAGGAAAACGTGCAGTTTTTTATATAGATCTACCTGTGTACTGAATATGTTAATCCAACACAAGTACTGCTAGTTTCTCAGGGTTTGTGCCACAGGCTCCCCAGTTGCTGGCCTCGAGTCTACAGTGGAACTCTGCTAGTTACGACTTCTCTCTCCAGTCTTATTTAAATACAAAATGATCATTATGCTAAGCAGCTGTCCCTTTCACTGGGTGCAAAACCTGCCCAGAAACGACCTTCCAGAAACACATATGATAGCACTTAAGATAAGGAGTGCCAGGCTTGAATCAGATACACCAGCGACATGTGCTCTATCAGATACACCAAGGTAAACAAGGACCAGGGGAACACACGGCAGCCTTAAGGGGATGTTTCGCAGGTGTGTAATAAGAGAGGGCCATGGGTCACAGAACTGAAGAGTTGGAAGGGACCCCATGGGTCATCTAGTCCAACCCCCTGCAGTGCAGGAATCTCAGCTAAAGCATCTGAGACAGATCCAAACTCTGCTTTAAAATCTCCAAGGAAGGAGAGACCACAACCTCCCGAGGGTGACTGTTCCACTGTCAAACAGCTCAAAGTTTTCTCTGATGTTTAGTCAGAACCTCCTTCCTTGTAACTTGAAGCCACTGGCTTGCATCCTACCCTCTAGAGAAGGAGAAAGGGGGGGGGGAAAGCTTGCTCTCTCTCCCACATGAAAGACCTTGAGATGGCTGCCATATCTCCTCCATGCATATTCCTGCATTGCGGGGGTGAGGTTGGACTAGATGACAGTCCCTTCTGTGATTCAAAGTGTTGGTGCTGACCTTTAAAGCCCTAAACGGTCTCGGCCCAGTATACCTGAAGCAGTGTCTCCACCCCCATTGTTCAGCCCGGACACTGAGGTCCAGCTCTGAGGGCCTTCTGGTAGTTCCCTCCCGGCGAGAAGTGAGGTTACAGGGAACTGAGCAGAGGGCCTTCTCAGTAGTGGCACCCTTCAGATGTCAAGGATATAAACAACTATCTGACTTTTGGAAGACATCTGAAAGCCGCACTGTTTAGGGAAGTTTTTAATGTTTGATGTCTTATCCTGTTTTTAATATTGTGCTGGGGGCTGCCCAGAGTGCCTGGGGAAATCCAATAGTAATAAATAATCATTACTATTATGATTATTAGAAACTTCTTTCTTGTAAATTGAAGCCACCCTCCAGAGCAGGAGAAAATGAAGCTTGCTCCCTCCTCTCCGATGTGGAAGACCTCGAGATGGCTATCATTGCAAGCAGGGTTGGACTAGATGACTTCTCGGGGTCCCTTCCATGATTCTAAGATGCAACAGGGCTGAGAAAAGAAGAGGCCACCCTAGCCAACCTTCCCTCCCCTTCTTCTTGGAGGGGGGAGGGGGACGGGACACCCCTCAGACTCAGTTTCCCCAAAGCCAAGTGGAAACGAGGAGGGGGAGATCCCCAAACCCTTCCGATATCGAATGAGCGATCGATCGCTGGGTAGACAGATTACAGGGGTCTCTCCTGCTGCCCCAGGCTCACCGCACGGTCCGGATGACGAAGTAGACGATGAGCGCGGCACTGGCCAGGACCAGGACCGAGAGGGCGCGCTGGGTCATGAGCTGGTTGCGCTCAGGCGGGGCGGGCACGGCGGCGGCCACGCTGCCCACCCCACTCGCATTGCTGCTCCGCGCCGCCTCGCCCACGGGGGAACCGCTGCTGCTGCTGCCCAGGGCGGGCGCGGCGTCGTGGCCGCCGGGTGCCGCGGAGGCAGAGGGCGACGACGGCGCTGCCGGCGGAGGCGAGGAAGGCGGCGGCCTCAGGAGCCCCTGAGCCGGGAGCGCTTCCCCGCCCCACAGCGCGGCCAGCAGCAGGAGTAGCAGCCCCGGCCACAGCCGCCGCATGGCAGCCCGTCCAACCGTGCGCCCGCTGGGCGCGGCCTAAGCGCCGCCGCGGGGCCTGTCAGGAGAGCAGGAAGCAGGAGCGGAAGTCCTCATCTTTCCCCTCACACGGCGCGGCCATGGAAGTCTCCCGGCCGAGACTCCCGCCCTCGCGCCTCAGGCGACCTGCTCTCACGTGACCAAAAGGGCCGGTTATTGCGCAGGCGCAACAAGGGCCCTCGGTCTCGCCTTTCGCCCGGGATGCTCGGTGGAGGAAAGAGGAAGGGGAGGCGGGTTTTTTTCTTGTCATGTCTAGTAGCCAGAGAGCCCCCCTTGAAAGAGGGGCCAGGGATGGGGTTTTCGGGGACCCAGACAAAACTCAAATGCCTCCCCCGGGAACACAAGGCCACTCGGTTTTTGGGGGGTTGTTTTTTTTAAACCATCAAACCAACAGCACCCCCCCAAATATTGCTCCCTGTTTGCAGGTGTGGAGATGCCAGATCCTTAGTCAAATCCGGCAAGTTCCTATCGATGCCCATGGCAAGTCTAGGCTGGTACACAACTTCTTCATGTGTAGCCAGTTTGTACATATGATTTAATGATATTTGGAATTCATGTTTATAAATACCGTATTAGGTTTAATGACACAAAAAATGCAATTTATTTTGACATTTTATATTGCCCATACACACACAAACACACACACATATATAAAGACACCTAGACAGCATCTTAAAAAGCAGAGACATCACCTTGCCAACAAAGGTCTGTATAGTTAAAGCCATGGTTTTCCCAGTAGTGATGTATGGAAGTGAGAGCTGGACCATCAAGAAGGCTGTTCGCGGAAGAATTGATGCTTTTGAATTATGGTGCTGGAGGAGACTCTTGAGAGTCCCATGGACTGCAAGAAGATCAAACCTCTCCATTCTGAAGGAAATCAGCCCTGAGTGCTCACTGGAAGGACAGATTGTGAAGCTGAGGCTCCAATACTTTGGCCACCTCAGGAGAAGAGAAGACTCCCTGGAAAAGACCCTGATGTTGGGAAAGATGGAGGGCACAAGGAGAAGGGGATGACAGAGGATGAGATGGTTGGACAGTGTTCTTGAATCTACAAACATGAGTTTGACCAAACTGTGGGAGGCAGTGGAAGACAGGAGTGCCTGGCGTGCTCTGGTCCATGGGGTCATGAAGAGTCGGACATGACTAAACAACTAAACAACAATAACATGACCATATATATTGCCCATATGTATATTCTTAACTATATATATATATATATATATATATATGCTTTCGTAGATTTTCACGGGTACAGGAATGCAGGTTTTGGTGTCTTCGGGTGTCTTCCCGTGTAAGAGTTGGGGTGTCTAGGCGACGTTTCGACGAGGTCTCACTCGTCATCTTCAGGCTGGTGCTTTCGGCTTCTTGTTACTGGAACAGAGCAGGATCTCAGTGTTTGAGTTCCTATAAATACTGTTGAGGGGGTGTGGTGTATAGCCTCCAACGTTCTGGGCAGAGAGGAAGTTCCCAGGTTAGTGTGCCTTTTCTTCTTTTGTTCCTTAATTACTTGAGGGATATCTTGAGTGATTTCTTGAGTGATATTCTGAGTACCACTTAGGTGGGTCATTAAGTGTGGATTAGTTGCTAAAGCTTTCGTGTCTTGACCTCTTGAGCTTGTGAAGAGTTTTTCTGAGAAGATGGCTGTACTGCACTTAGTTGTGCTCTGGCTTGGCTTCGTGTATAGGGGCGAGCTGTGGTTTTGTGCCCTGTGCCAGCCAGATCTGTGTAGGGATTGCAGGGGGGTGCAGCATCCGGAGGTGCCACTATGGTTTGGCTACTGGATGGTGTCTGTAATTTATCTGTGGAGAGGGTCTGGGTTTGGGTCTGGTGTGGTTGATTGGTGATGGCGTTCTGTGTGCCTCTGGTTCTGGTGTCGGTTTTTGTGGGGAGGGCTAATTTCCAGATGTCTGGCAGGCGGGACGTGTCGTCACGCTTGTTCATGTTGTGAGGGTGTTTCTCTATCTCGATGGCTTCCATGATTATTCTCTTGTGGTGATGTTCCATGTTAAAGAGCAATTTGGAATCTGCAAAATTAATTTCGTGTCCTGTTTCTTTCATGTGTTGGAAAAGAGAGGAAGTTTTTTCTTCTTTTTTGACGGCATTCTTGTGTTCTGCGATACGTGCATTTATTCGTCTGTTTGTTTGTCCAATGTACGTATATATATATTGTATTGACACCAACAGTTTTTGTCAGCCGGTATTTCTACCTGAAGAGCAGACAGACAGAAAGAAAGGAGCGACATCTGCAACAGTAGGAAAGTGGCTGCCAAGAACGCCTTTCCTTCGGCACAAATGCATAGCGCAAACCTGTCTTCTGACACCCAGGATTCAGGGCCAAGCTCCAGGCACAGGCTGCCATAAACCAGTTTGTACTCTTGTTCACCTAGGCCCATATTTCCTGTTCCAGCAGCGGATCTCATAGTAATTTCTCAACTGGAAATTACCTTACACCACGGTGGAGCATTGGCCCAGCTGGCTCAGTGTTGTCTCCACTGACTGGCAGTGTTTCTTCATGGTTCCTCTCTTGCGCACAAAACACCTCCCCCTTCAGCTCTTTGCTTATCCCATGAAAGATCTGATGACCATGTCTACTTCATTGTTGTTGTTGTTGTTGTATGCCACCCCAATCTCTGAGCGGTGCAAGATTCAAGGAGTTCCAGGTGTTCATCCCGGGTCTGAGTTTCCTTTTGGAAAGGAGACACAGCAGAGACTGGTGTCTATAGGATATATGACTTCCTTACAGACATATCTAATCTGAGATTACGATGGAGCCTTAGCACCCCAAAAGGATTTTGCTTCTCCCATAGCCACAGCCTCAGATTCATGCAGAAATCAGTCATGGTTTTTTCCTGCCTTTTCAGCCTGCAGCTTTTTCCTCTAAGCTCAGGCTTTGTCCTACTAACTTAAGGTCCGTTCTTAACCTGAAACTGTTCTTAACCTGAAGCACCACTTTAGAAGAGAAGAAGAGTTTGGATTTGATATCCCGCTTTATCACTACCCGAAGGAGTCTCAAAGCGGCTAACATTCTCCTTCCCTTCCTCCCCCACAACAAACACTCTGTGAGGTGAGTGGGGCTGAGAGACTTCAGAGAAGTGTGACTGGCCCAAGGTCACCCAGCAGCTGCATGTGGAGGAGCGGAGAAGCGAACCCGGTTCCCCAGATTACGAGTCAACCGCTCTTAACCACTACACCACACTGGCTCTCACTTTAGCTAATGGGGCCTCCCGCTGCCGCCACGCCGCTGGAGCATGATTTCTGTTCTCATCCTGAAGCAAAGTTCTTAACCTGAGGTACTATTTCTGGGTTAGCGGAATCTGTAACCTGAAGCGTATGTAACCTGAAGTGTATGTGACCAGAGGTACCACTGTATATAAGAGAGGGAGGTTCACCCCCCAATGTTGATGTAATTTTGCCATCAGCATAGTGTCATTTTTCACCATGAGAAGGTGGAGGTGGTGTTGGAGTTACACTACCTTGGGCAGCAGTTAGAAATGGGCCAGATTTTGCTTCATAATTCTACAAATTTATCAGTATTCCTCAACATGTACATGACACTGTTTTATCCACACTCCTATTGGCAGTCACATAATATGCCTTTTTCTTATGATGTGCTGATGACATTATTTATACTGCTCTATTTAAAGCATATAGAATTGGGCTATTAGTTACAGACCACTGTGCCAAATGGATACTGATTTTTACCCCGTAAAACTAGTCCCATCAATTATAATGTTTTATGGTTGGAGTGTTGTGCATGTTTTAGAACTTTTATCTTTCCAGTTTCATATTTGCATTTGTGTTATTCAGCAAAAATAGGGTGTGCTGTTTGCTGCTTGCTTGCTAGGTTTTTATATAGATTTATATATTTTATATATTTTGACCATATAGTCAAAATAAATTGCAATTGTTTGTCATTCAGTGTTTCAGGAAAAAACTGTTGGACTATCCATGCTTACTTGAAAACTAAGTTCTATTGTGTTCAGTGGGATCACTCTCTCAAGTAAGTGTTTGAAGGACAACAGTGTGAATGCAGTGTGTGAGCTTTGGACTTTTGAGACCTATGCCCCATCTGTACTATACATTTAAAGCTGTATTGTATTTACAGATAGGTAGCCGTGTTGGTCTGCCATAGTCAAAATAAAAAAAATCCTTCCAGTAGCACCTTACAGGAAAAGGCAAGGGGTAATGAATTGCAACTCATTACCAAACTTAAAACCATGGAGAGACCTGGTCTGAACAGAGACATTGGATTCTTATCTCATTATACATGACTAAGCCATTTTTCACCTTCTCACCCCTTGCCTTTTCCTGTAAGACCTATTGCAGTCGTTAAGAGTCGTCAACAGGCTCATCTCAGCTATCTGCCAATCCCCCATTCCCACCACCCTTCTGAGTAATACCCCTCCCCACCTTCTCACTATATAGAAGGATCTGGCAACTTCTGTTTCAGTGTATCTGAAGAAGTGTGCATGCACATGAAAGCTCATACCAAGAACTAACTTAGTTGGTCTTTAAGGTGCTACTGGAAGGATTTTTTTTATTTTGACTGTATTGTATTATTCAACTTTAAACAGTCAAAGACTTCTTCCCAAAGAATCACCCGGAACTAAAATTCTCAGAGTGGTTTAACAGTCAATCCCTCTTCCCTGGGAATTCTGATAATTGTTTCTCTGTGTAGCAAATGGGGATCTCTTAGCAATTCTCAGCACCCTTAACATCAAACTGCATTTTGGGGGAAGTCATGACTGTTTGAAGTGGTGTGATACTGCTTTAAATGCATAGTGCAGATGGGGCCTCCGATCAAGATTTTGCTCTCTCTTTTTGTTGTTAGAAACTGATTTACTTTTGAAATTAAAGAGAACAGAATGGAATATACAGAAATGGAGGCTTTCAGCAGTCACTGGAATTTAGTGTTTATTAAAAAGGCTGTCTGGCACTCTATGTCTGCCACTCTCCTTCACTTACAATGGAAGCTGTGGTCCATTTCAAATGTTTTACATGACAAAAGGGAGACAGATCTTGAATTTCGGTAAACGGCATTGAAGCTGCTAAATAATGTATTAAAATTAAGAATTTACTTGACGGTTACTGTGGAGAAAAAGATTTTTCCCCAGTTCCCAAAATAGTTATTGTAGGTGAATGGTGAGAATTTACATGACAGTTCATTAGTTGTAGGTTACATTTGTCTGCCTGGGCAGGAAGATTTTTATCTGTATACAGTGGTACCTCGCAAGATGAATGCCTCGCAAGACGGAAAACTTGCAAAACGAAAGGGTTTTTGGTTTTTTGAGTTGCTTCGCAAGACGATTTTCCCTATGGGCTTGCTTCGCAAGACGGAAACGTCTTGCAAGTTTGTTTCCTTTTTCTTAAAACCGTTAATACAATTGCGACTTGACTTCGAGGAGCAACTCATAGCACGCGGTGTGGTAGCCTTTTTTGAGGTTTTTGAAGACTTTGGTGATTTTTGAAGCTTTTCCAAAACTTTTCCAAAACCGTGCTTCGCAAGACGAAAAAAACCACAAGACGAAAAAACTCGCGGAACAAATTAATTACGTCTTGCGAGGCACCACTGTATTAAGCAGGATCCTGGAGAAGAAGGGCACTTAAGAACTCTGAAAATAATGTGTTTCTCAGTTCTTTTTTTATCAGCTGAACCAAAACTTTACTCTGAACTATTTTAGACCAGGAGGCATCAAAATGGAAAGGTCTGCCCTTGCCTCTCAGACTTCAGCCACAAAGCATAGTGGCTTCCATTGGATGAAGCTAACTGCCTTGCCAGATAAGGATATGACTAGTCCACTTTCTGCTTCCAAGAATGGTCAGCCGCACGCACTTGGAAACTCACAAGCAAACCATCATGTTGCCCCATCCCATAGCTATTCCATTGCCAATAGTGGATGTTTTCTCCATTTTCCCCTTACCTTTTAGCTTGAGCTGTGCAGCTAAATCTTATGCATGGCTAATTATAACACAAGCACTGAGTTCAAATAAACTCATTTCCAAGAAAGTGTGTTTATGGTTGTCTCCATTTCCTAGGTAGTACTTAACCCCCAACTCACAGAACTGTTTTAGGTTCACCATTTTTTAAAGTATAAAAACCATACTTTATACACCTAATCTGAAGTTTATAATTGGAAGAAGACCACTGATAGCTTTCTCTTTTCCACAGTGGCCAAGAAAATGTTCCTGGGAAGCCCATAAGTGAATATGAAGAGAACAGCCCTCTCCTGCTTCCAGTTGCCAGCAAATGGTATTTGAATCTGGAGATTCTGTAAAAAAACAAAACCAAAACACCTAGTGGTTAATGGGCAATGGTTGAAGAGTGTAATAACCACTGCATAGATTCATCAAATTATAGAGTTGGAAGAGACCAACCTCAGTTATTGTTTAATATTAAAAAGGAAACTAAGAAGCTTATAATGCACAAATGGGACGCGGGTGGCGTTGTGCGTAAAACCTCAGCGCCTAGGACTTGCTGATCGCATGGTCGGCGGTTCGAATCCCCGTGGCGGGGTGCGCTCCCGTCGTTCGGTCCCAGCGCCTGCCAACCTAGCAGTTCGAAAGCACCTTCGGGTGCAAGTAGATAAATTAGGACCGCTTACCAGCGGGAAGGTAAACGGCGTTTCCGTGTGCTGCGCTGGCTCGCCAGATGCAGCTTGTCACGCTGGCCACGTGACCCGGAAGTGTCTGCGGACAGCGCTGGCTCCCGGCCTATAGAGTGAGATGAGTGCACAACCCTAGAGTCTGGCAAGACTGGCCTGTACGGGCAGGGGTACCTTTATCTTTAATGCACAAATACTACATGGTGCATCTTTCTTAAACAAAACTGGAATAAATAAGATTTGGGGTGGCATTCAACTAACTTTTACTCGGAGCAGATCCACTGAAATTAGTGAACATGGCTAAGTTAGGCCCATTAATTTGAGTTGGTGTAGTTTAAGTAAAGGTTGGTTGAATAGCCCTTAGATATTTAGAAGTGAGGACCAATGGGTCATTGATAATTGAACTGCATTGTGTTGGTGGATTTGGGAAGCCTTGCTTCAAATGGTTGTTCAACAGTGACACACCCTGTATTGCTTTGGCCAAATCATGCTCTCTCACACGCAGTTGTTGTGCAGGCAAGAACTGTGAATCAAGCTGTACTGAAAACTGCTATAGAAATGGATAAATAATAATAGTAATGGGAGTACTCATGGTTTGATCTCAAGATGAAACTGCTGGGAGGGCTTACAGTGAAATGTGATTAATATGGATTTTGTGATAAGCCTGCAGCAGTGAGTGCAGAATTATGATTATGATATAATATTAGCGCTTGGAAGTAAGAGGAAGAACGAAATAATATATATGAGTCGCAAGTGAATGTTGCTAAGTTCAAGCTCCCAAGCCTACTATTTTTGTTCAAAAGGACCAAAAAGACAATGAATAGATGTACACTTTAGAGTACAAACATAATTTATCCAATTGCCTGGAGGGCGTCTGAAACATTTGAATAACCAGAAGGTCAGATAAATGGGAGAGCTATTTAAACAGATTGTCATTGACATGAGATTGCTTGGGGGACATGCAGAAACTTCAAGTTATAACAGGCTTAATAACATCACGTATACCATAGTTATTGCCATTGCACATTTAGAGCATAAGAAGAGTCTAGAGACATCACCTTGCCAACAAAGGCCTGTATAGTAAAAGCTATGGTTTTCCCAGTAGTGATGTATGGAAGTGAAAGCTGGACAATAAAGAAGGCTGATCGCCGAAGAATTGATGCTTTTGAATTATGGTACTGGAGGAGACTCTTGAGAGTCCCATGGACTGCAAGAAGATCAAACCTATCCATTCTTAAGGAAATCAGCCCTGAGTGCTCACTGGAAGGACCGATCCTCAAGCTGAGGCTCCAATACTTTGGCCACCTCATGAGAAGAGAAGACTCCCTGGAAAAGACCCTGATGTTGGGAAAGATGGAGGGCACAAGGAGAAGGGGACGACAGAGGACGAGATGGTTGGATAGTGTTCTCGAAGCTACCAGCATGAGTTTGACCAAACTGCAGGAGGCAGTGGAAGACAGGAGTGCCTGGCGTGCTCTGGTCCATGGGGTCACAAAGAGTCGGACATGACTAAACAACAACAACAAAGCATCCTGTTCTCACAATGGCTTATCCTCCATTGGTTTAAACCTCTTTTAAAGCCATCCAGTTGGTGGTCTTTGCTACATCCTGTGGGAGCAACTTTCATAGTTTTAACTATGCGCTGTGTTAAGAAGTGCTTCATTTTGTCTGTTTCAAGTCTTTCGGCTTCACTGGATGGGCCTGGGCTCTAATATTACCATACCGTCTGACTTTTCAAGCCTGAAACTGGGACTTGCATCTTCCAGAATGCGCTCCTGGGTAAGTCACCTGACCCACGCCTCACTCTTGCCTTGAAAAAGTGATTTTTTTTCAGAGCGAGAGCACAGTGCAAGAGCCCAAGATCATAGCACCCAAAATGGCCACTGTGATCTCACATGAAAATTACTAAGAACTGTTCCAAAGCATAAAAACTCATTTGTAGCTTCCTTTCTCTTGAAAATGGGTCTCATTAAGGAGAATATGCTAGTGGATTTTGCCATAAGTGGGTTGAAATTGCAGGAAGGCTGGTTTAAATATGTCTATCAGAGCTGCTTTTCCCTTAGTTTGGACTGTTAGGACTTACACTGCACCTGAGAGATCATTGTTTATTTTAATACCATTCACGTTAAAAATGCTTGGAGCATAATATTCTTCTTTCTTTCTCCAAACCTTTATTAGGCATTACAGATATAGACCATCTTAAAGCATCCATATGCAAAAATTTTAAAATATACACAAAGCAGTAGCCATGTAATATATACAGTATAGTACCATAAATTTTCATTGGCATGTCTTTCCACTAAACCATGCCATTCACCACGCTATAAAGAGATACTATTGACAGAAACTCAGTCACCCTTGTAGTTACCTCCGGGTTAATATCAGACAGGTAGAATCTGATGTTTTCATTATGCCATGATGTTAAACTATTCAAAAGGGGGGATAACACACATTTACATAGCTGGTTGTACAGTGGGCAATGGAAAATAATATGGTGATGAATTTATTTCGTCGGATATAGTAAAGAAAAGAGGCATAGTTATATATGCTACGAAGATTAGACCTGAAGCTTTTATTTAAAGATGAAGAAGGCAGAATGATAGTGATAAAAGTAGTATATCAAAGAGAAAAAATTGGTAATTGTGGGAATCTGTGCACCAAATGAAAAGAAAGCAGAATTTTAGGATAGATTGATGGATTATAGCGACGAAAAGATTATATTATTAGGAAATCTAAATGAAGTAACATTACTTGATATGGATAGAACAGCACGAGAAAGAGAAAGCAAAGAAGAGAGATTTCCGTGAAAAAACCAGTGTCCCCAAGTAAAAACTTAGATTTGCTTTGATTAATTTTGTATACCACAATCTGGATTATTAGTAGAGTACATGGAAAATAGTAGAAATGAAGAAAGGATAAGCAGTTTAACAAATGGATAAAACAGACCCGCTTAGAGGAAGATGGAAGTCTATTGGAGAAGAAAAGGAATTAGGATTAAAGAATATGGTGACATAAGTCTGTATGTAAGAATTTATGGATTTGTGGTTGTATGTATGTTTTTGGTATGGTTGTTTGTTTTCTAATATATCTTCTTTTGTTTGCAATTGTCATTTTATTATTTTGGTGACTTTACTGTTTATGTTTGTCTATTAAGTAAGAAAATTAATAAAAAGTAATTAAAAAGAAAATAAGAAAACAGTGTGTTCATTGCACATTCAAATAGGATCTTCAATTTTTATCATTTCTAGGGATGTTTAGATCTCTGCCCTTAACAAAAGCTGAGGGGGAGACGTTCAGTTGGGCTAACATAAATGTCCTGTGCTGGGCTGGAATTACTAACTTTGAGATATAAGTGATCCTGTTATCGGTTGTATTTAAACCATAGAACCTGGGGGAGCAGATTTTATTTACAGCTGACTCAATGTTTTGTTTCACAATATCCCTTAATCTAATTTGGATATTGTGATAAATATATTGATTACTAGAATTATACAGTAATTCCAAGTCAATACCAATAGGTCTAATTTTGCTGTGTATGAGATGGAGCCATCCTTAAGTAAATGGGAAAGCAGACTTGAAGGTTGGGAACAAAAATGGCAACACAGCCAGTATTTTATAGTGTTAGTCCACGCCCAATATTTCATCATGTGCGTATCTAAATCTGCAGAATGAAGAATATAATATATTCCTTAAAAGGCTGTCTGATCATCATATACATCAACAAAAGTTAATATTGTGTGCTTTATTACACACTGGCTTATTGTATTAGACTGATTTAGGAAAGATACAAAATCCTGGCAGCTTCAGACTGCCAGAATGCATCACTTACCGGTACATTTATTTAAGTTCCTGGTTCCTGGCATTGTGCCAAGTTGCCACACAGTGCTATCCCCTATCTGATTTATGCTGCCATGAATTCAGTGCAAACCACCTTTCAGAGAAGGTCGATGACACAATAAGGATGGATAAGGAAATTTTCACACTGGCGTTATTTATCTGAAAGACGCAAGGCAGCATGTTGTTCATGATGTACAATAATGAACGGCATTCAGAAGTGAAGTGGGAATTATATTATCCTCATAAAATAGGAACAAAGGAGGGTGAAGTGAAGGTGTTAAAACTGCAAAAACAATCAAAGAGAAAGCACACTCAAAAGTTTCAGAAAACAAGTAATTAGACAAAAGTGTTGTGTTGCTGCCATTGCCCCACATATGTACTAGTGGTGCTTAGGACTGTTTGATGAGGCTCAGGATCTAAGAGACAGAAAACAGGAGATTCTGCTGATTCACATCACCTTATCTGAGGCTGAAAGCCATGTCTGGTCTCCAGAGGGGAGCCAGTCCATGCTCAAAAGTAGGTCTTGAATTAGTCATGGATCACCTTCACTTGGGAGCTCCAGAATGGAACCATTCTGAGCAGGATTTGCATTTGGTGCCTAAACAGTGCTGGAGTCAAACACTGCTTCCAAATAACAACTGAGAGCACATGGTTTGCATTCATCACTATTTAAATTCAGGGCCAAATACAAGCCCTACTGCTTTCTAGCAGGGGATCCACCTGGTGTCATATGGTATTTGGTGATTGGCTGGTGGGGAGGCAGGGATAAACAATTTTGAATCCAGACGCCTGGACCAAAGTGGTTCACTATACCAACTCAAATGGGGCACTAAATAGGTTGATTCCATGCAGAGATAAATATGAATGCACCTTTTTGTGTCCATCATTATTGAGCAATAATCAAAGAAATCTCAATTCATTATGCTTTGGAAAAAATGTTTTAGCTGGCAGGTCTCTGAGTGCCTTCCCCCATTTCATTTTCATGTTTTCTGTGCCCCTATTCCGTTTTTGTCTTTGTTAATTATTTTATTGTGCTTGAGAGAGGATCAAATATTCATTTAGAACTTTAGGATATTCTAGGCTCAGAGTAGCTATTATAAACAGTTGGCAAAAAGCAATCTATTAGTCTCTGGTATCACATGACCAATGCTATGTATATTGAAGGGGCGGAGAAAACATGTTTAAAAATTAATTCTATTACCCTGCATGGCACCTTCATTTTCCTCTCATGCATGTATTTATCAGGGCTTCTTTTCAAAAACAGCAGTTACTTAAGCTCCCCTATCTAGCAAGAATTTATCTTCACCCATCAGTGCCGATGTCTAACTTCCATCCGCACTAATGATGGGGAGGGTATGGTTACCCAGACTCAATGAGGCAATAAATAGTTAGATATCACTATTTACTTGAAAGGTTTCCAAGTAAAATATATTAATAGTATTCTCTCCACCAAAGGCAAGTGATTTCAGTGTATTTTACATGAACAGCTGATTTAAAAAGCAGACACTGGGAGAGGGAGTAGACTCAATAACGGGACATGAATCTATGCTGTATCTATGTACTCTTTTCTTAACCAAACACTCATTTGACCTAGAAGCTTCATGGTTTTTAAGTGGTCAGAACATCTGTATAAATGTTTAGAAGAGCACTTTTGGAGTTACCATGTTGACCCTTCGTCAATAGTCAAGATTCGACAGACAACACACCTACGAGTTTATAATTCCATTACCTGGCTGTAAGGCAGTGCTTCCTTTCCTTTGTAACGTTTCTTTGAAACTACATGTGAATACACATCAAAGAAAGCATCTAATGGAAACAATGACCCTAAGATTCTGTAGTGTGAGATAAAACATTTATGTGCAGAGAGGTCACTACTCTACCTCCTTACAGTCCCGCATGCCACCCCAAAACTGGCTACAGAAGGCCATTGGTGTGAAGCACAGCGTCCTTGATTGCAGATGTGGAGAAGCAGACTGGCAGTCAGTCATTGTTCTCATGGCTGCTTGAAAATGTTCTTTTATATTATGGTCAAAGACAGGCAAAGACGAGAAAAACAATCACAAATGAAAACTGCCACTTGCAGGTCTCTGTCACAGAATGTTCTTTGGGTCTGTTAATTTCTGTTGCTCGTTGTCCACATTTCCCCTTCTTTGTGAGCTAATAGGAACACAGGGAGCTTCTCTATACATGTCAGACTGTTGATTTATCTGGCTTAGTATTATGTGACTTACAGCAGCTCTCCAGGTTTTCAGACAAAGGAGTCTTTCCTTGCCCTACCTGGGTGTGCCAAGGATTGAGAACCGTGAACCAGGTATGGAAATGGTGAAGCTGTTCTCCATTTGATCCCAAATGGGTGAAGCAATCCAGTGGGGCTGTGTCTCCTGGCCCCTTGGTTCATGTTTTGGGGTCATAGGTCTGAATAGGGTCTATATGTACAGGCTTTCTTCTGATTAAAAAATCACAGGAGAGCTTGCATGCATAGAACAAACTCCCCATCCTTAAAATGTCCCCCCCCCATGCATGGTTATGGGCAACAAAGCTGGGGGACTGCAACAGTGGGGCAGGGGTGCATCCCCCCTTCTGCCTCAATGTGACTACAGTCATGTGCAGAATGACCAAAGAGTGCCAGTGAAATGAACCATGAATGGAACCTGTACATTTTAAAACAGCATCCACAGCACCATCTTTGTGTTTTATTTTTGGGGGGAAGCACCCACAATGCACTTTCATCAGTGAGACATCAATGGGAAATAGGGAATGGTTGCTGTGCACAACAGTTTGAAATGGTGGAAGAGAATGCTTGGTACCGTAGCTTCAGGAACAAGACCCCCATGCAAAATGGTCACCGCCTGTATTTAAGAACGTAAGAAGAGACGTGCAGGATCAGTTCAGGGACTCATCCTGTTCTCACAGTGGCCAACCAGATGCCTATGGCAAACCCCGAAGCATGACTTGAGTGTTTACTTGTGATCTCCAACAACTGGTATTCAGAGCTGTCCTGCCTCCAACTATAGAGGCAGAACATAGAGGTAGATGTAGAACCATGGCTAGTCGCCCTCAATAGCTCTGTCCTCCACGAATTCAATAGATTTGTGGTCATCACCCCCCGATTGATATGGTCAGCCTCCCAGTCATTCTTCCAAGGGTCACGCTCATTTCACATCCAATTTCTCCTTTCCTTTGTGATCCCACAACACATGTTGAAATGCCGCAATTCCCATTAATAAGAAGAAAAACAGAGCCAATTGTCCAGAACACATTTAAGCTTTCTCCTTTTGGAATACCCCCTTATGCTGTTATAATAACGGCATGAGAACAATGGCTGTGCGGGAATTTCAGTATACAGGTCATAATACATATACATAATATACATAATACATATGGTGCAAAAGATCAAAGGTATGGGGGGAAGACTTTCAAAGGAGTTTGACATTTACTGTTTAATGACTGTAAATGTGACGACTGAGATCATATCCCAATCTCCATAATCAAACATAGGTAAGAGCAAATATTTGACAATGGAGCAAATGGCTATATTCCTACAAATTGATTTTTAAAACCTGAGCAAATGTATTTCCGGGCAGCTGACAAGTACTGACTCCAGATGGCGAGGCACACACTTCAGACTCCGTAGCTATGAAACAGGTTTATGGATTTATTTTCTTTTTAAATCAGCATATTAGTCTAAGCCATTCTTCTATGAAACACACTAATTGCCAACAGTTACTAGTCACATTTTCTGCATTTAAGTGCTATTATAAAATAAGTGTCTTTGGCTACATGCATATTTTCATGGTTATGTAGGCCATAAAAATATCATTAGTAAAATTGCTACAAATATGGTTCCTTGTGGCACTTCTTTTTTTTATGACAAAAAAGCGGACACAATCTATTTTTGAATGAGAAAGAAGAATTCCATTGTTTGAAACTGACACTACATTTCATTGACAATTGCAGATAGCCCCCCCCAAAAAAACTATCTTCTATACAAATAAAGACCAATATAACATTCTTGGATGCGCACATACCTGGAGGCGAGTGCCATTGGACTTAATGGGAGCTAACTCTGAGCAGACACAGATAGGATTGCGCTATAAAGAAACCTGATGACTTTCATCTGCATGCCATTAGGCCCAGACTTTGCTGAGCTGCTGCCTGAAGAAGCATATTCTTTTCTCCCAAGTTCTAATTAGAAATGCATTAAGGCTCAACTCCTCCATTGTTCACAACCTGTGGAAATGATGTCAGAAGGTTCTCTGCTCCATGCTGTCTTCTAGAATTATAGCTGCTTGGTGCTAGCTGCTTGGTGCTTGACAGCTACAAAATGCCTTTCCAGGCCCTAGACCTGGCCCAATAGCAAAGCAGCTGACTGAAGCAGAAGTCTATCTGAGGGAGATTGCTGGGTGACTCAGTTCAGGAAGGATATTGTATGTATATCCAGGTCTCACCATGGTATAGTCCCAAAATCTCGTTTGGATTTGGAGATGGTGGTGGGAACTGTGTGTGTGTGTGTGTGAAGATAAAATTGGCTGACACTGAAGCCCTAGTTAGGAGTCTGCACATAGTCACAGTCTTAATATGGAATGTGGATGGTGATGCTTTTGAATTACGGTGCTGGAGGAGACTCTTGAGAGTCCCATGGACTGCAAGAAGATCAAACCTATCCATTCTTAAGGAAATCAGCTCTGGAAGGACAGATCGTGAAGCTGAGGCTCCAATACTTTGGCCACCTCACGAGAAGAGAAGACTCCCTGGAAAAGACCCTGATGTTGGGAAAGATGGAGGGTACAAGGAGAAGGGGACGACAGAGGACAAGATGGTTCGACAGTGTTCTCGAAGCTACCAGCATGAGTTTGACCAAACTGCGGGAGGCAGTGGAAGACAGGAGTGCCTGGCGTGCTCTGGTCCATGGGGTCACGGAGAGTCGGACACAACTAAATGACTAAACAACAACAACAACAACAAGCAGACTTTCTGTTGGGATGCTGTTCAGTTTTTGCAGGTTTCATAAGAACGTAAGGGAGTCCCGATTGATCAGGTCAAACACCCACCCAGAACATGGTCCTCCTGTTCTCACCGTAGTCAACAGGATTCCTGTGGAAAACCTGCAAATAGGACCAGTGGTGGTGTGTGGGTTGCCAGTGCCCGGGGCTGCATGGAGGGTGGGTGGGTGGGAGGGAAATGGACGGAGTACACATGCGTATTCAGCTGCCTAACAGCATCCGTGTAACCCAGGAGATAGGAGCCGCAGAGATAAGAAAAGATGGGTTGCTCTGTTGTTTGGAGAGGTCACTTCCTGGTTCAGTTAGAGAAGCCGTTTTCAATGGAGCCCAGCAATGAAAGGACACAGCTGTACTGAGGCAGCACCTGGTGTTGAAATTTTGCACCCCTAACAATTTTGCACCCAGGACACCCGTCCCTGTGCCACCCCCCCCCCCGCTATGCTGCCACTGAGTGGGACTTGAATAGTGCCCTTGTGGTTCCCAGCATATTGCCTCAGACAATGGAGACAGAACATAGCCACCATTTCAGGCTACACCAAGGCCTTTTGGGAGGGAGAAACACAATGGCCGACTCTCTGCGTTTCGAAAACAAAATGATAGTTGCTTTTCAAGGGGAGTTTGAGAAGCCTCATTTTGCGTGAAGTGATGCTTCAGGAACTGCCTTCTCTTGATTCCAGGACAGGAATGAATGTTTTTTATCGAGTGATTCATGTTCGCTTTGCTTTACATCCACCTGGGAAAGATAGAAAATGATTTTCTTGATTTAGCCAGACAGTGGAAACAAATGGCAACTTTCTGCATGGATGCAATTTCCCCAACGTCCCATGTGAAGGTGGCTCTAATTATATAGGGAACAAGCAATGTCCATGCTGAAAGTTACCAGTTGCAGTTTCCTTTCAGCTGCAGAAATTACCTGAAGTGCATCTGGTAAAAACAATGCAGTTTTCTGTTCAGCAGAAAACCAAACATTTTATTTTATTTTAATTTATTTATTACGTTTATATACCAGCTTTTCTTTCAAGGAGCTGAAGGTGGTCACATGGTTTTCCTCTTCCCCATTTCCTTCTCACAACAACCCTGTGAGGTGGGTTAGGGTAAGAAATGGTGACTAGCCCAAGGTCACCCAGCAAGCTTCATGGGTGAATGGGGATTCAAACCCTGTTCTTGCAGGTCTTAGTTCAACACTCTAGCCATTATGCCATACTGGTTTTACTTTGTTATGGCATGGAAGAAACAATATGAAACTTAATGAGAAACCTTTCTGTCAGGGAACTGCCATCAGAGGGAAGAGGAGAGGAAAGTCGCTCCAGTGATGCAGGGGAGGGAACTAGCAAGGAGAGAGAGGGGGTTCCCACGGGGGAAAGAAATCCAGGGGACACCAGGGAGAAAGGGGAAGCCGAGAGCAAGGCGGAGGGGAGGCTCAGAGACTCTTCCAGTGAAATCAGCGGAGAGAGCACAGGACCTCCGCTTGGCACGCCCACGCTGCGCAGAAGGCTTCCATGCAGGGAATCTAGGCGGAGACTTGGAGTCAAACAACTCCTATGTTGGTGCAAATTTAGGTCCCGCCCACTGACGGATTCTGCCAGTGACTAAGACAGTCGCGTTTCAAGGGCTGTAAACCGGGGAAAGTTTTAGCTACATGGCTAGCTTGGAGCAGTTTGCAGTTTACGCACAAGCAACCCCAATTCCCATTACACTTTCTAATCTCATTCTTATTTCCCATGTGATACCAGTCGAAATAAGCAACATGGGAACTGACTTGTTTATTTCTGATCAGATCATGGAAATGTTATTTTAGAATAGTTTCGGTTTACTGGAAAATGTAATGCTATATTTCACTAGTAACTAGATTAAACTCCACAGTGTATTCAGCTGTACTACACAGCAGCCCCATACTTTATGACAGCTCTCTCCCCCACCCCCCAAAAAGGATTGATCTTTATTTTGATATTACTGGGCAATAGAGGGATCAATGGAAAACCATGGTGATCAATAGACAGGGTGCCGTACATTCATCCCTGCTATTGTTCATTCACATATCTGGCGGAATTTTTCTATTCATCAAAGCCTGACAAAGAAAGCATGATTCCTTTCAAAGATGTGCTTAGAGATATAGCAGAACACAAGCCATCTGACGGGGCATAAATCAGCCACTCTTCATCTGCATTCACTTGCCCATTTTTCAGCCTGAGACATGTTTTGATAAATGGCAGCTCACGTCCTTAAACTGGCACGCCGGTGTTGAAAAATCACCGTTACAGTGGTACCTCAGGTTAAGTACTTAATTCGTTCCGGAGGTCCGTACTTAACCTGAAACTGTTCTTAACCTGAAGCACCACTTTAGCTAATGGGGCCTCCTGCTGCTGCCACGCCGCTGGAACACGATTTCTGTTCTCATCCTGAAGCAAAGTTCTTAACCTGAGGTAGTATTTCTGAGTTAGCGGAGTCTGTAACCTGAAGCGTATGTAACCTGAAGTGTATGTAACCCGAGGTACCACTGTACAGGAAAAGCCTGTATTCTTATGAACACTGCAATACTCCCTTGGAGGTGGGATGCAGAGAAGGCATCAGACGACTTATAACTGAAATGTATTCCATTGAAATGTCACATTGTTTCAAATAGCCTACTTCCCCTTGAAGAAACAGACTTGACACTATGAATGGATGGCTCAGGGTGAGATGCTTGTGGAGAGAAATGGACTGACATTCTATTAGTGTCCTGATCCAAGGTGATTTCTGCCATTAAAAGGTAATGCCGGCTCAAGCAAGATGGAGACCACTAAGCCGAGGGCTCCAGAACTGACTGGGAACTATGGCAAAGTCAGGACAAGGGCTGAGGTGTTAATTCAGCATTCTCTAGGTTTAGGACCACAGTTAGCAAACCTTCACCTGAGATGAAAGGAACAAGTACTGTCTCAGTACCTAGACTAGGTTGTCAAAATCAGACACTAGCACGGAACACCAATAATACAATTTTCAAAACAAGCAAGAAAGCCAAGCAGCCCAGAGCTAAAACGAATCAACAAGTTAAAACAGATGAAACACCAGGAAAAGTCTGTAACCTGAAGCGTATGTAACCTGAAGCATATGTAACCTGAGGTACCACTGTATTCTGGTCAACGGGATCTGCAGTTGGAAATAAATAAAATTGGGGAGTTTTTAAATATAAAAAATACAAACCATCTGCAATAGTCATTTCATGCCATTATTCGCTTGTGAGCTTGGTGATCATTATCTTAACAGGCAGTTCTAGAACATCAAAACTTCGCAGGTCCCATTGGGCAAGGCCCTCCTTTAGATGCAACATGCGAGCAATCTATAGACAAGCGGAGAGCATAAAGAAGGATTGATCCACACCCCCAAACAAGGCAAATTAGACCAGTCTGTGGAGAAACTGGAAATAAGGATCACAGCAATGGTGAGCAATAAAAGGGAAAGTGTCAGGTATAATTGCTTAGCATTCTGGCTTTCGGTGGTGCAACATTAAGAGGAAGCAATTTCACTTGCCTTTGATAGCAATGCAGCGCATTGTGGCCATACCAGGAACAGAAAATTCTTGTCGTTAACAGCATGCCAGCTGTAACAGTTATCTCTAGTGGCATTTCGCAGTGCCCTCTGGCACTCCAACTATCACACCCGGCTGCCATTTCCCTGGGCCGTTCCATCCAAGTATGTCAGTGTATAGGGAGGGAAATAGAATTTACTGCTCTCTGTAACTCCACAATGAGTCTAATAATATTAGATGGGGCCAAAGGCACTCTATTCGATTGTAATCTTTGCACTTTATTGCAGTCAGGAGGTTCTGGCTAATAGGGCCGCTTTAACCTGGATGCTGGTCAGTGTGGGGACGTGTTGGGGGTCTGGCCACACTGTTGCCGTAAGCCAGTACTCACCAGAGACCACAGATTCCATACCCTCCAACATTTCTCCAACGAAAATACAGTCGTACCTTGGTTTTCAAACAGCTTAGTTCTCAAACGTTTTGGCTCCCGAATGCCACAAACCCGGAAGTGACTGTTCCGGTTTGTGAACTAGTTTTGGAAGCCGAACAGGGCTTCCACGGCTTCCAATTGGCTGCAGGAGCTTTCTGCAGCCAGTCAGAAGCCACACTTTGGTTTTGGAAGTTGAATGGATTCTGTTAGACTTCCAATGTATGGATGTCCTGTTTAATAATAATAATAATAATAATAATAATAATAATAATAATAATAGAATAGGACACCCCTATTTTCACACTATTATTATTATTATTATTATTATTATTATTATTATTATTATTATTATTTTATACCCTGCTCATCAGACTGGGTTGCCTCAGCCACTCTAGGCGGCTTCCAACATATATAAAAACTTAAAACATTAAACCTTAAAAAAAACTTCCCTATACAGGGCTGCCTCCAGATGTCTTCTACATTTTGTATAGTTAATTATCTCCTTGGCTGGGGGTGGGTGGGGCGGGTATCACATATTTCCATACCCTCTAATGTTTCTCCGATGGAAATAGGGATGTTCTAAGGAAAAGCGGGACATTCGAGCATCAAATCAGAAACCGAGACAGCTTCTGTAAATTTGGGGCTGTCCTTGGAAAATAGGGATACTTGGTCTGGGATTCTCCTGATTACGTCTTAGAAGATGCTGGTCTCAGTAATTCCCAGATTAGGCATGTCTTAAAACTTGAGGGATTCCTGAAACTCCTCAACGAGAAACGGTACTGTAGGTGTCACACAGGTGTAGGTGTCCTTCCTGGACTCCTTTGGGAGAAAGGGCAGGACAGAAATGTAATAGATAGATAAAACATATCTGGATTTGTCTCTCTTCTTAAAAGCCAAGTGGAGGAGGCGATGGTGCCACATAAGACCTACACTTTGGAACTCCCTGCCTATTGATATCAATAAGGCGACTTAACTGAACTCTTTTTGGCACCTGCAGAAAACATTCTTTTTAGTCAAGCCTACTCAGATCCACAGGGACGCGGGTGGCGCTGTGGGTTAAACCACAGAGCCTAGGACTTGCTGATTAGAAGGTCAGCGGTTTGAATCCCTGTGACGGGGTGAGCTCCCGTGGCTCGGTCCCTGCTCCTGCCAACCTAGCAGTTTGAAAGCACGTAGATAAATAGGTACAGCTCCGGCGGAAAGGTAAACGGCATTTCCGTGCGCTGCTCTGGTTCGCCACATGACCCAGAAGCTGTACACCGGCTCCTTCGGCCAGTAAAGCGAGATGAGCGCCACAACCCCAGAGTCGGCCACAACTGGACCTAATGGTCAGGGGTCCCTTTACCTTTACTTTACTCAGATCCACAGAAAGCTGGTGTAATTTTCATCAGTTTTAGCATTTTAACTTTTGTATGTTTTAAAGTATGGTTGTGATCTTTTTCGTGATTTTATTGTTTTATCTTTTGTAAGCAACTTTGAGTGGTGTATAAATTTTATGAAATAAACAATAAATAACCCACTTCCTGCATTTGCTAAAAAGTGTTCAATGTTACTTTTATACTTATGCCATCTAAACAAACTTCCATTGTTACCTGGTGATGTATTTTTGAATAAAAATCACATCAGTTAGCACTTTCCTAATAAATAGCATGTATTATATTTGTTTTTCTCTGATGTCATTCCACCCAAGCTATTGATCCAAGAATTTTAAAAAGTAAGAAGTGAGGAAAGTAGACGTTTCATACTTAAACGAGGCTCTTTTTCACAGATTATCCTCTGGTAAGATGCTTGGGTGCCTGCTGATGAGGGTGACTGAAGTCATGTCCCTCCATTATTGATTGTGATAAGGCTTCCAGGTACTGAGAAGAAACTATTGAACGGTTCTGGATCTCCTTTGAAAACTTGCATTTCATATTACATCCCTGAATAAAGAAAAAAGTGACAAGATAAGTGCAGTCTACACAAAACACACAAAGACGCCCTCTCCTATTTGACACTTAAAGTAAAGCCATACTGGGCATTTTTAATAGGGATGAGTTATACATGATGCCACCTTGGAAGATGTTTCAGAAATTGAAGAATTTTGTAAACCGACTCTTTGCTGCAGTAGGCCACAGGGAGCCTATTAAGCCAGTTCTTGCTCTCTTACCTTGTTATCCTGACAGCTTCTAAGCCATATACAGAAATTTCATCTGCAAGTGTGCAGAACTGAGCGTTCCTTGTTAGTGATGCCCATGCTGTGAGATGTCTTCCCCAGGAAACTTTGTGTGGTCCTCAGTTTGTTTTCTCACATGTTAAGGTGTCTTTATTTCGGAAGGCTTTTCCTGGTGTTTCATCTGTTTTAACTTGTTGATTCATTTTAACTCTGGGCTGCTTGGCTTTCTTGCTTGTTTTGAAAATTGTATTATTGGTGTTCTGTGCTAGTGTCTGATTTTGACAACCTAGTCTAGGTACTGAGACAGTACTTGTTCCTTTCATCTCAGGTGAAGGTTTGCTAACTGTGGTCCTAAACCTAGAGAATGCTGAATTAACACCTCAGCCCTTGTCCTGACCTTGCCATAGTTCCCAGTCAGTTCTGGAGCCCTCGGCTTACTGGTCTCCATCTTGCTTGTGCCAGCATTTCCCTTTTGTGGCAGAAATCACCATGGATCAGCACCCTAATAGGGTGTCAGTCCATTTCTCTCCACAAGCATCTCACCTTGAGCCATCCATTCATAGTGGCAAGCCTGTTTCTTTGGAGGGGAAGCAGGCTATTTGAAACAATGTGCCATTTCAATGGAATACATTTGAGTTATAAGTCGTCTGATACCTTCTCTGCATCCCACCTCCAAGGGAGTTTTGCAGGGTGTTCATAAGAATACAGGCTTTTCCTGCAGTGGTTTCCAGTCTAGGGAATGCTTTCCTCAGGAAGCTCTGCCTGACGCCAGCTTTGTTTTCATTTCAGTACCATAGAATAGAATCACAGAATTGTTGAGTTGGATGAGACTCTGAGAGTCATCTAGTCCAACACCCTGCAATGCAGGAATCTCAATGACAGATGACCCTCCAATCCTTGCTTTAAAAACCCCAATGAAGGAGCGCCCACAACCTCCTGAGGGAGACCGTTCCACTGTTGAACTGCTCTTACTGTCAGAAAGTTCTTCCTGATGTTTAGTTGGAATCTCTCTTTTTTTGCAGGCATTTGGGGAGCACCAATGACTGGGTGTTTTTATTCTGTATTTTTTGTAGCTATGTATCTTCAGAGCACTTACTCTATTTTGTTGTAAATCTGTCTGGAATGTATCAAGTCTAATGGCCTCAAGGAAGAGTAGAATGTCTGAAAACATGCCATTTGGATGAACAATGCCATAGTTACAGATAATAGGACACAAGCAGGATTTCCACTGAAATAATGGTAAAGCCTAAATGAAACTACATCAGCCTACATAGCTTAGTTGGTTAGAGCATGGTGCTGATGATGCCAAGGTGGCAAGTTTGATCCCCATATGAGACAGCTGCATATTGTTGCATTGTAAGGGGTTGGGGTAGAATGGATAGTGCTCAGGGCCCCTTTCAACTCTTCAATTCCATGATGGTGACAAATAATGTGAAACCACACGAAGGCATCTCTTGGAAGCAAAAACAAAACTAACTAAATATTTTCAAGTGCTCGCTCCTAGGGTTTGTTTGTTTTGTACCAGCAGGAGAGGTCCGTCACATCCCATACATGCTCCCATCCCTACAGTAGCCATAGCTTTGGAATCCAACAGCGTAGGAATATTTTGACAAAGCTCCTCTAGCAGTCCAGAGTCCTTTCGTATCCAGCAGTGGTTTTGGTGCGGGTGGGTGGGTAAAACTGAGGTGCCGGTACTCACATCTGGAGAGATGTGCCATGGGTGCAGCACAAAATGCCTGCCATAGGCAGCAAAATGGGGGGGGGAGATGTGAAGGTAAAAGTACTCAGTACTAGTGAATACTATCACAAAAGCCCATATATTTGTTGTCCTATGAGCCTTGCCTCATCCATTTGAATAGAGGTGGCGTTCCTTTCACCAGAACTGCCAAGTATCCAGCACAAACAAAACCAAGGTCTCATGCCAACTTATTTGAGCTCCTTTGGGTTGGGTATTACTTAAAGGTAAAGGTAAAGGGACCCCTGACCATTAGGTCCAGTCGTGACCGACTCTGGGGTTGCAGCGCTCATCTCACTTTACTGGCCGAGGGAGCCGGCTTACAGCTTCCGGTCATGTGGCCAGCATGACTAAGCCGCTTCTGGCGAAACCAGAGCAGCGCATGGAAACGCCGTTTACCTTCCCGCCGTAGCAGTACCTATTTATCTACTTGCACTTTGAGTACTTTCGAACTGCTAGGCTGGCAGGAGCAGGGACTGAGTTACGGGAGCTCACCCTGTTGCAGGGATTCGAACTGCCAGCCTTCTGACTGGCAAGTCCTAGGTTCTGTGGTTTAACCCACAGCGCCACCCTCGTATGCTTAAATCTTAAACATCTTTGACTAGCCCAGCCGTTTTGACTGCCACGTGTTTCAATAAAACCATGTATAGGTGTGACTAACTTTGGTGTGCCATCGGAGGCTTTTCCTTGCATGGTGCTCTTCTGCAGCCATGGGCTGCAGCAAATTCAGATACACCGGCAAAAATGGAAGCATGCACAAATTCAAAAGCATGTGTTTAGAATCATCTTATTCTCTGACTCAAGACACTCAGTGAGACTCATTGCTGAGACTGAGCCCACTGAAATGCATATACTAATGTGGCAGATTGATGATTACTCATACATTGCTATATGCAAACATTGGGAAAATTAATACAGAACGTCTATGTTGCACATATTATAAATTTGTCAGGAATTGTTTTGCTTTTAATAGCAATGACAAATTTGGCTTGCATTTTCTTGGCTAGATAAGAAATAGAGCATTTAGTTGCATGAAGCCATTTATCCTTGTAATCTTTTTTCATTAAATTGCAAATGTCTCTCTTTGCCACAGCTCTGCGTATTTGATTTATTTTAAAAGATGCAATATAAACTTTTAAAGATTAAATCTTCCATATGATTGCTCTTCCAAACATCTTATTTTTATTATCCTCTCTTTCTTCAAAATAAAGATTCCTCAAAGTTTTACTCACATTTTTTTATTATAATAACTGTGATGTGTCTTTTTCTTGCTGCTTGGACCCCAAGTTACAGCTGCATTTGCAGAAGACACTTCCACTTCCAGGGTTTTGGAGGAATAACTGATTCCTCCATCTATAGCCCCCATACTCTCGTAAAAGTTTCTCAGATGAATCACGGGTTTTTACACTGGCTTCGACCACCAGTCTTTTCCAGGGTGCCACGGGGGGAGGGGGGAGCTACCATCTACTCTACTCTATCCTTCCCAGAAGCAATTGATGTAAAAAAAAAGGGGGGGTGTTGGCTTTTGCTGCCCAACTCCACATGGAACTCTGAGTCCCCTAAGTCCATGATCGGTCAGAGAAGAATGGATGGAGGCAGGATTCAGTGGAAACAGAGTTGCAACAGAGTTCCCTCCCGCTTTGCAAGGAGGGAGAGACCCCGAACAATGGTGTGCAAGAACATTTAAAGACTTTTGACATTGCCCAACCCCTTAGCCAAAGACCACCCTAAAAGCATCAAACATACATCACAGAAGGAGGTGTGGTATTCCCAGTGCTGGATTTATGTATAGACTAAGTAGGCTGAAGCCTAGGGCCTCTAAATCTAGGGGGCCTTGCCAGCCAGCCCACTCCCCAGCAGGCAGTCTCCCCTCTCCCAAAATTGCAAACCCAAGGCTTCATGTGAGGGCAGGATAACTTGGGCCTCCAAATCTAGGGGGCCTCACCAGCCTGCCCACTCCCCAGTGCCACAGTCTCCCCTCTCCCAAAATTGCAAAACTGATTTACAGGTACAAATACCAATGTGGAGTTGTGTTAGCAGTGGAATCTACAAGCCCAAGATTCATTTCCATTTGTGCATATCTTTTTAACCAAGCCTATGCTTTTATTTTCTGACTGATCATCTTTTTATTCAAAACAAGGCTTTATGAGACTGGATAACTGACACTTTTCAAAACTAGCCTTCCCCTTTTGAGAAATTCTGAAACATCATGGTCTGACTAGTATGCTATTATTTAATTTATTTAGAAGGTATATAACTGCTATACAAAACAGCGGAAAACCAAAAAGAAGAAGGAAGAAAGGAAAATGCAATGTATAGTAATTATACATATAAAAGTCCAAGAAGTGATAAGCAACCAGCAACAATAATATCAGATCAGGACTGTCAAAAATTTATTTATTTATAGAGGCCTGATGTCCTGAACATTTACTTTGAAGCCATCAAGTCACATAGTAAGCAAATTTTCACATAGCTGCTTAAGGAACAAACCTAATTATGGGAAGGCAAAGTAAATTATGGCAGCTTAAGTTAAACTGGTGTAACCCCTGAGCCTCTTAGCCTTGCCGATCAGAAGGTCGGCGGTTTGAATCCCGGCGACGGGGTGAGCTCCTGTTGCTCGGTCCCAACTCCAGCCAACCTAGCAGTTCGAAAACACCACAAAAAGTACAAGTAGATAAATAGGTACCACTCCGAAGGGAAGGTAAACAGTGTTTCTGTGCGCTGCTCTGGTTTCGGTGTCCCATTACACCAGAAGCGGCTTAGTCATGCTGGCCACATGACCCAGAAAAACTGCGGACAAACGCCGGCTTCCTCGGTCTGTAAAGCGAGATGAGTGCCGTAACCCCAGAGTCGTCTGCGACTGGACTTAACAGTCAGGGGTCCTTTACCTTTTTAAAAAAGTATGCCTGGCCCATACCCCACTGGGAGGGGCAAACGCTGACTGAACCGACCTCAACCTGGCACAGAGAGAAAAGGCGGGAAAGCCATCAAAACACAGAGAGCCAGCTCAGCTAGCATCACCATTGGAATGGGGACTACCTGTTGCTACAAGCGCAGCACAGGGTGTGGAGGCATCACAACACACCTGCCCACTTCCGAAAGCTTACTCTGGCTGACTTGGAATCAGTTCTTCCAACTAGACAGGGAAGTCATTAAGGAGCTCTGCCTGATGCAAGCCCAGGTCCAAGCCCAAAGGAACAAGGTGCTCCAGAAAATGTTCCTGGGTTTGCCCTACCTGGCCACAGGGGACTTGCTGAGGAGCTCACCATATCTCCCAGTCCTCCAGTAGCAGGTGTCATTCTCCCTTCCTGGACTTCATGGTGGACCTTGTGTTTGTGGAGAGTATTCCCCAGGTGCAAAATGCCTTCCACCGAGTGCCCTGAAATCTGTCTCCTGAGTGCAAATTCCCTGCATCATCTACATGAGGAGCTGCACTGTGGAACTGAAATAAGCTGAACATTGGCTGTAAATTATGCTGGATCCTGAGTGCTCTTTCAGAGTTGTGTGCGGAGGTGAACCTGAGCCCATTCCCCCCCCCATTAAAAATGTGGTCTGAATTACACCACCTTTGGGTTGTCAGGTCACACATGACTGAGCTGAATGGAGTTCAGTATATGGTCCTGCCTGCCCGGCCCCACTCCCCCAGAATGTCCATTTTTCAGGGCTTACATCAGTGTAAGACTCAGCCAGGATGGAGGAGTTACATGGCATATCTCCAGCTGAGCTCAGGTTGGGGTCTTATGGATGTGTAGCCTGGCTGAACCAGAACTCAACTGGCTGAGCTGGAGACCCACTGGATCCTAACTTGCTCACCCCGGTGGATCTTGGATTTCAATTGCTACCTCTGCTTAAACCTTAGGAATGCCTTTCAGCCTAAGCTAACTTCCAAGTCACGCTGAAATCAACGAGAATTAAGCATCCCTAACTTTCTTTGGGTTGCACCTGCAAACAACAGTCCTGCGTTCAATTAGGAACCCTTAAGTCATGTTGATTTAAGTGGCAGTAACTCAAGGATAACTATGCACAAGATCACCCAATTTAGGTGTCTAAATAGTTGCTTAGTTTTCAGATATGCAAAATATCCATCACTCTCATTGATCTCAACTAATTTAAAACTCTGCTAGCTAATTGCCTGGAACTCTGATTCCCAATCAAAGAGAGCTTGTGTTATAAATAGAACCTATTTTGGAGTTCAGACCTAGTTGTGAGAGTCTTGCAAGTATGCAAGAGCCTTCTGAATTCTGTTAGAGTAAGGAACATCTAGAAATGGCTCCCTTTAGCCCCAAAATCCTTTGGTTTGAGATGAGATCCAGGAAATGTGCCACATTGTTGTGGCCTAAGAGCTGGTGTAATGTTTTTGTATCTAGCCTAACTGTGGGAATAATTGTCATCTGAATGGCATGAGTGATGTACGGTAATATTTTGGGAGGAGCCAAAGGTCACTTTGTAACATGCTTTGTAAGCAGAAGGTCCCAGGTTCATTGCTTGTTACTGATGGTTTTAAAAAAGCACATGGGGCAGGGGTGGGAAAGCTTTGGACTTCCCACCCCTCCCATAATCCCTGGCCAACATAGCCCATGGTCAGGGCTGATGGGAGTTGTAGTTCAACAATGACAGGAAGGCCATAGCTTCTTCACCACTGTCCCATGTGCTATTTTAAAATGGAACTAATAATAATGGCCCCAGACTAGAGTGGTGATAAATACTCAGAGATGGAGGATGAGCTGGTGAAGTCTGGGCCTGCTGTACTGCCAGCTGTGGAACAAAACCAGGGGCCTGGCAGTGATCCCCAGTGGCATAGCATGGGGGGTGCAGGGGGGCCGGCCGCACCAGGCGCAACATCTGGGGGTTAGGGGGCGCAAATCCATGGGTTGGGGGCGCAAATCCACGGGTTAGGGGGCGCAAATTACTTGCCTTGCCCCGGGTGCTGACAACCCACGCTACGCCACTGGTGATCCCAAGGCTGACAGTCAGGAACCTCTGTACCTGAACCTGAGCCTTGTCTTCCTCCACGGAGCCTATCAGCTCCCTCTCCACAAAAACTGCCCAGCAGAGCAAGGAGCACACTGGGTGAGAAGGCAGAGAAGCTGGGCCTTTGAGAAGCGGCGGCAGCAATATGAGCAGAGGGATTTATAAAGACTTAGTCAATTCCCACTTTTGTTGGAGCAAGAGTTACATTTTGAGGTGCTATCGGAGGTGCTTTGCCTCATGGGTTTTTATTTTGTTATTATTTATTAAATATATAGACCACCCTTTGTCTGAAGATCCCAGTGACATCAGCGCCTGCTCCTATAGACCAAGACAACGTCAACCCCCACCATGTATTTTTTGAGGTGGTTGGGCCTCCTCAATACTCAGAGGGCATTGGCTCCACCCCATCCAATCCTCATGATGTCACACGACTGATGTCAGGATGTTGCATTGGGCCCCTTCAATCAACTGGAGAAGATGTCACCTCTGCTCAGGGCGGTTCAAAATATAAAAATACAGGATGAAAGCACAAAATAATTAGGGGGGGGATACAATACCTCCTCTCCCTTTTTAGGAGAGATCAGAACAGCTACAGGCACATACTTCTGAATTGTCCTAATTTGGAATAAGATTGTGACTCTTTGGGTGAATGCTTATATAACATAAACCCCAAAATGTTAATATATTCAGGGTTTATGTATGTTTGTTTCAAGTCATTTCTATTGGGCATTTTTTCCCCATTGTAAACTGAAGATGCTTATTTGGCATGTAAGAATTAACTTCATTTTATTCCACCCTGGGTTTTTTAGCTTGGCTGCACCCAGTAGAAGGTTTGCAAATTCCAATTTCATATATAGTCAGCTGCTTGCATATATATCGTTCTGATCTGCAGAGCCCCACAGAACTGACTGAAAACAAAGTTATATCCAACAAGGGGCACACATGAGAAAGTAGCAGCCTTAAAGCTGGTAACATCCTCTGTATTTTTCATTGCCTTGTCAGCTTACTCCCTCCTGACAGCATGGTATCAATATCCTGTCCTTCTAAATACAAGTCCTGATATTAACTGTCAGCAATGTAGAATCCTCAGTAATGTATGTCAGAGATGTATAATCAAAAACTAAATCAGAATGTCAAAGTGATTGAATCGGGAGGTGTAAATTCTCATAAAACTGCAAATTCATCCTCCTTCAGCTGGAAAATTGGCATTTTTTGTTCACAGACTCTTTTAAGTGGCCATAATTTTTTGTCCATTGGTTTCTCCCCCTTCCTCCCACTGCTTTGTAGCACATCTGGTTTCCTGCTTATGACAGTAGGCAGGCGAAAGAGCACCAAAGGCCCTGGGGGGAAATAGAAGATATCACAACAGCATCATATCTGCAGACTGAAAGGTGTAGGGAGTGTAGGTTTGCCATATCTTGAAGAGCAAAAAAGAGGACAGCCTGAGCCACTGCCAGTCCAAGCCAGAGAAAGGGGTGCCCTGCCCTCCTGCCTCCTTCTCAGGCTTGGGCTGGCAGCAGTCACAGCATGCAGAACATCCTAAGCCTTAAACCTTGAGCCGGAGCAAAAAACCCCAGGCATTTCCTTTAAAATGTAAAAATCTGCCCAGATGGGCATGTTGGCCCTCCAAAAGAGGACATATCCAGGTTTTCCTGGACATATGGCAACCCTAAGGGAGAGCCTCAGGTTAGCACTCAGCAACTTTAGTTACGTGAAGGCTATATTCTACCTCTACTGTTAGAGGCAGAAGGAAGGTTATCTAGATCGTACAGTATGTTAACGTTAGGGCTGGGGGAGAAATTCATTTCGGGTTGCATTTAAATGCAAACCTATATATAATATGTACTTCCCCAAACTATACATGTTTCAAAATGAAGCTATTCTTCTAAAATTATACTTCTCCAGATTATACAGTGCAGTTCTCCTGCCAAAAACTGTGTGTATTAGGAGAAAGTGTGCATAGGAAAATGCCTATAATGGTGAAAATAACACACAAGAATGCATTGTATGGTGGGGAGTTCTTTCAAATGTGTATAACTTAGGCAAAATTCAGGTCGCCATACACCTGGAATTTCCAGGACATATCTGGAATACTGTTGTCGGCAGCAGTGTCCAAGCGGAAATCAGCAAAAATGTCCGGGAAAATCTGGACGTATGGCAGCCCATGTTGGCTGTGTGTTTTTGGCAATTTTACATAAAAACAGCTCAAAAATTGGGGCAGAACTAGAAAAAGCTCAACAACTTTGCTCCCCCACCCCCCAAACAATTTTTCACTGTTTCAACTATGGCCACCCTAGGCAAAATAGCACATAAAATGTGTATATCAAGAGAAATGCACACTAAAATGCTGATTTGTTTTCATGGGCATTTTTATTTTAATTAGGTAAATATTGCAAACTGATGTAGAAGTGTGGTGAACTGAAGACTGGACAAACGAGAAACAGAGAGAAAATGAAAATGACAGTCTTGTCCGTTCCTAGCCCACATTTCTGTTTTTCTTTTTTACAGATTGGCTGGCGGCTTGCCACGTGGGAGAAAGCCTAGTGAAGTGGCACCAGCAGCCACTGTTGGTTTGTATTACAAGTAGAGCTTTCATTATATCTGGTCTCTTTCTTTTTTTTACACTGAAGTGGTTTGGAGCTGCTGCAATGGCCCGGCCTACTCTGCCTCCGTCAACTGGAGATTTGTGTTCTATGTCACAAGCAAATAGCTGAGCATCTTCAGTGGCCAGCGCTATGTAAATAGCAAGATACAGGAACAGGGTATGAGCAGCTGGCTAACCTTGTCCAATTTGCAAACTGGGAAGGTTTCCAAGAGCAACGCAAGTTAACATAATCAATGAAGGTCAAGGAATTGAAGCTGCTGCGTTTGCACACACGGTTTGTTGGCATAAAAATATGCAGACTCAAGTATAATAATAATAAGCTGCAGAGAGAATGTGTCAAGATAATGAAGAGCGAGACCAAAAGTGCAAGTAAACAAGGAGTTTCCAAGAGCATCAGGCTGAAGATTTACGGCACGAACTAAACGCAATGGCTAAGACCTTGAATTTTGTTTGGACAAAAGCTCTAGGTGTTGATATGACAACAATGGGGAGCTCTTGTTATATCAGTTTAACGAGGAATTGCAAGACTGAAAAGCAAGGGAAACTATGCAACAGGCAATATAGCAAGTCTTCTGTAAGAAGTACGTAATGAATAAGTGTTTAATGTCTTCAGAGCTAAGTAAAAACTGGTCCAGAATGCAAACTTCTGAAAATGCCAGAATAGGAAACTCATCTCTGCTAGTGTGGAGAATCAAAAGTACTGTACAAAACAACACGTGTTTCTCAGTTATCAATCTATGTCTATTATCAGTTACTTATGCTTCAAGAGATCCAGAAACAATAGAACTATACATGGATAAGATGTGCAAGTCTGATTCAGCCTGTGACCCATCAAGCCAAACACAGAAATCCAGTTACGTACCTAAGGTGGCCTACCAGGTGTTTGACAATTTACTTGTTTTTATTGTCCCAGGCAGGTAGGGAATTATATGTGGGCTGCTATATGGGGGTGGTAGCTTATGCTTACGTTAGTGGATCAGCAGGTGTTCAGATTTGGACTAAAATGACACTGGTGCTTCTTCAGACCCTACTGAGCACTAATGTCAAGGTTCTACAGGGATGGTGTCTTCTTTCCCTAGACAGGCAGGATCATTCCAAACAAAGCAGCTACTCTTGCCTACATACAGAACAGCCATGGTGGCTTAAAGAAACACTGCAGGACATGCCCACATCATATGCCTCAAAGAGGTATTTTCAGATTTACATTGGTTAGTTCAGATAGATGTTGGCAATCTCTTCCGATAAAGGATTAGTTCATGTTTTTAACTTTTATGTTCATCCACTGAGGGGCTCTATTTTGTGAATGTAAAGTCAAATTTAAATGCATTTACAATACATTCATATTTACAAATTATGCTTTCTGGCAAGATCAAACAATGACATTTACTTCCAGTAAAACGTGTTTCCAGTTTTATGTAAGATTGTAAATCAAATGCAGTCCTGATGGAAGCAGAAGCATTTGTTTTATGTGTAATACAATTTTGGGGTGTGACTCAAGGTGAGAAACAATCATTTACAAATACACTCATAATCGGGAATTATTTCTCAGACAAGTGTATAATGTAGCTTTATAAAATAAGTATAAAAGTATTGCACTTTTGTAAACAGAAACCCCCAAATTCATTGAATAAGCTATTTCTGTACCTACTTTGCAACATGACAAAGTGTATATATTGTTACATGCCACCCAAATCTCTGTCAAGTGGCTGTGCGAGAATCCAGGGGTTATAGCCTCCTACCTGGGGTTGTGTTTCTGTTGGGAAGAGTGAGGTCTGCAATGGAAGGGGTGCAGAACAACACCTTTGTCTGTTAATGTTTTTGTTCTCAACTAGCCTGGGCAGACTGGTTTGTACCATCTGGCCCAGGAATTCCTTGTCTGCCACAGTTCTGCAGCCTGTCTTTCACATTCATATCCCAAATATTTGCTAGATTCTGGGATTCATTAATTTATTGGGTTTGGGGAGGGGATACTCCCCCAAAAAACGTATAACAATATTTTGCAAGGAGCCAGGGACAAATCACAGTTCCTTGCATCATGACATGCAATGAGCCTGTAGTTAAAATGCTGTGTGCACTCTGATCACATGCATGGCAAAATATTCACTGAACTTCCACTGAACATACCCTTCATGCCATCCTCTTGAACTTACTTGCTTTTGCTTGGTTCTGACATGGGCTGCTCACAGCTTGGAGGGGTTTGGGTGGGTGAGTCTATTAAAGGTAAAGGGACCCCTGACCATTAGGTCCAGTCATGGATGACTCTGGGGTTGCACGCTCATCTCGCTCTATAGGCGGAGGAAGCCGTCATTTGTCCGCAGACAGCTTCCGGGTCATGTGGCCAGCATGACTAAGCCACTTCTGGTGAACCAGAGCAGTGCATGGAAACGCTGTTTACCTTCCCACTGGAGTGGTACCTATTTATCTACTTGCACTTTGACGTGCTTTCAAACTGCTAGGTTGGCAGGAGCAGGGACCGAGCAACGGGAGCTCACCCTGTTGTGGGGATTCGAACCACCGACCTTCTGATCGGCAAGCCCTAGGCTCTGTGGTTTAACCCACAGTGTCACCTGTGTCTAATACAAACCAGCAATAGACAAAAGCAGCAGGGAAGGAGGAAAAAGATATGTGTCAGTCCTGAATGAGAGAGTCAGTTCAAAGATGGACTAACTGGTGTGGCACATCTGAATGTACATGACTCTTGGGAATCATGGGAACTGTAGTTTTCCCTTCACAAAGTGAGAGTTCCCAGCACCCCTTAACAAACTGCAGTTCCCAAGATTCTTTGAAGGAAGCTATGTGCTCTTAATGTGCATTTAATGTGCATTTAAGTGTATGGTGTGAGCCTGCCCTATGTTCAGACTTCGGATAACACTCAAATAGGCATCAGCTAGATCCAGTTCCACAAAAGAAGAATCCTTTAAAAAAAATTAGAGATGAGGATCTCCCCTTTGAATCCCTTCAACCATATACTGTAGCTTTATTATCAAGGTCCCTCCATCCCTGTTGAAAATACAGAGAAAACAAAATTGCATCTCTGATTACACATTTTTCAGATAGGAAGGGGCCTCAACTACTTTTCACAACTAGACCCCACTAATTCAGAGCAAGATTTTTGCCTTCTGCTGAACCACAGTTTTCTATCGCCCCAAATGCCATGCCTGGGTTGAAACTTCTTCGTTAATTGCCAACTGCACTGTCATTACATACGTCAAACTGACAAGCAGGGTCGAGTCTGTTCAGGATATAATGGAACTCAAATGGAATTTACCATTATTTGGGATGCTCATAATATTTTATGACAAGGTCATTGGCTTTGCACGCTGCCATGAATCTACTTTTCAAAATACATTTTTCAAAAGGCAAAAACCAACGGCTGCTCACCTGACAGCCATGTTAAGAATTCATCGTTTTTCAGGTTTACTTGCGAAACTTTAATTATATGCCTAACAATTCAGGATCAAATAGTAACTTGATAACTGTTACACTATCACCAAGTACATCGAAGAGTTTTGTGCAGGGGTGGCTAATCTGTGGCCCCACACGGAAGTTGCTGAACTTTAAGTCCCATCATCCTCAGCTAGTGTGATCACTTGTCAGGGGTGTGTTGCAGTCCAACAACAACTGGAGAGCCACAGGTTTAGCAAACATAGCACCCATGTTTGTTGAAGAAATCCCCCAGCACCACAATGGTGGGAAATCATATCCTTCCAGCAGAACCAAAGAGATTGTCTTCTGTGACTCTTCTGTGATTTCCCTCACCATTTTGGCTAAGGAAATGGAGACCTGATAAAGGGCCTTTTTGGTGGTGGTGTCATGCCTAGCCTTGTCTTTGTACCAAACACAGAGTTCTCAGGGAATGAAGCAATGAAGCACACCCCATACAGGCCAAAGACCTTGAGGAACAGGCAGGATCCCCTGAAAACACTGCCCAACACCCCCTTGAAAGTCCTTCTCAGTTGAGGCTTGGTGAAGAAACTATGGAGCTGTCAGGGGATGGGGAGGTAGCACCAAGACATTCAGATACAGGCTGAAACAATGACAGAGTATGCTTCTGCAGACCCAGACTTGTCATACTGTTCATGAGTAAGTGATAACTAAAACCCCTTCACTATCATCAGCCTTGGTCAGGGAGTGGTCTAGGAGACCAGAGCACAGTGGTACCTCAGGTTACATACGCTTCAGGTTACAGACTCCGCTAACCCAGAAATATTACCTCGGGTTAAGAACTTTGCTTCAGGATGAGAACAGAAATCAGGCAGCGGTGGTGCGGTGGCAGCAGGAGGCCCCATTAGCTAAAGTGGTGCTTCAGGTTAAGAACAGTTTCGGGTTAAGAATGGACCTACGGAACGAATTAAGTTCTTAACCCGATGTACCACTGTATATAAGCTCTCTCTCCTGAGCCTTCCTGCTTGATGGAAACAATATCTCTGGCTTCTTGCTCCTCATGTTAGCTCCTGCTCCTAGCTGCATTGTATGTTTCTGACTTCCCTGTGCTATAGATGGTGGACTGTTGTCTGACTGCCCCCTGGATCATGTTTGGACCTGGCCTGATTCTCTGTGCTTGACCTTGGTTTTGGGGGCTGTGTTGCATCTGAGGTCCTGCCTCGCTGGCAAGTTCTTTGGTGAGAGGCTTATATCTGCCAGACATGGGACCCCCACAGGTGGCGTTTTTTTAAAAAAATACTCAGGGGTTTTCTTGGCAATGACTCACTGACCCACTGTTATCAGAGGGCTTGTGTAGCATAGCGAAGAAGGGACTGGGCTTTGAATCAGGGAACTTGCATCTTTCCTCTGCTGTGAATTCAGGTGGCTTTAGGCATGGCACTCTCTCTTGGCCTCACCTCCCACAACTGCATTACGGGTGCATAAAACTGGCACACCTTATTTATAGGGTTGTTTTAAGGATGGCACCTGGATAACCTATATGGAACACTTTGAACACTTGAAAGCACTCTTCAAATGCTACTTATTTTCAGCACTAAGTGAAGACTTCAGAATTCCAACATTGTTCCATCTTGCCACTGTCACTAACGCTGCATAATGTTCCATTTTATGCAATGAAAGAAATGTATTGTTTTAATGAGATTGCAAATTGCTGGGTTTAATGGTTTGCCACTCTCACAGCTCTTTCAGAGTTGAGGAAAGGAGCAGAAATCATTGCAAATAAATAAGCCAACAAACCTGCTTCTTCTTGTGTACATATCTTTTTTTAGCTATGAGTTTTAGCTATGGATTTAATTTCGTTTTTAAGAACACCCATTATAACCTCTGTCTGACAATAATCTTATTGAAAGGCTTACTTTCCCTTCATGGCTGAAAGAGAGTGCTGGATTTTGGGGGGGGGGGGCGCACAATAATATAGATGAGAATGGCAACATTCTGCAAGGGGGCAATGTCAGATAAGGTGGAACAAGAGATCAAGAGAGATCACACAGGAGTATGAATAATAAGATGATACGCCATGACAGAACATAGGGTTACAAAGCACTAGGACTGTAATCCTTTCACCTGAGGGCATTCACCTTTCCCAAGGATAGTATCTGACTATACATTCTTTTGTGTGTGGGCTTTCTTATATCTTAAGATTTTGTTATGGGGCAAAGTTGTAGAAAGGGTACAGGAATGGAGACACTGGCAGCAACATAATCTTTGAACCTATATAATCTTTGAAATATGCCATCTTTGAATTCTCATGTAAAAAGCAGTTCGTTCCAAAAGGAGCTGCTGCACACTGAGTCAAAGCCCCTATTTCAACCAGTCTGTCTACTGTCTACTCAGACCCTACTGTGACTCATGGTGGTCACAGTATGGTCATGAGGTCCTTCCTAGCCCAAGGATGCTGTAGTCAAGCATCATTTCACTTTGTACTTTGGAAAAATCACAGAAAGTGATTGATTCCTACCTCATTACTTTCAGTAGTCTCTTTGTGCTCCTGGCTGCCTAGTTTGAAGAGACAGATGAAACTGAGACACTTTTTTTCTTCTTCTAATGTTACTTCTGACTAGCTCCAGCAGCTCTTGAGAGATCTAGGCACGTATCTTGACGGGAACACATAAAGCATAATCATAATTTGTTAGGGGTGTTTTTAATGTTGTGGTGGAATTGTTTCATTGAATATTTAAATTATGTATGGCTATTTTTAGATTTATTTTGTACAGTTGTACCTTGGAAGGTGAATGGAATCCATTCCGGAAGTCCGTTCGACTTCCAAAATGTCCAAAATCGAAGCCGGGCGGCGGGGCGGGAACACCTTCTGAAGGCGGGTGGGGGGCGAAAGTCTTTGTCCCCCCCTGTCTGCCTTCCCAGGGGCTTTTAAATCGCCCCGGACAGCGGAGAAGTCCTCCGCTGTCCCGGGGCGATTTTAAAATGCCGCCCGCCAGCATTTTAAGATCGCCCGGACAGCAGAGAAGTCCTCCGCTGTCCCGGGGTTTTTAAAAATGCTGGGGGTTGGAAGAAAAGCCCTTGTCCCCCCCCCCCCCCAGCCTTCAGAAGAGGTCCGGGGACAGACTGTCCCCGGACCTGGTCTGAAGGCGGTTTCCCTAGGAACGCATTAATTGATTTTCAATGCATTCCTATGGGAAACCGTGCATCGCAAGACGAAAAACTCGCAAGACGAAGAGACTTGCGGAACGAATTAATTTCGTCTTGCGAGGCACCACTGTACTGGGCTTTGAGGCTAGTGTATCTCAGAGACCCTTATCTCCTGTCTGTTTGGCCTCACATTCCACCCAGCTCTGCACTCTGTTGCTCGGGACAGGGCTATGACAGTGTGGGGCTCCTAGGGAGATTGGGAAAACAATATGTAACAACTTACCTGGATTAGAGCCTGACTTGGAGTCTGGAAAAGGTGGCACCTCCAGAAGTGGTGGGTGACAAGCCCCATCATCATTGATCACTGGACATGCTGGTTGGGAAGGATGGGAACTGGGTCTTCTACATCTGAAGGTTACCCCACTGGCTGGTCCTACTCCTACTCTGTATGCTCTCAGTCAGCGCTGCTTCACTGCTAAAGCAACAGCTCCTTTAGAGCTCCAAGCTGTAGTGCAGAGGCCTTGTGATCTGGAGGAATGGACAGCTGAGTTCCTTTAGCTCCTCAGTATGAATGGATGCTGCATTGTGATCAGACAGGGATGCCTGTAAACCTCCATTCTAGATTACTGCAAAAATGGCATTTTGTAATTGTGGTGGTGAGCTCACCATTGTTAATTAATTACGCTGCACAGTAGGACTCCTTTAGGTACACCTTATTAGTCCAACACTCATTAGAATCTGCTCTGCTGGAGAGAGAGGATGTTGTGCATTGTAGTTCTTTTGTAGTATAAACTTATTCAAACAATGCTCGCCCCATTTGCTAAATTTCTGATTTTCCAAATCCCTTGGATATTCCCTGTGGGCTACAAATATAAAGACACTTCCATTATCCGTGGGCAAAATGATGAAGCAGGCAGAATGTTTAATGGTTTCATACCAGCTAGAAGGATTAAGGTACAATAAAATTGGCTTTAGGGCAGACTTTCTTATTGATTTCAGCGAGGAAGGGATTAGGCTCTCAATTGTGATCAATGGTCTTCCTAGAAGTAGTGACATGACAATGACTCAGGAAGTATTAGCCATTATGGTGTATGGATTGATCTAACCTTCATATAGTCTAATTTCTTTTGATTGCTGTGAAAGATGGGGTAGAATCTTTGAAACTCTGTTCTAATCTCCCAGGAATGCAGTGGAAAGCGGAATGGCTTTAGAGATATAAAGGGACCTTCGCATATAATTAAATGCAGTGTAAGAGTCTTGTCCCCTAGCATCTTGCCTAATGCCTTAAAAGAAACATCTGTATCTCACTGCAGCCATTCCTGCATCTCACAGTCCTGCAGGCATGTATCAGATGATGGGACACGAAGCCATTCCCTAAAGAGGCCTAACAGGCTCCCTTTTCATAAAGTTTCAGATGTTCCTATATATTAAATAGAATGCACTGGTCTTTCCTCAACTCGGTCACATTTCCTCAGCACTCGGTCACATTCTGCTACCTCACAGGGTTATTATGAGGATAAAGTGAAGACAGAAGCATGTAGGCCACCTTGAACTCCTAGGAGGAAAGGTGAAATAAAAATTGCAATAAATAAGAGTTATTGGGTTAAACTCAGTCGGGCTGTGAGTGCATTTAATTTATTGCATTTCATGTTATGTTTGAAAACACCTTATCACCTCTGAATCACTGGGGGGATTTCTTCCTGAGATAGATTTGTATTTTAAGCATGTTATGACCTGCTCTTTCAAGTAGATTAGGAATAATAAAGAAATAATAAAGAATAAATAAAATTCTAATGGTATAAAATTAGGGAGATCTGAATGCCCCTAAGAAGCATATGATAAACATTTTACAGGCTCTACAGTCTTGAAATTTCAGTAGTTTAATAATACAATTGTATTGCAATTCTGGAATGAGATTAGGAAGCTGCTATACATCAAGTCAAAGCATTGGTTGTTTGAGCACAGTTTTGTCTACACTGCTACTGTCTGCATGCACTCTACCTTCGAGTTAAGCCTTTCCAAGAACTCCTAGGGGTTTTTTTATTTTGCAAAATAAGCAACTCCAATTTTCTTTCTTTCTTCTTTTATCAACATGGAACAGGGAGTGCATCATTAACTACATCAGAAGTTACTGTTTGCTTTTATAAAGTACCTAGAAGCAAAGTAGGTAATAACACTAAAAATGGACTCGGCAAATAAAAGTTTGGTAGATTTCTGCCATCACTTGGCTATGCAAACTCGCAGTGTAACTAACTGGGGGATTTATGGTGTTGGTGCCCAGCAGAATCATTACACTGAATGATATATTCTGCTTTCATTGAGTGTTAAGTCTCTATTTTTAGAAGGTTGCATGACAGGAATAATAAAAAGAATCTGTTTTTATCTGAAATCTGGAAAGCAAAAGGTTGAGTCAGTGGCTGATTTTCCTCTTTGTACAGCCCATGGCAGCCAGCAACCATATCCTCACTTGATCGCATACATGTGAGGGCTCTCATGGAAGAGTCTAGCTTGCATGTACAAACAAGCCCCATGTTGGATGTTATTAGGAGCTACTGGGCTAGAACAGAAAACCTTAAATTCAATATACAGCTACCCCACACCTAGCTTTCAGAGCTGGAGCTCAGAGCATCCAAGCAGTAAAATAGTCTCTGGTCTTGGACCTCCACCAAGCTGGTCATTGGGCCATCCTAA